>NC_139020.1:122275262-122922631 GCF_964662115.1 Mustela nivalis
TCAGGAGCTTGGCATCTTTTGTTTGCTCTTTTATGGGTTGTTTCTTTTAGATTTCCACATACAAGTGAGATCATACAGTAAGAATTTTTTTTCTGTCTGACTTATTTCACTTAGTATAATACCCTAAAGGTCCATCTGTGTTTCTGCAAATGGCAAGATTTTTTAAGGCCAAATATTCCACTGTGTATATGCCACATTTTCTTTATCCATTCATCCATCAGTGGACACTTAAGCAGCTTCCATGTCTTGGCTGTTGTAAATACTGTCACAGCAAGCATGGGAGTATGTATGTGCTTTTGAATTAGTGTTTTCATTTTCTTTGGATAAATATCCAGAAGTGGAATTAGTGGATCATATGATAGTTCTATTTTTAATTTTTGGATGCATCTCCACACGGTTTTCCATAGTGCCTGTACCAATTTACATTCCCACGATCAGTGCACAAGGTTCTCTGTCTCCACATTTTCACCAACACTTGGTAATAGTCATTCTAATAGATATGAGGTGATAGATCACTGTGGTTTTGATTTGCATTTCTCTGATGATTAGTGAGATTGAGCACCTTTTCATGTATCTATTGGCCATCTGTATGTCTTTGGAAACATGTCTGTTCAGTTCTCTGTCTTTAAATCAGATTTTTTTTTTTTTTGGTGCCGAAACCCGGGATCGAACCATGAATCAGATTTTTTTTTTTGCTTTTGAATTGTGTAAGTTCTTTGGATATTTTGAATATTAACCCCTTACCAGATAAATGGTTTGCAGATATTTTCTCCCATTCAGTAGGATGCTTCTTCATTTTATTAAGTTTTCTTTGCCTGTGCAGAAACTTTTTAGTTTGAGGTAGTTTCACTTATTTTTGCTTTTGTTAAAGTTAAAAAAATCATCAAGTTCAGTGTCAAGGAGCTTATTGTCTATATCTTCTTTTAGGGGTTTTATGGTCTGATCTTACATTCAAGTTTTTAATCCATATTGAGTTTATTTTTTGTGTATAATGTTAGATTGTGGTCCAGTTTCATTCACTCATTTAAATGTGGCTGTTCAGTTTTCCCAGCACCATTTATTGAAGAAACAGTCCTTTCCCCATTGTATAAGTTGTCATATTAATTGACTGTTGTCAAAAATTAATTGACCATGTATGTGCCAGTTTATTTCTAAGCTGTTTTCTTCCATTGATCTTTGTGTCTGTTTTTATGCCAAAACCGTACTGCTTTGATTGCTATAGCTTTTTAACAGAGTTTTATATCAAGTAGTGTAATTCCTTGAGCTTTTTTCTCAAGATTACTTTGGGGTTTTTGTTGTTCCACACCAATTTTAGGATTTGTTCTGTGAAAAATGCCATTGGAATTTTGAAAGAGATTACATTAAGTCTGTAGATTGCTTTGGGTAGTATGGACATTTTAATATTAATTCTTCCATTCTATGAGCAGTAACTATCCTTCCATTTATTTGTGTTGTCTTCAGTTTTTTTCACTAGTGTCTTACAGCTTTCAATGTACAGATCTTTCATCTCCTTTGTTAAATTTATATGTAGGTATTCTTTTTGATGCAACTATAAATGAAATTGTATTCTAATTTCTCTGATAATTCATTTTTAGTGTTTAGAATACAACAGATTTTTATATATTTTATATCTTGCAGCTTTACTGAATTTGTTGATTAGTTCTAATGGTTTTTTGGTGGAATCTTTAGGGTTTTCTATAATGCCATGTTATCTGTGAACAGTGATACTTTTACTTTTTCCTTTTCAATCTGGATGCCTTTTGTTTTTCTTGCTTATATGCTCTGACAAGGACTTCCAAAACCAAAAAGCTGGCAAGAATAGGCATCCTTGTCTTGTTTCTGATCTTAGAGGAAAAGCTTTCAGGTTTTCACCCCAGATTATTATGTTAATTGTGGACTTGTCCCCTGTGGCCTTTATTATGTCAACATATGTTCCCCCTATACCCAGTTTGTTGACAGTTTTATCATAAATGGATGTAGAATTTTGTCAGATGTTTTATCTGCATCCATTGAGATGAACATATGATTTGTTAATTTGATGTTTTATAGTGACTTGCAGATGGATACTGAATCATCCTTGCATCCTGGGATCCCCACTTGATCATGATGTATGATCCTTTTATTATAGAATTCAGCTTTCTAATATTTTGTTGAAGATTTTTGCATCTATGTTCATAGAGGGTAATTTTTTCTTATATCCTTGTTTGGTTTTGATATCAGGATAATGCCTTGTGAAATGAGTTTGGAAGTGTTCTCTCTTCTGTTTTTTAATTTGTTTTTTGTTGCTGCTGTTGTTTTTGTTTGTTTTTGAAGAATTTGAAAAGGATTGGTTTTGTTTGAGTGTTTGGTAGAATTCACCAGTGAAGCCACTGGGTCCTGGACTTTTGTTTGTTGGGAGATTTTTATTTTTTTAAAGATTTTATTTATTTATTTGACAGAGAAAGACACAGCAAGAGAAGGAACACAAGCAGGGGGAATGGGAGAGTGAGAAGCAGCCTTCCTGGGAGTGGTGAGCCTGATGCAGGGCTTGATCTCAGGACCCTGGGATCATGATCTGAGCTAAAGGCAGACACTTAACGACTAAGCCACCCAGGTGCCTCTGTTTGGAGATTTTTGATTACTGATTCAGTCTCCTTATTACGAATTGGTCTGTTCAGGTTTTCTATTCATTATTCAGTCTTGGTTGTATGTTTCTAAGAATTTACCCATTTCTTCTAGCTTGTCAAACTTGTTAGCATATAATTTTGTTCAGAGTGGTCTCATGATACTTTAGACTCCTGTGGTATTAGTTATGTCTCATTTCTGATTTTGTGTTTTTTCTTGATGAGTCTTAATGATGGAAAACTAAAGAAAGTTTTATCTTTCCAGAGAACCAAATTTTAGTTTCATTAATCTTTTCTATTTTCTTGGTCTCCATTTCTTTTTTCTTTTTCTTTTTTTTTTTTAAGATTTTATTTATTTATTTGCCAGAGAGAGAGTGAGTGAGCGAGCACAGGCAGGCGGAGTGGCAGCAGAGGCAGAGGGAGAAGCAGGCTCCCCGCCAAGCAAGGGCCCCGATGTGGGACTCGATCGCAGGACGCTGGGATCATGACCTGAGCCAAAGGCAGCTGCTTAACCAACTGAGCCACCCAGGCGTCCCTTGGTCTCTATTTCTATAGTTTATTTCTGTTCTGATTTTTATTTCCTTTCTTCTGCTAAATTTGGGCTTCTTCATTCTTTATAGTTCCTTGAGATATAAATGGAGGTTGTTTGAGATTTTTATTGTTTACTGATGTAGGCATTTATTACTATGAACTTTCCTCTTAGAACTTCTTTTGCTGCATTCCACAAATTTGGCAAGTTGTATTTTCCATTTGTCTGAAGATATTTTTTATTTCTTCTTTGACCTGTCGGTTTTCAATAGCATGGGGTTTAATTGTAACAAACTGTGAATTTTCTGGTTTATTTATTGTTTGTCATTTCTAGTTTTATACCTTTGTGGTCAGAGAATATGCTTGATAAAAATTACAAGTCTTAATAAATTTAAGAAAACTAATTTGTGACCTACATATGATCTTAGAGATTGTCCCATGTACACTTGGAAAGAACATATATTCTGTAGGAATGGATGAAATATTCTGTATCTATTTGTTAAATCCCAGTGCTCTAAAATGTCATATAAGGCTGCTATGTCCTTATTGACTGTCTGGATGATCTACCATTGATATAAGTGGGGTATTAAAGTCCCCTACTAGTATTGTATTGCTATCTCTTCCTTTCGGTCTATTAATATTTATGTATTTAGCTGCTCCTACGTTGGATGCATAAATATCTGTAAATGTTAGATCCTCTTATGGGATTGACTTCTTTATCATTATGTAATGCCTGTTTCATCTCTTATTATAGTGTTTGTTTTTTTCTTTTTTTTAAGATTATTATTTATTTATTTGTGAGAGAGGGAACACAAGCAGAGGGAGTGGGAGGGGGAGAAGCAGGCTTCCTGCCACACAGAGAGCCTGATGCAGGGCTCAATCCCAGGATCCTGGGATCATGACCTGGGCTGAAGGCAGATGCTTAGCGACTGAGCCACCCAGGCACCCCTACAGTGTTTGTTTTCTAGTCTATTTTGTCTGAGAGAAGTATAGCTACCCCAGTTTTCTTTTAGTTTCTATTTCATTAGAATATCTTTTCCCATCCCTTTACTATTAGTTTGTGTGTGAAATGAGTATCTTACAGACTGCACATAGATGGGTCTTGTTTTTTTATCCTTTCAGCCACTCTGTGTCTTTAGATTGGAGAGTTTTATATTTAAAGTAACTATTGATAGTTTATATTAATAGTACTCAATGCCATTTTGTGCTTTTCTGGCAGTTTTGTAGTCCCTTTCTATTCCTTCTTTTAATCTCTTCCATTGTAGTTTTAGGACTTTCTTTAGTGGTACGCTTAGATTACTTTCTTTTTACGTTTTGTGTACCTACTGTAGGTTACTGCTTTGTGGTTACACTGAGGCTTACATAGAATGCTCTTCTTTAAGTTGATAATATCTTAAGTGTGAAAGGATTCTAGGGGCGCCTGGGTGGCTAAGTGGTTTAAGCCTCTGCCTTCGGCTCAGGTCATGATCTCAGGGTCCTGGAATCGAGCCCCACATTGGACTCTCTGCTCAGCAGGGAGCCTGCTTTCCCCCTTTCTCTGCTTGCCTCTGCCTACTTGTGATCTCTGTCAAATAAATAAAATCTTTTGAAAATAATAAATATTTTTTTAAAAGATTCTAAAGCTTCTACCTAGCCCTGCCACATTTTATAGCTTATTATATCCCTATATCACTATAGTGGTAGTTATTTTTAGTACTTTTGTTTTTTAACCTTCATACTGGCTTTATACGTGATTAATCCACTACCTTTACTATATATTTGCCTTTACCAGTGAGATTTATACCTTTATATGTGTTCTTGTTACTAATTAGCAGTTTTTCTTTTCTGCTTACAAAGTCCCTTAAGGGCAGTCCAGTGATAATAACTTTTGTCTCTCCAATTCTTAATGACAGCTTTGCCAGGTAGAGTATTCTTGGTTGGGAGTTTTTTCTTTGGGCACTTTGACTATATTGGGCCACTCCCTTCTGGCCTGCAAAGTTTCTGCTGAAAAATCTTCTTGTTATCTAAAGGGGTTCCCTTATGTGTAACAAGTTTTTCTCTTGTTGTTTTTAAGATTCTCCCTTTACCATTAACTTTTGACATTTTAATTATAATGTGTCTTAGTATGGGTCATGCACTCACAAGAGATGTCCAGGCTCCTTACTTCTAGGTTTACTGTTAGGGTGGAGGTTGCCAAGTCTGCCCTCCAGATAATCTGGCCATATCTTATTGTTACAATATTGAGGGAAATTTACTAACAGATCAGGTTTGTTTGTCACAAAAGCCAAATGTCAAACTTCTCCCTCTTGTGTTGTCACATAGCAATTGTGAAATCCTTTTATAATTGTGTCATAGCTCTCTTTGAGTGCAAAGTCTTTTACTTGTGTGGCTCTAGAATATAGGATGGTGCCTGGCATAAGGTGTTCAATAAATAATAGATTCTCTCTCTCCCAAACCCTTTCTTGATATCAACTCCAAGTGAAGCTCTTAAAGGGAATGTTTTAGTTCTTAGACAAGGCCCAAAGAGCATCCAATGCAGCTCTTTTAAAATGAGTAATTACTGATAAGAGGAAATAAAAATTAACAGGTGTATTATCTCCCCAGATGTCTTTTGTTAGGATTCTGAAGCAGAAGGAAGCAATAATGAGATTTTGACTTCTTGACTTCAAGTTGACCTCAAGGTACAGAATATTTCACATAAAACTTGCCATACGTGACCCATCAAAAGCAAGAAATGCGATTAGACTCTATCAGTCATGCACCTAAGGACACTGGGTGGACAAGTCAGGAAGGACATCTGTTTCAACTTGCTGCCTATGCTTTGTTGCAGAAGGGAAGACAGAGCTTCCAGAGCTTGGAGCTTTAGAGGAAATTTTAGGTCTCTGGGTTTAAGATATGTTTTTAAGATATGTTTTGTTTTTAACTGCTACTTTAAAACAGAGTTAAAGAAAACATATTTGGCCAGATTTAAATACTTTTACCACTAAAGAGGCTTCATTTAAAGAGAAAAAGTGTGGAACAGTTCATAATCAGGAACATTTTAGCCTCTATGAGCAAGAAAAGTTGGTAGTTGTTTTGCTAAAATGCCTTGGCAGTCCTTTTCTCCCATTAATGTATAGAAATTTCATGAAGGCGTAGAACATGTTATTCTGAGGCCCACAGATCTAGCCCTTCACAGCGTCTGGCAGGTTTGCCAGGCACTCAGCAAATATTTGAAGGGATAAGAAGACACTCCATAGGCAGGGGAGCTTGGTTCACTTACGTCTCATCAAACAGGGGCTCCAGGGTCTTCCGTTTTACTGAGGTCTTCTTACGACTTGCCCACCTCCTTTCTGGTAACAAGTAGACACGGACATAGGGATCAGCTCCACTGCTGGTACAGGGTGTCAGGTTTCTGATTTGGTTTCAAAGACATTAGAAAGTAAGTTTTCAAACCCTGAAAGGACTCCATTGGAGAGGCTGTACTATGGCTTGTGGATAAAAATGCCCTGTTGATGACCAAAAAACAAAAGTCTGCAGAATTGGAGGATAAAACAACGGAAGCAGGATTTTGAAAACACGTGTTTTTTAAAGTCAGGAGTAGAGCAAGTACTTCCCTTCTAAAGGAAATTGGAGATTCACACTTGAGAAAAGGTACTGGCTCCAAGTCACCCCAGACGGTTTTTGCAGCAGTTATATTTAAACAAAGTCCGTGGCTCTGGAGCCTGCCCATCAGCATCACTGAAGACCTTGTCATTCACGGCTTGCAGCCTTCAAACCTCACTTCTTCCTCATGTATTACTTGTCTTCCTCAAGGATGCCCACCCCCACTATAACTTTAAGCATCTCCACCCTTTCATTCACCTGAGGCCGTTGCCCTGCCCCAGCACCCCATTACCTGCAGCCATTGATGAGCACACTGAGGCAGCGCCGCAGACACACATAACGCACAGTGAGCTGAATCTCACCCAGCCTCCACTGCCTGAGATCCCCACCTCTGTAAAGAAAGGTTTGTTAACTTCTGTTGCCATTAAAGGTGTTGGCCTCTCCCCCAGCCCCTGAGACAGAAGCATGTCCTGCTTTAGGAGCATAGAGCCATGTGGGTTAATAATTCAGTGAGGTTCCTTTCAGGCGTAAGTCAGTTCTATCCATTCACATGTGACTGTCCTATTTCACAGTAGGAAGAACATGAACCCAGGAGTGGGATTTGCTTTTATACCATGATTTCCTGTGAGACTGTTGGTTATTTAACCTTTATGATATTAACTTCTATCTCGTAGGGTAATTGTAAAGATGGAATTAAATAGCATGCTAAGTTCGTAGTTAACAATAAATGGCAGCCATTGAGGATCTATTTCCACATTCTAAGTTTTCCATAGCATCCTACACTTGGGAATGTAGGAAGTGTTTCTGTGGTAAGGAACCATAACAACCAAAGCCCAGCACCTGTTTTACAGTGGGAATGCACTTGCTCGCTCTCCCCCTTGCCCTGGGTTTCTAGCATATTCCATGCTGCCTCTCATGAAGCCACTTTGTAAAAGATCAGAACTTGCAGAGAAACGTGAGTTTGTATCTACTCCATTCAGGAATGTATTTTTCACACAGGTCGTTTTAGACAATATGAAGCAGAGAGGTGCATACTCAATGTTGAAGCTGATATCTGTCAGGTCAAAGCAGGAGGAGGCCAAGGAGTTGAGCGAGGACATGCTGGGAGCCACCCTCTTGGGCGGCCATGCGAGTGGGGAGGCAGGGCATTTCAGAGGTCTGGGTGACTTGATGGGCCCTGGAGAGTGGGAGCCTGGGACAGTCAGGAAGATGGTGCCCGAACTCTTCTTCTTCCCGAAGGACTCACAGAACCCTTTGGCATGGTCCTTGCCTTTGGGCTCTGAGCCTGTCTCTTGGGGCATGGGCTCAGTGGTAACAATAGTGGCACTGGTGGCTGACATGGAGCTCTTGGAGGTTTCTTTGGTATCAGAAGCAGGATCTGGGGGGCATGGCAAATTTGCAGGGCATTCTCCCTGGGATGGGGCTTTAGATTCCTGGTTGGTGTCCACCTTCTTAATGAACAGAGGACCTTTCTTTAAGGCTTCAGGTCCTGTGTATGGGCTCCCCATCTCTCGTTCTTCCACACGCAGGAACTGCAAGCAGATGACAGGATTATGGGCTGGGCCCCCCACATCCACTTTCTCCTCCTCTGCTCTCATGTTAATTTCTGGGAAGCGGTCCCTTCTGACTACCCAACACAGTGGATTTCTCCCCCCCTACCCCGCCCATATCTTCCTTAACCTCTCTCTGCCCCTGGGTCCCTATAACCATTTTTTTCTCTTTTTCCCTTATTCCTGCCTCAATAGTGAGTCTTCATGAGCACTCAGTCCTGCCCCCACTCACTGGCTGGCAGAGACCTGGCTCATTCTTAGAGCATGTACTGTCCCTCTCTGCAAAGGACTCTCAGAATCTACACCTCCTTCACCTTCACAGATATCACACCCTGCCTTCTGTCACCCTATTCACCATTGTTTTCCCTAAAATGTGTTTCCTGTCCACACATATCCCTGTGCTCCTACAAAGTTTCAAACCTCAGCCATTGTGTTTCTCCTTCCTCCTCAGTCATCAAGACCATTTCTAGGAACTTACATTTCTAACACTATAATGGTCAAAATATTCTATTCTGAAAAGCCTCAGTAGGAATGACTAATAAAATGAAACAAACATCCTTTTTAAATGCACAGCCAAGGGGCACTTGGGTGGTTCAGTCATTAAGCGGCTGTCTTCTGCTCGGGTCATGATCCCAGGATCCTGGGATTGAGGCCCACATGGGGCTCCCTGATCGGCAGAAAGCCTGCTTCTCCCTCTCCTACTCTCCCTGCTTGTGTTCCGTCTCTGGCTGTCAAATAAAATGTTTTTTCGTTTTTTTTTTTTTTTTTTTTAATGCATAGCCAAATTTATAAGAAAGTAAGGAAAACCCCTAGGGTTACTGAAAAAGACTAAGCTTTCCTAGGGTCATTTATCAACCTTGAATAATCCAAGGGGTGGGGAGAAGAGGCCTCAGGTCAATGTGAGGCTGAGTTGAAGTAGGAACCACGAAGGTGGGGTCTCTTTAGGGAAAAAAGTAGTCTAGGATAAACATTTCCACCCTGCTCAAGGAAAGACTGCAAAGAACTATGTCCATCTTGCTTGTACTCTGCTGGGCGTACTGAAGACTTTCCTGAGGATATGGTACCTTATAGGACTGTCTTATATGAATTTTTGGTTCATAGTCATACCTGTGGAATCATGAAACCTAAAAATTTAAAAATTAACGTAAGAGTGGACCCTAGTTTGTAAGGCTCTCAAGGTACATGGTTATAGCAAAACAGAATCTCCTTGGAAGCAAGCAAACTCAATCTAGGTCACAAAAGAATACAACATATGTTTGCAACCTAAGTCACCAAACATAGAAATGAGTCACCCTGAAAAAGCATCAACAGATACAACAAATGTCAAAATTTCAACTCTCAAGATCTTCAGATAATAGAACTCACATTATAGGTATACATTATAGCCTAGATATTTTCAGATGGTTAAAGACAGAATATAAACATGATAATAAACATGATAATAAAATACAGTGAAAAAAGACAATGAATTTGGAAAAGATAGAAATAAAAAATAGTCTTTGAAATAAAAACCATGAATAGTTAAAAGAATTTGTGGTCTAGAAGACAGATCTGAGAAAATCAGAATGTAGCACCAAGAGACAGTAAGGTCAGGTGGAGACAGAAGAGATGGGAAGAAGGTCCAGTGCAGGAGTTCTAGAATTAAAGATTAAAAGAATGGAGAGCCAATATCTGAAGAGATAATGGCTGACAATATTCCAAAGTTGATGAAAAATATAGTTCTATTTCCTAGCTTTTCAGCAAAGAGCAGGTACTTAGTTCTGAGATAGTCTGCCTTGTCCATGCCATGGCCAGAGCCATGGAACATGGGGAGCAAGAGGAGATAGTTACCCGAAGCACCAGCCTCATGGAGATGAGGCTGTCCAGGCCTGAGTGGTCCAACTGAAAGCGCTGCTCGAGGGTGAGGTCTGTATAGGGTAGAATCTGGCACAGGGGGATCTCCAGCACTCCCAGAGCATACTCTTGGTCATCATCAAGAACCTGGGCAGTGGGCCAGTCACAAAACAGGAGAACCAAGACCCACACCCACCACCACCACTCTCTGGGCCCCATTCAAGTCCACGTTCACTTCAGTAAGCGAGTACTGTGCTTCTATTGGCCTCTGGTCCTGTTCTGAAAACCTGGCAGCTGGATCTCTATGAGGCAAATGCCCAGGGCCTCAGGGGCTTTAGGGACTGATGGGATAAGGGCCTGAAAAGATCCCAGATCTGCCTTTTTGTTAAGATTTCTTGACTAAGTCACTGTTTGTACCTCTGTTTGCTTATGTGTAAAATAAAGAAACTTTTCCACAGATCTTTTGTGAAGGCTAAATTATTGTTTAAAGAAGTACATCATCACTAAGATCCTGGGAGGATCCCAACCTAGGGCACTCTAGGTGCTGGGTAACAACTGGAAAGATTCTTGCAGGGAGAGCCAAGGGACTTGAGGGTTTGTCCTTCCAAGCTCTTACCCACAGTCCTTAGGCACCAGGCTCGTGAAGATGAGGGACCTCTGCACCCTCTCCCACAGAAAAGGGGCTGACTTTACTGCTGGTAGAACCTGTTCAAGGTGCATTATCAAGCTCCCCACCCTCGTGGCTTAGATACTGATTAGCTTTGTTCCAAGAGCCCAGCTTTCAAACCTTCAGATGCAGCTCCTCAGCTGCCACGTTGGACACAAAGAAGGAAAACACCTGGCTCCACACTGGGTCCTTGCTGTGGGGACAAGTCTGGGGACAGAAGAGAGAAAGATCATTGAAGGATCAGGAGGGGCAGAGCAGGATATTGGCACCCTCTGCTTTCAGCTGGCCACCCAATGGGAGCCTTCTCAGCCTCTGCCCAGGGGTCGGAGCCTGACACACTGCCATTTAGGGGACGCATGAGACAGGGCAGCCAGACTCAAGGCAAGGAGAGCTTTCCCAGCAAGTTTTGCAGGAGCTGAAAAGCATAGCAGCAGCATTAGAGCTCACTTCCAGGAGAGGAGACCAACAGGATTTCTGCTGCTTTCTAGCAGGTGCCCTTGGGCAAGTCAGTCATCTCTGACCCTCAGATTCTTAAAGCATAGAACTGTTTAGTGAGGCTGTTCTGAAGACAAAGTGCCCCAGCTGTAACCTGGCATCCACGAAGCATTCAGTTCTCTAATTCCCTTATCTTTTCTTCTCTCCTTGAAAAGGCGTGGAGCCCCCAGTTCTTTGTCCCATGGCTACACACCAAGCTGTCTTACCTTGCTCATGTGTGTCTTCTTGCCTACAGATAGCTTGACATAGGAAGAAGGGTCTCTGCTGACTTTGTTCTGTGAGGGGCAAATCCACAGCAATGGAAGTGGCACCACTGGCTTGAGACACCATCCCAGTGTACCTCCCAGCTCCCAGATCTTCAGTGGGACCTGGGGCCAACCAGCTTCTTCCCTTCAGAAGGCTACTATGATGCTTCCAGGGCCCTGGGCTGCCAAAGCTGTGCAAGGACCAGGATAGGGCTAACCGGAGGAGAGGTTCCAAGTCCATGACAGGAACCCGGGAGCTAGGCCTGGTTCCGGCACAGGCTCTTGTTCCCTGGGGCTATGGAAATGGTCAAGTTCTGGCTCTTTGGCTTGTGACTCAGGTGCTTAACCTTCTGGGTGCTACTTGTAAAATGGCAAAAACAGACACACTCATCATGGGACTCAGGCATAATAAATGTGGGGGACAGGTTGTAAAGCCCAGTGCCTGGCACACAGCAGACTTAATGAATGGCACTGTTGTCATCCATAGGCTGTGGGTGCACAGATGATCACCCAGAAGACAGGCTATGGTTACTCTGGGGAAAAGGAGCCATGACTTGCTTTCACTTACCTTGGTGAACCTGGAGAGTTTTTTGGCTCGATATTCACCATTCAGGTAGTCAAAAGGGTTTCTCTATGAAGAAGAGAATAAATGAATGACACTTAGACATTTTCAAGTTATGGGCACAAGGCAGGGTGTGACATTGGTCATGTCGTCACTCACCGGCAGGTTGCAGGCACTCTCCAAGAAGACCACAAGGATGGCAGTTGAAAGGCCACCTTGGTCCTACAAACAGACATAGACCCTCAGTAAGTGCTGTAGCATCAGGAGACAGACTGGCTTTGGAGAAGCCCATTCATGGCAGAAGGAAGCCAGCCAGCACTTGCACTCTGGACAAGCCCTAAAATTCCCCACAACCTAGCTTTTCGTGAGACTGTGTTTACATCTGCAGCAGGACAGATTCAAGTCAAACACAGGGGTGGACTTCCCCATGAACTGGGCTGACCAGCACCAGCATCCTTTAAAGATCCCATCTTCCCTGGGCAGACAGCCTCTGCTGAGAGATCAGGAGCTGCCCTGTGTGGAGATGAGGCTAAGGGACAGGTTCAGCAGAAGGTAGGGGCTGGCTGGAGGATTCTGTGAGTGAGATATAGAGGCTTCATCTCACCCCCTTCCACAGCTCACACATGGACCGGCTGTGCCAAAAGTCCCACCCCCGTGCCACCACACCCACATACCTTTCCTTTAGGGAGCACTGACACCCCATACTCACTTCAATCAGAGCTTCTGGGTTGGCAATCAGTGAAAGCCACTCCAGCCGCAGGTGCAGCCGCCCACTGGTTGTGTCATTCAGGACAAACCACTGTAAGGTGGGGAGTGAGAAGGGAGAGGAAAGCTCAGGGAAAGGGCCACTGAGGTGCTACAGACCCTCTTCAAGCAGTTCAGTTCAGGGACCTTTATTAGGTGGCTTTAGGGAAAAGGTGACCCAGCCCAGAGGGGATGGGCTCTGGCTTGAGGGACTGGAGAGGTGGTCATAGAATTGCTTCTGTCCTCCTATAGACAGATGGAAACCAGGATGTCCACAGGGAGGGGGTTATAGGCACCAACTCTACCTCATCCACCACTCTGTTCGTCATGACATCCCCAAGGCAGATCTGCAAGCTGGAATACACAGGAAGTCAGTTCAGCTCCAAGGAGGCAAGAAGCAGATGTGAGTGCAGTCCTCAAGACAGGAGCTTATCCATCTCAAGGAACCAATGGGAGACCACTTGCAGCTCAAACAGATGAAGGCCTGTCTGATCATCAGGGCTACTGCCTGGGCAGGCAATTGGCTCCGATCCCCAGAGGAGAATGACCAGACACTGGACACACTGGCCCTGGATTTCTGTGATGGTACTATTGGTGTTTTGAATGGCACAGTTCTTCATTGTGCAAAACTGCCCATGCATTGCAGGAATTTAGCTTCCCTGTCCTGTGCCCTCTAAATGCCAGTAGTAGCACCTTCCACAGTCATTGTAACAACCACAAATGCCCCTCCAGCACCTCTCCAGATGCTCTCCAAGGGGTAAGTATAGTTGGCATGGGTGTGAGAGGAGGTACCAGCCACACTCACAGTGTGCCTCCACCTACCCAACCCAAGCCCAAATAGATGATCCCGATAGCCAGTGGGGAGACTGTGTAGGTGTTAGAAATGTGCTTGAGCTCAGAACACACTTGAAATCAGTTACATCAACTACAAGCCACACTTCTAATCTGCAACAATACAAAACCTGCAGCTTTTTCCATTAAGATGAAAAGAAAAATAATATCTGGTGGTAAGCTGTTTCTTAGGCTGTCAGATCATGTCCCTCACATTTTGCTTTGTTTCTGCTTTTAAAATAACTTGTTCATGGAAATAAGCTAAACAATACAGCAGTGTGAAAATTTGGTTAACTCTCTTTTCTGCCTCCCAATCCCAACCTCCTGGAATGAACAGTGTGAACAGCCTGCTCTGTGGCTTCCATGCTCTTCTCTGCTCACACAGACCCGTACTCAAGAGTCCTCCCTGCAGAAATGAATCAAACCGCACAGGTCACTTCCAACTGCTTCCCCCACCCCTATACTGGCATCGTCCAGGTCAATACACACAGATCCTTCTACTCATCATTTTTTTAAAGCTGCAGAATAGGGGCGCCTGGGTGGCTCAGGGTTAAAGCCTCTGCCTTTGGCTCAGGTCATGATCCCAAGGTCCTGAGATTGAGCCCAGCATGGGGCTCTCTGCTCAGCAGGGAGCCTGCTTCCACCTCTCTCTCTATCTGCCTGCCTCTCTGCCTACTTGTGATCTCTGCCTGTCAAATAAATAAAATCTTAAAAAAAAAAAAAAAAAAGCGGCAGACTATCCTGTAGTTTGGCAATGGCAAATTTATTCAAACATTTTCAACCAGTGTCCTCTGAGGCTGGTAGGCTCTGGACTATTCATGTTTCCAGCCTTTTTTGTTTTGCCACCACAGTTTTGCTCATTGTAGAGCATTTCAGGTATAATGCTTTTACTTTACAGGAGATTCCTGGAAGTGGGGCTAATGGGCCAAAAGACATAAATTTGGAGTTTCTACAGCCAGCCCCAGCTTAGCCATTTCAGTTCTCCCACAGCCCTGAGTTTGGGTTCTTCCCCAGAGCAAGTGGCCAGGGCTCTTGGCACAGGGTACCTGCCCACCATGCCAGCCTTGCCCCTACGACTGTTCCAAATGGGGACTTCTACATCATTAGGAGTGCAGGAAGCAGAGCCCATGGTACACAGACCTTGGGGTCTTCAGTATCCCCATGGCCCAGCTTAGGGCTGGCACTCAGACCTCTAGGAAGGAGGTTAGCAGTAGAACCATGAAACAATGAAGCTGGCTGCCTAACACAGTCACTGTGTCAGTGTAACCAAGCCAGGATTGCAGGTCACTGAGGTGGAAGCAGGGGTGTTGTGTCCCAAGGGCCAGCCCAGTGCCCCCAGGCCCAGCTCAGCCCTCCTCCTCACCTGCCCAGGAAGTCATCCCTGTCGGGATCTTCATCATACAGGTCTACCTCCAGGTCCTGCCCAGGGACTTCATACACTATAAACTGTAAGGAAAGACAGGTGACTTGGTCTGCAGCCCACAATGGCTGATGAAGCAGACCTCAAGCATGACCCAAGGAGAATCAAATTCCAGCTCTGCCACCTGCCAGTGCAGAGCCCTGGGTGTATTCCTGCCTTCCAGTGCTTTTGAAGAATCCCACCTCTAAGAATGGAATAATGTCCTCTTGCAGGATGGGGAGGATTTGGGTGGGTGCTCGGGATGGTGGCTGCTGTGTGTTCTGCATGGGACTCGCAGCTTCTGGAGCACTGAACAGGCTGTGTGTACTGCCTTTCAAGTAGTAGCAATTGTGGGTGAATTTAAGGGAGAACATTAAGCTCCTGGTGTCAGGCTCTGGCAGGGGAGATTGAGAGGATCTGGGCAGAACAGATTCTGTCTTTTCCTCTGGTTTGAAAAATTTCAAGCTGTCTGGTAGGGAAGGGAGGTGGGAATTCCCTCCAGCAGGGCCACAGCAGCCCCCCTCTGGAAGCCTGGTGGATGTGGGAAATCGGCCCACTCCTCTAGCCTACTGTTGCCCATGGGTACGTGAGGCCCTCCCTCGTTCGGACCCAGCATGACCCAGCATGAAGCCTGGAGGGCGTCAAAAGTAGCCAGGAGACCCTCACCTCAAATACCTCATTCCAGGTGGGGTTCAGGTTCTTGTAGATG
The DNA here is from genome assembly GCF_964662115.1 of Mustela nivalis. Lineage (NCBI taxonomy): Eukaryota > Metazoa > Chordata > Mammalia > Carnivora > Mustelidae > Mustela > Mustela nivalis. Next base: position 122,290,993 of record NC_139020.1, read on the forward strand.
GTCCTACTCCGGAAATGCTGTAGGCCAATGCTCACCTTGGCGTAGGGGTCTGACTTGCCTCGGATCCCTAGGAAGCTGTCCTTCTGAGCCAGCATCTCGGCCTCCAGCAAATGGACTCTGATCACTCCCTGGAAAATGCCCCAGCCCAGGGCTCACAGCTGCTTCCTGAGCTGTGCCAGCCCTCAAGGCCCACAGCACTGGGGCCAAAGCCATCAGACATCATCCCAGTCCCATCTCACTTGCTCCAGGTTCAGATGAAAAACAGAAGCCAGATCTGGCAATCTCCTCGCCATACAGCAAGTGATATCAGGGCCCAGGGCTCTGTCCATTGCATCATGATGCCCGGTCCCCCTTCCTGGCCTTCCTGACCTCACTTGGCTCCAATCTGCCATGTGACTGGCTTGTTTAACTGCAGCCATTTCCTCCTGTGCCAACAACCACCATCTGAGGAGGTTTCCTCCTATACTCCTCACCCTCCCCACCCCACCCAATAACATGCATGTAGACCAAGTTGAAGTCATTTTTTTTTCTGACACCCAGGGGTACTCTCCCCTGTGGGGACTGCCTGCTGTGGGCAGTGGGGTCCCTGTGCTCATAAAGGCCCCGCACTGACTCCCACTCCATCCCCACATTCAGCTTTGTCCTGAGGCAGAACAAACCACAAGACTTAGGAAATACAATTCATGGGGCCAATAAGGGCTCCTGCCTGGAACCGTTTTTCTTCTTCTTCTTCGTTTTTTTTTTTTTAAATATCAGTAGATATGTGTACACTTATGATAAGCGCTGAGGAACTGCTAAACTGCTGAATCACTTTACTATACATCTGAAACTAATCTAACACTCTATGTTAACTATACTGGAATTAAAGTAAAAGAAAAAAATACCAGGAGATACATTTCCATTTATCCTTTGACCCAGCAATCCCACTGCTAGTTCTCAAAGGATACTGGTAAAAATATAAAAAGACACATACAAGGCTACTCATGACAGCACTATTGGTAATAGTCAAAGACTGACACAACTCACTGTCCATCAGAACTAGCTAAGTAACACAGCACACTCACGCCGTGGAGTACAGTGCGGCTGTGAGGAGAAGGGCCCTGTCCACGCTGTCACTGAGTGGTGCCCGTGACGTATGGAGTGATAAAAGCAAGGTGGAGAAAACTGTAGTTCATTGCCATCCATCAGAGAAGGGGAATGGGAATGTAATTAGATATGCACACAACTGCTCATATTAGAAAAGGAACAGTGGGGGGATAAACCATTACTTAAAGGAGGAGGGTGGTGGTTAGGTGGAGGGAACAAGGGATAGAAGTCAGACTCCTTGAAACAGAATTTGTTTTTTATATTAGATTTTAGAAGCTTGCAAATATTTTACATGGTGGTAAAAGGAAGTTATGGTCAAAATTAAGCCCTAAAAATAGAAAATAGAATGAAATAGAATGAAACCTAAGTGTAAATATTCATGGCCAGTTGTCACAAATACACAAAACTATCCCAAGTGAGTTTAAATCATAGCAGCTTCCCAGGACATCTTGGGAATCTACCCCAAGGACAGACTGTTTTCAGTAATGGTGATGCAGGTGATGGGATTGAACTGTTATTCTAAGATTGCCCCACGCAGTGCGGGCTAAAGCCCACATCACTATGGCAAGGCTGTGAGGACGCCTGTACTCTGTCTCCCTGGACAGCCCAGGCCTCCCCTGTGTGCCGCTGCAGCAGACCGATGCCTCTGACATTGCGCTGATGGTGAAATGGGCACGTCCCCCTCTCCTGAGCCCTAACTGCCAGTCCTGAAGGGCACCTCCTGTAGGGAGGCCATGTGTCTGTCCTCAGAGGCCTCCCAATCAGGGCCCAGGATAGAGGGGGCAGTGGGGCTGAGCACATAATAAAGCCCCCCATCCTGTGCTGACTCAATATTTTCTCCTGGGGATTCTTTCCACCCCCAAATGATGGGAGTCAGGAGAGCCTCATGGAAGAGAGGATGGGAGCCTCCTGGAGTTTCCTCAGGACGGGGGTAACTACCCACAGTCCCCAACCCAGGCTGCAGCTGGGACCAGGATCCAGGAAGGAATGCCACCTGGGCTCTGCCTCTCCCTAGATGGGTGGCTTTGGGCAAACCAGTCAACCTTCTCAAGATTCAGTCTTCCTCCAACAGAATAAGGAAGCCATGCTCTCACAGGACAGAGACAATTGTCATCTGAGAATGCATTCCCTCTGCAGGCCCATCCATCCGTCAGTCCCAGGCCCCGTGCTCCGTGGCTGGTGCTGGTACTCACACAGGGCAGAGGGAAGAGCAGGTTGGTCACGTCCAGCCCCTTCTTCACAGGCACAGTTACACGATTGGGCAGCACCAGGTGGGCAGCAATGAGTTCCTCCAGCAGGCTGTCTGACACCTCACTGGGGACATGGGCATGGCCAGCTGTAGAGGGGTGGCATTGCCTTCCCCCAGGTTACCTGCCCCGCCACCCAGCCCCAGAACTGGAACCAGGAGCAGAGTTGGTGGGCTGGGCCCTGCCTGGGAGAGACCAGCCCTGACTCCAGCCTGCCTGGCTTGGAGGGGCTTACATTTTGACAGCACCCAACCACCCCTTTTCCCCATCTTGCTTTGTTCTCTGAGGCATCACGGAGGGGTAGCTAAGAGGGATGACCTGGAGCCTGTGTGCCAATCTTGGCTCCATCGCCCATGAGCTGTGAGGCCTTGGGTAAGTTGCTGACTTCTCTGGACCAGTTTCCTCATCTCTAAACTGAGGATATTAACACTACCTCCTAGGGTTGTTACAAGGAGTTAAAACACGGAAAGTGCAGAGAATGGTGCCCGGTGCACAGTAAGTGCTACCTAAGTGTTTGCTCCCGTGGCCCTCCTACTCCCTGACATCCCATCAAAATTCTGTTTACTGCCTGACTCTCTCTCCCCAGTAGAGCAGTAGGGATAGTGCCGAGAACAGGACTAGCACACACTAGATACTCAGTAAACATCTGTTGAACGACACCACGTACAAGTGGATTCTCTGAATCCAGGGGGCCAAGATGGGGGGAGAACATCCTCAGTGAGGGAGCCCGGGGTCCCTCCTGCAGGCAGGGGAGGTGCCTGACCTCGGAAAGCCCCAGCTTGCCCTGGTCAGTCCAACCATCCTTCCCTCATGGGGAATTGGGTCCATGTGGGGTCAGAGCCCTCCTCTGCTCCTACCTGGGGGCCTGAGGCCCTGCGTGCAGCAGCCCCTAGATCCAGTCCCCTGAATGTGAAATCTCCCAGACCGGCTTCTCTTCACTAGCCTCTGCTGTGACAGCAGCTCCCTGTGACCATGGTTGGGTGAGGCCTTGTGGGCTTCTCGCCACCCACTTGGCTGGGGGAGGGGAGTGCAGCTGCAAGGAGGACGTCATGCGTGTTCCTGCCCACTGTGCCACCGCACACTCCTGAGTGTTCTCCCAAAACCATGACACAGAAGAAGCAGGCTCCCCTTTCAGGGAGGAAGAGCCCAGAGGGGCACAGGAAATTGTCTGAAATCACACAGTGCTGAGTGACCGAGCCTGGAGCCTGGTCTGGCCGGGGCTGGTTACAGAGCCTGTGCTCTCGGTAGGCCCCAGGGCCTCCCCCAGGACATCTCATCTGGCCAGCGTGTGCCCGTGCATTTGAATGTGTGCTTGCATGTTCTGGGGGCAGCACTGCCGGCCTCCTGCTCCCCCTCCAAACACACCACCCCTCCTCCCTCCGGAGCAGGGCCAGCTTGGTGCCAGCCCCAGTCTACATGCAGGGGCCGGGAAGGAGGGCACCGCCGCTGGGCAGCTCCAGTCACTGGCTGCCCACTACTGAGGGCCCCGCTCTGGGGGTCTGCCCGCCGTTCCCACAGCGCACTTACTTGATTCCTGGTGCATCCAGCAGGTTGGTCAGGCCTGTCCAGTTGATCTGCAGATGCTGCAGGGGCAGAGGGAGGCTGTTAGACCGGAAGAAGCCAGAAGCCCAAGGCTGAGTCCCTTGGCCAAGCCCCTGGCGCCCACCAGCAGGTAGAACACAGCCACTGTGGGGGGCACCTCCAGGGGGGTGTCAGGCAAATGAGGGCACCTCTTAGTCTTACGCAGGCCTCAGTCTGCCGCCTCCCTGCTGGGACCACACAGGAGTGGGGCTGTGCACAGGGCCACAGGCCGGCCCGGACTGAGAGGTCTCAGAGACACACTCCCCTCCACCTTGGACCCTCTGTGTGACCTGGGCAAGCCATTCTTGCGAGCTATTTCTTGCTTTTGGGTTTAGAGCAGAGTGGAGCACCTCAGGCCGCCTAAGATGACAGGACATGAGGAGTGTGGGGTACCCGGGTCTAGGTTGGTGTAGGCAGTTCTATTCTTGGGTTCACATTAGCACCTGGGGCCCGGCAGGCGAGTGCTTACTCCCCCAAACAGGCCTAGGACTCTCCTTGGCACCCACCGGCTTTTGAAGGAAGAACACGGTCACAGCTCCCACGAAGGGCTTGTCCACCAGGAGGGGCTCCAAGATGACCCGCAGCGTGCCCTGCAACTGGATGGGCACAGAGGACGCACGCAGGACCTCAGCCTCTCCCTGCACCGGTACTCAGCCGAGGCCACCTGTCTTGCTCATGCCCATGCCACCCCCAAATGTCAGGACCACCTCAGGGGACAGAAACCTGCACATGGCTGCCACTCCTCTGCTGGCTACCAAGGGCCATGAGCTAGCTGCCCCTGCCATCCGCTAGTGCTCCAGCCTGAGGGGCCTGCAGCCCTGCCCCAATCTCCAGCCAGCCCAGCCAGGCAGGCCCTGGTGCCAGTACGCCACCTCTGCCATAAGCTCTTTCCCCCTCCTCCGTCCACCTAGTTTCTAAGCACTGGCTCTGCATCACTCCATAAATAGAACGTCTCCCTTCCCGCCCCACTGAGGGGGACTCTTAGAGAGGCAGGTGTGGGGCCACAGGGCCAAGCAGAAGGTTGGTAAAGCCCAGTCGCCACTTTCCAGCCGTGTGACCTCAGGCCTGGAGTCTTGGGATGATCAGTCCCTGTGTGGTGTCCTCCCCTTCCCTGCTGCCTGCTCCAGTGTGAGCCTGCTTCCCCCTGCCCGGCCTCCCGCCCCAGGGGCAGGAAGCGGGGGTAAGGGGGTGGGCAGTGCCACCAGGTTCCACATACCTGAATCCCATTCACACCAGCCTGTATCTTCTGCAGCTCTGCACTGATTTCACAGTCCCCGATGTAGCTGAAAGTGGGGAGGAAGAAGGAAGGCCGAAAGGAAAGGCAGGTCCACCAGTCAGAGAGACCAGGAAACTTGCCCCGGGCCATACAGCCCAAGCTCAGGCATCCAGTCACCAACCCTGAGCCAAGCATCACCAGGCTATGGCCTCCCCCAAAGCCTGAGCTGGCTGAGAAGCTACATGTGTGCCAGAGGACCCTGGTGGATCTGGTGGCAGAACCTTGGAGCCAGGCGTGCCCAATAACCATCATCTTCACACATCCCCCAGATGGGGACAGGTATTCCCAGAGCTGACTCCTATCTACCCGATATGCTCTCAGTGCCAGCCTCTGGGCTATAAAAATAAGACACTGGAGAGGAATGCAACATTCTGGAACTTTCAGAGTTAATCATTGGTCCTTTATTTATTTATTTATTAAACTGATTTATTTTAGAGAGAGAGAACAAGTGAGTACATGGGGGAAGGGCAGAGGGAGAGAATCTTCAAGCAGAGTCCTCACTGAGCACAGAGCTGGACCCCACCATTGTTGAAATCATAACTTAAGCCAAAACAGAGCCGGACTCTCATCTGACTGAGCCACCCACGAACCCCTAATCCTTGCTCCTTTAAAGCACAATTAAAACCTTACCACCTCCAGGAAGACTACCTGGATTGAATGTCCCTTTTCTCAGACTCCAGCTTGCTACAAACATCATTCAGAAGAGGTACCTTTGCCCAACCTACTGAACTAGACACAAGGATGTATCTTTGCATCCTTGTTTTCCTGACGCTTCAGAGTCCAGTTCTCCCACGGATCTCATAGCCTGTGCTCAGAGCTCCCTGGGCCTTACCACAAGTCCCCACATCATGTTGTTGTACTTGCTCCCTCTTTCCACATCCTCTTTAAGGCAGCTGGTCTGAGCATCCAGGTAACTAGCTGTGACCTCCAAGAAAACTCTGCTGCCTGGGCCTTGGTATCCAAGAGCCTACCTGGTGCCAATTCTTATGGGACAATCTGGGCCTAGGCTGAGGGGTCAACCAGCAGTGGCTTCCCTGGGACTGTCCATTCTCCTGATACTCTTTCCTGTCCCAAGCAGGGACCCTGTGCTCCTGCCCAGGGTGGGGTGTGTGTGTGTGTGTGTGCACTCACGTGCACGCGCGCTGTGAGATGCTTTCCCACCCCAAATCAGAACATAAACTACACTACTCCATCTTCAAGCTGACTGTTCTCACACGGCATACCCCGTACCCTACACCTGGCCCGCATGGGCAAAATGGCTCACCATATCTGCAAGTCCAGGACTACCCGTCTCCTGTTGCGTTGGTTAGTGTGTGCCTTGACGCCGTTGACCCGGGGGCACTGGAAGAGATGCCAGAGGGATGGGTGAGCAGGGATCTCGCAGCAAGGGGTGGCTGCCGGCCCCTGCCCGGCACTGGGCTTTGATCGCAATAACATGACCACCACAATTCTGGGATGGGGCACAAAAAGAGAAATTCACACTGTGGCCCGTCTGTCCTCAGACCTATGATACCTCCCTCCCTAGAATGTGTACCCTTCCTTCTCTCTCTCTCCTACCACAGATATTTACAGAGTACCCGCTCTGTGCCAGGCACTGGACCAAGAACAAGGTAAGGAGCAAGACAGGCTAAAGCTTCCCCTCATGGGTTGGAAGCCCAGCAGAGGAGACAATGGTGGGGGAGGGCATGAGGAGGCGCAGTCCCTGCTGTCACATAGGGGTCGGGGGACTTCAGGAGTACCTTCCTTGTGGCAGGCCAGGGTTAGAGAAGATTTTTGGAAGAGGTGGCACTTAAATAGTTCTGGCCTATGAGTAGGAGTTGGCCCCCCAAGGGCAAGAGAAGAAGGCAGGGTCCCTAGCTCAGGGGAGCTGACCCTAGAAATTAAAGTATCCCATACCAGGGCTGAGCGCTGAGCTCCTAGGTGATCTCCCCCACCTCACTTCTCTCTTTGCCTCCCATCAGGAGGCTAGTGGGCACTGGAATGGGCTCTGGTTAGTATTTACCAAGAATAAAAGAGAAGTATCATTTGAATTTGAGTTACATGCATGCTGAAGTAATTGGGGTGGAGGCCACTAATGTTTGCAATCTGTTTAAAATACATTAAAAAAAAGATGAGGAGGAAAAATAGATGTGTGGATATGTGCTAAAGCAAATATAGCAAAAGGTTAGTGGCTATACAATCCAAACGGTCCACGGCATAATACTGGCACATCTTCTGCAGGTTTGAGATTTTTCACAATGAAATGTTGGAGAAAAAAAATTCAATCAATCATACTAGAGAAGATTCCATTATCTTTCTATTCTCTCCTTAGAAAGTGACATTGACAGGGCATCTGGGTGGCTCAGTCAGTTAAGTGTCTGCCTTTGGCCTCAGGTCATGATTCCAGGGTCCTGGGATCAAGCCTCACATTAGGCTCCCTGCTCAGCAAGGAGCCTGCTTCTCCCTCTCCCTTTCCCTTTCCTTCTGTGTGCACGAGCTCTCTCCCGCGCTCTCTCTCTCTCTCAAGTAAACAAAGTCTTAAAAAAAAAAATGACATTTACAAATGCATTGTCACATGAAAAGCTTATCAAAAAGTACAGAGACCACAGATTCAGGGGAAAAAAGTAGTACAGGGACAACTTGAGCAGTTAATTAAAATCATCACGTGGTTTTTCCCGAACTTGTGATATGTGTGGTATGTCAGCTTTTTTTTTTTTTTTTTAAAGATTTTATTTATTTATTTGACAGGCAGAGATCACAAGTAGGCTGAGAGGCAGGCAGAGAGAGAGAAGGAGGAAGCAGGCTCCCTGCCGAGCAGAGAGCCCGATGCGGGGCTCGATCCCAGGACCCTGGGATCATGACCTGAGCCGAAGGCAGAGGCTTTAACCCACTGAGCCACCCAGGCGCCCCGTATGTCAGCTTTTTTAAGTGTTTAATTTTCTGTGGTTTATTTTCCCATTCTTTCTTTCTTTCTTTTTTTTTTTTTTAAGATTTATCCATTCATTTGGCAGACAGAAATCACAAGGAGGCAGAGAGGCAGGCAGAGAGAAAGGAGGAAGCAGGCTCCCCGCTGAGCAGAGAGCCCGACACGGGGCTCGATCCCAGGACCCTGGGATCATGACCTGAGCCAAAGGCAGAGGCCCTAACCCACTGAGCCACCCAGGCGCCTCGTATTTTCCCATTCTTTCTCATATTTATTTAATATTCACTTTTGTCCTGGTTTTACATTTTAAATTTTATGTTCTTTTTCTTTCAGAGGGTCCCCCAATCACAGGAGCTTCAGGCCGCATGGCACCTGGCTGTACCCTGGCCTCCAAGACCTACCAAGGCCTAGATGGTAAAGACCCAGAAAAGCCAGCGGCAGCCTGGGGAGGAGGCTGGGGCGCTGTAAGGGACCACCCGCAGCCTGGGACCACTGTGGGGCCTGCTTCTGCTGTGGTGAGGGATGGCTTCCCAGCAGCACCACCTCCCACAGGCATCCGGCTCTGCTCTACAGCGGTCCACCCACTGCTTAGCTCCTAGCCTGCTGAGTCCAAATGCAGGATCCCTCCCAGCAGTCCTCCCAGATGACCACAACCCCTGCACCCCTCCACTCCCGAGTTCATGCATTCCTCCAGCATGGTGAGTACAATGCCATGGGGTGGCCCACCAGTTTGGGTGTCTGTCTCTATAACAGAACACTGACCTTCCCAAAGGCAGGGGCATAAGTCACACCCATTTCTGCCTACGGGTCCTCCTTGCACATAGCCATGCTCCATATGCGGACATGAATGAAGCAGAGAATGAATAAAGGAACTCATAGATGCTGAGACAGACCAGTCCAGGCCAAGTCTGAGAGGCACAGACTAGAATCTCCAGGGGCCAGGCATGCCTGCTGTGCTCCCCACTCAGGTAGCCAGTGGGGCAGGCTGGCCTGCACCCTGACACCTGCCTGTCCCCCAGCAGGGCAGATGCCAGTGTACCTGGTTTACCAAGGGGTGGACATCAGGCAGTTCTCTGCCTGTGGGAGGCAGCTCTTCTTAGGTAAACCCAATGCCCAATGTGGAGCTCAAATTCACAACCCCGAGATCAAGAGGCACATGCTCTACTGACTGAGCCAAATGACAAAAATAAGACACACCAATGGGGCAGCAGAAGTGGGGCAAAAGGGTGGAGTAGGAAGCTGTCAACAATAGGGAGAGACATGATGTTGGGTATGTCAAAAGCAAACTTCTTTTATCCTGGGTCGCCCATTAGCTTCACAGAACTAGTGCCGGGCTTGTGATGCTAACTAACAGAACCGATCACCTGGTAGAGAACTCTCCCCTACCTTGGGGCACTGTCTCCCCGTGTGGATATCTGTTCTTCCTCGCTGATGCCCCAGCAAGCCATACTTGGACATCTTCTTATCTGACTGGCTTCTACTGCACAGCATGTTTTCCAAATTTGGCTCAAGAAAAGTGGACTTGTTTCCCACCTTTCCTTTTTGTTCTAACCCAGGCTTCCTTTGCACCTGCAAGGATGGCGGTGCTGGGACTTGGGGGTGTGGGGTCTACACTTGGGCCAAGAGGCTGAAAAGTGCACATGGGGAGGTCCCCTGGGGTATTTTCAGGCAGGCAGGGTCTGGGACAGGGAAAAGACTACATGGAAGATCCAGGCTCCCCCTCCTGAGACATCACCCACCTTTTGTCCGAAGTAGAGCTTGGTGAAGGTGAAGGTTCTTAAGTGGATGCTCTTCTCCCGGATCTTGGGCTCGAGTTTCTCCCGGAACTTGTTTTCCATGATCATGCTCAGGTAGGGCCAGGTCTGAGAGATGATCTGTGCCAAGAGGAGGCTCTTGGGGGTCAGGTCTGTTTCCCCAACAAGATCCAGGCCTGCCCAGGACAACCTGACCCAGGCGTGGGGGTCCCGTGGCCCTTACGCTGCAGCACCCACAGGCCTGCCTGCCCACCCACTGACCCACCTATCCGTCTATCTGTCCATCAGACATCGCATAACTCCAGCAGTGCTTCTCACACCTGCCCAGGCAGTGGGAACCCAAGATTTGGTGCTCTTTTGCAGAGCACCATGAAACAGTCACTAAACATAGTATTATGAAACTTCTCGTTCTGTGCTAAAACAGAAGCTATCAAAGGCAACACTGTGGTGTAATCAACAAGTAGCAGGTGCCATGGGGGGTGGGGAAGAGACGTGGGGAGGAGGGGTGCCAGTGAGGGGTACGAAGGGAGCAGCAGCAGCAGTTCTGTCTGGGGCAAAGTCTTCTCCCTTTCCTTCTCCTGGACCTGGGTCATAGTTCACAAGATGCACCTTGCATTCCCCAGACCCATCATGAGAGGAGCCTGAGGCAGTGATGTTTCAGGGCTTTACCACTTCCATCTCTATTAAGAGCCCCCTTAGGGCTGGTCCCATCTTCCTGACTCCCTGCTTTGTGGTCTGCTGAGTGCATCTTGAGCACAAAGTTCTTTGGGACACAAGCAGTACCCCCATGTAGAGTCCGTCTACACAACTGTATCGCCATCCATGCCCTGAGCAGAGGGCAGGAGCTTGGTCCAACCAGTCACAAGTCCCCAGCACCTTGTGTGCGACTCACTGTCAATGCAAGAAAGGACAGAGCATACAAGTGCACCCATGAACTGGTGGACATGCAGGCAGGAAGAACAAGGTCTGTCCCAGGGGCCCTGGGCCCTGCATTAGTCCACAGAAACCAGGTGACTCATCTGAAAGGAGTCCGCACTTCCTCCAACTTCTGTCTGCCAGCTGGGAGCAGCTTCTGACCCACATGGCAATGACATATCTGGTAACACGAGACTATCGGCCTTGGCTCAAAAACCATCAGAAAGTCCTTTTTTATACCTAAACTCAAGTCATTCCTGCTATGGACTTTTCCAACCGAACAGAGGCAAGGTCTCTATAGAAAAAGTCCTGAATCAGGATACCTGAGTGGGTGGGAAGGAACTAGAGTTTCCACATCTAGGAGACAGTTTTGGACTCATCAGGCAGGGGCAGACTCTGTTTCCTCATCTGTAAGAAAAGGCCAGACCAGGAGTCTCAGAGCCAGGCCCTCCCAGGGCTTCCCGCAGCAGGCCCCAAGGGTGTGACCAGCAGGATCCAACAACAGTGGTCATACTGATGATGACAGTGTTCCTGACCTCTGGGCCCTGTGGCGCTTTCATTACCTGAGGGATCCTCACAACCTCCCAAGGCAGGGACCATAATTATCCCCACGCAGATGAGGGACCGGCTCTGAAAGGCTAGTCACCCTGTGGGAGGGTGCCGAGTCATTGGAGGCAGATCTCGGCTGGCCACAGGCAAAGGGCAGCTGGGGTGAGATACCACCCTCCTCTCCTGGGAGGCCCTGATCCTGGCCTCCTGGCCGGATCTCCTTATCCGGGCTGCATTTTTCTCTATACTTCCTGGTGTTTTCTAACATTTCTGCTCTGCCTGTGCATTAATTTCACGCTAAAGAAAGATGTTTGTTTTTTAAAGAGAGTCACTGGCAAGGAGAAGAACCCTGAGGGTTACTGCCAGCAGGCCTTTGTGGCACAGCTCCCATCCAGGGTGGGGTCACTGAGCCCAGGGGCACCAAGGGGACCAGGCCCAGGAGGCCGGCCCCGGCAGGCCCACCTCAGCCTTACCTTGTTGGCCCACTCGACCCGCTCCACATCCGGGAAGTGGATCTAGGGAACAGAAGGCGCTAGGGTAAGTCAGACTCAGCCCGTGCCTCCCCCTATCCCCCAGACCCTGCCTCGAAGCCAGCGGTTCCCGCTCCCACCCCACGTTTGCCTCTGCTCTGCCTCCCCACCCCCGCTCAGCACTCGCCAGGCACCGACCAGGAGACTTGGCCAGCCCTGCCCTGGGGCACACTGTCCGGTGGGGCAGGTGACAAGCGGCCAGACCGCACCAATGATGCCCCAAGGCTCGCAGGTAGGCGGCTCTGGGCAGACTGCACCCAGCAGCCAGGAGGCTGGAAGGGCGGAGCCAGAACCCCCTGTTTGCTTATGCAAATAAGCCCCGCCTTCTGGGGGGGAAATGTGGAATCCCCACCGGCTCCGCTCCTCGCCAATTCCGTCCTGCTTAGTCTTTTAATGACACAATTAATTGCCACTTCCGTCCTCCATAGTCTTTTAATGACACAAGTAATCGTGGCCTCTGGAGAGAAATTAGAAAACTGTAGGTGAGCAGAAGGAAAGACTTTTTTCTTTTCTTTTCTTTTTCTTAAAGATTTCACATATTTATTTGACAGAGATCATAAGTAGGCAGAGAGCCAGGCAGAGTTGGTCCGGCCGAGCAGAGAGCCCGAAGCGGGGCTCCATCCAAGGACTCCGGGATCGCGACCCCAGCCAAAGCAGAGGATTTAACCCACTGAGCCACCCAGGGACCCCAAAGACATATTTTTTTTCAAGATTTTATTTATTTATTTGACAGAGAGAGAGATCACAAGTAGGCAGAGAAGCAGGCAGAGAGAGAGAGGAGGAAGCAGGCTCCCTGCTGAGCAGAGAGCAGAGAGCCCGATGCGGGATTCGATCCCGGGACCCCGAGATCATGACCCGAGCAGAAGGCAGCGACTTAACCCACTTGAGCCACCCAGGTGCCCCCACCCCCGACATTTTTATCGGAGAGTGCTGAGTGACAACCACCATTAACAAGTGTCTCCTTCCAGCCTCTTATAGAAATAAGCATATGTAGTTTTCACAGAAATTGAGGTCAGTGTTTGGTTGTCTGCTTTTTTTTTTTTTTTTTAAGATTTTATTTATTTATTTGACAGAGAGAAATCACAAGCAGGCAGAGAGGCAGGCAGAGAGAGAGAGAGGAGGAAGCAGGCTCTCTGCTGAGCAGAGAGCCCAATGCGGGACTCGATCCCAGTACCCCGAGATCATGACCTGAGCCGAAGGCAGCGGCCTAACCCACTGAGCCACCCAGGTGCCCCGTGGTTGTCTGCTTTTTTCAGTTAGCAGCAGGTAGGATGGTGGTGATTCCTAAGGTAACAATTGCCAATCCGAAAGGCTTGGAAAGGGGATCATGCTGTTTGCCTAGGCAACAGGAGAATGGGGAGCACCCCTACCCAGCAGGCCAGATCCTGTTCTCACACAGGGAGCTTCCTTCAAGTCACAGCCCCCAGCCACATCCCTGGGTTGCCTGGCAGGGGGGCGGGCTGCGAGGGGCTGGGCAGAGGGGTGAGGGGGTGACGATCCTATCAGCTAACCTTTGCACGACCTGATTCTGACAGTTCTGAATCCCTTCCCTGCCAGAGGCTCAATCTCCACCAGTATCTGCTGAGCTTCTCATAGACACCCCAGCCCAGCCCCAAGGTTTTCAAGGACAAATGGGCAAGACCACTGGTGCCTGGCACAAAACGTGATCAGTAAAATGGCAGCAATGGCCATTTCTGTTGCCAAGTCCTCAGAGCACAGACCAACTCAGGATCACATTCATGGTGGGCAGAGGACCTCCCAAGGTCAGGAAAGGAAACATGTCCATTCAGTTCACATACCTAGTGCACACCAGGCCTTGGGGTAGCTCTGGGGGTGCCCTGAAGGCCCAAACATAGACTCTGGCATAGAACACTATGCCCAGGAGTATAGAGTAATTTAATTCCTTTAGGAATCTGACTTTTTAAAAAAAGATTTGGAGTAGGGAGAAGGTGCTGAGGGAGAGAGGGAGGAAGAGAGAATCCTAAGCAGACTCCCTGCTGAGTGTGGAACCCAGTGCAGAGCTAGATGTCACGACCCTGAGATCATGACCCAACCCTGAGATCATGACCCGAGCCGTTATCAAGGGTGGGTGACTTAACTGACTGAGCTACCCAGATGCCTCTTAGGAGCAGTTTTTTTTGTTTTTTTGTTTTTTGTTTTTAAGATTTTCTTTATTTATTTGACAGAGATCACAAGTAGGCAGAGAGGCAGGCAGAGAGAGAGGAGGAAGCAGGCTCCCTGCTGAGCAAAGAGCCAGATGTGGGGCTCAATCCCAGGACCCTGGGAGCATGAAGGCAGAGGCTTTAACCCCTTAGGAGCAGTTTTTAACAGCCTTGAGAAGTCAGAGAAGCCCAGTGCTTCTGGGACTCCCAGAACATCCAGCCCTTCTTCTAGCCTCAGTTTCCCCAGTTCTGGACAATGATACATATTAACTTGAAGAAACATCTAATATTCCCAGGTGCTAAAGGAAAATCACTGCCTGGTTCCCAGAGGAGGAGCTGGCCCAGGCCATAGGAACAGAAGGGAAAGAGGGGAAAGGGATCTGGGGGAAGTGGGCAGGAACTACGGCTGGCCCATCCAGCTCACTGGGGAGCAGCAGCCTATTCACCAGACACTCCCTGCTGCTGCCACCCTGGGTTAGGTTCCAAGCCCCTAAGAGGCAAAGGGAGCTGAGGCCTTTCATTGCTCTGTATCACTCGTCCCAGCACTGACAGAACAACTCCATGTGGGGCTGAAACTGACATCCCCATCTCTTTGATTGCTCCATTCATCACCATCTTCAACTTCACTTCTTCCAGGAAGCCTTTCCTGATCTCTCAAGTCAGAGACAGGTGTCCCTACTAGGTATCTGCCAGTTCTGCATTGCGGCTTTTAATAGACCTCTTTAGAGCTGCTGGGTCTTACTGCCTTCCTCCTTACTAGCCTGTAAGCTCTAGTGGGCTGACCTATTAGTGCCTGACCCCAGCATGTGACTATCTTAATAAATATTTGTGGAATGAATGAACACATAAATGAATGCAAGCTTCTTGCCTTCCAACAGCTCCCAGGCTAGTAAAGGAAGCAGGCAATTAACAAACCATTCTAGTACAGGATCATACCAAGGTGCAGGGAGTGGGACCCTCACAGAGGAGAAAGGTGGGCTTTCCCTGGCACCCTTATGCCTCTTCTGCCAAGCCAGCTGGCTGGACCCCTCCCTCTCCTCTTTCCATCCTGACCACTGTACTCCCATTTTGCCCCTGGGCACACCTGATATGTATATCCCCTCCACCTCCTATCACACCTCTCCAGGGGAGGACCTAGGGGGAGGTTCTGCACCACGGGGAGCTAGTTCTGATCTCCTGCACCCTGGAAAAGTGATCCAGCCTGGCAGGTCCTATCCTGGCCACATTTGGGAGCCAGTCAGACTCCCAGACTCAGATTCCTGAGCTGCCTTTCACACCTACTGAATCAGAGTGTTTCCAGGTGGGGCCTTGCAATTTATTTTTAACCAGCTCCTGGCATGATTCTGGAGATCCGGCAGAGTTGGTTGTGAAATATCAATGACTAGCCCAGCCCTTGCATTAGAGTGGCCCACACTCACACTGACTGTGTGGGCAGCAGCGGAGTGCCCGGGGCCCGCACTGTTTTCATGTTCTCTTGGCCAGCCACACTAGTGTTTGAGGCTCCTTGCTAAGACACTCCTCTAGAGAACAAGTCTGAATGCCCTGATGAGAGCAATTCAGGCCAAGAAAATAAGGGATCATCAAGTCAGCCTCTTCTGCCTCAGGCACCCGGCTGGCTCCTCTCTGCCTGAATCTCAGCACCCGTCAGGACTCCCCAGTGAGCCAAATCCTGAGCCAGGCCACCTTCTCTGTGACTGCTGCAGAGTAAGTCCTGGGCCAGGGAATGACATCAGAGAGGCAGACACTTACTGAACAACTACTCAGCACCAATTCTCCCTGGAGACCAAGGAGTCTTTTTTTCCATTATAATTGGCCTTTTAAAACACTCTTTCCCTACTTCAAATTCTCGAAATTATTTCATGTTTTTAATCTGTTGACTTTATATTTTAGCTCTGTACTTAGGTCTTCAGTCTGTCTGAAAGTTTTATAGCAGGTAGGATAGGTATAGAATTTCATTTCTCTCCAAACTCTCACTAAGACAATTTTTAAATAACACATATCTAAAAAAAAAAAAAAAAAAGAAAAAGAAAAAAAAAATTCCATCTTTCCTCCTGATTTGTGAAGCGACTTTTCTCATATGTCAGCTTCTCATGTGTACTCTGGTGTGTTTCTGGACTTGGCAAGGAACTCCATGGTCTGAGTGCCTGTTTCCTGCCAGCACCACACCATACTAATCACTGTAGCTTTGCAGCATGACCCAAGGTAGGGGGGCTCCTGTTTGCTTTTCTTATTCAAACCAACTGAGCTAATAGTATTTATGCTTCCAAAATGAATTTTAGAATCTTGTCCATCTTCCCTCCAATAATCCTCCTGGGATTTTATATATTTGTGGGAGAACAGATAGCTTTACGATATTAAGTTTTGCATCCACGAACAGAATATTTTCCCTTATTAATTTACATCTGATTGTATTCACATTTAAGATCATAAGTCTTTCTTTATAAAAATCCCGTTTTTTTGTTAGATTACTTAGGTGATTTTTTTTAAGATTTTATTTATTTATTTGAGAGAGACAGAGAGAGCATGAGCGAGGAGAAGGTCAGAGAGAGGAGCAGACTCCCCGTGGAGCTGGGAGCCCGATGCGGGACTTGATCCCGGGACTCCAGGATCATGACCTGAGCCGAAGGCAGTCGTCCAACCAACTGAGCCACCCAGGCGTCCCTACTTAGGAGATTTTATGGTTATTAAAAATGGTATTTCATTTTCTGTGCAACTTTGTTGAAATTTGTTGTTGGTTCTAATTGTTCATTAATTCTCATACGTTATTTATATATAATCTCCAATAACCTTTTTTTTTTCTTATCTTTATCCTTCTTATTTTTCTTAAGTTTGTCTTCATTGGCCAAGCGCTCTGGTACCACACCAAACAGTGGTGGTGACAGCAAGCAGCTCTATCTTGTTCCTGACATCAAACAGAAGTTTTTCCATGAAGTGTGTTTTTCGCTGTAGATTTTTAGAGGAAAGCTATCAGATTGAGGATGTTCTTTTCGATAGCTAAATTTTCAAGAGCTTTCGTTAGAAATGGGTATTGAGGGCGCCTGGGTGGCTCAGTGGTTAAGCCGCTGCCTTCGGCTCAGGTCATGATCTCAAGGTCCTGGGATCGAGTCCCGCATCGGGCTCTCTGCTCAGCAGGGAGCCTGCTTCCTCCTCTCTCTCTGCCTACTTGTGATTTCTCTCTGTCAAATAAATAAATAAAATCTTTAAAAAAAAGAAAAGAAAAAGAAATGGGTATTGAGGGACACCTGGGTGGCTCAGTGGGTTAAACCTCTGCCTTCAGCTCAGGTCATGATCTCAAGGTCCTGGGATCGAGTCCCGCATCGGGCTCCCTGCTGAGCAGGGAGCCTTCCCCCTCTCCCTCTGCTGCTCCCCCTGCTTGTGCTCTCTCTCCTCTCACTCTCTGTCAAATAAATAAATTCTTTAAAAAAAAAAAAAGAAAAGAAATGGGTATTGAACTACATTCAACGCTTTCTCAAATCTATTGGGATAATTGTGTTATTTTTCCCTTTCACCCATTAAGGTGGCCAACTTAAGTGATTTCTTAATAAAACAAAACCATCTCTAGTTCTTGGGATAAGCCCCATTTGAAGCAGTACATTTAGTTAGCCTGATATCACATTTAGGTTTTATACACTCACGATTCAAAGTGATATCTACAATTTTTGTTTTTGTACAATCCATACCTAGTTTTGGTATAAAGATTTTATAATAAATTATAACACTAGTGATAAAGCTTTTCCATATCCTGTTTTCTGAAACAACTTATAAATAATAGGAATTACCCAATCAGTGAACGTTAGTGTTTCTTACCTATAAAGCCATCATAGCCTGAGGCTCTTGGAGTGGGAAATTACATTTTCTCTCTTCAGTGGTTAATGGTGTATTCAAGGTCTCCTTATCTCTTATTGTGGTAACCTGGGCATTTCTAGAAATGTATCTAGTTCAACTATGTTTTCAAATGTATTGATATATATTCTTTTATATTTTATTATTTTTAATCTGCTTTATCTGTAGTTACTTCTGTGTTTTCATTCCAGATTTTATTTTCATCTTTTTCTATTAATAGATCAAGCTCGACTAAGATTTTGCCCATTGCACTAATCTTTTCATAGAACTAACTTCAGTTGTCATTCTTTCTCCTTTACATTTATAATCAAAATTTTTGTTCATTTTCACAATTATATGTATTAATTCTTTCTCTATTCCTTTGATCTAAATCTGTTGCTCTTTTATGTTCTTAGAGTTGAAGAATTTATTTCAGTTTTTGGTTTATTCAAATTCAAACTTATAAATTCCCCTATGATTTTTGCCATTGTATTTTATCATTATTCAGCTTCCTGTCTTTTCATAATTTCTATTACAATTACTTTTCAAACAATGATTTTTAAATAATGATATTTTTAAATATGTAGACATATGAGATTTCTAAGGCTATTTATTGTTTTCTGATTCCTTTTCTTTATGGTCTGCACAGTCTGTAGGATAGCAATCCACTGGAATATATTGATAATTCCTTTGTGGCCTAGTAATGATTAATTCCTGTGGCTACTCCATATATGATCAAGTTATTAACCATGTCCTTTGTAAAAAAAAAAAAAAAAATCATGCCCTCCCAATATTCTTTTTTTTTTTTTTTTTTTTAAGATTTTATTTATTTAAGAGAGAGACAGTGAGAGAGAGCATGAGCAAGGCGAAGATCAGAGGGAGAAGCAGACTCCGCATGGAGCTGGGAGCCCGATGCGGGACCTGATCCCAGGACTCCAGGATCATGACCTGAGCCGAAGGCAGTCGTCCAACCAACTGAGCCACCCAGGCGTCCCCTTCCCAATATTCTTTATCCTTGTTTCCTCTTTGTCTACTTGATGTATCATTTTCAGAGAGGAATGTGTTAGAATTGCCAAGCCCAGCTATGGATTTATCTACTTCTCTGTGCAGTTCTCTTGGGCTGTTGGTTTACATTTCAGGTTTATTTTATGCAGCACATACATGTCCATGATTGCTGTGTTACCTTTTTCATGCTATATGCTATAACATCCTGGTCTTTAGGATGTACCCAAGTTACATTCTATTTTGTCTAATATGAAAATTGCCATTCTCCCTTACTTTTGTTTCAGATTTGCCCAGTTGTATCTTTTTCCACCCTATTTTCAAACTTTTTTGGTTCATGTTATCTCATGTCACTTAAAACTCACCTTAATTCCTTATCAGCCCCATTGTACTGATGAGGAAAGTAAGGCTCAGAAGGGTTGCTCATAGTCACCAGCTATGGAGTCCAGAGCTGAGACACAGACCCAGGTCCATCTTACCACCAATTCTGTACTTCGGCACCTGGCTGCTCTCACTCCTCTTAAGAAGACTTTATGGACGACTATGTTTTCCTCTTTTACAGAAAGTCTAATTTAGCAGAGGATTGCCCTCATGGTACCTGAGTCTTCACTGGTACACCATGCTTTATAGTTTACAAAGGACATTCTATAGATACTTTCATTTCACCTTCCTAATACTCCATAAGGTGCACAGCAAAGGCACAATCATCCCCATTTTACAGATGAGGAGAGGCTCAGAGACCAGTTGGTACCCGCCCAGATCACCCAGGTGACGGGAACTCACATTTCACCTGCAAACAATTTGAGCCCAGCCTACAAACTTTTTCTCCCCGCCTGCTGCACCTGAAGTGTCAGCACGTGAGGTCCACATCTTAGTGTACAAGTATTCCTTGTGCATTTAAAATTTCACCTCTGACAGCCTCAGTTTTCTCATCCACAAGATGGGTACAATGCTGCCAGTTTCACAGAGTCCCTGAGATGAGTAAATAAGACAATGCATGTGTGGTGCTCGGTCCCCTCCCTGGCTCAGTACAAATGCTCCAGAAGTGGTGACCGTTGTTGGCAGTTGTCAGTTGCCCGAGATGCAGACACTCAGCCACCTCTGTCCTCGGGTACATGACAAGAACAATGTCTCCTGGGCTATGTGTCCAGCTCTGTCTGATCCAAAGTCCGGTAAATTGTCTATGGGATCTCCAGATGCCTGTGGCTCAGCGCTTTGGGAAGCCACACAGAAGGGAGAAGAGAAAATGAGAGAACACAGTGAAGGTGCCTGAGGCCAGAGAAGGAAGGCAGTTGAGGATAGTTTTCTTAGCCTCTGCTGATTGGCTGAGGGGTACGCTGCAGACAGCCTGGGTCCAATGCCCAGGAGGCACCTGCATGAAACTGCCCAATGTGGGGAGGGCTCCACAGTGAGACCTGGCAGAGGGACCCGTTCAGAGCCTCTCTGCGTGTTTTTCCTCCCTAAACAAAGGAAGGGAAGGCAGAAAAAGACTGGAGGCCTGTGCTCAGGCTGAGTCCTGAAATCACTGAACTTTTATTCCAATACCTCACAAGGCTGGGGATCCCTGAGACCAGCTGGCTGGGAGACACCCACAGTTCCTGGCATTGCAAAGGGCCAGACTCAGGCAGGGGTTTCAACCTTTTGTGTGTACAAGACCTCCACCTGGAGAGTCCCTTAAAACGTGGATTCTTGGTGAGGGCGCTCAGAGATTCTGATCCAGGAACCTGAAGCCTTTGGGCAGGGGCCCGGAAACTTTATCTTTAACCAGCTCCCTGGTTGTTCTGATTGAGGTGGTGGAGAGTGTGGGACAGTGAGTGCTCAGGGCTTGCTGGAGGACCTGCTCAGGCCCTGGAAGAAAGTGGCTCCTCCACTCTCTGCGGCTCCTGACTAGGGCTCCAAAGTCACAGTCTGTGTCTCCAGCTGTCATTCTTGGGAGAATACTGCTTTGTCATAAAATTCTTACCAGCAGCTTATGGACCTTGATTCTTTTACAAAGGGAGTATCTTTTGTGCCACAATGAGCAAGGGGAGGCAAGAGCTAGCAGATAAAAAATACCATTAGTCTGCCTGGCTTTTTTGGGTGCTGCCCCCGCCCCTAAAGTGTGAGCCACTTCCACTCCCCAGCTGCTTTCTCTAGCCAGACCCCAGGAGTAAGAAGTACTGCCGGGGGGTCCCTGAGGAGCAGGGTCTGGTCCTGACCCCTTCTCTGCAGCCTCAGGTTTCTCCTTGATGAGGGAGCAGGAGGCTGGCTGAGGACAAAGCAAGAGCTGGCGCCTTGCAACCCCCCCCCCCTTTTTCTTCATCCGCTCCCCTCCACAGGTGTAGCATTCCTCAGGCACCCCTGACTGCCATAAAGTGATAAATAGTTAACCTGCTGAGATCACAATCCTGCAAGACAGGAGTCTCCCTTGGTTTGCAAATTTCTTTGAGATTACAACAAAGAAGTTACCTTATCAATAGCCCAATCTCCAAGGACACAGAACTCAGTTTTTCAAGTCAAATGTCACCCTCCCCTCCATAAAACCTAAGGAGGCAGAGGTAGAAGGAAAGGTAAATAAAGTTAAATTTCTTCTAAACCTAAATCTCATTAACAAGGATGTTTGATAGCAGGGATGTAACATTCCACCAGACTCCTAGAACCTCCTCACCCCACCGAACCTGACTTAGGTTCTGGGACTTCATCATCCTCATTGAGGGAAGTGAGGCTGCCATGCCTCTGCTCCCCAGGTCTACAACCAGGAGATGATGAATGCGAATCCCCCACAATAGAGACACACTCAGAACTCTAGCACCGTTCATACCCCAGACCATGACCACTACCCTGACTGATGTACTACAGGTGTGAGCACCAGGACCCTGGCTGCCTGCCCTTCCCCCTCCAGTGCCTCTCAGAGAACCTTAGAAAGGTGGGGGGGGGGGGGGCTCACCCAGCCCCTGAGGTCTCCCTAATGCTGACTCACATCTGCTGTTAGTGTGCATACGCCAAAGCCTCCCAGCATGGCTCATGTTTTGATGACAGCAGTTTTTAGGCAATGGAGGTAACGAGAGCTCAGAACAGAGAGATAGACTAAAGCAAAGTCAAGTCCAAAACAGAATTCCAGGCTCGCAGAGGCCAAGACCAGGGCCCTGCACATCAATGCTTCATCTCCAGGTGGTTGTGTGCTTTATCTCGTAAACCCTTTAGGAAAAATGATCCCACTGCAGTGACGCAATGAGCCAGAGGGATGCCTGCAGCCATCAGAGCAGGAGCCCAGGCAGGACTCACAGCCAGGCTGGGAGGCCCGGGCGGCAGCTTTGGGTCACCAGACCCTCTCAGGAGGCAGGGGGTGTAGGACAGCTGCACTTAAAGGGCCTGCCTGTCACCAGGCCAATCTGGCTCCCTCCCTGTCACAGGGATGGTAACTCCTCCCATGTGAGCAACCTTGGACCGACCTGCAGATGTAGAGAGGTACAGAGAAGGCCTGTGAGTCTCCTTGTACCTCAAAAACCTGAGACATGCGCCCTCAGAATGATGCAGACACAGCCACAGAATCACACGTACACACAAGGACACAACCTCTTTGCTTGGACAAAAGCCTCACAGTTCTCTGCACCAGTGGGCATATTGTTACGCTCACACGCCCGCAGACTCAAACTGCTGCGGCCAACTCCCTCCCACACTCAGAGAGGAGAGGAGCCCCCTCACTCCAAGTATCCCCCAGGGAAGTCCGACACAGGGAGGCCCTGTGGCTCTGGTCTTCCCAGACAGGCTCCCGCCCCGTTGTTCCTATTTGGTGGTTCCGCCTCTGCTGGAAAATGGTCCCTTATTTCACATACTTTTTTCCTGGTGAAGCCCAGCCTTTGACCCATTTTCCCTCTGTTCTTGAGGGATAAACATTTAACCATAAAAACGGCTTCTAGGGCGCCTGGGTGGCTCAGTGGATTAAAGCTTCTGCCTTTGGCTCAGGTCATGATCCCAGAGTCCCACATCAGGTTCTCTGCTCAGCAGGGAGCCTGCTTCTCCATCTCTCTCTGCCTGCCTCTCTGCCTGCTTGTGATCTCTGTCAAATAAATAAATAAATTCTTTAAAAAAACCAAAACAACAAATGGCTTCTAAATATGTCCACTGTTCTACTTTAAATCTCCTGGCTAAACGTGCTTTAAAGGAAAAATTTTTGCCAACTTGAAATACTGCCTAATGCTGTATTTAAGGCTCTTTAACAACACACCTGGCCCGCAGACCGGCCTGAGTCACCTGGACCCAGGAGGAGGACACCGAGTGGGTAAGACTGCAAAGGCAGCCACTGGGGACAAGAATCCTGGAGACAAGAGCCTGTCCCCTTTGCTGAGGAAGGAGGGCTTGCTGCACAGAGGGGCTGCCCTTAGCTGTCCACAGAGGTGTTTTCTTCAAGGAGACCTGCGAGTAATTGTGGGTGACCAGAGAGTTCCATCAGACAGTTGGGTTTGGTAATGCCCAAAGGTTAAAAATAAAAAAGTATCTTTTTGCTTATCGACTAGTATAGGCATTCCTCAGAGATACTGCAGGTTTGGTTCTAGATCATTGGGATGAAGTGACTATTACAATAAAATAAGTCAAATGTATTTTTCAGTTTCCCATATAAAAGCTATGTTTACCCTATACTGTAGTCTATTAAGTGTACAATAGTATTACGTTAAAAAATGTACATACCTTAATTTAAAAAATACTTTATTGCTATAAATGCTATCCATCCCTGAGCTTTCAGGGAGTCATACTCACTAATCACAGATCACCAAATATAATGATGATGAAAAAGTCTGAAATACTGCAAGGATTACCAACATGTGACACAGGGACATAAAGTGAGCAAATGCTGTTGGAAAAATGTGTTGATAGACTTGCTCGATGCGGGGTTGCCACAAACCTTCAATTTGTTTAAAAAAAAAATGCAATTATCTGCAAAGTATAATAAAATGATGTATGCCTTAGAATACCAAAAAGTATAATTGCTGATGCTGATGAGGCCACAGTGAAGAGGGAATGAGAATCGTTAAGGTGTTCCTAAGCATTTTTTCAAAATGATTTTATTTATTTATTTGGGAGAAAGAGAGAGCACAAGCATGAGCATAGAGAGGGGGAGAGAAAGAGGGAGAAGCAGGTTCCCTGGACCCCGAGATCATGACCTGAGCCAAAGGCAGATGCTTAACCGACTGAGCCACCCGGGATCCCAGGTGTTCCTAATCATTGACGTGAGTTTAACATGTAGGAATCCATGGTAAGGAACTTGGGAAACATGGACTAAGATTCCTACCCTGTAGGGCCCGAGGGACAGACTTCTCCTGAGCACCTACTGTGTACTGGGCACCAAGCAAGGAACTGAGAAAACAGACGTGAGCAGGAAACACACCTTTATCCTAGAAGAGCATTCAGTCTGGAGGAAAAGTCAGACACAAAAATCAGGTGCAAGTGCAGAAAGGCTCCGGATGCTGTGGGGGCCCCGAGGAGTAGGATCTGAGAGTGGGGGGGCCTGAGCTTGGACTTGAAGGAAAAGTCAAGGGAGCCAGGCTGGCAGATCAGGGGGAGAAAATCCAGACAGATCTAGGAGAAGCTGCCTGCCTCGGCTACCCATAAGAGGAGGACATGCTGGGAAATAACAGATCATCAATGCTAGTGAAATGGTTCAGCAGCGCAGGGTACATTCATGTGAAGGATAGCATAATCCTTAAACAGGGTTTTTGGGAGAAGGTTGGTAATATAATATTACAAACAAAAATATAGGAAAAAGAAAAAAGGCACAAGTTTTTTAAAGAACTGTTTTATACACCTTCCATACAAAAGAAGTACACGCAAATAGAACGGTGTGTTTCTGAGTGGAGGGACTGTAAACACTTGTCCTAATTCTCTTAGGCCATTTCCAAATGTTCTACAATGGGACTACTTTCACTTTTATAACCAGAAAAACCAGATTTTTTACCAACTTACAACCAATGTAAACTAAAAAACTAAACACAACCCAGGCAAAAGGATGGAGTAGGTGACTCTGGGGTTGAGACATCCTGTGTCCCTGAAAAGTCCCTGGCCCTCTACTCTGAATGTCTGGGAGACTCTTGGTACACTGGGATGGGGCTTCTAGGGCAGGAGCGGCCACTCCAGCTCCGGCCCCGACTCCCCGTGTGGTCTGAGGGGGTGAACTCTCGTTCCCTTGGCTTGAAGGGCAGGGGAAAGAGAATGGGGCTTTCCCTTTTACTAGTTCCCACTGGGACAGAAAACATTTTCATTCTTCTTCTCTATTTGCGGTAAAGAAGGAGGAAGAGAGAAAGCACTTTCCTCAAGCCCGTGTGAACATGTCTGGGCTGTAAACTC
This sequence comes from Mustela nivalis, assembly GCF_964662115.1. Taxonomy (NCBI): domain Eukaryota; kingdom Metazoa; phylum Chordata; class Mammalia; order Carnivora; family Mustelidae; genus Mustela; species Mustela nivalis. The sequence goes on from NC_139020.1 coordinate 122,316,140, forward strand.
CAGGTTTCCCTCAATTAAAAACCCCTGGAACTCTCTGGGGGGAGAAACTCTGAATGGAGGGATGGGAGGGTCACGAAGGGGGCAGGGAAGCCTAGGTCCCCGTCCCCTGCTCATTTGTGTAGCTGGGTTGTGGCCTCCAGGGGACAGCACACAGCTGCCAGAAGTGCCCTCAGAGTGACTGGGGCCATTCCCACTGAAGTACCAGCTCAACCTGCTGTCAAGACCAGGCTAGGAGGCTGAAGGAAGCTGGTGACCAGCTCTTCACACTTTCTGCCCACCAGACAGGGGGCCACAACAGAAGAGCAGGACAATGGCTGTCCCCTGCCTTGGCCCTAAGCCTTATCTACATCATGATCTCCCCCATTACCAAGGTCCTCAGATACTTGGTCGGAGAAAAGGTTGCTGTGGACACTTCTGTTGCAGAAAAATTCAGCCCCTTACACCTAAAGCAATAGGACGTCCCATGTGAGTTTGGGTATCACAAATTGCTGTCCCAGAACCTGCTCACCTCAGAAGGAGCTTATGAGCTCAAGTACCAAACCTGCCCGGAGGCTTTCTCAGAGCCTTGCCCTGCCACCTCTGAGGACTGATCACACTAAATCAGGAAAGGCGGTTCTAGCAGGTCTGAATCCCCACCCAGACCAGGGATTCCTTGCAGGCGGGGGCCATGTGTCACGCATATCATCATGGGCCTGACACACTGTAAGTCCTCAAGAGATGCTTGCTGACTGCATATAGGAATGAATACGCGGATGCCTAACATCCCTGTGTTGGGCCTGTAGGGGTGGATGCCCACATTCTGCCCCTCTTCTTGCCCAACCCTGGCCCAAGATGTGAGAAGTGCATGAAGCATCACAGAGACGTGGGGCAGAGACCCAAGGGTCATGACTAAAATGTGCAGTGCCTCTTCCTTCCCAAGGACAAGACTGACTCCCAGCCATACTCAGGACCTCGCAGGGCTGCAGGGACCTCACAAGTAAGAAGTCCCCTGGCTTCAAGCGATGTTTAAGACCAGGTCCCCAAGCATGGGCTCTGAGAATTGAGGTAATCTGAGTGGCCCGCCCAGCTCAGAGCTGCCACTGAATTTATTTCCTCTAATTAACCAGAGTGTCAGTACAAGGAGGGATCGTGAGAGATGGGGCCAGGGCAGAGGGCTGCCCCACCCTCGGAAGGAATGTCATGCTCAGCCCCAGGGAAGCAAGGCACTCAGCTCTAGTCCTCGGCCTGAATGCTGGCAGGAGCCTGGAGGAGACCATCCCAGGGACACTTGCTGGGAGGCCTTGAGTGTACGCAGCTTTGTGTGAACCAATTTAGATGATGGGTAGGCAAGAAACGCTGCCCAACAGTGTCCTGGGGGCCAGCAGCAGGACAGAAAAGCCAATTGGGCTTTTAGTCGTGAGGGCAGACTCCAACCACTGAAGACTCTGCAGAGCATCTCCTAAAGCCTTGCCATTTTCAGAGGGGAATCAGGGACCCCGAGAACACAGGGAGCCTTCTCAAGCTTCCCACCCACCCCCACCCGTGAATGAGCATCGGACTCCGAGCCTGTACCTGCCACCACATCACATCAGCCCCACCCCCATCTCAGCAGATACAGAGTTAATTGTCCCCAGCAAAACTGCCAACTAACTGATTGCTATCAGCTGGCAGGAGAGAGCAAGCCCGGCTGGAGCAGGGATCACAAATAGAAGTGTCTGCTGGTGAGACACACTCACTGATGAGTGTCAGGCCAGGGAAAGGTCCCATAGGAGGCCTGGGAGACTGAGAATCCCCTTCCCCCGCCCCCCACTGATCACACGCCGGTGCCTCCTCTCCACAGCCTCCCTCTCGGGCCAGGCCACAGTCACCTGCAGAACCGACTTCCCAGGGCCTGTGGTAAGATGGGATGGCCGAGCTGGGCCTTCTCCAGCTCTGCAGCAGCAAGGGCTTCACTTTCCACTCTGTGCTGTCCCTAGTCCCCAGCCCTAGCAGGGTGGGCTCACTCAAGAGGCTCTTCATTCCCCAAAAAAACAGACCTAAACACTGTGCCAGATCTCTACAAAAAAATCTATCCCAGACCATTCACACACAGAGACACATAGAACACTCACACATGAACAGTGAGCGGCAGCTGCTCCTCCGCTCAGAGCACCAGCAGTGGAGGGCAGCTCCCTCCAAGGGACCAGCCACGTGCACTCCACAAAAGAATCCACAGCTTCTTTACCTGTGGCCCCTTTGAAGGCGAAGGAATCCTTCCTTCCAGCTAGCTCTTCCATGGAATGGAACCAGAGGAGGGGCAGGGCAGTGTGATGTTTGACCCGAGAAACAACCCCTTTCACAGGTGGGGACACTGAGACTCACGGAGGGAAAGGACTCACTAAGATCACCTGGGGACAACAGCTTGGAGCAACGTGTTGAGAAGGAGCCTTGACTTCATTGAGAACTAGTCATGGCCACCAGGGCCTGGCAGGAGAGTCTTGTTCCAGCTCAGCTGGGCCCGGGCCTCCACACCCTCACGGGGTCTTGGTGCAAAGTAGAACTAGATGCCCTTTCCAAGCAGCAGGTGGGCTGGATTCCCCACATCCCTTCACTGGGAAATGCCATGCAGGGGACGACTCGCAGGGCTGTGCCTGAGTGCTATAGCCAAGACCCTTCACTCCTCATCAACCCCTGCCCTTCCCTGCCAACTATGGGCTTGTCATCTGTTGTTTTGTAAAAATATTTCTTGAGGCCAAAGGAGGTGGTAAGTCATCGACCCTGCTTCCATGCAAGGCAATCAGTTCTCCAAATGGAAACGGCACACTGAAAGGCCCATGTATAGGATAAGGATTCCCATGCTCTAAAATCATCGGCAAGGAGCACACTGCCTCCGCCATACCCAGAGCCAAGGCTTTCTCATCTGGTCTCTCTTCTCCAGGTTTATTCCTCCCTTTGTGCTGCTTTTTACAGGGCCTTTCCAAAGCCTTCCACAGGCTCCTTGTGACCTTCAGAATCAGGCCCAACCTCTATCAAGCCCACCTCAGTGGGGCCCCTGTCTGTCAGCCCCTACTACACACTTCAGCCAAACCAAACCAAACCAAACCACACAGTACTCTCTCATACACTGGTCACGGTGTGCTTCTGTGCTGTGCTCGAAAGCTTCCCCCAGCTTGGAATCCCCTTCATAGCACCACTGCTTCAATCCAAAAGGCAATCCAGGCCCAGCCCACCAGCCAGGAGAGTCTAGAGAACATAAACTGAGGTCAAGCCCCTCCCAGGACTCTGCCAAAGAAGAGGGAGGCTATGGTCTGGGGACAATCTACTATGGGAAATCAAGTGGGATGTCCTTTACTCCATGCTTTCAACCCTTGGCTGGACCCTATTCAGGCTACCTCTGGCTTCTCTGAGACCTCCATGGCAATTATCTATATTGCATCTACTTCCTGCTCCAGACTGCCCTCTTGGAAGGAGAGCCATTATCTTCCTGTGTGTGTCCCTATGCCCAGCTGGGTCAGGCCTGGGGTATAGTTTATGAGGTTAGGTAGCTTCTTGTGTTGCCTTACACATCAGGCTGAGCTCCCCGTTGGCTAGTTTCATGTTGCATCTGGTATTTATGTGCATGGGGGCACGCTGGGGGGGGGGCACATCAATGCCCCTACAGGATGTGATTCTTGCCTCAATTTCAGAAACATTGCCTTTTGTACACAACCGAGTTTCTGGAGGTGTTCCCTAATCCAAGGAAGGGCGGAAAGGGAGGCCTGTCACTAGGTGAGGCCTCACGAGCCCACCCTCATGGACTGAAGCCACCATGGGGTCCAAACAGAGATATGACAGGCATCCAAAACTCCCTCAACAATGAGCAAGGCACGTGGATAGGTCCCGGCCTGCTCTCTGGATCTAGATCTTTCAGGATTACAACCCCCCAAAGAATAATCAGCATAATCAAGAGACAGACCCCAAATACCATTCCCATGGCTGCTCCCCTACGAAAGTTGTCATTGTGCTTTTTTATTGTGCACCCTTATAGAAGGTTTGGGCCCCCTCGTCCTCGGTATATGTAAGCCAATTTACAAAACTGTACTCAGTCCGTGTATTAAATATCAGTGTTTTGCAGTGAGCCATATTCCCCAAATTCTTATGTTGAAATCCTAACTGCCAGTACCCCAGAATGTGAATCTTTTTAGACACAGTGTCTTTAAATAGGTGATTAATTTAAAAGGAGATTATTAGGATGGACCCTAACCCAATCTGACTTGTGACCTTGTAAGAGGGGGACATTTGGGCACGGATATGTACAGAGGGAAGACCCTATGAAGACACGGGGGAGACAGCTACCTACAAAGCAAAAAGAAGCCTCAGAAGAAGCAAAGAGTGCTGATGCCTCGATCTAGATGAATTTTTGTTGTGTGTCTGTGCTACTTTGTTATAGCAACCATAGCAAACTAATATAGTAAGGCTTAATTTCTCTCGTTTTAAAGATAAACAGGCCTTTCGAATATGTTCTTGGCATACCTCATTTTGTTGGCTACTCTCACGGTGGGGCTGGATTTTAGAATAAAGTCATCAGGTCAGAGGAAATGTGGGGTCTGGTGGCTTCTGGTCATCTCCCCCTGTGGGCCTGAGAGTATCTGGGAGAATCAGAGAAGCACCCAGAAGTGTAGTTTGCCACAGACCAAAGCTTGGGCCCAATGCCCCTGTTGCCAGTGTTTCCCAAATTCATCCAGGTGCCTCAGTTCCACCTGGGAGTTGTGAGGTGGGGCTCAGAACTTGTTTTTGTTAAGCAGGCCAGGTGCTTCTCAGAACTGGAAGCATTTGAGAAACCCTAGTCCAGGCCATTCCACACTAGGAGATGGGTCTGTAGTGTGGAATGTGAATGTTGAATGTGTCTAGGCACGTCTGAGCATCCCTACCATGTAGAGGAAGGGAGAGAAGCTGGTGATCCAGCCTCCCACCCCATCCCTTCAATCCCATCTCTAGGCCAGCCTCCTCTGTCTGTTGGGACCTCTGTTGAGGCAGCTAGTCTGCAGTTTTGTCACTGCTGCATTTGCGGATCAGTTTTGCACCCAGCTTTTTTTTTTTGTTTTTTTTTTTTTAATCAACAGGCGTGTGGAAGAAACGCCTTCTGCTCCCCCGCCCGAGTAACTTTGCGAAGTCCCAGACGCCCTTTTTTTTTTCCCCTGGGTGTGGCCCGCCCGTGACTTTTCTCCCAGGCTCTGGGCCCTTAAGTGAAACCTAGGTTCCCCCCAACCCACGACAATCTCCCCCCAACCCACCATTCTGGGAACGGCGGTGGAGAGGAGACTGAGGGACAGCCGTGGCGAGGGGGTCTGTGCTCCGGGCTTGGTGGGGCAACAGGTGTGCGGATCGCGCAGCTGCAGCTCCCACCCAGCTCCCCGACCGAGCGCAGGTTCTTTCCAAACCTCTAAGAGCATCCGCCCCACTTCCGACCTCCGCCCGGCTCCCCCCAGCTCACCCAGGCCGGCAGGTGCTGGTCCCTCAGCTCGCGGCTAATGAACTGGCGTTCGTTGTCCAGGAATTCGAAGGCGGCCGCCAGACGCCCAAGCTTCCCGCGGCGGTTCCTGCGCCACCACATCCACAGCAGAGCGCCGAGCAGCAGCCAGGTTATGCTGAGCCCCACGTAGCCGGCTAGGTAGACGGGAGCCAGGTAGAAAAGCACTCGCGCCGCAAAGGTGTACAGCTCCGGTAGCAGCTGGCTAGACAGGCGCGGCTCTGGGCTGGGTGCGCGCTGGTCTCTCTGGGTACCGCGGTCACCAGGAGCGCCGGGGGCGCAGGGCTCCTCCGCTTGCATCTCGTCGCCGCCTCGCTGTCCTTTCCCAGAGCTTCACCTGAGCCCAGGTTCCCGCGCCCTGACACCCGGGCACATCGCTCGGCCAAACGCGAGAACCCGGGCACCGTGCTACACTAGCCCTGCAGAACTCGCCTGTGCAGTCTTCGCGCTCAGCTCTCAGAGCTCCTCGCGCTGGAGGGCCGGGCGTGCGGACGCCGAGCGCCGCTGCGCTCTTCTCTCGGCTCTGCTCACAGCTCCGACGTCTCCGCCCCCCAGGGGGCTGGCGGGCCCGGGGAAGGGGGCGGGGTCAGGCCGTGGGCGAGGCGGCTGTTGGGTGCTGAGGCGCGCCTTTAGACCCGCGACGTCGCGCGCCGCGGTCAGAGGAGGGTCCGGTCGCAGCGCCCCGGTAGAGCCTTAGTTGGACTAGGTGCCGCCGCAGGCGGTGTATGACTCATCGAGGCGTGTGGACAGATGGCTTGTCATGGATAAACATCACAGAAAACCTGTTTCCTACACCCAGTCTACCAGAGGCAGTCTAGTATGGGCTGTTAGCTGGGTGTTCGAGGCCCTCCACGGACCGGCTCGCCAGGCCTCCCCACCCAAGCGTGGGCCTGACTGAGCCCTCCAACTGGCCCCTAGAGCCCGGCATCGCTGCCCTCCTCTGGCATCTCATAAAGCTTAGACCTGGCCCCCAGCAAAACCTAGCCAGACCCAGGGTCCCTTTTGTCCGCCGCAACAACCTCTGTCCCGCATTCTCCATCCTCTGTCGGGTGTCAGTTTGGATCTTAATTCCCTGCATCATCAGACCTGGCGTTTCCGGGTGGCCAGGCCAACTTGCTAGTCTCTGGGGTGCCCGACCCAGCAGGTGACAGGTAGGTACAAGAGAGATGAAGGGCAAGCCCTGGGGAGCTTGGGGATCAGTTGTGAAGCCAATAGTTTCTACCTAATCCTTTTCTGAATTATCTGAGCAGGGGAGTCTCAGTCTCCACATTCAGACAGTAAACCGTCTTGTGGAGGGGCATACATTTTAGGCGGGTCGCATGAGTGAGCACATCCATTCCTGAAATGTGATTTTGGAGTTGACAAATGTACTGAAATGATTCTAAGCTTTCAGTAATTTCATTGAAAGCCTGGCCCCAATGGACAAAAACCAGATCACTTGATTCTCTTTCTCTCTGTCCCTTCAGGTATTCCTCTCTCACTCTGGCCTTATCCTTTTTACCTACTGGATAAAATTACTTGCTGCAATGAGTGTTTTCAATAACAGGCTTGTTCCAGGTGGTTGGAACAGGTGGGCTCTCCTCTATCATTCCCAACCTTACAGGACTCAGTCAAAATGGAAATTGAAACCCTTCCAGCTTAACACTGCTAAGCTATTTCCCAGTGCAGCCTGGGAAAGCAATGTAGGAAATGCATCTCATATGAGGGTTTGTTTTGTTTTGTTGTTTTGGGTTTTTTTTTTTTTTTGAGAATTCCTTTTTGGATATACACAATCCTATTAAAGCCTCTGAGAAGTCCTTCAGATAGAAAGCTGTTAAATTTTAATGAACTCATGGATGCCTGGGTGGCGTTGTCAGTTAAGTGTCTGCCTTCGGCTCAGGTCATGATCCCAGGGTTCTGGGATCAAGCCCAGTGTTGGGCTCCCCTTCTGTTCCTTCACCCTGCTCATGTCCTCTCTCTCACGCTCTCTCAAATAAATAAATAGAATCTTAAAGTAAAAATAAATTTTATTTAACTCAATGTTAAATAAAATTATCCAAGGCATCCACGATGCCTTGAGGCTTTTTTTTTAAACCACAGAATTCTTTTACTCAAAACTCTTCTCTTCTTGGTTGACCCAAATCAGCTCATGCTAAAGAACTCAGAATGTATGATAGGGATGTTGGCAAGTGCCCTGGAACCTGAGGCAGGAATCCTGCTGGCTGTCAGGATGGGTGCACCAGGAAGCTGACTGTTGACTGACTCAGCTCTGAATCCCTGCTGCTCTTCCTACTGACCCACCTCCTTTGTCTCTGGCTGAAGTGGAGAACACAGCACCTTTCCCACAGCTTCCGGGGTCACAGAACTTTCCAGAGACTGACCCTTATCCTGTCCCAATTCCAAATGCCCAGAGAGGACCCAACTGTATCCATCATCCCCCTTCTTCACACACAACAGGTCCACACCACATCCTTTTTGTGGGTTAGTGTCCTTGCAGAGGGGGTGTGGAAGTTAAGGTGTTTGGAGGACTTCAGAGAATGGAAGGTTGCTGGTTTGTGAGCTGATGGACACCCACAGAGATGTCCAGCAAGAGACTCGGATCATCCTGTGGACCACTGCTAGCCCCTGCTGCACTGCCTTCTCTGCTCCTTGAACACACCAAGCTCATGGATGCCTCAAGGCTTTTGTACTTGGTGTTTCCACTGCCTGGAAAGCTCCCCTCGTGAATTTTCCCCAGAATATGTTAGGGTAGTGGGATGATGGTTGATTTTCTTGTCTAAACTTTATTTACAATGCCTTTAAATCGCTCTCATAGATTAAATATGTAAGAACACTGAGATTGTGGCACCTAGAAACTTCATATCGCACCAGAGGTTGAATCTGTGCCTAGAACATTGAAGCCATTACTTCCCTTGATTTGGACTCTCCAGTTACTATCGTCAGCAAAAGACATTTTTTTTCCTTTTAGACTTTATTTATTTGACAGACAGAGATCACAAGTAGGCAGAGAGGCAGGGGGGGGAGCAGGCTCCCTGCTGAGCAGGGACCCCCCCCCCTCAGGGACCCCCCCCCACGCCGCCCATGCAGGGCTCAATCCCAGGACCCTGGGATCATGACCTGAGCCAAAGGCAGAGGCTTTAACCCACTGAGCCACCCAAGCACCCCAGCAAAAGACATTTTATGTACTGTTTGATCATCACAAAACCTGGGCAGAATGATGCCTTCCAAAGCCTTTGCTTGAATTTATTTGAGAGTTTATCATATTATAGCATTTTTTTGGAGAACAGGAGATCATTTGTTCAATATATTTATTAGCTACTCTTGTGGGCCAAATTGTGTCCCCACCCCCACAAATATGTTGAAGCCGTAATCCCTGGTATCTATAAATGTTATTTTATTTGCAAATGGGGTCTTGGTAGATGTAATCATGTTAAGATGAGATCACACTGGATCAGGGTGGACTTTAAATTTATATGTGGTCCTTGTAAACACAGAGATTTTGAAACAGACACAGAGGAATCAGGTCGTGTGATGACAATAATAGAAACTGAAAAGATGCAGCTATAAACCAGGAAGCAAGGGTGAAACAAGGAAGGAGTCTTCCCCAGAACCTCCAGAGAGAGTGTGGTTCTGCCAACACTGTGCTTTCAGATTGCTAGTTCCAGGACAGTGAAAAAAATAAATGTCTCTTTTATGCCCTCCAGTTTGTGGTATGTTGTTATGGCAGCCCTTGGAAACTAATACTGCTAACTGCTATGTGCCAGGCACTGTTCTAGGTGCAGGAGACTCAGGGTGAACAGAATAGGCAGGATCCCTGCTCCTACAGAGCTGACGTTCTAGGAAGACAAAGGAAGACAAAGAACAGGAGAATAGCAGGTAAGGAAAAACACTACGAAGATGATGCAGTGAGGGGGGTGAGGGTGACTGGTGGAGGGTGGAGGGCTCTTTTCACCAGGGTGATTTAGAAAGGGCTCTCTAAGAGGGAGACATTTGTGTTGAGACCGAAATAAAAAAGAAGGCTAAAGAGGTACCTACAATCTCATTAAAAAAAAAAAAAAAAAACTCAACATCTCATAAAAGCACCTGTCCTTTGGGACAAAAAGATAAGTAGCCTCTGCTGTGTAGATGTCATTAGCTTTGCTTTTGCATTTTCATGTGGGGCTAGGATAATTTTCTTTGTGTCTGCCCACTCCGTTGGACTGGGACTGCCTTGAGGGCAGTGGCTAACTCTGATGCCCCGTAGGTCCAGCAGAGTTAGACATGCAGGAGGCTGAAATAACACTCTGGTGAGAGCATGGCTTTTGTCCTCCATGTGCCTGAGTTGAAATCTAGACTCAAGCACTTCCTGGCTCTGGGGAAGGTCCCTAAATTCTCTGCTGTTCTGTTTCCTCTTCTGGAAAATGGAGATCACAGTAATACTTAAATCATACGGGGGTGTGAGGACTCAATACGACACATGGGTACAAAGCTATATATTTTGATGGGGAGGCCATCAAGGAAGACTTTAGTTTGGTCTATATTGTTTGACTTTTTACAACAAGGATGTACTTAAATACTATCTGTATAATTATAGTTTTCTATTGTGAGAAAATGCATATAACAGATTTTTTATCTTAACCATTTTGAGTGCACTTTGGTGGTATTGAGTAATGTTGTGCAATCATCACCCCATCCATCACCAGAGCTCTTCATCTCACAAAACTGAAACCCGTGTCCCCTCCTTCCTCCCCCTGGCAACCACCATTCTGTCTCTATGATTTTGACTAACCTAGATATCTCATATAAGTCATATACATCACATGGAATTGTCTTTCTATGACTAACTTATTTCACTTAGCATAATGTCCTCAAGGTTCATTCATATTTTTTTTAATTTTTTTTTTTATTTATTTGACAGAGAGATCACAAGTAGGCAGAGAGGCAGGCAGAGAGAGAGGAAGAGAAGCAGGCCCCCCACAGAGCAGAGAGCCCGACGTGGGGCTTGATCCCAGGACCCTGGGATCATGACCTGAGCTGAAGGCAGAGGTTTTAACCCACTGAGCCACCCAGGTGCCCCGGTTCATTCATATTAAGGCATAGGGCAAAATTCCCTTCCTTTTTAAAAAATTTTTTAAAAAAAATTTAAAGATTTTTATTTATTTGATAGAAAGATCACAGGTAGGCAGAGAGGCAGGCAGAGAGAGAGAGGGGGAAGCAGGCTCCCTGCTGAGCAGAGAGCCCGATTCGGGGCTTGATCCCAGGACCCTGAGATCATGACCTGAGCCGAAAGCAGAGGCTTAACCCACTGAGCCACCCAGGTGCCCCAAATTCCCTTCCTTTTAAAGGCTGAATGATATTCCATGGTGTGTATACACCACATCTTGCTTACCCATTCATCTGGTGCTTAGGTTGCTTCCACATGTCGCCACTGTGAACAATGCAGCTGTGAACATGGGGAATACAAATATCTCTTTGAGACTCTCTTTCCATTTTGAGGGGTGTAAACCCAGAAGTGGAATTGCTGGATCATATGGTAATTCTATGTTTAATTTTGTGAGAAACCACCATCCTGTTTTCCACAGGTTTTACCATTTCACATCCCCACCAACAATGCACAAGCCTCCACTTTCTCCACCAGCCCATGTTATTTTCCATTGTTGTCATTTCTTTTTTATAGTAATCATCCTAATGGGCATAGAGGTATCTCATTGTGGTTCTGACTTGCGTTTTCCTAGTGATTAGTAATACTCAGTGCCTTTTCATATGCTTGTTGGTCCTTTATATATCATCACTGAAAAAACACAGAAACACTTCTGGGGATATAAGGTATAACCATGGTGACCATAGTTTTAAACCCAGTATTCCAAATTTGAAAGCCACTAAGAGCATAGATCTTAAAATTTTTCAACACACACACACAATTGTAACCAGGGAAGGTAGTACATGTGTTAACCTTATTTTGGTGATCATATCACAATATATACATATGTCAAATGATTACATTGTATACCTTAAGCTTACCCAATGTTATGTGTCAGTTATATCTTAATAAAGCTGGAAAAAATTAAGAACGCTAAGCAATGATTTGCTATATGACCATAAGCAAATGTCATTCCCACTCTGGACCTTAGCAACCCCTTGTGTCCAATGTGAAGGGTTTTTTTTTTTTTAAAGATTTTATTTATTTATTTGACAGAGAGAGATCACAAGTAGGCAGAGAGGCAGGCAGAGAGAGAGGAGGAAGCAGGCTCCCTGCTGAGCAGAGAGCCTGATTCGGGACTCGATCCCAGGAGCCTGAGATCATGACCTGAGCCAAAGGCAGCGGCCCAACCCACTGAGCCACCCAGGTGCCCCAATGTGAAGGGTTTAACCAGAGCATCTGTGAGGTCTCGGGTGTCAGTTCTCTCAGTGGGTCTTGATAACTCACTGGGTTCCCAAGCTTAGTACCCAGCACTAGGTGCTGTATGTGTGTGAAGGAACACACAAGAATGAAGACCCGAATGTGTTTGAGCTAAGAACAGTATGGCCCTTAATCATATCCTCTGATAAAAAGCAACAGAGGGAGCTGCAAATCCATAGCTCCTTAGCCTGGAATCTTTCCAAGCCAGGCCTGAAAACCGCACAACCAGTGAAATTTGACATTTACAGAGCACTGTTTGGGGTGCTGGGGGTGGGAAAGTGCACAAGCTATACCCAAGAAGTCAGTTATTTCAAACTTTCATCACGAAAATGTGGTAGAGTTGTGTGTGTCTGTCTGTCTGGTGAAGGAAGTGTGGCAGCAGGAAGGCATCATTGGGGGTGGGAGGGTGGAAGATGTCCCTGCAATGTCCTTCATGATTTGACCACTGCCTGCCACTCCAAGACCACTGCTGACGGCTCCAGCCTGTCTGTGCTTCCTGTGCCCCCTCACTTCTCACATGCTCTCACGTCCTAAACAGGAACACAGTGGCCCTGTGGGTCTTCGCTGTTCTGGGTCAACATGGAGTTCCTGGGCACAGGCATTAGGGCACAGAAGCATGGCCATTGATGCCATCTCAGAAGGTCAGGCTCTAATTGCTCCCCCCTTTCTCCAACCTGGTATGGGGGACACAGCCATGGAGGGGGACATGGCCATGGAGGTGACCACTTGGTTAAAGGTCTCAGCCAGGTCTCCCTCAGACACTCACCGTGGGCAGGGTCTGTGGCCTCCTGCCCCAAAGATGTGGTTCCAGAACTCCTCACACAGGTCCTAGAGGCTGAAGTCTGCCTGTCCTTTAGTAATCTTCCCACCCTTCCCCCACTTCCCCACTTTTTGGCTCCATTTCCATTCCTGCCATTCTTGACACCTACAAACTAGTACTTTGATTACCAAAAATAAATGAAATCAAAGGTGTCTTTTTTTTTTTTTTTTTTTTTTTACTGTGGTGAAACACACTAACAGAAAATGTAATATTTTAAACCATTTTAAGTATATGGTTCGGTAGCATTAAATATGTTCACATTGTTGTCCAACCACCACACCATCCATCTCCAGAACTTTTCCATCATCTCAAACTGGAACTCTGTACCCACAGAACAGTAACTCCCCACTCTCCTTCTCCCAACCACTGGCAACCACTATTATACTTTCTGCCTCTATGAATTTGACTACTCTTAGCTACCTCATATCAGTGGAATATTTATCCCTTTCTAACTGACTTATTTCTCTTTGCATGATGGTTTTTTCTTTCCAAAAGCCTATATACATATATATTGTAAGGGAAAAGAGACAAAATGTTTTATTTTAGAATCTATAATTAGATCAGCCTTAAATGTGTTGATGGTTTTCTTTTAGGTCATAGTATTATGAAGGAAAACTGCAACTATCATTCCTTAATTGGGAAGAATAGGTTACTGGGAATGTTAGCTTTTTATACCTGTTGGGGTGGATAATTGCTTTATATCTGTCAGCAATTAAAATTCTGACTATACACACTTAGAATAATTAGATTTTTAATGTGGAAATATGATCTGAAAGTGTTGATAATTATTTGATTTTGACTTTTGCATAATATCCTTTCCATTACCTGTATTCTCTGGAAAAAAATGATTCTTCTATTTGTTAAAAAAGAAGTCCTCCAATTTTCTGTTTAATTCTCCTCCCAGATTTTCCACATTTGTCTTTGGCTGTTTCATTCATTTATTCAACAAGTATTCATGGAGCGTCTTTTATACCCCAGGCACTGTTTAGAACACTGGAGATGGTCACAGTGAATAAAACAGATAAAACTGGGCACCTGAGTGGCTCAGTCATTAAGCATCTGTCTTTGGCTCAGGTTATGATCCCAGGGTCCTGGGATCAAGCCCCACATCAGGCTCCCTGCTCGGCAAGAAGCTGGCTTCTCTCTCTCCCACTCCCTCTGCTTGTGTTCCCTCTCTCTCTCTGTGACTCTGTCAAATAAATAAATAAATAAATCTTAAAAAAAAAAAAAAAGACAAACTGCCTTGGGAAATTAATGTTTTAGTTTTGCTTTTCTAGCCTAGCTGGCTAGCTAATACATATATTTTTTTCTAACATCTTCCACTCTATTCTTTAGGGATCCGATATAATTCTTGAGCTTCTTCCTCCCATGAGTAGAAGAAAGTAAACTCCATCATTTGACCTCAAACAGCAGTCCTACTTATCAGTAGAGATCTCTATGTAGAGTCTTTTCACACAATAATGTTAGATACTGTTTCACAATTGTTTGCTTTCCTTTGGCCTGAGATCTTTTGTCACTTCCAGTCCGTTTACCCAGCTGAAGATTGCTCCTCACTGATACGGTCTGGGAGACCCCTTGGTTGCAGGATTATGTCCCACAGATCTTCTTGGAGCTGGCAGATGCAGGAGTGACAGAAATGTCCACTGTGGAAGGTCTCTCAGGCAGGCCACACTGACACTGCAACTCGACCCCACCTGATACAATCAGCACTGACTAATCAATGCTGGTGCTGATCAAGGTGCAAGCCTGGCCCTTTAGGGACAAGGACTAAGTGAGACATGGACAGTCCTCTTTCCTTACTGTCCTTCTGAAAAACTAGCAGGCTGTCCAATTGCACATCTCCATGCTGGCAGTATTTCTACCTCCAGCCCTTCAGCTCCAACCTAACCCTTCTATATTTTCCATCACATTGTTTTAATAATTCTAAGATTGTTAAGATTGTCTTTCTTTTCTTGATCAGTTGTGTTTTGGAAACAAATTGTGAAGTTGTTTTCAAGGAAATTTTCAATTTTGCCTAAAATTTGAAACATGTTGGCATATGGATGTTTATAATATTTTTATTTTTTTTAAAGTCTGTAGGATCTGTAGTGGTGTCCTTCATTTCTTCTTAAATTCTTTTTTAAACAGGGCTTGAATTCACAACCCTGACATCAAGATCTGAGGTAAGGTCAAGAATTGGACACTTAACCGGTGGGGAGAGTTTCGTTCTTGGTGGTCGGTTGATGCGGTTGGTGTATATTAACTGAGCCAAGATGCTGCGAAATCTGCTGGCTCTTCGTCAGATTGCCCAGAGGACCATAAGTACTGCTTCACGCAGGCAGTTTGAAAATAAAGTTCCAGAGAAACAAAAGCTGTTTCAGGAGGATAATGGAATTCCAGTGCATCTGAAGGGTGGAGTAGCTGATGCCCTCCTGTATAGAGCTACTATGGTGCTTACAGTTGGTGGAACAGCATATGCCATATATCAGCTAGCTATGGCTTCATTTCCCAAGAAGCAGGATTGACTCCAGTTTATCATCTCAGCAGGCAGTTGGGTCAGTTTCGTTCAGCTCTCTATGGACCAGTAACTGATAAATAAGTTATTTGGGGATCAATATTTATTGACTTATACTAACTGCCACCAATAAAGCAGTCTTTACCATGAAAAAAAAAAAAAAAAAAGAATTGGACACTTAACCAATCGAGCCACCCAGGCACCCCCTTAAGTTCTTGTTATAGATACTTTATATTTTTTCCTTTTGTCTCCTTAACCAGTCTTCATAGGGGTTTATCAATTTTTTAAAAGGATTTTATTAATTAATTAATTTATTTATTTGAATGGGACAGAGAGCACAAGCAAGGAAGCAGGAGGGGCAGAGGGAAAGGGAAAAGCAAGCTCTCTGTTGAGCAGGGAGCCTGATCTGGCCCCATCCCAGAATCTTGGCATCATGACCCAAGCCAAAGGCAGACATCTGTGTGACTGAGCCATGCAGGTGCCCCAGGGTTTATCAACTTTATAAATCTTTTCAAATAACCCACTTTTGGCTTCAGTTATTTTCTCTATTGTATGTCTACTTATTCCATGATTGTGCTTCTATATTTCCTTTTTCTACTTTATTTGGGTTTGCTTTGCTGCAATTTCTTTTTCTTTGGCTAACTTCTTGAGATAGAAGTTAAGATAATTAATTTTGGCAGGGGGGCACGGGTGTGGCTCAGTCAGTTGAGTGTCTGACTCTTGGTTTTGGCTCAAGTCATAATCTTGGGGTCATGGGATCAAGTGAGACCTCCACCCCATCAGGCTTTGCACTTGGGGGGCATCTGCTTAAGATTCTCTCTCTCCCTCTCCCCCCCCCATGTGCATGTGCTCTCTCTCTCTCTCTCTCTCAATAAATAAAATCTTTTTAAAAAGATAGTTACTTTTGAACTTCTTTTCTGTTATAATATATGCACTTAGAACTATAAATTTCTAAGTACAGCTATAGCTGCATTCTACAGGTTTTTAAAATAGCAAAACCCTGGCATTTATTCAGGCCATACTGTGCACAAAGCACTGTATTAAAAGCTTAACATGCATTTTCTTTCTATTTATATATTTATTTTTAGTAAATATAATTTACAAACAGTAAAACACACAAATATTAAAGGTACAACTTGACCAATTTCTACCAATTATACATCTGTATAGTCTCCAGATCCAGATATGGAACATTTTTATCCCTCCAGAAATTTTCTTCATACTTCTCCAGGTAACATCCATGTCCAGAAGTAACCACTTGTCTGAGTTCTGTTATCATTGATTTAGTGTGCTGTTCTTCAACTTCATATGAATTAAATCCAACAGTAATTCAACAGTATATTTCTGTATCTGGGCTTGTTGCTCAATTTAGAGTTTTTAATATTTATCTGTGCTATGGCAAGTATGAGATTTTTAAAATTGCCATGTAATATTACATTGCATGGATATCCTATAATTTGTTGATCCAGTCTCCTAAAGATGGAAATTTAATTTTCTTTCTAGTTTTTGGTTATTATGAATAAAGCTGATAAGAAAATTCTTACATAGGGGCGCCTGGGTGGCTCAGTGGTTTGGGCCGCTGCCTTCGGCTCAGGTCATGATCTCAGGATCCTGGGATCGGGTCCCGCATCGGGCTCTCTGCTCCGCAGGGAGCCTGCTTCCCTCTCTCTCTCTCTGCCTGCCTCTCCATCTACTTGTGATTTCTCTCTGTCAAATAAATAAATAATAAAATCTTAAAAAAAAAAAAAGAAAAAAAGAAAATTCTTACATATATTGTTAAGTGGACCTATGCTCTCTTGGTCTTATGTGGAATTGCTTGTTTGTCATAGGATATGTGAATTTTTACTTGTAGTAGCTATTGAAAGTACTTCTCATATTTTAGATTATATCATATAAATATTAATTTTACTATTTCTCTGATTTCCCAGTTTATTTATAATTGGCAGTAAGAACATTTTTAATAAATTCTTTTTTTTTAAAGATTTTATTTATTTATTTGACAGATAGAGACCAGAAGTGGACAGAGAGGCAGGCAGGCAGGGAGAGAGAGAGGGGGAAGCAGGCTCTGCGAGCAGAGAGCCTGATGTGGGGCTCGATCCCAGGACCCTGAGATCATGACCTGAGCCGAAGGTAGAGGCTTTAACCCACTGAGCCACCCAGGCGCCCCTAATAAATTCTTTTTAAAAATTCAACTTAGTTAACATGTACTGTATTTTTAGTTTCAGGAGTAGAATTTAGTGATATTTGCAAAGGGGGGGTTTTTAATGTTTCATCAAACACTTTTTTTTAATGGGGGGGAGGGGCAGAGGGAGAGGGAGAAAGAAAATCTTAACCCAGTGTGCAGCCCTGTGCCTGGCTTGATTTCACAACCTTGAGTTCATAACCTGAGCCAAAATTAAGAGTTGGATGCTTAACTAACTAAACCACCTAGGCACCCCTTTGTCAAATACTTTTAAAGATCTGGGAACAATCATACATTTTCACATTGATTAAGTTTCAGCTTGTCCCATTTAATGTGCAAAGTGAGGACTCCCTGTATAAATGTCATAAAATAATCACAGGTGTGACAGCTCATCACTTTTGTTATGTTCTGTTGACCAAAAGCAAGTCACTGGTCTCCCCACACTCCAAGAGAGTATGACTTAATACCAGAGGGCAGAGATCACGGGGCCATCTTAGAATTTTGCCCACAAAAACATCTTAATAATATTGGGTTTTCCAACCCACGAACATGTTAGATCCATTCACGTATTAAGGAGTTCCATAGTTTATGATTTGGGGTATTTTTGCTTTTTTTTTTTTGTTTTGGGATGTTTGTAGCTTTCAGAATAGAGGATTTGAACAACTTCTCTAAGAGTTATTCTTAGGTTTTCAATATTTTTGATGCTATGGTAAATGGTGGATTTTAAAATTTTATTTTCTAGTACTTTATGGCTAGCATATAGAAATACAACTGGTTTTTCTTTTTCTTTCTTTTTTTCTTTTTAAGACTAGTCAAGGGAGTCAGTGGGAGTAGAGAAGGAAAAAAGAAATCTGTAACTGGCTGTGATCAATTAATTATGAACACTACAGCACTCAGACCAGCCAACAATTAGTTTTTCTGTATTGGCTTCGTATTCACTAAGTTAACTTATTAGTTTGAAGATTCTTTTGAATGCTCAAAAAATATAATCATGTTATCTGCCAGAAAACAGACTTTTCCCTTCTTTGTTTTTGATTTTTATATTTTTTGTTTCTTTTCATTACCATTTTGGAATGGCTAAGACCTCCGGTATAACATGAAACAAGAGTGAGAGCAAATCTTTGTCTTATTCCTGATCTTAGAGGAAAAATGTTCAATCTTTTATCACTATACATGATTTAGCTGTAACTTTTTAAAGATATTCTTTATCAGAATAAGGAACTTCCCCTTTTACATCAGTTTCCTGAATTTGATTAAATGCTTTTTCTGAATCAGTGGTGATGATCATATACTTTTTCCCCTGTATTCTGTTGATGCAGTGAATTTTGATGATTGGCTTATAGTTGTATAATTGACCCCACATACCTAGAATAAAAGCCATTTGGTTGTTAGGTATTCCTTCTTTTTAATTTACTTGTATATTTGATTTTCTAATATTTTGTTTAGAATTTTTACATCTATGTTCATGAAAAATATGGTTCTGAAATGTTCTGTTCTTATAATTTTCTTTTCTTGTCAATTTCTGATATCAGGATTATGCCGGTCTCTTAAGTAATTTATGAAGTTTTCTTTTTCCTCTGTGCTTTGAAAGAGTTTGTATATGGTTGGTATTTTATCTTCTTTTGATGTTTGGCAAAGTTTACCAATGAAATAATATTCTCACTGGGAAGGTTCTTGATTATTGATATAATTTCATTAATATCAACTACTATTCAAACATTTATTTATTTATTTATTTATTTATTTATTTTTAAAGATTTTATTTGTTTATTTGACAGAGATCACAGTAGACAGAGAGGCAGGCAGAGAGAGAGAGGGAAGCAGGCTCCCTGCTGAGCAGAAAGCCCGATGCGGGACTCGATCCCAGGACCCTGAGATCATGACCTGAGCCGAAGGCAGCGGCTTAACCCACTGAGCCACCCAGGTGCCCCTATTATTTTTTTTAAGGTTTTTATTTATTTATTTGACAGACACAGATCACAAGTCGGTAGAGAGACAGGCAGAGAGAGAGGGGGAAGCAGGCTCCCCGCTGAGCAGAGAGCCCAACACGGGACTCGATCCCAGGACCCGGAGATCATGACCTGAGCGGAAGGCAGAGGCTTAACCCACTGAGCCACCCAGGCGCCCCAAACATTTATTTATTATATCAGGTTTTTGTTCAATAGATTATAATATCTTGATTTATTTAGTTAAAAAATTATTCTATTTTCTGTTGTGATTTCCTCTTTGACCCATTGATTCTTTGGAAGTCCTGTTTAATTTTTAATTGCTGGGGGGGTTGGTTTGTTATTATTTTCTAATTTAAATTCATTGTGGTTAGAAAATATACTTTGTGTGATTTCAACCCTCAGAAATGTTTTGAGGTTCTTTTTTAAAAAAGACTTTTTATTTATTTATTTGACAGACAGAGATCACAAATAGGCAGAAAGGCAGGGAGAGAGAGAGGAGGAAGCAGGCTCCCTGCTGAGCAGAGAGCCCGATGCAGGGCTTCCCTTCCTCTCTCTCTGCCTGCCTCTCTGCCTACTTGTGACCTCTGTCTGTCAAGTAAATAAATAAAATATTTAAAAAAGAAATATACATATACATATATATGTATATGTATGTACATATACATATATGTACATATATGTACATATATATGCATATATATACATATAATGTAAATTTTAATCAAAAGACATGAGGTAATTGAATGGTTAAAAAAAAGAGATCCATCTATATGCTACCAACAGAGACTCACTTCAGACTTAAAGTCACATACAGACTAAAAGTTAAAGAGATAGAAAAAATTACCATGCATGGGGTGCCTGGTTGGCTCAGTCAGTTAAGTATCTGCCTTCGCTCAGGTCATGATCCCAGGGTCCGGGATGGAGTCCCACATCAGTCTTCCTGCTAAGCAGGGAGCCTGCTTCTCCCTCTCCCTCTGCCCTGCTTGTACTCTCTCTCTCTTGCTCTATCTCAAATAAATAAATAAAATCTTTTTAAAAATTACCATGCAAATGTAAGCAAAATAAAAAAGTTAGGGCAGCAATACTTATATCAGATAAAATACACTTTAAAACAAAAGACTATAGCAAGGGGCACCTGGATGGCTCAGTGAGTTAAAGCCTCTGCTTTCGGCTCAGGTCATGATCCCAGGGTCCTGGGATAGAGCCCGGCATTGGGCTCTCTACTTGGCAAGGATCCTGCTTCCCTTCCTCTCTCTCTGACTGCCTCTCTGCCTACTTGGGATCTCTGTCAAATAAATAAATAAAATTAAAAAAAAAAAAAAGACTATAGGGCGCCTGGGTGGCTCAGTGGGTTAGGCCGCTGCCTTAGGCTCAGGTCATGATCTCAGGGTCCTGGGATCGAGTCCCGCATCAGGCTCTCTGCTCAGCAGGGAGCCTGCTTCCTCCTCTCTCTCTCTGCCTGCCTCTCTGCCTACTTGTGATCTCTCTCTGTCACATAAATAAATAAAATCTTTAAAAAAAATCTTAAAACAAAAAACTATAGCAAGAGGCAAAGAAGGGCATTGCAAAAATGATAAAGGGATATATCCAACAAAAGTTGTATACAAATTATAAATATCTAGGAACACAACATAGGAGCACCTAAATTAAAAAAAAGCAAACATTAATAGACATAAAGGAAGAAATTGAGAGAGGGGACTCAAATAAAACCATAAATTAAAGAGGAGAAATAACAACTGACACCAGATAAATGCAAAGGATTATAAGAGAATGTTATGAAAAATTATATGCCAACAAATTGGACAACCTGGATAAACTCCTGGAAATATATAATCTTTCAGGATTAGAGGACTGATTCAGGAAGAAATGGAAAATTTGAACAGACTAATTACTAGCAATGAAATTGAATTAGTAATGAAAAATTTCCAAAAAACAAAAGTCAGTACCGATGGCTTCATAGGTGAATTCTACCAAACATTTAAAGAAGAGTTAATACCTATTTTTCCTCAAACTATTCAAAAAAACAGAGGAATAAAAGCATCCACATACATTCTGCAAGGCCACCATCACCCTCATACCAAAGCCAAACACAGACACTACCAAAAAAAGAGAAAATTAGAGCCCAATAGCTCTGCTGAGCACAGATGCAAAAATCCTTAACAAAATATTAGCAAACCAACTTCAGCAATGCATTAAAAGGACCATTCATCACAATCAAATGGTATTTATTTAGGAAGCAAGGATAGTTCAATACTTGCAAATCAATCGATTTGATACTTTACATTAATAAGAGGAATGTTAAAAACCATATGATCATCTCAATCAACACAGAAGAGCATCTGACAAAATACAATAGCTGTTCATAATAAAGATTTCAACAAAGAGAGTGTAGAAGGAGCATAGCTCGACATAATAAAGGCCATATCTGATAAACCCACAGCTAACTTCACACAATGGTGAGAAACCTAGAGCTTTCCTCTCAGTGAAAAAGACAAGGATGTCCACCCTCACTACTTTTATTCAATATAGTAATGGAAGTTCTAGTTGCAGCAATCAAATAAGGAAAAGAAATAAAAGGTTTCCAAATTAGTAAGGAAGAAGTAAAGCTGTCAATATTTGTAGATGATACGATACTATACATATATTTTTTAAAAAGCCCTAGGGTCACCTGGGTAGCTCAGCCAGTTAAGCATCTGCCTTCGGCTCAGGTCACAATCTCAGGGTCCTGGGATGGGGACCCACATGGAGCTCTCTGCTCAGTGGGGAGCCTGCTTCTCTCTCTCTCTCTGTCTCTGCCTCCCATTCATTTGCTCTCTCTCAAATAAATAAATAAAATCTTTTAAAAACAAACAAATAAATAAAAACCTTCCCAAGACCATCAAAAACTATTAGAACTGGTAAATGAATTCAGTAAAGTGACAGGATACAAAATTAATATGCAAAAAAATCTATTGCATTTCTATACACTAATAATGAAGTAGCCGAAAGAGAAATTAGAAAAATCACTCCATTTACAATTGCACCAGAAAGAATAAAATACATAGGAATAAACTTAACCAAGGTAGTGAAAGATCTGTACTCTGAAAACTATAAGGCATTGATGAAAGAAACTGAAGATGAAACAAAAAAATGGAAAGACATTCTATACTCATGGATTGAAATAATTAACATTGTTAAAACGTGCATACTACCCAAAGCAGTCTACAGGTTCAGTGCAATCCCTATCAAAATACCAACAGCATTTTTCACATGACTAGAACAGATAATCCACAAAGGCCTAAGAGCCAAATCAATCTTGAGAAAGAAGAACAAAGCTGGAGGTATTACAATCTCAGTTTTCAAACTATACTGCAAAGCTATAATAATCAAAATAGTATGGTACTGGCACAAAAATAGACATATCAATCAATGGAACAGGTAAGAGAGCCCAGAAACAAGCCATACCTATATGGTGAATTAATCTGCAACAAAGGTGGCAAAAATATACAATGGGGAAAAGACAGTCTCTTCAATAAATGATACTGGGAAAACTGGATAGCAACATGCAGAAGAATGAAACTGTATCACTTTCCTACATCATACGCTAAGATAAACTCAAAATGGATTAAAGACTAAATGTGAGACCTAAAACCATAAAACTCTTGAAAGAAAATAGAGTGAATAATCTCTTGGACATTGGCTATAGCAACATTTTTCAACATTTCCCTTCCCTAGGCAAGGGAAACCAAAGCAAAAATAAACCATTGAGCTACATCAAAATAAAAGCTTCTTAGTGAAGGAAACTATCAACAAAACAAAAAGGCAACCTACTGAACGGGAGAAGATATTTGCCAACTACATACTCAATAAGGGGTTAATATCCAAAATATATAAAGAATTTATAAAACCCAACACCACCCTTCCAAACAAAAAACAAACAAAAAAAAACAAACAAAAAGCCAAACAACCTGATTTTAAAATAGGCAGAGGTTTTGAAGAGATATTTTGTAAAGAAGACATACAGTTGACCAACAGGTATATGGAAAAGTGCTCAACATCACTAATCATCAGGATAATGCAAATCAATACCAAAATGAGATATCAGCTCTCACCTGTCAGAACGGCTAGTATCAAAAAAACAAGAACCCACAAGTGCTGGTGAGGATGTGGAGAAAAATGAACACTCGTGCACTGTTGGTAGGAATGTATATTGGTGCAAGCACTGTGGAAACAATATGAAGTTTTCTCAAAAGAAGAAAAATAGGAATACAATATGATCCAGTAATTCCACTGTTGGGTATTTACCTAAAGAAAACAAAAACAGTAATTTAAAAAGGTTAATGCACATCTATATTTATTGCAGCATTATTTACAATAACCAAATATGGAAGCAGCCCAAGTGGCCATGGACTGATGAATGGATAAAGAAAATGTGGAGTATACACACAACTTAATATTACTCAGCCACAGAAAAGAAGGACATTTTGCCATTTGTGACAGCCTGGATGGACTTGAGGGTGTTATGTTAAGTGATGTAAGGACATAGGTCAGGCAGAGAGAGAAAAATACCACATGGTTTCACTTACATGCAGAATCTGAAAAATAAATGAACAATAACAACAACAAAAAACACAGACTCTTAAATAGAACAGACTGGTGGGTGTCAGAGGGGAGGCCGATGAGGGGATGCGTGAAATACATAAAGGGGATCAGGAGGCACAAACTTCTAATTATAAAACAAATAGTTCACAGAGATGAAAAGTACAGCATGGGGTGCCTGGGTGGCTCAGTGGGTTAAAGCCTCTGCCTTTGGCTCAGGTCAAGATCCCAGGGTCCTGTCATCAAACCCCACACTGGGCTCTCTGCTCGGCGGGGAGCCAGCTTCCCTTCCTCTCTCTCTGCCTGCCTCTCTGCCTACCTGTGATCTCTGTCTGTCAAATAAATAAATAAAATCTTTAGAAAAGTACAGCATGGAACTGTAGTCAATAATATTGCAATAATGTTGAATGATGACTACATTTGTCTTGATGAGCACTGAGTATTGTATAGATTGTTGAATCAATATGTTGTACACATGAAACTAGTATAACATTGCACGTTATTTTTACTTCAATAAAATAAACAAATAAATGTGATTAGCAAAAATAATTAAATTAAATACCAATAAGATTGATAAGGTTTTAGCTAAACTGCCCAAGGGAAGAAGAAAGAAGGAATAAAATATTAGTATCAGGGATGAAAGAGAGGACATCACCATAGTCTCTGTAGACATTAAAAGGATAATAAGGGAATATTATGAAAAACTTTATTCCAGTAAGTTGAACAAACTTGATGAAATGAACAAAGACAAAAACTGCCAAAACTGGCCTAAGAAGAAACAGAAAATTTGGATAGTCTTATCATAATTTCAAACATTAAATTTATAATTTAAAACTTCCTGGCGCCTGGGTGGCTCAGTGGGTTAAGCCGCTGCCTTCGGCTCAGGTCATGATCTCAGGGTCCTGGGATTGAGTCCCGCATCGGGCTCTCTGCTCAGCAGGGAGCCTGCTTCCCTCTCTCTCTCTCTGCCTGCCTCTCCGACTACTTGTGATTTCTCTCTGTCAAATAAATAAATAAAATCTTAAAAAAAAACAAAAAAACAAAAAAAAAAAAACTTCCCACAAAAGAACTCCACACCTTTTACTAATGGAGCTTATGAAACATTTTACTTATTTATGTATTTATGTATGTATTTATTTGAGAGAGAGTGGTGACAGAGAGCACAAGCAGGGGGAGCTGCAGAGGAAGAGGGGGAAGCTGGA
Organism: Mustela nivalis; assembly: GCF_964662115.1. Classification (NCBI taxonomy): domain Eukaryota; kingdom Metazoa; phylum Chordata; class Mammalia; order Carnivora; family Mustelidae; genus Mustela; species Mustela nivalis. Next base: position 122,341,190 of record NC_139020.1, read on the forward strand.
TCCCCGCTGAGCAGGGAGCCCGATGTGGGGCTCCATCCCAGGACCCTGGGACCATGACCTGAGCCAAAGGCAGCTGCTTAACTGACTGAGCCACCCAGGTGCCCCTACGAAACATTTTAAAAAGAAAATACCAATCCTACATAAAAGTTTTTTTACAAAGAGGAAAATATGGGGGTGCCTGGCTGGCTCAGTCAGTAGAGCATGCAACACTTGATCTTGGGGTCATGAGTTCAAGCCTCACATTGGGTGTAGAGCTTAATAAAAAAAAAAAGGCAGGGGAGTATAGAACATTTCCAAATTCATTTTACAAGGCCAGTATTACCTTAACATTAAAACCAGATGAAGACATTACAGGAAAAGAGTACTACAGACCAATATTCCCATGAACATGAATGCAAATGTAAGTGAAATTAAACCGTAGACCTCCATGTGTATGTGTACGTTATCTCTAACCTTCTACCTGTAAATGTGTTCTGCAAGACACCTGGAATGATGTTTACCTAATATTAATAATGACTGTTTTTGGTTAGTTGTTGCACTTTTATTATTGCACTTTTCTGCATTGTTTGAATTCTTTTTTACAAACATGTATTATACAGCAGAATAATTATTCTTTTTTTTTTTTTTTTAAAGATTTTATTTATTTATTTGACAGAGAGAAATCACAAGTAGTCGGAGAGGCAGGCAGAGAGAGAGAGAGAAGCAGGCTCCCCGCTGAGCAGAGAGCCCGATGCGGGACTCGATCCCAGGACCCTGAGATCATGACCTGAGCCGAAGGCAGTGGCTTAACCCACTGAGCCACCCAGGCGCCCCCAGAATAATTATTCTTAAAAATAAATGGTAAGCAAATTTGCCCACTTATAAGTTCTAGGTGATGGGAATATGAATGATTTGTTTTCCTTTGTGCTTTTCTGAAATATTAAAATAAAAATGGAGGCACCTGGGTGGCTCAGTTGGTTAAGCAACCTCCAGCTCAGGTCATGATCATGTGGGATCAAGTCCCACATCCTCCTCCCAGCTCCATGGGGAGTCAGTCTGCTTCTTCCTCTGACCTTCTCCTCTCTCATGCTCTCTCTCTCTCTCTCAAATAAAGAAAATCTTTAAAAAAATGGATATTAGTTACTGGTATCAGGCACATAGTCTAAAATTTTAGGGAGTTTCTTTCTATTCCTATTTTATGGAGTGTTTTCTATTGGGATGTGTACTGAATTTTACCAAATGTCTTCCCCACATCCATAGCTTTGACCATATGATGTTTAAGTTGTCTTCCTCCTGAGCTACACTTGCACACCTGGTGGAACAGCTGATTGCACAGATGTCTCAGCAACAAGGTACAAGTGGAAAAGCAACCTCCTCCCACTGTCCTTCAAGCCCACAGTCTAGGTGAGCCCTCCCTCACTCTGGATGAAATCTTGGGCAGCTTGCATAGCTTTCCCCATAATTTTTACTCTAAGAACGGTTTTGTTTTAGTCATACCATTGGATCCAATATTTAAGCTTGAAACTTTTATCTAATTCAAATTGCCCTCTCCCTTAGCTCTGCCTCAGACTGGAACATCTGCCATGGGGACAGGGATGCCACCTCTTTCCGAAGTACTGGTCCAGGCTCTTCAGAGACACAAAACCATATCTGTGTCTCTGTATTCAGAGATATTTCTGTCTTTATATCTGCATCTTTTATTAAAAAAGATTTTACTTATTTATTTGGCAGACAGAGAGAGAGCACAAGCAGGGGGAGTAGGAGCAGAGGGAGAGCAGGGAGCCCCATGAGGGGCTCGATTCCAGGACCCCCGGGGATCATGAGCTGAGCTAAAGGCAGATGCTTAACTGACTGAGTCACAAGGTGCCCCTCCACAACAATTTTTATAAGGAATTGGTTCACTGATAGTGGAGGTTGAGGAGTCCCACCTTGTGGATCTGCAAGTTGGGAGACCCAGCAGAGCCAGGTGTAGTTCAGTCCAAGTCCGAGGGCTTGAGAACCGGCAGCGCCAGTGGAGTAAGTCTCAGTCCAAGGGCAGAAAACTGCTGTCGCAGCTCATGTAGTCTGCAGAGAGTGCGTGTTCTCTCTGTCTCTGCCTTTTTGAACCTTCAGCTCTCCCGGATTGGATGATGCCCATCCACTTTGGGGAGGGCAACCCTCTTTACTCAGTACCCAGATTCAAATGCTAACCTCGTCCAGAAACATTCTAAGAGACATACCCAGAGTATCATTTAACCAACTATCTGCGCACCGCATGGTCCAGTCAGCTTGACAAATAAAACTAACCATCATTGGGGCCTTCTAGGAGAGCAGAGATGAGCAACAGAAAGGTCTTGCTAGTTTGGTGCATTATCACCTGGTGTTGGTGACTTTGGAGTGTCACCACTGAGTGACACTTATTGAGGGGGGCTCAGTAAGTGCAAGTAAGTAAGTAAAGGGGGCTCAGCCAAACTGTGTGACACTTACTGAGGGGGGCTTAGCCAAACTGTGGCTCCCTCTCCTGTAGAGCCTTTGACCCAGTTATGCCTCCTCCAGTTGGCAGTGTGGATTTCTCCCCTTAACCCTCTGGCTATCCTTTGGCCTACGATAGGGAGTCTCTACTAAATACCATCTCCTTCCAGGGGCCCACCCCTCACTCATAGGAAATACACACATGGCTTTCCTGCAGCTGGAGGCTAGAAATGCAGGCCTTCCTTAAAGGGAGCCCTCACCTACATCTGCTACCAGACTAGGGCAGCTCCAACCACAGCTGCTCATCTTGAGTCTTTTTTTTTTTTTTTAAAGATTTTATTTATTTATTTGACAGAGAGAAATCACAAGCAGGCAGAGAGGCAGGCAGAGAGAGAGAGGAGGAGGAAGCAGGCTCCCTGCTGAGCAGAGAGCCCGATGCGGGACTCGATCCCAGGACCCTGAGATCATGACCAGGACCCTGAGATCATGACCTGAGCTGAAGGCAGCGGCTTAATCCACTGAGCCACCCAGGCACCCCCCCCCTTTTTTTTTTTTTTTAAGATTCTATTTATTTATTTGAGAGAGAAAGAGAGAGAGAGCATGAGCAGGGGGAGGGGCAGAGGGAGAGAGAGGAGCAGACTTCCCATTGAGCAGAAAACCCATGGGTTCAATCCCAGGACCCTGCAATCATGAGTTGAGCCAAAGGCAGACACTTAATGGACTGAGCCACCCAGGGTTCCCAAACATATGTTCTTGTGTTAGTTTCTTAGGGCTGCTGCAACAGATGACCACAAACTGGGTGGTTTACAACAAGAGAAATTTCTTCTCTCCTTATTTTAGAGGCCAGAAGTCTGAAATCAAGGTGTTGACAAGATGAGTTTGTTCTGGAAGCTCTCAGCCAGAGTCTGTTCCACATCTCCCTCCAGGGTTTTGGTGGCTGTCAGCAATCCTGGGTGTTCCTTGACTTCTAGACACATTCCTCCACTCTCTGTCTTCATCTTCACAAGGCCTATACTTCTGTGCGTTCCCTGATCTCATCTCCTTTCTCTTTCAAGGACAACAGACATTGGATTTTTGGGACCTCCTCTAATTTCAGGATAATTTCATCAAAAGATCTTTAACTTAATTATATCTGCAAAGACCCTAATTCCAAGTAAAGTCACAATCACAAGTACTGGAGGTTAGGACTTGGGCATATATTCTGAGGGACCACTATTCAATCCGCTATACTTCTATTTACACAATTATTAAAAAAAAAAAAATGAGAACGGTGTTGAGAGTTTCAGAGAAACAAGTTTACTTATAATTAGAATAAAAATATTTTCTGGAGTCTTCTAGCATCATTAGTAGAGCCTTGTTTACATAGGCCAACAGCCCCTTTTTCATGGAAAATAATTCTACCTTTTCTCTCTCACTGCGTGTTTTTGGAGGGATTTGGATGGTGGTGCTGAGTTCTCTCTTGCTGGTCACTGGGAGGGAAAGGAATGAATTTTTCACACTTCTGCCAAAAGGTTATCTGTCTCTTTGAGATTGTGAGCTTCCTAAAGAATGGGCCTGTACCCAGTATTCCCCCAGGCACCACACTGCTCCTATCCCAGGTCTGGAACTTCCCCAGGGCAGGGCTCTCCACCTCAGGGGGGGTGGGGTGTGGCGGGGATGGGGGGGCGGGGTTGGGCGGGAGCAGGGCTGTGCCTCCTCTCCTTTCACTCCAGAACATGGCCACCACAGTGTCTCCAGGCAACCTTCCCCCTTGCCTTAGAGGAGAAAAACAGTACAGCTGTTGGAAACAAGACAAATCAGGAGATCTGATCATCTGTCAAGTTGACTGTCACAAGTCAGGGCTCTACTTGCTAAGCAACTGTACTGAAAACACCACACACTTTCATCAAGATGAAAATGAAAACCACCATAGCTTTGAGCCTTGTCAAACGGGGAAACACCTATCACAACTATGTCAGGGGCGCGGGCGCACCTCACAACCCCAAAATCACACCACCGACAAAACCTGCAGCCCCTTGGAAATGATGAATTAGAACCCACCAGGGCTCTGGAGGGAGATCTGGGGACGTTTGTGGAGAGCAATCCTGCGGCCACAGAAGAGAGGAGAGTGCAGGCCTGGGAGTTACAAACTTCCCACTGCAGGAGAATCTCCTGGAGGGCTTGTTAAGGTAGGGGTCGCTCACCCCACCCCCACAGTTCTGGGTCTGGAGCCCCTCCCCCACCCCCGCCAGCGTGACAGGTAGCAGCTGTCCTGGTACCGCACGCTGAGAACCACGCGCCCAACACCGAGCTTTGGAGTCTGTCCTGTTAATAGGCTCCATCTGTGATTTGAGGCAGGAGGTCCTCATACAACAGTGTGAGATGCTGGTTGCCAAAGGACAAAGGTCAGAGACTCCCAAGTGGATGGCAGGTTGGGAGGGCAATAAATGGGTGTGGAGCCCTGGGAGAACCAAGGCAAGATGAGCCTTCCTGAAACTCCTTTTGCCCCCCATCCCCCAATTTCCTTGTACCCACCTGGAAACTTTGAAGCAGATGAAGGTATTCCTAGAAGGTGTTTGAGGTCAGTCCTGCAGAGTTTAGGCTTGGCTGTCCGCAGGTGTTCAGAAGGAGCTAGCCCGGTCTCTGGTGGGGGTGTTTAGGTCCAGGGGGACCAGCAAACAGTTCCTGAGCAGGCCTCTCGGCTTGCGTGACCCACGCGGCACCTCATACGAAGGGCCAGAGGCCAGAGCCTGGGTCCCTGGGGTGTACGCTAGTCTGGGTTCAAGCAGCCCTGCAGAGCAGGTATCCAGCGGCAGGCGTGACAGCAGGGACCCACGCTAGCGCGCTCTGAAGTTTGTTAAGACGGAGGCGGCCCCGCCCAGCGGCGCTGCGAGGAGCCTGGGGAGCGGCCCATGCGCTCTGCGATGGCGCCCCCTGGTGGACGAGAGGGACACCGCCTGGCTTCCCGCGTTGCCGCCCCCGGGGCACCTCGGATGGGGGTAACATCGCGGCTGCTGCCGCGGCTATAAATGCTAGTGATGCTGAAAACAGCAACTACGCATATCAGAACCTTCTATGCGTGTGCCACACACTACTGTAAGCCCTTTGAATGCATCAACTCATTTAATCCTCGACACCCCCTGCAGCAAGTTCTCAGGGGAGCTCCGTTTTTCGGGCGATAGAACCTGTGCCCATAGAGTTAAGATAGCTTGCCAAGGTCAGAGGGACGATCCCAGTTAGGGGCTGGCAGGGAGGACGCGCTCAGAGTCGCGGCAGGACCGCGGGACTTACATCTCCGCAGCCCGGTTTCTCACCCGAGAGGAGTTCCACATCTTCCTCCCGCCGCCTGGGGGAAGGAACGGCGTGGAAGCCCTCGCTCCGCAGGCCTGGACTGCTGGGGAGGTCAGAGGGCGCCCTTCACACAAATGCCCAGTCGGCAGTGCCCTACCCCTTCCCCCAGGACGCCACTGGTTGCACCCAGGACTCAGAGAGCCCTCTAAAAGCGGCATTTCAGCTCTGATCAATAAAGACCTCTCTGTCAAAAAAAATCCCATCTCCTTCCCCAACCTTTTTTTTTTCTTTTTTAAAAAGATTTTTATGTATTTGACAGAGAGAGACACAGCAAGAGAAGGAATACAAGCAGGGGGAGTGGGAGAGGGAGAAGTAGGCTTCCTGCTGAGCAGGGAGTCCAACAAGGGGCTTGATCCCAGGACTCGGGGACCATGACCGGAGGCCAAAGGCAGATGGTTAACGACTGAGCCACCCAGGCACCCTTCTTCCCCAACTTTTGATAGTATGCTTATCTGAGAAAATATGTCACTTGTACACTTTCTTGCAGAGGTGAATTATAAGAAGGAAGGTTAACACTGAGCCTCAGACAGAGGAAAGCTGGCTGTTAGGGGACCCAGGAATTGGCAGTGGCCAGAAAGACTGGTTGGGTGACCCCCAGGGAATAGAGCACCCCCCTCATCCCCCTCACTGCCACCCTTTGGGGACAAAGGGCCTGTCCTTTCTTGGCTCCTATGTGGCTCACCAGCTGGGTTAGGGGCTGTGGGGACCTCGGCTGAGGAGACTCAGTGACCTGTGGGAGTGCAGCTGGAGAAAACCTGAATCTCATTGGCCCCAGAGAACAAAGAGAAGAGAGAGAAAAGTGGACAAAGACTGAGGCCATGTGGTGCTGAACGTGAGCTGGGAAAGAGCATGGCAGGCTGAGCATGTGTTGGATCTGCACCCTACTTAGGAAACCTGTTGTGACACAGGCCTTGACCTTGGAATGGGGGAGAGTACAGGATGAGAAGGTGAGCAGGGAGCTTTGGAGCAGCCTTCCTCCCCAGCCCATAGCTCTGTAAAGGGAATCCCCCTGAAATTGGGGTCAACACAAAGATTGCATTCCAGCCACTGGCTTTTTGATGACAAAATGTATGATCAAACACACAGCATTGGGACAACTCTGGTCAACACAAAACCAAAACCTATTTCACACCTACCTCCAGAAAAAATTTCCAGTGAGTTAGTTGCAATTAATAATAGCTAACAGTGACAGAAGTACCACTATGAGCCAGTTGCTGTTTCTAGAACTTGCTGTGAATCAGCTCATTTAATCTTCACTATAAGGGTATGAGGTATGGACATTTCCATTTTATTATTTCATGAGCAGGAAATCACCTGGAAAAAAAGGTATTAAGTATGAAGGTATTAGAAGAAAATACTATTTGGATGAGAAAAGATCCTGTTAGCATCACATCAAAGACAAAAACCATAAAAGAGAAAATGATAAGTTTTGAACATATAAAACGTAAAATATCTACAGTGTAAAAAAAAAAAAACAAATGAAAAGAAATTACATGCTAGGAAAAAATTTGCAATAAATATGACATATAAGTGGTCAATAAAGTTAATAGAAACTAACAATTAAGAAAAATGAAATATCCAAAGAAAATTGAAGAAAGGGCATAAATAGGCAATTCATAAGGAATAAAAATTAACAAATCTGAAAAAATAACCATCCTTATTGGTAGTCAAAATAATGAAAATGAACGAAATTGGATGCCATCTTCTTCACGTTTCCACTAAGCAAAGATTTTGACAAAGATGATAACTCTCAGGGCAGGCAAAAGGACAGGAAATATGTATTTCTTACACTGAGTCACACATCTCTTTAATAGCTGGGTCGTTCTCCATTCTGCGGATATAGCATTATTTATTTAATCATTCCCCAATTATTGTTCACTTAGATCATTTCCAATTTCTTTGGCTTATAAATTCAAAGATCATCTTTGTTCATAATTCTTTGCATCTTTGATGATTTCTTTAGGAGAGGATCCCTGGAGAGGACTTTTTTTGGATGGAGGATTTTAAGCCTCTGAGGGCAGGATGCCAAATTGCTTCTCATGAAGGTCAAATCTGTTTTGTTTTGTTTTTTTAAGATTTTATTTATTTATTTGACAGAGAGAGATCACAAGTAGGCAGAGAGGCAGGCAGAGAGAAAGGAAGGGAAGCAGGTTCCCTGCTGAGCAGAGAGCCTGATGCGGGACTCGATCCCAGGACCCTGAGATCATGACCTGAGCCGAAGGCAGCAGCTTAACCCACCGAGCCACCCAGGCACCCAAGGTCAAATCTGTTTTGATTGGTAAGGGGAGCTTGGTCAGAGCAGAGTTCAGAGTAGCCCTGGGACCAGGAAAGGAGACAACGACAGGCAGAGTGAGTGGACTGTGGAGGCCAACTTTTAGAAGAGCATTGGTGCAGGGGGAGTGATACAGGCTGGGGAGAGGAGGAGGGCAGGAGATGTGGCTGGAGGATGGGGGAACAGTACAGAGACTTCCAGAATGGCCATCCAAGGGAAGGGGGGCAATGGGGTGAGGCCGAGCCTTCCCACGGATGGCCCGCCCAGGGCCTGCCCTGCAAGGGAGGCAGAGGGGTCCATGCAGGGCAGCTTGGCCTAGACTGGGATCTTCACTTACTAGGGTTGTGTGCTTGGGCAAGTCACCCAGCTCCTCCAAGTCTTACATGAGGTGACCCACGCAAAGCACAATGACAGGTGCTTGCTAAGTGTTCAAAAAATGGTGGCTGGAGTTTTTGGGAGGCACTCCAGAAACATTTACTGATGCGATTCTGGGATATTGGCTAACATTTAAATACAGATTCTACATGCCAGCCGTTATTCTAAGTGTGCATTTCTAATTCACACCTAATAATAGCCCAATAGCCCTAGGAAGTACAGATATTATCATCCACCCAAATTGACAAATGAGGAAATCAAGGCACAGAGTAGTCAGGTAACTTGCCCCAAATCCTCAAGCAGCAGCATAGGTAGGTTAGACCTGGGCAGTGTGCTCTTACCCCCTACTTACACAGCCTCTGGGTACCTGTAATACTGGAAAGTTCAGCATTGCCAACCACAAATAGGGAACAGAAGTCTGGATTCATCTGGTGGTGGGGAAGATCTGTGATCGTCCCAGAAAAGGCAGTTATAAGACCCTGCATCAAGGGCTCCCCCAGGCAGCCTTCAGGGGAGTAGGACCAATGTGGAGGCCCATGGGATCCCTAGTTATGGGGTGCTCCCCTGGGCTGGAGGACGGAGGACCCAGACCTGAAGCCTCTGGGATCCTACTTTACTAACTGCTGGGGTGGGCTGGCCAGGCTTGGAGAGAGGCTGGAGAAAGGGGCAGGAGGGACAGGACTAAAGACTGTCTCTGGGGGAAGGTCCAGTGCAGAAGTTCTGGAAAATGTCTGTGATCTGGGTTCAAAATGCTGCTGCTGAGTCACCCACGGGAAGTTGATCTGCATTTCGCTTACTGAAAGAAGGCGGGGATGTGGGAGATTCACTGCAAGACTTTCCTCCGACAAGTTAAAATTAAAAAGGGTGGTGCGGCTAGCTGGGAGCAGCTTGTCTTCAGGGTAGCGGGGGTGGGCATATAAACTGAACGCCAGCCTTAGCCAGAGAGAACCGGGTGCAAATCAGTCTCCATCACCAGGCAGTCCCCGGACCTCGGTTTCTCTTGCTGGAAAATAAGCATCGTATCGCCTACCTCACAGAGGGCCTGTGAGGATTCATGAGATGATACATACAAATAGCAGTGTCTGGCCTGCCATCAGCGCCCCACCGAACATTCTTCCCTCACCAGGACCCGTCGTGCACGTACCCGTGCCAAGCCCTCCACTGAAGGCACGATACGTGTTAGCTAATCGGGGTTCTCGGACTGTGCTACAAGACCAGCCACCTCACATCCCTGGGCAGTTGTGAGATCCTCGGGCCCCAGACCTGCTGAACTGGGAATTCCTGTGTCTCATCCAGCCTCCCAGGTGCATAGGATGGCTGGTAATTGTTCGAGAACCACGACCTAGTTTAGAGTTGTTAGTACTGTTGTTATAGAACAAGCTGAAAAATTTGATTCTTACCAGTAGGGTGACCAATTGTTGTGTCGTTAGCCCTGAAAGGCCCACATGCTAGGAAAACCCTTAGTCCTGAGCAGACTGGAAACTTTAGTCACCCTAGTAACTGTCAGAATAGTATTACGGCCTTGGAAGGCATTATGGGACTGTGGCAAAAGGAAGTAAACCAGGCACGGTGAGGAAATCTGAAGGGTGGCTGCTTAGCTGACTCGGTGGCTGGTGTTGGTGGGAGGGGGTCTTCCATGACAAGGGAGAAGCCCTGACAGCGGAGGGGACATCCTTGGGACCCCCAAGTCCTCAGCAGAGCTCAGGAATGGTTGCTGAGAGCGAGCTTTCCTTGTGGAAACTGAGGCAGGGGCTGAACTTCAGAGCTGGGACGCTGTGGGACGAGTCTGACTTAGGCTTAAGGCATGGAGGCCCCTGCTGGTAGCTGATAGTTATTCATTCATTTAATAAACATCAAGTGTCAACTTTGTACTAGCAGGCTTCCCTTGGGACCTGGGGATATAAAAATGGAAGGGATGATGTGAGCTTGTAGTTTGTGACCAGATGAATAACAAGGCAAGCCAGGCTCCAAGAGGACCTGCCATCATGGAAAGAGGAGTCCCTGTGGTCAACTGTTTGTTTACAAAGGGCTGGGAAACCAGGGTCCTTTGGTAACTTCAGACACCGGCACGTCCAGGCAGCTGTTTCTTTTATTAAGCGATGTTCACTGAAAAGGGACCAGAATAAAGTGGAACCAGCCAGTGGTCTCAGCCCTGACTGTGGAGCTGAATCACATGGGGGACTGAACCCAAGCAAACTGCACCAGATTCTGTTTCCCCGCCCCCCCTTAAGCTCCAGAAGTGATATTAATGCTAACACCCAGCACTTTGCAGCCCAGGTGGTTATGAATTCGAGAAGGGACATCAGACGTCAAGGTCCTTTGCAACGTGCCTCACATCCTTCCTCTGCCCGCCTTTCCCAGCCAGCCTTCCACCCCAGCAGCAGGCTGCAAGCCAGTCCCAGGGCTATCAAGCATCCTGATTATCCCCTCCCCACTTCACCAATTCTGGACCAGGGTATTGGGGCCCGAGAAGCAGGTGGTGCAAATCACGGTGGGGGTGGGAGGTGAGTGAGTCATGTGTGGGTCACACACTTAGTCATGTGGGGGAACTGGGAGAAGGGTGGCCATCCCCCTCCCTCAGGATGTTGTGGGGGCGGGTTCAGGGATGTGTCAACCATATGAAGAATTTTGTCAGAGCTTCTTAGAAAAGTAAATGGATCTTTGCTTCTTTCATTTCCTCTTCCGGCTCTCAGTGGCTGTGAAACTGCCAGAATGGCCTGAAGTCAGAAAAAAGAGGTTCAAGTTTCAGTTTTCTGTTGGATAAAGCACAGTGGTACGCTAAGAATCTGATACAGTAGGATAGTCTCTAGAAGAATGCACATATATGCATAATTTTATATATGATTTCGGGGAAGGTAGGGGAGGGGCAGCGACCCCATTGTCCTCCCAGGGAGGCAAGGTTACCTACCTCTGCGCTGGGGTCCCTGGGTTCCAGACCTTGAAGGATCCTCATTAATCAGATGCCAGAAGGAGGGAGCAGGACCTGGACAGCTCTGCCCGGATTGCCCACTACTGTCTTACAAATGAGAACAGAGTAAGCTGCCATTTACCTGCACATGGTGGGGGTTTTTATTCTTACTTACGTGTTTTAACCCAGAGGTTTTCGAACTTGAGAGAACACTAAAATCTCCTGGAGGGCTTGTTAAAACAAGGGGGGACTTGTTAAAACAATTATGGGGACTCCCTCAGGATTCCTGACTCAGTAGGTCTGAGACAGGGCCAGATCGTCTACATTTCTGGTAAGTTCCCAGGTGTTGCTGAAAGCTGCTGGTCTGGGGCCTACACTTTGAGAACCACTTACACAATTACTTTCCATCTGTTCATCAGCCCAGGTGTGGGTGCCGGACTGACTAGGGAGCTGGGTTCGAGTTCGAGTTCATGGTTTATCGCATCATCGCGAGGCTATCCATTCTACCGCAAGCATCCATCAGCGCTTGGTTCTGTGTGAACTCAGCTTTCTTCTTTATGCTTCCATTTTTACATGGCCATGATAATGAGCTATTGACATGCTGTTGGAGCTTTGTAAAGTTCCTGGGGGAACAAAAGTATCTCCAGCTTGCACAGAATATTCCTCCTTCAGAGTGCCCGAGGAACCCAGAGCCTTCCGGTGTTCTTAGCCCAGACTGGGAGTTCTCTTGTTCTTTACATTCAACACAACTGCCCACACTTGCAGGCAAAAACTAGAGTGCTTGAGAAGCTAACTGGGATCTCCCGTTTGTGTAGAACTCCCTCATAATTAAGGGCACTGCATGCTGACCGGGAGGACCCTTTAGAGCACACTGCCTTGCTAGACAGAATCTGCTGCTGCTATGGGCAGAGGAGCAAACTGTCACTGCCAAGTTGAATGCCAAGGAGGCTTCCTCCAGCTGGACGTGGTCCTGGGGCAGAGTGAGCCCAAGACTAGATTGCAGTCTGATGCCGGGCTGATGTTCTAAACTCTATTGCGCCGCACACCTGACTCCCCTGCAGATCTGCTAAAATGCGGATTCTGACTGAGCAGGTCAGGGCAGGACCCCAAGGTCTGCACTTTCAATTAGCTCCTGGGTGATGCCGATGCCAACATGACTGACACCAGCCAACTTTTATCCACTCACTCTTCAGACATGAGCGGAGGTAGAGGTGGACTTTATTTTAAAGAGTCCTGGGAGCCTGGGCAATGCAACCCTTAATCTTCACAAGTGATGGAACGAGTGGGCCCAATATGCACCTGAAAATCTCATCTGGTCAGCGAACAACCTCCTCATCTGCTGGGCGCTAAGTTTATGAGAGCCCCTTTCAGCTCCCCCAGGTGGAGTGATTCCTCTTAATGCACATGTGAGAATGGTTCATCATCCCTATTGAGCTGGGAACCCCTGTGACACGGAGACTTTGTTTAATTGGAGTAAAGTTGAGGTACAATGTTAGGTGTACAGCACAGTGACTCCTCAGTTCTATACCTTACTCCATGCTCACCACAGTAAGTGTAGATGGTCACTGGGCTAGGTGGCTTTTTTTATTACCTGAAGGATTTTTTTTTTTTAATTTAAGTACAGTTGACACAGTGTTTTATTATTTCAAGTAAAAACTTAGTGATTGGACAAGTTTATACATCACACTATGTTCACCATAGGTGTAAGCTACCATCTGTCCTCTTACCTCATTATTATAGCATCACTGACTCTATTCCTTGTTCTGTGCCTTTTATTCCCATGACTTGCTCATTCCCTAACTGGAAGCCTAGATTGCTTCCTATTTGCACCTATTTGGCCCAAATCCCCATCCTCATTCCCTCTTGGCAACAAAAATTTGTTCTCTGTATTTGTGGGTCTTATTCTGCTTTTTCATTTATTCACTTGCTGTTTAGTCCACTACTTATGAGTTGAATCATATGATTTTTTTTTTCTGTCTTAGTTCACTTAGCATAATACCCTCTAATGTCATCCATGTTGTCTCAAATAGCACAATCTCATCCTTTTTTTTTTTTAAAGATTTTATTTATTTGAGAGAGAGACAGTGAGAGAGAGCATGAGCAAGGAGAAGGTCAGAGGGAGAAGCAGACTCCCCATGGAGCTGGGAGCCCGATGCGGGACTCGATCCCGAGACTCCCGGATCATGATCTGAGCCGAAGGCAGTTGTCCAACCAACTGAGCCACCCAGGCGTCCCAATCTCATCCTTTTTTATGGCTGCATAATATTTGTGTGCGTGTGTATGTGTATGTGTGATTTTCCTTATTTATTTATCTGTTGATGGACACTTGGGTTGCTTCCATATCTTGGCTATCATGAATGATGCTGCAGTAAAATAGGAGAGCATACATCTTGAATTAGTGTTTTGTTTTCTTCAGATAAATACCCAATAGTGGAATTACTGGATCATATGGCCGGTAGAGAACCAAGGACTGAGCTCTGGAGTGCTCCAACAGAGGAGGAGGAACAAGCAAAAGATTTTAGGGAGTGACCAGGAGGAAGGAGAAAAACAAAGAGATGGCAGCATCCTAGAAGCCAATGGAAAAAAGTTGAACAAGAAAGAAGGAGTGAAAATCTGTGCCAAAGCTGCAAGATCAAATGCGAAACAACTGAGAACCAGCCACTGAATTAGCAAGATGGAAGCTATGGCTGACCTTGAGAAGAAGGGTGGCGGTGGTGGAATGATGGGTGAAAATCTGTTTAGAGAAGTCTAAAGAGAAAGGATGAGAGTGATTCATGAACTGAGTGTAGATTACCCTTTTAAGATGGCTTCCTGCAAAAGACAGCAGAGAAGCCAGTGGTATCTGGCAGAGGCAGTGCTTCAAAGGAAAGTTTTGTTCTTTTTTGTCTGAAGATGGGAAAGATCCAAGAAAGGGAAGAACAGATGATGGATAAGAGAGGGGGTGAAGAGCTAGAGGGAAGTCCTGGATGTTCTCGTACGCATGAGAAGCAAGAGAAGGGACTGGCTTCAGCCGGGAGCATGGATGGTCTGCCTATAGCAGCCAGGAAGGCAGAGTGTGTGGGTGTCCATGCTAGAGGTGTAGGTGGAGATGGTGGAGGGGGGCTGTGGAAATTCTGTTCAGCTGCCTTCAACTTTCTCAGTGAAGGAGGGAGCATCAGCTTCAAGGGAGGGAGGCTTGTCATAGGAGGAGAAGGCCATGCGGAGATAGAGAAGATAGAGATTTGAAGATGCTGGTCTTGAAGACTGGAGGGAAATGGCCCCAAGTCATGCAATGCCAGAAGTTCTAGAAGCAGGAAGAAGCAAGGAATGGGTTCCTCCCAAGCCTCCGGAGGGAGCACACACCTGCCCACACCCTGACTTCAGTCTACTGAGTTTGGACTTCCGGCCTCTAGAACTGTGAGAGAATAAACTTCTCTGTTAAGCAGTGGCTTAAGTTTGTGGTACTTTGTTACAATAGCCACAGGAAGCTAATTCAGGACTAAAGGAGAACGTATGACCAGAAGACCGCCTGCTCTGCTCACTACCATGGACCTAGCATCCCACCCAATACCTAATCAATACATGCAGAATGAATGTGCGGGAGGCCAGGCCCAGCAGCCACCATACCACTGCGCCTACCCTAGGCTGCTCCAAACCCAGAGAGCGCGAGGAGCCCCCAGGTCTACACACTTTACCCATTACACCCCAAAGATAGTACACAGGAGGGATATGGTCGGTTGGTCTCTAGTTCCTGGATAAAGAAGCCAGAGAGACTCAACTTGGCCAAGTACCCACCAGCTTCAATTAACAGGGAAATGAAACCACACTGCACAAAAGATTGTGATCTTGTGAATGGGGGTAGGGGGGCATTTCTTTCCACGGAAAGCAACAGTGTCAGATAGCCCAGTGTCCTCTACAAAGAGCGCCACTTCTGAGATCCATACCACCACTTAGCCTCAGTCCTCAGGCTGTTTAGGAAATACACACTATTATCCTGTCCTTGGGCAGCACTGCAGGAGACCGAAGCAGGGAAGTTGCTCAAAGGCACGGAAAGCTTGGTGGCAGAACTTGAATCCAGGGCTTCAGACATCAGGAGGCTATGTGCTCACTTGCCCGCATCCTCTGGCTCCAGGTAGGAAGGAGACACTTCTCATGGTCCCCAGCACTCTCCTCCCTACTTTAGTTTGCTCTGGGCCGGACATGGACAACTTACGTTCTCAGCAACACTTCGGGAGTATCTGAATAAGAGGAAATAAGCCAAGTGTTCTTCTTTTCTTTATTAATGAGTTGAGATACACAAAGACTTAATAAAAAGTTACATAAAAGGCTCAAGCATCATTGAGACCCTCAGGCATCACTCCCATTTCACAGCGATGGCCATCTGTTAATACTGGGTAGCAGAGGCTGGGCGCTCACGGGCGCTCAACAATTCAAGTATCTTTCATTCTATGTAAACCCAACATGGAATTTCTAACCCAATGGGCTGCTAATGGAGGGAACCTGTCTGTGGCTCCAGATTACTGTCACATGTGGCCTTTGGGTCAGAGCTGCCATGTGTTAGTGGGTCATGTCTCCTGGCGAGGTGAGATTGGCCACACTAGGCCACGAGGCATTCTCCACAGCAAACAACACAAGGTGGGGTCAAAGTCCTAAGAGAGACCATCCAAGGGACCCCTCTGTGGCCAAGTATAGGAGAAGTCAGTGGCCAGAGCCCCAGGCTGGAGGGGTGGGGAAGATGGCTAAGATTACCTGTTGGATAGAAAAGTAGCCCTCTAATTGGGGGTGTCAAAATTTTAGGAGAAAAATTGAGAGCACACAGTGGCAAAGGCATGGGGTGAGGGGGTTTCAAGAAGGGCATGTTCTAGGGGATGTGAAGGTAGCACTATTGAGGTGGTCTGCAAAACCAGTGGAAATACCAAAATGTCACCAAAGACCTACGTCCCATTGGACTCCCCAGTCATGGAGTGGCGTGGCCAACTGGTGTTCCAAATGACCCTCTCACAGGACCACGGAGAAGCTACTGTACTGGGGATGCCCCAGGGTACACTCCATTCTGGCCTATCTGGAAGCCCCCACTCCTCCTAGGGCCCACAGTTCCCTTAAACACAAAGAACTGTCTTCGAAAAGTGTTATTTTTCTGTCTCATCTCTGGGGAACACGAGGTCACAGAACATAATGCCTAACCTTGACTCCGCAGCAGCAGGCCTTCCCTTCACCAGTTTGTTCCTCAAGCACTGTGGAGCTGACCTTCAGGCTGACTGCAGGACAGGTGTCCTGGAAGATGAGGCAGGGGTGGGCAGAAGCACGGCCCCTGTTGGGGGAGGGACCAGTAGCATATGAACTCATGTGTCTGGTTACCTTCATGGCTAAGGGCTTCATTCTAGGGCGGCTGATCTTCCAACAGGACTCCCCACTCAGGGTTACCAAGGAGCTGCAGACTCTGCACAGGGCAGGGGGCAGGGACCTGCTGGCAATGGTCCATGCCCAGAAGAAGCTTTCCAGCGGCGGCTGCTGTCCTGTGTGCACGGCTTCCCTTCCCACCCACCACTCCTCCGTTGCAGAGCATCTCCCTCAGTACTTCGTTCCGCCTGTCTTGCTGCCGTGTCCTCCTCTCCTTTGCACATGGGTCTGTTGCGGACTCAGCTCAGAGGAGCAGAAGGGTTGGAAAGAACCTTGGCCTGTTTGTGTTTAAAATGCCCATTAGCATTATAGGATCTTGGGACACTCTGAAGTGCCTAATCTGGAATGTTGTTATCTTTCCGTTCAGGGTCGGGGAGGGGGGCGGGGGGGGTGAGAAGACCATTGAGACAAAGGAGTTCAAATTAACTGAGGTCCCAATGATTTCATTCAATGCTCTTTGGCTGGGCCCCCTGGTGCTGGTGATCTTGCTGAGTTAGGAACGCAGCATGCTTTCAAAACCAGAAATGATGCAAGGTGTCTCCGTGTCCAGGGGGGTGCTCACCTTCTCAGGGCTTTTCTCTCCAAAGAGCAGCCAGGCCACCTGCTAGGGATGCTCTAGTTTGCCTCGTGACCTGATTTGTAAATGAAAAATGGGGTCACGAGGCAAGCTACCTCATATTCTGATCTTCTGTCAGGGATGGGGGGCTTTGTGGTCGCTGCTGCCCCTCCACCCTCTGACTGGGAAAATCCAGTCTCTGGATCACGGCGGCAGCACCTGAGAGGGAAGTGGCATTGTCAGGAAGTTGGGGGAGTGTCCCCTTATAGAAACAGGTGTATGGGGTCATGATTCACCCCACCCTTTCTTTCTCCTTTAATTATGTTACAGTGAAGATCCAAGAGGTGAAGAAAAGTGTGTGCCAGAAAGGCAAGTGAATCCTAAGTTTGCAAATGCTTAGCGGGGTTTGCTTATTTACTGGGCTTTAAGAAGTGGTTGTCAGTGGAGTCAAGGGAAAATGGCTTCTTGTCTTGGTTGTGTTCTAGTAACAACAGTGTTAGATCGTTTTTGGTTAAGATTCAGCATGAACTAGAGCTTTCTGGATGGCGTTCACATTAGCTTACTGGGACACGCTGAGACATACGTGCCCACGTCCATGTGTTTGTGTCCAAGAGGCATGAGGCAGCACAGGTAGTGGGAGAGCAGGAAGAGACAGATCCAGGAGGGCTCTCAGGGCACAGAACTCAATCCACACAGTCTGGAAAGCCAAAAGACGCTTCTGCATAGCCAATCAGCTAACTTAACTTATACACGTCCAGGATCATGAAAACCCCTCCAAAAAAGGACATGCTCGTGCCAGCCTCTCTGCTAAGCAAAATAAAATTTCATTTCCTAATACCTGCACCCTTAGGCACAGCAAAACCCTCTGGGTGACCGCACCTCTCTTCTGTGCTTGGAGGCTGGGAGTGGGATGTTCCTCTGAGGCCTTGGGCCACTGTCCCCACTCACCTCCATGCTCTCAGTCCCTCCCCTTGCATGTTGAGCTGAGTTTTGGCACTCCTGGGAAAACTCAGTCACAAACAACATTATTCCAGACGTGTTCTCAGAGAGGCCTGCTGAAGACCAGAAACTCCGCCCATCCGTGGGCACAGACCCCTTTAATAAAATAATAATCACTAAAATAATTTAAAAAACTACAAAAGCCCCCCAAGCTCGGACACTCTGGGCTGGGGGCAGCGGGGTAGGGGTGGATCATGGCTTGTTCAGTACTCTGTCCGTGGACACACTTCCACATCACACCAATACTGTGTACTTCAAAGGAACAACACAGCCACCGAGAGACAGGGAGGAACCAGGTTGAATCAACGCGAGGGGCTTGGAGGCTGCTTCCCTGTCTCTTGTGAGACTCAGGAAAGCCTGTGCCCTTCGGGCAAAACCAGAGCCGAGCTCCTCCCTGCCCTTTCTCCCTTCCTGTGCCAGGTCCTCGGGCCAAGGGTCGTGGTTAGACATGGTTTTCAGTGCGGTTAGGCAGTGGAAGGCCCCAGAGGCCGGCCAGGTCACGGTCACCGCGGCCAGGGCCTCAGGCCCGTCACAATATCACACACTGCAGTTTGTGGGTGCCAGTGGCCCGATCTCCCCGCCATTTGGTTTTCTTCTTCTTCTTCTGACTCTTTTCCGGAATCTGTTGCCTTTTGAGACAGTGAAAAGCAGAAAAACAGTCAGAACAGGCTTTGCTTCTCTCGGCCCCTCTCCTCCTGGGCCCCAGGGGTGCAGGCAGCAGGTCTGTTCTGGACGCTGGGGGAGGGCCTGGCCTGGACAGTGTCTCTGGGGCACAGAAAGTGGGAAGGCAGGGAGGGCAGGGCAAAGCCTGTGGCCCCACGGGTGAGAATTCCTCACGTCACGTTGTGGCTGCATTTACTTAAATCTTCAGCTAGGTTATGTGTTATTCAATACTGGCCTCTATTTTTATGTCTCATATTTTAAATAAAATGACAAGTTTGTTGAGTCCAAAAGCTTTTTGCATGTTTTCTGTTAGCTATTCCTGTGTATAAAACCTGCCCCGGAACTACAGGTCCATAACCAAGATACACCAGTTCCCTGCAGGGCCACGTGTCCCAGCTAGAGGCAAGATGCCTACAAGAAAATCTTTCCATGAGCGCAAGCGTGAAGTGAGGGCTGTGCTAGCACAGCGCACCCAGGGGAATGGGGAGGAAAGGGCTGTGTGTGTATGTGTGTGTGTGTATGTATCCTGGGGGCACCGGGAAGCCACAGGGGAAATACGCTCTGTCAGAGTCATGCCCCTGAGTCCACAGCTAACCGACAGCCATGGGGCTCACCACACACAGCTTCACGCTAAATGCCGGATATCTGAGGACCGCAGGTTGGGCTGTTCCGCATGTCCCAAACCTTGGAGTCAGGGAGCAGCCAGGAGGCTGTGGCAGCCCTCTGAGCACGAGGTGGCTAGAGCTGGGACCCTGACTGTAAAGAAATGCATGCAAGACTGCTGATGAGGGTTTCTGGCCACCCCTGGAGCCCGGCAGAGTGTGCAGTCTGGAAGCAGGGGCATGTGCAATACAGTGGTGATGGCTCCGGTGCACTGTCACATGGCGCTCCGACCTCCAGCCAGGGGAGAGGACAGGGATTTACTTCTACGCTGTTGACAGGTGTTGTGTTGGGAGAATACCGAAGGCAGGCGGAGGGAGCCCGAGCTGCAGAGCCGAGGGGAGGCTGGAGAGGAAGCTAAGCTGGTACCCCAGGCAGGAAGGCACCCTTATGCTCCCCTTCATCCAGAGGTAGGAGATGTGAGGGGGTATGTGTGAAGGAAGGTGGGAAGGGTGAGGAAAAGAAATGGATGGAGGGATAAGAAATCCAAAGCAGGCCCAGAACTGCATAGCCTGGGCCTTGGAAGAAGCAGTCATGTCCCTCCAGTCCTTCCAGTGCCCATCTTTCTGCAGAGAGCCTGCTTCTGGGGGCGTGCAGCACTCACCTAATTACCCTGACCAGGTCATGGAAGGCTTTGTCCACGTTGAGAGGTGGGTCCTTGGCACTGGTTTCTATGTATGGAATCTGGAAGGCAAAGCTCAACTTGGTAAAAGTAGCACTGAGATCCACAAAGCCCTGTTCCCTAAAACTGCAAATTCTCAGAGGTCCCGAGGGATCCCCCTGCTCTCAGAGACCCCCACAGAACCCCAGTGCCAACAACCTTAAGCCCCTGGTGGCATCTTATTCCTTAAGGGTGGAAAATGTTATTGACAGCTTCTTAAATTCCCTCTTATTCTCTCGTCAGAGAGATCTTTAATAGCCCTCTAAAAATAGAAAAAAAGAGATCTTTTTATATGCTTGAAGACTAAAGACTGTTTCATTTATCAAACCAAAATAGGGTCTGATGCTATTCTTTTTTCATTCTGAGGCCTGTTTCTCCACCGTGACGGGACTTCTGCCTCTTCCTGGACCCTCCAGAGGGGACTCTGGCAGGAGAGGCTGAGGCGAGGCTGGGCCACAGGCAGGACACTGTGCCTCAGTGACCCCTAGCTGCTCTGTGCCTCCTCATCCCTAACAGGCTTGCTGGGCTCAGCTCTTAATTGGTCTGTGTCTACGAGTCCAGGAGCTCAGCCATGTGTACAGAGAGCTTGTGTCTGCACATTTGGTACTGTGGAATGATCACCTCACTGAAAGGTGGCAGCTCACAGGCAGATGTGGCTGAGGGGCCCCACAGGACAGGTGTTGAGGGCCATGTCACCCCAAGTCTCAGGCCAGCACGGGGCGGAGAACAAAGGTTGCATGAGGTCAGGATGCCGTCCTGCGCACACCCCTTCTCCTGTATCATGGACCCCACACAGGCAGGAAGGCTTTGTGCCCACTCCTCCTCGAGAGAGTGTGGGGTTTGTGCAAAATACACAGGTTTCCCAGGACAGAGAGGGAGGACGACTGTGGTCAAGGTGAAGAACTCGGGGGTATTTCATAACTTTTTTTCCTGGCTACAAAATTAAGGCATTTCATTATAACACTTTCAAAAAAGAAAAGCCCAGTGAAGAAAATAAAAATATTCAGTGGTTCAAATGCATGGGCAGTGGGGGTGGGGTGACAAGGCGAGGTGTTATTCTAGAGGAGGATGTTATAAACGACTGCCCAGAACACATCCTAAAGTACCTTCACACATTACTGTGGCTTCAAGCGGAGGTCTCATGGCTGGCCTGGATGCAAGGGGCAGAGCCTGCGAAGCATGGCTCAGACTCTTAAAATAGTCATCCAATCAGTCTCTGAGCCTCTGATGACACTGCAAGGAAACTGTCCTCCACTGTTGGCTGTTTGACAGAAAGGAATCTGGGCCCTTTACCTGCCAGGTCTCAACATCCCTGAGCTCAGTTAATCCCCACCTCCACCCTTGGGGGTAAGCATGTATCTCCTCTGTGTGGCGGGGGACACTGAGAGCTCAGACTGGAGATGTACTCGCCCCAAACCACACTGCAGCTGACAGGGAATCAAGGTTTGAAGCAGGTGCATGTCACACTTCCTGCCTGGCCACCCACGGACTGCTTGGGATGCTGGGGGAAGCTTCAGGGCCCCTCCCAGTCATGGTGGGGGGCATCCCTGCTGGGCCCGAGGAGCCAGAGTCCCATGAGGCCGGGCAACATGCTTCCTGTTGCACACACAGGGAGGAGGCAGGAAGGTACCTGTAGCTGGGGCTGGGACCCACCTGGAGCCCCTTCTTGGGCTGGGATCCTGTCAGGACAGCAGGTGCAGGGTTCCAGAGGACTCCGACCACCACTGCCGGCCGTCTCACACACCACTCAGAAGTATAGGAGTAGTAGTGCCCCCCGGAGCCTGGGGCACCTTCTGCCTTCTTTCTGGGGGTCCTGCCTCTACCACTGAAGAAATGCTGGGGTGCGTTATCTGGGTTCTTAGAATTCTAGGGTTTCAGTAGCAAGGAGAGTTGAGTTAAAGGGAACGCTGCACTAAATGGTAGCATGATCTGACTCCACCACAGGGCTAGGAAAGGCCACCTTCTGGCACCAGGTGGGGTGCCTGCCTTGGCAGCGAAAGAGGAACTTGCCTTATGAATAGCATGTTGTGATAGTAGCTCAGAGTTGCTCGGTCAAATGATGAACGAGGCAGTGGCATTTGCTGCGGGAGCCCCAGGCTGCAGGGCAGGAGGGCAGCCTCTGCTCTGAACCCCCCACCCCGTGGCTTGGGAGGGTGCGCATGTGTCTGAGAGAGGCCTGAGGGAGTCTGAGCCTGGGGAACAGAGCCCCTCAGACTGTTTCTACTCAGAAGCCAGCGGGGAGTCTCTAGCTCTCCTCTGGGGGCTGTGGGGCAGCCCTGTCCATTCCCTCCTCCTTGAGGCAAGTTTTCACTTGGCACCCATGATGCCCCACTCTGGCCCTCATGTGTCACCCACAGCTCAAGCCCTTTTGTGGCTCCCTCCTCACCTCTCTGCATCACTAGGTGAAGTGTCGCAGCCAGTTCTGGGATCCCTGCCTTATGTACACTCGCTTCCTTGGCGTGTTTGGCTTCAAAGGCCATCGACATGCTGCTGATGGCCAATACTCCCCCAGGTGCTGTATCTGGCTGCCATCTTGGCATTTCCATCTGATTATCTGCTCAGCCCCTCAAACTCTACGGATCTGCAGCCAAGCTCCTGTCTCGCACATACCTCCTCCTATCATCTCTCCTGCATGGTTACCGACACTCTGGTCTCCTGAAAGTTGCTCACACCTAAACCACAGAGTCACCTGCCATTCCTTCTTCCTCTCTCATTCCACATCTGATCTGTGCACATGTCCTGTTGGCTTTCTTAGAAACACGTCCAGAATCCAACCATCTCCTTGCCACCTTCACCGGCACCCCCCGGGCCAGGCTGTTACTGAGCAGACCCTAGCTGGTTTCCCTGCTCCCACAACTGGCCTCTAAGGGCCCATCTCAGCATGGCCACAAGAGAGAAGCTGTGCAGCCATGAGCCAAGACTTCATCACCACTCCTCACTCAAAGCCCTGCAGTGCTTTCCCCTCTCCCTCTGAGGAGAACCCTATAAAGCCTTGAAGCCCTTCTCTGAACTGGCCTCCTACAGCCCACCCCTCCCACTCCTGCTCGGGCTGGCCTCCTCACCCATCAAGCCTCAATCTCCCACCTGAGGACCTTTGCACTGATTACTCCCTCAGCTGGAACCTTCTTTCCCCAGAGATCAGCCTGGCTTCCTCAGCTCCTGTAAGTCCTTGCTGAAATGCACCCTCCCTCACAAGGCTTTCCCTGACTGCCCTGTTTGGAAAAGTATCTTCCTCCACCTCACATTCCTGACCCCCTTCCCTGATTTCCTTTTTTCCACAGTACACATTACACTGTAATTTGCTTTTTTATTATCTGTCTCCTGTCACTAGAAGTAAGTACCATAAAGCCAGGGGTTTTATATCCCAGGGCCTAGGATAGTTATGTGAACACGTGAATGAAGCAGAAGGCAGAGACAAACAGAAGTGATTTGCACTGAGTGCCCTTGCTCTACTCACAGAGCTGGACCCACCAGGCAAAGGGAAGGGGCAACCTTGCATCAGAGCTCCCAGCAGGCAGAGTGGACTTCTACACAACTGACCCATGAGGCCAGGGGCCTGGGCTGTGCCTGTGCGGGGGAGGGGTAGGAAGAAGCCCAGTGACCCCACCTGGCACACCCAGAGGGCAAAGGGGCATCTCAATGAACTGAAAAAAAGAAAACAAAGATGTCTACTGATATTCATGGTGTGGCCTGGGCAAACCTCAGTCTGACCACCTGTAAGATGGCTGTCACGATACCTAGCTCAGCATGGGCTGGTGAGGAGTGAGTGCATCCCGGCACAAGGCCTGGCACAGAACAGGGCTCACCAGCTGCAGCTGGCCTGATGATTAGAGCAGAATCAGGCAGCGGGCTCAGAGAGTGCTCATAAGCACAGGACAGGCCAGAGATGAATCTTCTGTGCTAGTGGCAGGAAGTGGCCTGAATGCCACAGCTCCCGGGCCACAGTGAAGGGACCTGGTCCCCCCACCAGAGCTCCTCATGACTGAGAAGAGGGTGCTTTCTCTCGGACCTGCTGTTTTGTTTCCTAACATTGCCCTTATCACATATGGCCTGCCAGGCCTCTCTGTGGAATCTAACCCATTACCCAGGAGGCCCAAGGTCCTGCAGGAGTGATGGGCATGGACTCCTGTACATCCCTGACCACCCCGCACATATATACTCACATACACACGCGCATGCATGCACGCCACCTACATTGTGTTTGGTCGCCATTTCTTTTCCTTGCTCCCTGGTGATCTTCCTCAAATGCATCAGATCGACCTTGTTGGCCACGAGGATCATCGGAAAGGACTCTCTGGGGAATAAAGGAACAGCAGCTCATGAAATTTCACTGCCTCCACACCTGCTGAAGGCAACACAGCCACACCTCGGGCATAACGCAGCCCACGCAGCCTCCCCAGTGTGCCTGAGGCTGACTCATGAGTCCCTCCCCCACCCCAGACTGCTGGATCTTGGGCTTACTGCAAAGAGAACAAAGGGGTCCCTGCCCCCCTCCTGGGGCAACCCCTGGCTCGGCAGCAGGGCTCCCGAGGGGCTGCTGGGCCAGGAGCTGGCTTCCCAGACCTCCTCCCTCCCATCTCCTGGTCATCCTGATGCACCAGCCAGCCATGCAGGGCTCCTGCCCCTTCAGCAGTGGCTGGGGAAGAGCACCAGGGCCGGTATCTGGTATACAGCTGGCACTCAGAAAATAGCAGCTGCAACATCGGGATGGCTCCCAGGAGAGGAGGGATGGGATTCCCGAGGCACGCCTGCCTTAGAGATTCCCACTGGTGTGTATAGCCATATTGCTGTCTGAAGGTGAAGGAAAGACCAGTCTTATAGCATCTTTAACATCAATGGGGATTTTTATCTAAAAAAGTCATAATTTAACAGGTGAAAAATAATACTTTATTATTTTCCCTTGCACTTTGGTTAGCCAAAACGTTGAATATTTTCCTACTTCAGAGTCATTTATGTTTCTTCTTTTGAAATTCCTATAGATTGGAGCTTAACTTACATTTGTGGGTCTGAGTTTTATGCATATGAGTACATGTGAGTGTGTATCCCCTTACCTGGTAAAATTATTAACACTTTGCCATTGGAATAGGTGTTACCTAGATTTTTCTGAATTTACTGAGATTTGCTCAAAGCTTGCTGCTTTCTTTTTTAATTTGTCCTTTTACTCTCCTATGTTGCCTCTGTAAGAGCCAATTAACTGAAAAGACCAGTTAGGCTTTAAGAAACTACAAATTATTTAATTACTCCATGTAATACTAAGGGAAAAAATGAGCCTTTAATTAGGGGCTTGTATATCTCACAGTCAAATGTAATGTAACCACTTATAATGCATACTGAAGAGGAAATTCACTTTTTCTTCGAACCTGGTAACATTTGCTTAAACTGGAGCCATCAGTGGGGACTGTTCAGGAGACATGGGAGGGGCTAACTTCAGGGCCTGGAAGCAGTCTGGCCCCATGGAAAGAACCGGGGTAGGAGTTGGGGGTACCGATGTGTGAGCTCAGCTCTGCCCTTCTGTGTCTCAGCTTACACCTGAGACTGAGACACAAGCAGGCAGACAAACAGGCGGCTTTGAGGCAGGGGCCAGGAGGTCCTGGCCCAGTGGCTCTCACCTGTCCTTGACGCGCAGGATGAGTTGGTGGAAGCGGTCCACGTGCTCGAAGCTGGCCTTGTCCGTGACTGAGAAGACGATGAGGAAGCCATCCCCTGTGCGCATATACTGCTCCCGCATGGCGCTGAACTCCTCCTGCCCAGCTGTGTCCAGAACTGGGGTGGGAAGAGTCCACTCAGGGGTGTCACCACCCCCGGTAGAGCTCCCATGGCCTGCAGTTCCCCATGCTGCTGGGCTGTTCCCAGGGTGCCTCGGCCAAGCTGCCCCCACAAGAGGCTGCACGGCTTTCCCGAGCTAAAGTGTAAGGGACCCAGTGAGGCCCTAACAGACTGTGGACCTGCCCATTCCAACCTACTTGCCCCCCCGGGACTTAACTGTCTGTCTACAGAAAAGCCTCATAAAACCAGTGATCAGCTCTGCTACAAAATCCCTGGGTGGGGGAGGGGGGGTACCCATACCTGGGCTTGGCTCCCTGTAGCAGTCCTTACACACTGATGCCTGGGGATGTTGTCTGACTTTCTGAGCCCCCTTTCCTCTTTTATAAGATGGAAACAATGCCTCTACCTTGCTCCCTTTAGGGAGGAGAGCCCCAGGACATGCATTGGGGAGGCCCCAAAAAGGCTGGTCAAGTAGGGTCTTCAGAGCCTGTGTGGACAGACAGCAGGCAGGCTACGGGGAAGGAGAGGCCTCTGAGAGCCAGGATCACTTGGCCCTAGGATGGGGCTGTCACAGGTTGGTGGGAAGGGGCGCTGCCATAGGAAGCAAGAATGGCTGGGAGAAGGTGGGAGGAACCATCTCAACAAAGGCAGTCTTCCCAACCCATCCATCCCCCTCTCCCTCCCTCCTCCCCTCAGACTCCTGAAGCCCTCTCCCCTTCAGCTTCCTTCCCCGTTGAGATAAGATCCTCCCCACAGGCTGTTTCAGAGTGGTCACAGTCACTGGGGGAGCTCCTTTGAGACCCACATGCTTGACCCCCTGAGGCGCTAAAGCCCTCAGCCTCTTGCAACCCCCTGCTCACCATCCGGCCTTCCCCACTTCCTAGCTCACTCTACTCCCTGATAGACCCATTTTCCTTCTCCTTGGAGGCAGTGGAGCAGATGGCTACGGATTTTGTAGCCAGATTCTGGGTTGAGTCTGGTTCTCCATTCCTAAAGTATGATCCCGGGCAAGCTCACTTCTCTGTGCTTTTGTTCCTATGAACAGGGATCCTAAGGTCTGTTTTGAGTTAAAATACTAAGACCCGGGATGCCTGGGTGGCTCATCATTAAGCATCTGTCTTCAGCTCAGGCCAAGATCCCCGGGTCCTGGGATTAAGCCCTGCATTGGGCTTCTTTCTCGGTAGGGAGCCTGCTTCTCCCATTCCCTCTGCCTGCTGCACCCCTTGCTGGCGTGCACTCTCTCTCTCTCTCTCTCTGTCAAATAAATAAATAAAATGGTTTTAAAAAATACTAAGACCCTTGGAACAGTGCCTGACACAAAGAAGCCCTAGAAGAGGATCGGTGCGAGCCTGTTCTCCTCACCTGGGGTGCTCTCTCCAGCTCTGGGTCATCCCCCAACCACCCATCCTGTCCTGCTCCCCTTGCCTTGGCCAGCTGATTCATTGCATTCTGCTGCCTGGGCTCCTGGGGTAGACTCTCCCCACCCCTGTACAGACCCTTTATGGCACACTGTCCTTCCTGCCCATTTAAGAGGCTCCCATTTGGACTGTCACTTCCAGAGGCAGGGACCTGGTCTGCTTGGAAGCTGGCACAAAAGAACTCAAATAGTAGCTGAATGAATAAATGAATGCAAACAGTTTACCCAATTTTGTTCATTCATTCATTCATTCATTCACTGAAGAAATATGTGAGAGCCTACTCTGTGCCAGGCAGTGTTCTGGGCACTACAGATCTAGAGTGAACGAGGCAAAATCCTTCTTCTCACAGGCCTCATAATCTAGTAGGGAGACTGAAGAACAAAAGAATGGGTAATATAATTTCTGGTGGAGACAAGTACATACTGTGAAGAACAGTATAGACAGCTGAAGGTCATTGGCAAAAGTTGGTGTCATGTTGGATAGGGACCAAGGGCAACTAAATAAATCCCACCAGCAAAACAGATGAAAATGTCACAGATTTGGCTGAAGGGATGGGAAGGTGAGTAGAACAGCAGAAAACATTCAGGTGATAGGTAACTAATGGATTCATGGATTCTGAAGATGTGCATTGCCCAAAACACAAGCTAGAGATCTAGGATGTGTGAAAATATGTTCATCCAGGATTAAAAAAATCCAACTCAATAGGAAGCTGAAAGTCAAAACAGACCGTGGGGAAAGGAAAAATGGTTATTTCATACATTGATTGCCTTGAAAATAATATTATCCATGCTTTTGAAAAGAATTCTTGGAGGAAATACTTCAGCACAGTGAAAAATAGATCCATGAAAGAAAAAAAAATGAGTGGTATTATAAACAATGATAAACAAAGAACACAGCCAAACATAAGAGTTAAGTTTAAATAAATTTTGTTACACAGTTTGAAGAAAATGAATGACAGTTTAGAACTAAAATCTATGATGATCCATATGTGAGGGTAGGGATGGAGGAAAGTAAGTTACTACTAAATTTCTTGCCTCGTTTGGGAAGAGGCGAAGATAATAATTACATCCAGATGTTGGTAGAAAAAACAGAATCATACACACATAAACACATGTAGTGTATAGAATAACCACTAGAAACAAAGCTCAAAAGTTCCTAGTCATCAGAAGGGGTGGGGGGAAGAACAAAATAAATGGGAAAAATCCAACAAAAGGCAAAAACAAACTACACAAAAATAAGAAAACTAAGAAAGGAGACATGGAAGAAGATGGCAGATGTAAATCTAGCTATAACTAACAACGGTTAAACACAAATGGGTTAAATCTACCCATTAAAGCAGACACTCAATACAAAATCCACTTGTCTGCTACTACAACAGAAATATACAAAGCAAAATGACACAGAAAGAATAAAAAGAGAAAGGGTATAAAAGGATATGTTAGCCACATGCATCCACAAAATAGGATTCAAGGCCAACGCATTGAACAGGACAAACCAATGTATTTACAATGGGACAAAGGACAAGTATCAAGAAGTGCCGAAGTCATGAATCTTAAGTATATAAGAATATAGCCTAAAACATACATGTATAAAAACTTGATTTCTAAACCCAGTAGGTATAGACAATCCCATAACCATTGTGAAAGAACTTGAAAAGATCTCTGTCAGAGAGAGACAGAACCATTGACCCCCCCACCCCGGAAAAATTATGATCTAAATAAAGCAATTTAAAAACTTAATCTGAGAGGGGAGCCTGGCTGGCTCAGTCGGAAGATCATGCGACTCTCAATCTCAGGGTTGTGAGTTCGAGTCCTATGTTGGGTGTAGAGATTACTTAAGTAAGCTATAAAAAAACAAAACAACAAAAAAAACCCACCTTAATCTGAAAGAACACTTGAACAGTAAATAAGCATTTTCAAACACACATGAAATCGTCACGAAAATTGGCCACATGTTAAGTCATAAATAAAAATTTCAACAAATTCCAGAAAGCAGATGTCAAATGGGCTATGTTTTGCTTTTATGCAATAAGGTCAGAAATTAACAGCAACATGAGTATAAAAGAAACTATCCACTTGAAAGTTTAAAAAGCTATAATGCTCTATAATACTCTAGTTAAAGAAAAAAGCAAAGCAGAAACGACAAACAATTTAGAACTGAACGACAATGAACAATAATAAAAGCTCTGGTTTGAGGCCAAATTGGTACTCAGAGGAAAATTATAGCTTTAAATGCACTTCCAAAAACGAGAGAGACTGAAAATTATCTAGGCATTTAAATCAAGGGCTAGGAAAGAAAAAAATAAAACCAAGGAAAGAAGAAATCATCAATGAAAGTAGAAATTAAGAAAATGAGAGGAAGAAAAAAGTAGTAGAAATCCAAAGATCAAAAGCTGACTCTTTGAAAGGACCAATTAAAAAAAAAAAAAGAAAGAAAGAAAAAGAAAAGCCTTTAGCAGTTCTTAGCAGCAACAAAAGAGAAGAAAGTCTAATAAGCCTTTGGAATGAGAAAAGGCCTATGACTATAGATCTGGACATATATTTAATTCGGAGAGACAACTATATGCAGTTTTATAGCAAAAAAATTTTTAATTCTTGATGAAACGGACCATTTTAGAAAACATAAATAAACAAAACTGGCTCAAGAAAATAATAGAAAACCTGAATAGGCCAATAATTATCCAAGAAATCAAACAGACAAATCTCCCCCGTGAATGACACCAAGCTCTTTTTATTACCTATCTACAATCTGCTCCAGAGACTGGAAAATGAAGGAACTTTCCAGCTCATTGTACCAGCCTCAGCATACTCCTAGTAACAAAACAGACAGGGGTGGCACGTGGTTGTGCGGTAATGGCCAGGCCCGTCCCACCTTGCAGGGGCAGGAGCAGCCTGCATGTGGGACCGAGAGAGGGGCGTTCAGTCACCCATTTGTCAACCCTCTTCTGAGCGCCTACTCAGGGCTCTGCTCGGTACTGGGGGTGATCAAAGACTAGGCTGCATCTCCCTATCAAGGTACTGAGAGGCTAGCTGGGCTGGTACGTCAAGAAAAATAACACACAGGACAGAAAGTGATACATACTATGGGGAAATCTAGGCCAAACAGGGAGGTCCCTTCAGCTTGGAGGGATAATGCAAGGTTTTAGCCAAGAGGGGGTATTGATCCTGCCCTTGAAAGAACAGTATTTGATATAAAAAAGACAGGGTCTGGGGAAGGGCTTCCAGGCAAACAAACAGCATGAGCCAGGGCCTGGACGCTGTGAAGAAAAGAGCTGAGGGTTCGGGGGGGGGGGGGGGGGTTAGTGTCCTGGCATAAAAGGGACCGGGGCAGAGGCGACCAGGGCATCAGCGAAGGCAGGTGTGCCCGAGAGGCAGAGGGGACAGTGAATGGGGAGACACTGAGGGCACAGGACACAGGGAATGGGGGTCAACTGGAGAGAGGAGGGTGGAGAGTGCCATAGGAGCTCTAAACCTTGGAACCCGAGCAGGGCAGGTGTAAGCTGGGAGGGGCAGATGTGGTGGGGCTGAGCTGGGCCTCGTCTGGTTTGGGGTTCATCCCTCCCCTCCGCACACATACACCTGGAAGTGCCCGGGCACAGCCCCTCATCAGCAATTCTGCCTCCCAGGGAGGCCGAAGACAACGGGCAGCTGTGCTTTTAAGAAATTATGATTCCACCTGCATTTCCCATGTCTGATGTCAGGAAGGTAGGAGGACTCTGGAGACAGAAAGTATTAGTCACTGTGGGAGAAGAGGTGCTGTGCCAGCGTGTGTGTGAGTGTGTGTGAGGAAGAGAGCAAGTGAGAGAAGACAGAAGAGAGCCACAGAGAGGCAGAGGCAGCCAGAGGCAGCCCAACTATGGAAGGAGGAAGAAGAGAGACAGATTTTGGAGACAGTGGGTCAGTGCTGTGTACCTGTCTGGCCCGCCTCATTGTCCCCACTCAGAGGCTGTGGGCCCAGCAGTATGCCTCCGGAGGGTTTAAGTGGAAACCCCAAGGCTTCTCTTAGATAGTGTGGCTCTCAGAAGCCCAGCCCCCCAGGCTAGCGTGGCACGAGGTCTCCAGCAGGCGGGCAGCCAACACGTAAGGGGCACCAGCCTGGGTCCCGGTGGAGCCCTCCTCCTCTCCCACCCTGCTTCCTCTTCCTTCTTTTCTTCCTCCTCCTCTTCTTCCTCCTCAGGGCTTCCCGAGGGAGCCACACCCTGGCATGGGCTCAGGGCTCGGACACTGGCAGCAGCCCAGGGTACAGTCTGAGCTCTTTGGCTGAAAATGGTCCTGCCCACCATGTTCCTACTGGCAGCGGGCATCGTGCTGGGATTTTAGACATACATGCCCTCTGGATCCTCTCTGTGGCCTAGAACAAATGTGGAAACTGAGGCCCAGAGAGTGAAGGGGATCCCCTCAAGGCCACACACTGGGAAGGAGGCCGCCCCAACTTCCCTAAGACCCAGCTGCCCCTGCCCGTCCAGGCTTTTATCTTTAACCAGAGGGTGTGGGTCTGGCCACCCACAACCAGCCAGGCTGTGTCTCAATTCCAAGCCTTTGCACAAGCCATGACCTCCAACTAGAATGCCCTCTCGCCAGCTGCCCCAGCCTCCCCCCAGCACAGCTGCCCTCTGCCTCCTCTCCCGAGAGCCCCAGCCTCGGACTTCTGTCTTTGAACCCTTCCTATTGTATGTGTCCTGGGTTCTGTGAGTTCTGTGGGTTTCTCCGAGTCAGTGCCCCTAGGCCTGGCTCAGCTCCCCACCACAGGGTGGAGCTCCACAGGAGGGATGGGAGGGAAGCTGGGCTTTCATTTCCCTGTGTCTCTCAAAAGCTTCGGCACCCAATGCAGGTTCAGAAAGTACTTGCAGAATGACTAGACAAATCACGTGTGCACTCTAAGAAAGGCAGCTGCTGTGCTCAACCAGTCCCTGCCAGCTCTAAGGGAAATCACCAAAAGGTGACCTTCGCCCAACATGGAGAGGTAAGGGTTCTGGAATATGAAACAATACAGATGAGAATTTCTAGACATAGAAATGACTCCAAAGACCATGCCTCATGTTTTCTATCTATCTCTAATCCACAGACCCATGGTGGGAGGTGGGAGTGATCATGCCCATTTCACAGGGGAGTCAGGTGGGGAAGTCGATGCTCTTCCCAGGAGAAGACTCAAATAAAAATAGGCTACCTAGCTGAGCATTGGTAGTGATGAGGGCACTCGACTATTTTTCTTGTGTTCCCCTTTCCGGGTAAGAGTGTGTATGGCACGGGCTGGGTGCTGGGCAGAAGGGCTAGACCCATTGACCATGCACTGTTTCCAGAAATAGGGCTACTTTCTTCTCCACAGCACTGGCAGGGTGTGGAAAGCCAGGCCACTTGGGACTCGCTGAGGGGGAGGGAGCTAAGTCGTAGGGCATGTGGCTGGCTTCCTGATGATGGAGAAGTTTCTCTCTGGCAGTGGCCCCAGCCTCAACTCGCTGATTTCAGGATGGACTGAGGAGAAGTGCTGGCCACCAGCCCCAGGGGACACTTGCTCCTGAGGCCACCCTCCTGCAGCTGGGGGAATGGTTCAAGGAGTCCTTGGGATACACTTTCATGAGGGCCTAGATTCTCTGACTTGGTGAATAGCTCACATGTGTGGGTGCACATTCTTTCAGGGAGACGGTCCTTGGCTTTGTGGAATTCTCACAGGAGCTTGGAACACTCCACCCCCAAACAAATGTCACGCCTGGGGAGGGAAGAGTAGAAAAGAGGAGAGAGGGTAGCAGGGGCAGGGGGGCATCTCAGCTGTGTCACCAGGAACACACCAGAAAGAGGAGGTAGCCTGGGAGGGGCCTGGTAACAGAAAGGAACAGGGAGACAAAAAGCTGGCCTACAACCCCATTTTGTCCTCAGGGTGTTGGGGGAGGCAATGTTCTACAGGTGACTGGCTCAGTTTCATACTGCTAGAGAGCAAGAGAGGTAAGTTTGAACCCCAGGGTGTCTGGTGACAGCCTGTCTTTTTTTTTTTTTTTTTAAATTTAAAGATTTTATTTATTTAATTGACAGAGAGAGATGACACGTAGGCAGAGAAGCAGGCAGAGAGAGAGGAGGAAGGAGGCTCCCTTCTGAGCAGAGAGCCCGATGTGGGGCTCGATCCCAAGACTCTGGGATCATGACCTGAGCCAAAGGCAGAGGCTTTAACCCACTGAGCCACCCAGGCGCCCCTGACAGCCTGTCTTTGAGCAAGAACACAGCAGGGTCCCCAAAGCCTGTGAAGAGGTGCAGGTTTAAATGGAGGAGGTGGGGGACAGAACACCTGAGGTCCACAGAGACAGGAGACAAGGCCTGGAAGGGATTCACTTACTCCACACCTGCCCCTGGGTGGCCATGTGTAGCTCAGGGGAGAGGGCTCATGGCTAGGCACCTGGCTCCCCTTAAAGTCCCAGCCCAAATTCTGGGGCCCTTAGGACCCCCAACAAACCTGAACACATCCCCATCCAGTCCTCTCCCATTCCTGAGGCCACCGCTTCCCACCAACTCCCGTTCTTCAGCCTCCATTCCCAGCTGAGTGAGAAACAGAGATCACCAGCTAAATTCCACAAGCTTCCAGATCAACCCACCTCACAGACAGCAGGAGCCTCACACACTGCGGCGGGGGTGGGGTGGGGTGGGGTGGGGTGTGAGGCAGGCAGGGCCACTGCAGAACACAGTTTTGAGTTTCCTCAAAAAGCAGAATGTAGAGTTACCATTTGACCCAGCCCTTCCGTGCCCAGGGGCAGACCCAAGAGAAGTGAAAACATATCCACACGACAACTTGCACAAGAATGTCCAAAGCAGCATGATTCCCTGACGGCCCAAAGTGGAAACAATCCGAAGACCCGCCAGTGTATGAGTGGATAAAGAAAATGTGATGCATCCATACATCAGAATATTATTCATATATAGAAAGGAATGAGATTCTAATACACGCTGCATGAAAACAGTCCACAGAGTGAAAGAGGCCAGTCTCAAAGGTCGCTTACTGTATGGTGCTGTTGATACATAGGAAATGTCCAGAACGGGCAAATCTGTAAAGACAGAAAGTAGATCACTAGTTTCAGAGGTTGGGGGAAGGGGAGGGGAGGACAGGGAATGACTGCTTTAATGGAGTTAGCATTCCAGGGGGAGGCAGTGGAAATGTTGAGGAATCCGTGGTGATCCAAGTGATTGTTGGTTTGTGATTCAATCAGTAGTTGTGGGTGTGCAACTGTGTGTATGTACTCAAAAGCACTCAATCGTATACTTTACATGTGAGTTACAAGTCAATTAAAAACACTTGTATGAGGAAGCCCCCTGCCCCTTTCTCTGCAACACATACTCCATTGCCTTCTTGCTATGGGGGATGACCTGGCCCTGCTCCTGTCAGAGACGATGCCCTCCAGCCAGGCACTGGGTCCTGTCCTCTGTCCCCCAGACAAGAACACTGATGCTATCATGGCGCCTTCCCCCTCTGGCACTGTTTCTCTTTTGTTTCATTTCCACCAGTATGTAAACATACTATAATTTCTCTCACCTAAAAAATAAAATAAAATAAATCAAAAAAAAAAATCAACAGTGGAAACCCTGCCCTTTGACCTCTCATCTCCCTCCAGCTACTGTCTTTTCTCTGTTCCTCTTTACAAAACACATCCCTTGACTTATCTGTTCTCACTGCCTGCTCTTCCTCCCCTCCACTCTCTCTCGAACCCACTCTCAGGGCTGATCATTCTATCAAGATTGGTCTTGTCAAGTCACTGACAACCTCTGTGTCACTAAATCCAGTGAGTACATTTTGGTCCTCATCCTTCTGGACAGCCTGCTGACACTGGAAGTGGTTGATGGTTCCCTCCTTGTTGGAGAGCCTTCTTCCCTTGGCCTTGGGACATCACTCTCTTCTCGGTTCTTCTCCTACTGCAGTGACTGGTCCTGCTCTGTCCCTTCACCACCCTACCCTCTAAGTGATAGGTCCCCACACTCAGTCCTGGGACCCCTTCTCTAACCCACGTTCACTTCATTGGCCATCTCTCATCTCATAATGCTTTACATGTCCACTCCCAAATGTCCATCTCCAGCCTATACATCTCCCAATACCCTTAGTACAGACTCTGACATCCATTTGCCTCTTTCACTTCTATTTCTATGAGAGAGGCGCCTCAGATTTAACATGTCCAAAATTAAACTGATTCCCTCCCCCAACAAACTTGCTTTTCACCAGTCTTCTTAATGTTGATAAACATAACTATTCTACCAGTTGTTCAGGCCAAAGACTCTTCCCTCTTCTCCCACCTCATGACATATACTCTATCCACAAATCTTGTTGCTTCCTCCTTCAAAACACATCGAGAAGCTAATTCTTTCTAGCTATTTCCTTCAGTAATGCCCTAGTCTGCTTGGCTTCTTAACTGGTCTCCCCGATTCTGCCCTGATTCCTCTATGGTCTATTCTCCACTCCTTTTAAAACATCAATCGGACTATATCTCCTCTCTGCTCAAAACCATCCAATGGCTTATTTTTCTACATTAGCCTATGAGATCAGTGCCTCCCTGCTGTCTCTCTGACCTCTCCCATTAGTGCCGCCTTACTTGCTCTGTACCCTGGCTTCTTACCTAGTCCCCAAAAAGTCCATACCCCTGTCTCAGGGTCTTTGCAACTGATGTTCTCTGTGTCTAAGATTCTCTTCCTTCAGGTATAAGCACAGCTTTATCCTTCACATCTCTGTTCCAACACTTTATCAGGTGCTTTGGACATTCTTGTGCAAGTTTTTGTGTGGACAGGTTTTCGCTTCTCTGATCAGCCTGTGTAAGATAGCAACCCCTTCCTCACTGTCTGTTTCCTTTACTTTGCCTTATTCTCCTTCATAGTATTTATCATCACTTGACACATTACATAATTTTTTCTGCTCTGTCCCTCCTATTTTAACAGAAGCTTCATGACACCTGGGACTGGACTTTGTCAAATGCTGCCTCCTTAGAGCCCAAAAGAGAGCCAGGCACATGGCAAGTACCCCGACGTATTTGTTAAATGAATTAGTGAACTCATCCATTTACACAAAACTCAGAGGCCAATCCACACATCGATGGAGAGGGGAGGTAGTAGCTCCAAGTCAGGAGCTCATGTCTCACTCCTGGAGCTCCCAGGAAGTGGGCAGAGGGACTGACGGCCTCTCTTGCACCTGTGATAAAGCCTGTTCCTGAAAGCACCAAGCCACCATCCTGACTAGTACCGTAAGTCATATCTGAACAATCACAGCAGTGATAGGCATCTCCCAAGGTCTGCTATGTGCCACGCCCCTCATAAGGTTCCTTATTCCCTCCCTCACTCAATAAATAGGTTCCACCTCCAGGCTGGCATGGAGAAACGGTGGTAGACAAAGGACAGTTCTCCCTCAAAGAGCTTGCAATTTGTATTGCTTCATTTACTCTTTGCAACAACTCTGAGCGTACATCCCATTTGGGACACAAGCCCCACCAATGAGGACACATGGTCTTGGTCCAGAGGCTGTCTATGCCTGAGGGAAAGAAGAACCTGGGTCAAGGTGACAGCAGGCAGGCAGTGGCTGCGCTGGGGCCTGGGGCAGGTGGTCTCGCTATGCATGGGCAGACCAGGAAGATCTCAAATTTACTAACCCAGCTGGTGCACTCAGCCCAAACAGGTCACGTGACTAAGAGCAATTAGCATGAAATTCTGAAGTCAGGGCAAAACCCAAAAGTAACTCCCAAGTACAGGACTTGTCAGCAGTGTGAGAGGAACTCCGCCTGGGATTTGGGGTGCAAATCCCCAGACTGACTCCAGGCTGCACTGTGACTTTGATGGGGGACGGGTGTGCGTTGCATACATCATCATCATGCAGCCTTGCTGAGCTGACCCTAGGTCACTGGCTGATGGGGGGGAGGGTCCCCCCAGCTCCCAGGCCAGCAGGTGGGGTTAAGCTGGCACAGAGCAAGAGTAAGATCCTTCTCTTCGGGGTCAGAGGAAGGGGGCTCTAATCAGTTGGGTAACCTTGGACATGCTATTACCCCTCGCTGACTCCTGGTCCTCCCCTGCAGGGCCTGACTGATTGGAGGACTGCTGGACAGGCGCTGAAGCAGGAGGTCTGGGTCCCCAGGGGAAGGGCCTTTGGGGTCACAGGAAAGCAGCAGTGTGATTTTCCAACCGCACTGACAGTTCACGTTTACCACTCCATCGGCTATCAGGGTAGTGCCGGTGCACACTGGCGGAGGCTGGGTTACACTCACCTGGAAGCTAGAGACACTAATCTCCATGTGACATAAGTGTTACAAGGAGGAAACACAACCATCCCTTTCAAGCCCCGAGCACAGGTTCTGGTCTTCCAGAAAAGTCTGGTCAGGAGTAACCACTCCCCCACTGCTGGGAAGTGGAAGGAGCCACAGTGAGGGAGGGTTTGGGAGGTCGATCTGGTTTCAGTATACCCGGAAGCACCGCCTGAGGCAGCTCACAGATCAGCGAGTTGCACATTCCTGGAAGCATGCAAGCAGTGATGGCTGACGGAACCAGGATAAAGGGTCAGGTTGAGGCCCAGAGGGCTAGATTTCATAATTTGAGGCCAGGGGCCATGTTCCCTCATAAAAGAAAAAAGGAGAAAGGGAGAAAGGGAGGATGGCTGGACAGGTAGAAGGACAGGGCAGCTCTGCCTGTACCCCATTCTCAGCTGGGGGGCCATGGGGAAGTGCTTACTCGGAAGATGACGCTCCAAGTAAAGCCTCTAGACAAGAAAAGGACACTCGATAAATGTTCCTTTTACTCTCACTGCCCTTCCAATGTCCTCCTTCCCTCCCCCCTCCAGAAAGAATGTGGATTCAAGTGTTCAGGGAAAAGCCAGGTCCAGGCTGCTCCGAGAAGACAACAGCACTTGTGTCTGAGGTTTGGGCAGAAGCCAGGGTGGAAACGTCCCAGCTTTTGAGGGTGCAGGAGAAGAGCTGGAGCCTTACTCTTTGCAAAGCCCTAGCTGTTGCAGGGGATATAGGGGGACAGAGAGGCTATAGAGCTGGGCCCAGGAGTCCCAGTGCGAAGAGGTGGAGGGAGATTCAGGGCCTAATGCTGTTCTCTGTTGGTGGACTGAAGATGCCAGGTTGGGCAGAGGGCAGGACCAGGAGGCCATATAGGAGAGAAAGCCTAGAAACACCTGCTCCTACTCTAAGTGGGCAGAGGATCTGGTCAACATTCTACACCACAGGACCAAGGCCTGGGTCAAAACAGGAGGCAGCAGGACAGGATGGGGGATGTGCCCTGAGGAGCCAAGACGCCCCAGGCCTGGCTCAGCCACTAGTTAGATCTGACCTCAGGCCAGACCCTTCTCCACATGTACCAGTTTCCTCAGGTGTAAAGTGAGGAAGGTGATAGCCTAGAGCTCAGGAACCTTCCAGTCCTAGCCTAACAGAAAAAATAGGCACACAAGAACTCCAAGATGAAACATGTGAATGCATGGATTAGAAGAAATCTTTGTACACTCGTGTGTACAACAACAGTATTCACAATAGCCAAAAAGTGGATACAGCCCCTGTGTCCATTGCTGGATGAATGGGTAAACAAATGTATATGCATGTGTATATATACACATATGCAGTGGAATATTATACAGTCTTAAAAAGAAGAAATGCTGACACACGTTATAATGTGGATGAGCCTTGAAGACACTGTGCTAAGTGAAATAAGCTGGTCATGAAAGAACGAGTCCTGTATGTGTCTGCATATGGGAGGTACTTGGAGTGGCCAACCTCAAAGAGACAGCACGTGGCATGGCCATAGTCAGGGCCTGGGGGAGGCGAGCAGGAGTTATCATTGTGTGCACAGAGTGGCGGTCAGAGATGACCAACAGTGGTGGTGATGGCAGAGCAGTGTGGATGGACTTAATAGCACAGAGCCGGACCCTTAAAAATGGTTACAATGGTCAGTTTTATGTATATTTTATCTCTCACACCAAAAAAACCCCCACAAGAATAAATACAAAATTTCAGGATTCTGCTTAGGCTTGGTTCTTTCTGATCCATGAAACATGAGAACTGGGGTCGGGTGAGTCCTATAGCTAAAAGCCAGTGTGAGAGGGGGTCCAAAGTCAGGGACCAGACAAGAGGGCTGGAGGGCCAGGAGGTGGGGAAGTTGATGTAAGCCCACAGAAGAGAGGTAGGCACCAGACTCAGAGGAGATACTTCCAGAAATGGGCCCGCAACAATGACAGGTGAGATGGGGGTCCTGAAGCTCTGGGGAGCAAATCTGGGAACTGGGAGCAAATCTGCTCCAAAGCCTGAGGGTCCCAGATATGGAGAGCATGGCTGCTGGCCTCTGAGGTCAGCTGCCTCCCATGTTTTAGTTTCTGGGAGAACCAGGGCAATGAGGTCCCTTGAAAGAAAGCAAGAAACAAGTTTGTAGGTAAGCAGGAAGCCTGTGAGAATCCTCAGTGTAGCCACCACAGAGAAGGCTCTTTGAGCAAGCTGAGGAAGGGCACCTGGACCTCTGAGGGACCCTGGGGTTGTAAGAAGGACAGGTGAGGGTGTCTGTTGATCCTGTAATCCCAGCCACACCCCTCTCCCCAGAGCCCCAGGGATCAGTGTGTGAGGTGGGAGGGGATTTCCCTACCCCGTCAGACTAACAGAGAATCCAGGACACAAAGGGGCGTTCAAGCCATTGCTAGCTCTGTGAATCTCTCTGTGCTTTACTTTTAGGACAATAACAACAGTAGCTGGCACAACGGTGCTGAAAGGATTAAAAGAGAGCATATTCAACGTGCTCGGCATTGGGCTTCCGCAGAGTCATTGCACAATACATATCGTTACTGCCCTCATAATTAGCCTCCTTCTCCTCATCATCATGATCAAGCTGCCATGTTCTTGCTCTTCCTGAATACAGAAGAAGAGCAATCCAGAGCTCAGAGAACTTGGAAGGCACCTCAGCCTTGCCCCTCCCCCAGGATGGTATGGTCTCCAGGGAAGCATGATGTCCGGACTCTGGATGCCCTTGGGAAAGTCCTGTCTATTCTAGGACTGCCAACCACCCCAGAAGAGTCTAGCCCCAGAAGGTGCCACAGTTATATTCATGCCTACATACAACCAGTCTTTGATTAAAGTTCCCCAAATATGGGACATCCTTTTAAATGCCAGACTAATTAATATTTAGCTGTAAAGTTTTAAGCCTTCCTTTTCTTAATACAAGAAATACTTGAGTGGAGAGTATACTAATCTGGGAATCTGGTATCTGTGCCTGTGGCAGGCGCTGGGTGGGCAGTACCCTAAATTAGGCTTGATTCAGGTGGCAGATTTAGAGGCATAGCACCCAAGGGAGCCCAGATGCTTCAGAACAAAAGCTTTGCAAGTTCATGCTTATAAAGTAATGCTTTGGTCATGCTTCCCTTTTCCCTGCTGTTGCAGCTGCTATAAATGTTATCACTGGGGTGCCTGGGTGGCTCAGTTGATGACGCATCTGCCTTCTGCTCAGGTCATGATCTCAGGGTCCTGGGATCGAGCCCCGATTTGGGTTCCCTGCTGGTTCCCCTGCTTCCCCTCTCTCATTCTCGCCCTCTCAAACAAACAAACAAACAAAACCCCTTAAAATATATATATCATAAAAAAAAGTTATTACACAATCTTCCTAAAAATCACCCCTGAAAAATTTTCCAGTCTCAGAAACTAATTTAATACACCCAAAGTTACTTTAAGAAACAGTCAGAGAGGGGAGAGTAGTCAAGATGGCAGAGGAGTAGCAGACTGAGATGACATCAGGTCGCAGGAGTTCATCTAGATAGTCATCAAAAAATTCTGAACACCTACAAACCCAACAGGAGATCAAAGAGAAGAAGAGCAGCAATTCCAGAAACACAAAATCGACCACTTTCTGAAAGGTAGCATGTGTGGAGAAGTGAATCTGAAGCAACGGGAAGATAGACTGTGGGGGGAGATGTCGGCTCCCAGCAAGCGGTGGAGCAATGGAGCACAAAATCAGAACTTTTAGATGTCTGCTTTACTGAGGGACATTGCTCCAGAGGCTAAGTGGGGGTAGAGCCCTTGCAGGGACAGCATGGTCTCAGGTTCTGTGGGGTCTGAAGGATCAGAGGTGTCTGAGTATAGCACAGCTTGCACATATTCAAGTGGGTAAGTCGGCTACAGAGACAGAGCTGAAGAGTGAGCTCTCAGCTTGGGGTTACCTTAAACAGTGATCCGTGGCACAGTTGGACCACTGCTCTTTGAGCAGGGACCCCACAAGTAGTAGAACTGGGGAGACTCACCTTCCCTCTCTGGATGCAGGAATCTGCTGGGTTTGGAGACTCCAAACCATGTGCCAGAGACAGAAATGGTTGGTCACAGGCCGGGTGCAGCCGGAGACCAGGGAGACAGGAGTGATTGAGCACTTTTCTTCGAGGGTGCACTGAGGAGTGGGGCCGAGAGTTCTCAGCAACTCCGGGCCAGAGATTGGGAGGCCACCATTTTCATTCCTGTCCTCCAGAGCTCTGGAAAGAGCTCTACGGAAAGCATTCAGGGAACAAAAGCTTCCTAGAGCGAACCTGGAACAGATTACTTAGCCCAGCCCCTGGCAGGGCAACGTATTCTGCCTCAGGCAAAGACATTTGAGAATCACTACAACAGGCTCCTCCCCCAGAAGATCAGCAAGAACATCCCTCCAAAACCAAACTCACTGATAAGGATAAAAGCAGAATTCCAGAGGAGGAAAAAGCAAAGCATGGAATTCATGGCTTTCTCCCCATGATTCTTTAGTCTTGCAAATTTAATTAAAATGTTTTAATATTATTTTTTTCTTATTATAATTTTTTAAACTTTTCCACTTTCTTTTAATGTTTTTTTAACTAGTTCATCTTAACAATACCTTTCTTTAAAAAAAAATCTTTTTAAACCTTCATTAATATAGTCACATTTTATCTTTCATTGTCTCTAATTTTATTTTTTGTATACATATAGGGCTTTTTCTTCCAAAAAATTGTGGGGTACAATTTCTTCTAATAGATCAAAATATACCCTAAATCTAGCACAGGGCTTTGTTCTAGTCTCCAGCCTGAGCAAATTCTCTCAACTTTTTTTTTTTTTTCCAACCAACTTATCTTATCAATTCCTTTTTTAGAATTTTTAATTATCATCTTTATAGTCATATTCCATCCCTTCATCGTGTTTACCCTTATTTGTGTATATATACAAATTTTTCTTTCTTTAAAATTTTGGGAGGTAGTTTCTTCCAAGAGAATAAAATACACCCCAAATCAATTAGGTGGCTCTGTTCTATTACCCAGTCTCATATATATATATTTTAAATTTTTAAAAAATTTCTTTTTAACCCCTTTCTTGTCCCTCCGATTTGGGGTCTCTTTTGATT
Source organism: Mustela nivalis (assembly GCF_964662115.1). Lineage (NCBI taxonomy): Eukaryota > Metazoa > Chordata > Mammalia > Carnivora > Mustelidae > Mustela > Mustela nivalis. Next base: position 122,383,918 of record NC_139020.1, read on the forward strand.
TGGTTAGTGTACATTTTTCTGGGGTCTTTGCCACCATTTTGGTATTTCATTCTCTCATTCGTATATTCTTATCTGGATAGAATGACGAGGAGGAAAAACTCACCACAAAAAAAAAAAAAAAAAAAAAAAAGAACAAGAGGCAGTACTGAAGGCTAGGGACCTAATCAATATGGACATTGGTAATATGTCAGATCTAGAGTTCAGAATGACGATTCTGAAGGTGCTAGCTGGGCTCGAAAAAGCCATGGAAGATATTAGAGAAACCCTGTCTCAAGAAATAAAAGCCATTTCTAGAGAAATAAAAGAACTAAAATCTAACCAAGCTGAAATCAAAAAAGTTTTTACTGAGGTGCAAGCAAAAATGGAGGTTCTTACTGCTAGGATAAATGAGGCAGAAGAGAGAATTATTGATATAGAAGACCAAATGACAGAGAATAAAGAAGCTGATCAAAAGAGAGACAAAGAACTACTGGGCCATGAGGGGAGAATTAGAGATAAGTGATAACCTAAGACAAAAGAATATTAGAATAATTGGGAATCCAGATGAAAAAGAAGGAGAGAGGGGGGCAGAAGGTATATTGGAGTGAATTATTGTAGAGAATTTCCTTAATATGGCAAAGGGAACAAGCACCAAAATCCAAGAGACATAGAGAACCCCTGTTAAAATCAATAAAAATAGGTCCACACCCCATCATCTAATAGTAAAACTTACTAGTCTTAGTGACAAAAAGAAAATCCTGAAAGCAGCCTGGGACATGAAGTCTGTAATATACAATGGTAAAAATATTAGATTGGCAGCAGACTTATCCACAGAGACCTGGCAGGCCAGAAAGAACTGGCATGACATATTCAGAGTACTAAATGAGAAAAACCTGCAGCCAGGAATACTATATCCAACTAGACTATCTTTCAGTATAGAAGGAGAGATAAAAAGCTTCCAGGACAAACAAAAACTAAAAGAATTTGCAAACACCAAACCAGCTCTACAGGAAATATTGAAAGGGGTTCTCTAAGCAAAGAGAGAGCCTAAAAGTTGTAGACCAGAAAGGAACAGAGACAATATATAGTAACAGTCACCTTAAAGGCAATACAATGGCACTAAATTCATATCTTTCAATAGTTACCCTGAATGTAAATGGGCTAAATGACACAGGGTATCAGAACAGATTAAAAAAAAAAAAAACCATAATCAATATGCTGTCTACAAGAAACTCATTTTAGACCCAAAGACACCTCCATATTTAAAGTGAGGGTGTGGAGGGGTGGGTGCCTGGGTGGCTCAGTGGGTTAAACCTCTGCCTTCAGCTCAGATCATGATCTCAGGGTCCTGGTATCAATCTCCACATCGGGTCTCTGCTCAGCAGGGAGCCTGCTTCCCCCCCCAACACACACCTCTGCCTGCCTCTCTGTCTGTCAAATAAATAAATAAAAATCTTCAAAAAAAATAGTGGAGGACGTTAATATCCCCCTCACTGAAACGGACAGATCATCTACACAAAAGATCAACAAGGAAATAAAGGCCTTAAATGACACACTGGACCAGATGGACATCACAGATAAATTCAGAACATTCCATCCCAAAGCAACAGAATACACATTCTTCTCTAGTGCACATGGAACATTCTCCAGAACAGATCACATCCTGGGTCACAAATCAGGTCTCAACCGGTACCAAAAGATTGGGATCATTCCCTGCATATTTTCAGACCACAATGCTCTGAAGCCAGAACTCAATAACAAGAGGAAAGTTGGAAAGAACTCAAATACATGGAGGCTAAAGAGCATCCTACTAAAGAATGAATGGGTCAACCAGGAAATTAAAGAAGAATTGAAAAAAATCATGGAAACAAATGATAATGAAAACACAATGGTTCAAAATCTGTGGGACACAGCAAAGGCAGTCCTGAGAGGAAAATATATAGCGGTACAAGCTTTTCTCAAGAAACAAGAAAGGTCTCAAGTACACAACCTAACCCTACACCTAAAGGAGCTGGAGAAAGAACAAGAAAGAAACCCTAAACCCAGCAGGAGAAGAGAAATCATAAAGATCAGAGCAGAAATCAATGAAATAGAAACCAAAAAAACAATAGAACAAATCAATGAAAGTAGGAGCTGGTTCTCTGAAAGAATTAATAAGATTGATAAACCCCTGGCCAGACTTATCAAAAAGGAAAGAGAAAGGACCCAAATAAATAAAATCATGAATGAAAGAGGAGAGATCACAACCAACACCAAAGAAATACAAACAATTATAAGAATGTATTATGAGCAACAATATGGCAGCAAATTTGACAATCTGGAAGAAATGGATGCATTCCTAGAGACATGTAAACTACCAATACTGAACCAGGAAGAAATAGAAAACGTGAACAGACCCATAACCAGTAAGGAGATTGAAGCAGTCATCAAAAATATCCCAACAAACAAGAGCCCAGGGCTAGACGGCTTCTCAGGGGGAATTCTACCAAACATTTAAAGAACAATTAATATTTATTCTCCTGAAACTATTCCAAAAAACAGAAATGGAAGGAAAACTTCCAAACTCATTGTATGAGGCCAGAATTACCTTGATCCCAAAACCAAACAAAGACCCCACCAAAAAGGACCAATATCCTTGATAAACACAGATGCAAAAATCCTCACCAAAATACTAGCCAATAGGATCCAACAGTATATTAAAAGGATTATTCACCACGACCAAGTGGGATTTATTCCAGGGCTTCAAGGTTGGTTCAACATCCGCAAATCAATCAATGTGATACAATACATTAACAAAAGAAAGAATATGAACCATATAATACTCTCAATAGATGCTGAAAAAGCATTTGACAAAGTACAGCATCCTTTCTTGATCAAAACTCTTCAAAGTATAGGGATAGATTGTTCATACCTCAATATCATCAATATTTCATAGGTTTTCACCTATGAAAAACCCACAGTGAATATCATTCTCAATGGAGAATAACTGAGAGCTTTTCCGCTAAGGTCCGGAACATGGCAGGGCTGTCCATTATCACCACTGCAGTCTCACAATCAGACAACAAAAAGAAATTATAGGCATCGTAATCAGCAGAGAAGTCAAACTATCCCTTTTTGCAGATGACATGATACTTTATGTTGCAAACCCAAAAGACTCCACTCCAAATCTGCTAAAACTTGTACAGGAATTCAATAAAGTGTCAGGATATAAAATCAATGCACAGGGGCGCCTGGGTGGCTCAGTGGGTTAAGCCGCTGCCTTCGGCTCAGGTCATGATCTCAGGGTCCTGGGATCGAGTCCCGCATCGGGCTCTCTGCTCAGCAGGGAGCCTGCTTCCCTCTCTCTTCTCTCTGCCTGCCTCTCCATCTACTTGTGATTTCTCTCTGTCAAATAAATAAATAAAATCTTAAAAAAAAAAATAAAATAAAATCAATGCACAGAAATCAGCTGCGTTTCTATACACCACCACAAGACAGAAGAAAGAGAAATTAAGGAGTCAATCCATCCCATTTACAACTGCACCCAAAACAATAAGATACCTAGGCAAAGAATCTGTACTCAAAAAACTATAAAGTACTTATGAAAGAAACTGAGGAAGACAAAAAGAAATGCAAAAATGTTCCATGCTCACGATTAGAAGAACAAATTTTGTGAAAATGTCTATGCTACCTAAAGCAATCTACATGTTTAATGCAATCCCTATTAAAATACCATCAATATTTTCCAAAGAAATAGAACAAATAATCCTAAAATTTATATGGAACCAGAAAAGACCTTGAATAGCTAGAGGAATGTTGAAAAAGAAAGCCAAAGTTGGTGGCATCACAATTCCAGAGTTCAAGCTCTATTACAAAGTTGTCATCATCAAGACAGTATGGCACTGCCACAAAAACAGAACATAGATCAATGGAAGACAATAGAGAATAGAGAGCTCAGAAATAGACCCTCAACTCTCTGGTCAACTAATCTTCAACAAAGCAGCAAAGAATGTCCAATGGAAAAAAGACAGTCTGTTCACCAATTGGTGTTGGGAAAATTGGACAGTCACATGCAGAAAAGTGAAACTGGACCATTTCATTATACCACACACAAAAATAGACTCAAAATAGATGAAAGACCTCAATGTGAGAAATGAATCCATCAAAATCCTTGAGGAGAACACAGGCAACAACTTCTTTGACCTCAGCCGCAGCAACTTCTTCCTAGAAACATTGCCAAAAGCAAGGGAAGCAAGGGCAAAAATGAACTACTGGGACTTCATCAAGATCCAAAGCTTCTGCACAGCAAAGAAAACAGTCAACAAAATGAAAAGATGACTGACAGAATGGGAGAAGATATTTGCAAACGACATATCAGATAAAGGGCTAGTATCCCAAATTATAAAGACCTAACCAAACTCAACACCCAAAAAACAAGTAATTCAATCAAGAAACGGGCAGAGGACATGAACAGACATTTCTGCAAAAAAGACATCCAGATGGCCAACAGACACATGAAAAAGTGCTCTATATCACTCAGCATGGGGGAAATACAAATCAAAACCACAATGAGATACCACCTCACACCAGTCAGAATGGCTAAAATTAACAAGTCAGACAAAAACGACAGATGCTGGCAAGGATGGAGAATGGAGAACCCTCCTACACTGTTGGTGGGAATGCAAGCTGGTGTAGCCACTCTGGAAAACAGCATGGAGGTTCCTCAAAAATTTGAAAATAGAACTACCCTATGACCTAGCAATCGCACTACTGGATATTTACCCTAAAGATACAAATATAGTGATCTGAAGGGGCATGTGCACCCAATGTTTATAGCAGCAATGTCCACAATAGCCAAACTATGGAAAGAACCTAGATGTCCATCAACAGATAAATGGATAAATATTTGGTGTATATATATATATAATGGAATACTATGCAGCCATCAAAAGAAATGAAATCTTGCCTTTTGCAATGACGTGGGTGGAACTAGAGGGTATTATACTGAGCAAAATAAGTCAATCAGAGAAAGACAATTATCATATGATCTCCCTGATATAAGGAATTTGAGAGGCAATGTGGGGAGTTTGGGGGGGGTAGGGAAAGAAAAAATGAAACAAGATGGGATCAGGAGGGAGACAAACCATAAGAGACTCTTGATCTCACAAAACAAACTGAGGATTGGTTGCTGGGGGGAGACAGATATGGAGAGGGTGGTTGGGTTACAGACACTGGAGAGGGTATGTGCTATGGTGAGTGCTGAAAAGTGTGTAAGCCTGAATGATTCACAGACCTGTACCCCTGGGGCAAATAATATATTATATGTTAATTAAAAAAATTAAAATTAAAAAAAATTTTTTTAAAAGAAAAAGAGAAGTCAATATGGCTATATAGAGAAATAGTATTTACTGAGCTTCAACAATGTACGAGGCATGGTATTACTCTCTCCTACATGCATTAGGCAATGTGTTCCAGAATATTTTCTGTGGAAATATCCCAGAATGATGTGTAAAACGTAGTCATTTGGGAAACCCTAAAGACAATATACCCACCAATATATCTCCAATATTGTGTTTGTATATGGACGACTCTTTGAAGCCCCAACAATAAAGAAACTGTTTATATCTCTTTAACTCAGTATATCCCAAAGTGTGGTATATATTTGAATGGGTAATGTATGAGATGATTTTAGAAAATGCATAAATATAAGTTTTATATTTTAGTGGTTATATATATTTATTTTATAATGCAACTAAAACATTAAACCTATGACTGCACATACATTGTCCAGGACTCATTCATTCATTCATTCATTTCTCACCCATTTACTGAGGACCAGTGTTCTAGACACTGAGAATAGAGCAATAAATAAAATTAAGTCCTTACTCTAGAAAATTTTTATTTTATTGGGGAGCAACAAAAACTCAAACAAATAAATATATTGAACAAAAATATGCTCAACAGTAAAAGGCAGAATAAAGAAAAAGAGTTGTTCAGAGGGACAGAATGTTGGGGTTTGGGGGTTTGGAAACTAGTAGAGATGGTCTGGTCAGGGAAGACCTCCATGATAAAGTTAACATTTGGGTGGAGACCTACGTGAAGTGAGAATATATTTCTGAAGGAAGCACATTCTAGGCAGAGAGAATACCCAATGCAAATCCCTGAGGTGGGAGTGTGCTTGGCTTCTGGTGAACTAGTCAAAGTTTCAGGGCTGAAGACGAACCCCCTGAAGAATGGTGCTTTTAAAAATTAAGATATAGGGCACGTGGGTGGCTCAGAGGTTTAAGCCTCTGCCTTCAGCTCAGGTCATGGTCTCAGGGTCCTGGGATAGAGCCCGGCATAGGGCTCTCTGCTCAGCAGGGAGCCTGCTTCCTCCTCTCTCTCTGCTGCTTCTCTGCCTACTTGTGATCTCTGTCTGTCAAATAAATAAATAAACTCTTTAAAAACATAAATAAAAATAAAGTAAACAATTCAATACACACACACACACACACACATAAAGTTGTCGCATTTTTTTTTTTTTGAAGTGATGATTTGGTACTGGTTCTGACCAGGATAGAGTAACAAGGACCAGATCTGTCTTCTCGCCTGAAACAACCAAAAGTCAGACAAAATAACAAGCATTCATAAAGCATTCCACCCAACAATGGCAGAATACCCATTCTTTTTATGTGCACATGGAACATCTAGCCAGAGAGAACAAATCCTGGGTCATAAAACAAGACTCAATGAGTTTTAAATAACTTAAATAACATACTGTATGTTCTCTGACATAATGAAAATAAAATAGAAACCAATGACAGAAGGGTCTCTGGAAAATTCCTAAATATACTTGAATACTAAATGTTTCCAAATATCCTATGGGTCAAAGATGATCTCAAAAGGGAAATTAGAAAGTATTTTGAACTGAATGGAAATGAAGACATAGTGTATTAGAATAGCTTGAATGCTGCTAAAGAAGTAGTTGGGGAAATTTAGCACCAAATGAATATCTTGGAAAAGAAGAAATGTTCCAGTCAATGACCTAGTTTCCATTTTAAAAGGTTAGAGAAAAACAAATTAATTCCAAAATAGACAGACAAAAGGAAATAATGCAGGTAAGAGTAGAAATCAATGAAACCAAATGGGAAAAGTCAAAGGACTCAAGAGCTCGTGAAAATCAATGATGTTGCTTCATCGCTAGCTTGCCTGATTAGGGAAAAGGGGAACACACAAATTAACAATATCAGGAATAAGAAAGCCAACATCACTATGAACTCTACTGTTATTAAGAAAATAATAAAAGGGGCACTTGGGTGGCTCAGTGGGTTAAGCCTCTGCCTTCGCCTCAGGTCATGATCTCAGGGTCCTGGGATCGAGTCCCACGTCAGGCTTTCTGCTCGCCAGGGAACCTGTTTTCTCCTCTCTCTCTGCCTGCCTGTCTGCCTACTTGTGATCTATCTGTCAAATTAAAATAAATAAAAATTTAAAAAAAAAAGAAAATAAGAGAATATCATGAACAACTTTATGTCAGTAAATTTGGTAACTTTGATGAACTGAACAACTTTTTGAAAGATACAAACTACCAAAACTCACTGAAAAAGAAACAGACAACCTGAATGGCCATAGATTTATTAAAGGAATTGAATTTGAAGGTAAAAGTCTTCTGAAAAAGAAAACTCCAAACTCAGATGTCCTCATAGGTGAATTCTACTAAACATTTAAGAAAGAAATAGTACCAGTTTTATTCAAACTCTTCCAGAAAACTGAAGAAGAGAGCATACTTCTCAATTCATTCTATAAAGCCAGCATTACTCAGACAAAACAAGAAAACTACAGACCAAGATAACTCATAAGAACATAGATGCAAAAATTCTAACAAAATTTTAACAAATAAAAGCCAACAATATGTAAAAGGGTAATACATTATGGCCAGGTGGGATTTATCCGAGGGATACAATGTTGGTTTAACATTAGAAAAATTAATGTGATTTTCCATATTGACATACTTAAAAAGAAACACCATCTGAGTATGTCAGCAGACACACAAGAAGCATTTGACAAAAACCAACATCTACACTCATAAAAATTCTCAGCAAACTAGAAATAGAAAGAAACTACCCCAACCTGATAAAGGGAATGTATAAAAAACCTACAGCTAACATCATACTTAGTGCTGAAAGATTGAAAAGGAAAGATCTCCTTAAGATCAAGAGCAAGACAAGTATGTTTTTAGTCAGTGAAATAAGGCAAGAAAAAGAATCAGAAACCATCCAGATTGGAAAGAAGTAAAACGATCTTTACTTACAGACATGACCATCTTTGCAGAAAATCCAAAGGAATCTACAAGATCCACTAGAATAAGTGACTTAGTAAGGTTGCAAGTTACAGTTAACATACAAAATGCTCCTGTATTTCTGCATATCAGCAAAAAACAATTCCAAACTGAAATTAAGGGGCTCCCAGATGGCTCAGTTGTTAAGCATCTGCCTTTGGCTCAGGTCATGATCCCCGGATCCTGGGATTGAGCCCCACATCGGGCTCCCTGCTCCGCGGGATGCCTGCTTCTCTCTCTCCCACTCCCCCTGCTTGTATACCCACTCTGTCAAATAAATAAATAAAATCTTTTAAAAAAAACTAAAACGAAAACCCAATATAATTTGTAATACAGCCTGTATATATAAATCTGACAAAATACATAGAGACCTATGCAGGCAAATCTGCAAGAACAATTGATGAGAGAATTAGAGAAGACCTAAAAATACGGAGAAATACTGTATTCATGGGTTGGAGGGCTCAACATTGTTAGGATGTCAATTCTTCTCAAATCTATAACTCTATATAGCTTTAACACAATATCAGTCTAAAATCTAAAATTTTTGAATTTAACTGATTCTAAAATTCATATGGAAATGCAAAGGACCTAGATGGGCCAAAGCAACATTGAAAAAGAACAAAATTAGGGATTTAATGGGATGTGATTTTAGGACTTATTGTAAGGCTACAGTTATCAAGATAGTGTGGTATTGATGCTAAGAGAGTCAGATCAAACAAAATATATGAGCAACTAATTTTCATCAAAGGAACAAAGGCAATTCAGTGGAGAAAGGACAACCTTTTCAACAAACAGTGCTGAAACAATTGCATCTCCATAAACAAACAACCAAACCAAACCAAACTAAACTAAAATTTGCGCCATATCTCACACAATTACAAATACAAAAATTAACTCGGGGTAGATCATAAACCTAAATACAGAGCCTAAAGCCATTAGATAGCTAGAAGAAAACACAGGGGAAAACCTTTGTGACCTTGGGTTGGGCAAATATTTTAGACAAGACACCAAAAGCACAGTCCATAAAAGAACAAACTGATAAATGGGACCTCCTCAAAAGTAAAAACTCTAGTCTTTGAAAGACACTGTTAAGAGAATGAAAAAAAACATGCCCCACACTGGAAGCAAACACCTGCGAATCACACAGCTGACAGAGGACTTGTATCCCAGTGGCTTTCCAAGGCCCCCTCCTACAATGACAGTCTATCCTGAACGGCTCTATTTAAGAGACTCAGAGAGTGAACCTCTGGAGCAGCGGTTCTCTACTTCGGCATCGCCTGGAGAGCTTGTTAAAACACAGACTGCTGGTCTCCACCCTCTGAGCCTCTGAATCAGCAGAGCCCAGGGGTTTTCATTGCTGATAAGCTCCCCGGTAATACTTGGGTACCCCTGGGGATAAAAATATATGTTTATAAAAAAATAAAAAATTAAAAAAAAAAAATTTGGGTGCTGACCTGGATACCACGATTGGAGAACTGTTCATCCAAACCAACTTAGACTAAACTAGAAACAAAGTCAGATGCAAGATTTTCCCTCCAAGCAAAAATAAACCATGCTCACTAAAGAATAATTTATACACCCACCCCACCCCCGCCTTTTTTTTTTTTTTTTATTAGCCAGAGACATCTGTAAATGCTAATCAGCGCTTCTGATCAGCAAGCAATAACAAACATGACATCACTGAGCTGGCATGAGGCTAGCTTTGCCTCTTTGTTGAATACACATTTTGGTTTCCACAAAGCTGTTCAGAATTCACCCTGGAAAACATACACAGCCTTATACCAACCATACCACAATGACAACATGAGAGAAGCCATCTGGGCCCAGTGAAGCTCATCACCTTCCCCTGACCCTCTGCCTCCTCCCCAAGCCACCCCTCGCCCCATGCAGGGCTGCCATTGGGGTCTCACCATCCAGGATGGCCCACTGATTGTCAATCTCTGTGTGTTTCAGGTAGGAGTCTTCAATGGTGGGGTCGTAGTCAGGCACAAAGATCTTCTGGAAAAACTGGATGGTGAGGGCACTCTTGCCCACACCCCCATCTCCCACCACCACCAGCTTGTATGTGGGGAGGTTGTCACTGGGGACTGCACTGGTTGCCATGTTTCTAGTAGGTCAGACCTGGGGAAGCAAGACATGCATAATGAGGCCTGGGGCTTTTTCCTTTCTGATCTCAGAAAGTACCATATACTCCCAATTGTATATTGATTCAATCATTTCTTGAATACCAACCATGTGCCATACCCGGTCTTGGGGACACATACTACTAGATACCCTGAAGTCTTTAATAAGCACAGCCAAAGCCATATCAAAGAAGCATTTCCACCATTAAAGTCTGCCTTATTCCTGTACAGGTAACCATGTGGGTGCTAATCTGAGCAGGGATGGCACCTTTTACATCAACTCTGGTCAGGGGACTGCTGTGCTCAGAAGGATATGAGGTTGCCTGAGCTCAGGGAAGGTTGGCCATAACAGCCTTGCTAACTGGAGGAGTTCAGGATCTCTATGCCCCAGCCCCTCAGAATTTAGTGATTGTGACTCCTCTCCCTCAGTCTCCTTGCCTTTTGTCATGCAGACAGCTGTGCTGGAATCTCTTGACAACTGGTCAACCCTGTGTTAGCTGGGCAGGAGGAAGAGGAGGAGCAGGGCTAAGTTTTGTTTTAATGATGCTGAGTCCTGCTAAGGCAATGGTTCTCAACTGGGGGCAATTCCGCCCGTCAGGGACATCTGCAACATCTGGAGATGATTCTGGTTGTTAAAACCGAGTGGGTGTTACTAGCATCCAGTCAACGGGCCAAGGCTGTGGTTCCACAGCCTATGAAGCACAGCGCATCCCCCCAAACAAAGAACTGTCCATCCTAAGATGTCAACGAGCTAAGGTGACTAGGCAAAGAGACGGAAATATGGGGCCAGGATTCTAAAGAATAATTGAGCCTGAATAGATAATGACTGATTATGAAGAGGTAACAGTAGAGAAGTGAAGAGTGATCTTTGGAAGCAGCATCATGAAGTGACAAGGAGGAGAGGGAGGCAGGGAGTGCGGAAGGAGCCCTTGGCCCAGGGATCTGGGCTACTAACTGTGGACCCCTCCCGGGTGCCAGGGAGAACAATGCCTCCTCCTGGGGAGCAGGAGCACTGACCTCATGCCAAGGGCGTGCAAGCTGGATCCTGCCTCACGGTACCAGGAAAGAAAAAGCTCTGCACAATCCGGGAGGCAGACAGGCATGACGTAGGCATGACAGGGGCATTTGAGGGTGCAGACTGGGTGTCCCACATGCTTCGCTGCTGCTTGGGAAGGCTGCGCCAAGCCATGCTTTCCTGACCCATCAGATGAAAGGGCTGGATTTTTCAGTTATGTGCAGCCCTAAAAGAGTCCTCAGTTCTAGATAGCAACAAAAGGGTGTTAGACACAAATGTGGGATATGTGGCCATGCTGATTTGCATGAGGTTACGGGAGAGAGGCATTGCAAAACGCTCTGTAGTTACTGAAGCTTGATGTTGACATTTAGGATTTCCCTGCAGTGCGAGGAAGTATAGGCACTTTTATACACTGCGGATGAGCACGTAAATCTGTCCCGACGGGGCTGAGAATACATTCGCATAAATATACCAAAATTTAAAGTGACATACCCTCTCCCAAAGCTGTAGGGTATATGATGATTTATTCTAGGAAATAATCAGTCAAGTGTACAAAGATGTGATGAATGGGGGAAAATGAAAATCACTTACATGTTGTGGGGGGGAGTTAAAGAAAAATTTATCTACACAATGCAATACTGTGCAGCCATTAGAAAGGATGATAGTCCCTAACCTAGGAACATTAATATATTATGCATGAAAAGAGCCCCAAACAGGCTGTGAAACCACAAGTACATATGATTGATCTCTATGAATGAATCTGTATGTCTAGATGTGGTTCTAGGCACAGAGAGGACTGGCAGATTTGGGGGCACTTTCTCAATTTTTCTCAACACTTGCTACAGTAAGCTAATATTGTATATGTATCCCGGGAAAGTTTAACAATATTAAAATATTTCCACCAATGGGAATAAAAGGCACAGCACAGGGAACATAGGCAATGGCACTGTAACAGCACTGCATGGTGACAGATGGCATGCATCTGTCAAGCAGAGTGCATAGAGTTGATGAATCACTATGTTGTACCCCTGAAACGAATATAACATTGTGTGTCAACTATCTTCAAGTAAAAAAATAAATTAATGTTCCCACCAAATGAATGTTCTGGCTACCTGAAAATGTAGGACTCCATGTCCTTCAGGTGAGGAGTTGAGCTCCTTAAGTGCAAGAAACTAGGCCCAGGGGCTGGCTGCAGCCCCAGCATCTGGTGCCCAGTCTCCTTAAGTAGGGTAAAGGTTGGGACAAGTTGAGGCTTTGGCAACTGAGCTTTCCCACATGACAAGAGATGGAGGTCCAAAGGGGCCACAGGGCAGCTGGAAGGAAACAGAAATGGGGAGAGGAAAGCAAGATCCAACTCCCTCTTTCTGCCTCTCTGGTCAGGGGAGCAAAGTGTCAGTCTCTCCTTACCCACCATCTTGGCTGAGGGAGGACAGTGACACTGGGCCAGGGTGAGCATGTTTGCCTGTGAAAGAGGCTATTTTTAAAGCTCCCTTCTATTCTCTGCTGGCAGTGACATGAATAAAAAGTACTCAGTGGGTGGGAAGATATCAAGAAGGGAAATTATTTCTCTTGATTTTCTTCTCAAAATAAAACAAGGTAAGAAATCTTCACTAGTAAGTATGATAGAGGACATGAACTGAATCTCTGAATTGGTACAGACCACCCACAGCAGAACCACCTGGGACCTGCTTGCCAAACAAGGCAGCTGGCAGGAAATGGTCAAATGAGGGGTTCCTTCCTTTCAGAGAGTTCCACACTCAGGGGCTGAGCTCCTGAGAGATCACAGGCAGCCAGCTCGGGGCTCCCTCCCAACTAAGACTCAATGGAAGCAGGTTAGAAAGCACAGTCAGCACAAAAATTGGACCGGATCCCTCAAAGTAAAAAGCCCTTTAGTGCTGCCCAAGGCTGATGGGCCAAGTCCCGGCTCCTTCACTGGACATTCAAGGCTGTCACGGATCACCAATGCTGACCTCTCCAGTAGTGGCTATACCACAGCCTCTCACATTCTATTCGCTCTCCCAACCAGCTTTATGTTTGTCCAGTGTACCCTGGGGTCATACTGAGTCCTCTACAGACCCGTAGGGCCCCCTCTTCACAGGTCAGCCCTGGGCCCAGTAATCACATCCTATGGGAGGCATGTCCTTCTACTCTGCACCCTGCAGTTACTGGTGCAGAGGCCACCAGTGCCCTCGAAATTGTCTATATTTAATGTTCACAGAAGGGCAGGGGATGGCATTTTGCCCCTGTCTCTATTACCAAAGCCGGGCAGAGCATTAGCAAAGGGCAAAAGGCTGCCTAAAGGCATTTCTGAACCACTGTCAGACCACCTACTAGCCACAGCATTGGCCCTGACGATGGAAAGGGCTAAGGGGCAAACCTCCCAGCCAGCAGTTAAGACCATCTCCCTCCTTCTACCAAGTCAGACCAGTCACACAGAAAAGCCCTTCTGGAAGCCAGTGTGAGCCCATGAAGGAAAGAAGGTGTGGCAGGGGTAAAAGAAGGGGTCCTGAACCGGCCCCTCCCCCCAGTTCATAAAGGCTCTTCTCCTGATAGACATGTTTCTTCCAGGCCTTCAGCCTCCCCACAAATAATCCATGACTATACAATGTCTTTGTAAGTGGGGAGGGCAGTCAAAATGTATCACACTCCTACAAAATGGGCTGGACTCAAGTGGTAAAGAGAAAAATTTTTTTTCAGTCACCACAGGCTATGACGAAAGACACCACAGGATAAAATGTTGGTTGGTGGTTAAAGAGCAAACTGCTTACATTCACAAGAACCCCCCCCCCTCCTCTCTAGACTATTCAACTAGAAGATCAGGGATCTTTCTCGATCTTTTTAGAGATCATTCTAGAATGTCAGTTCTTTACTTTTGAGGGGTTCTGGATGGCCCCTTTGAGGTGGGAGGGTGTTATAAGGTGGATCAAGTGTCTCTAAAGTTCCCCCACCAGTTTTCGATGCTGGATACTCTTCTACGGACCAGGTAAGTGACACTGTTGGGCAAGTTACATTCATAGCCTCAGTTTCCTCTTTGTAAGACGGGATTGGTTAGAAAATTATACTTTGCAGGATTGCTCTAAGCATGAAATTAAAATGTATGAAATGTGTTCAGCTTAGAGAAGGTGCTCCAATGTTTGCTCTTGTGCCTTGTTGACTTTGCTCCCTGGAGAGACTCCCTCCGTCTCTCCCTCCCTTCCTCCACTCACAGGCTCCCCCACGAGAAGTCCCGCTGCCATCTCAGCTCTACGGTAAGCCTGTGGGGGATCGTCAACCATCATTTAGAATGTTGTTTCCATGGGAAATGGCTCCGAGGTTGGAGGCAGCCCCCTCCACTCAGAAACCAACTTTTGGAACAGCAGCCACTAGGCGGGGCATTGGCGGCTGAGCGCTGGTTCCCATGGCAACCACAGCTCCCAGAGCCCCTCCCAGTCCACCAACAACTCAAATTCGCACATATGCTGGAAACTTTTTCCTCAAAGGCAGCATTGCTGCTTGAGCAATTTTAATAACACATATTCAAGCATTTTGGGCATCTTTAACCAGAGAAATAAGCTTTTTTGGGCAGCTGTCTTTTGCTCCCTCTCTCTCAAGGTTAGTACCATCTCACAAGGTATGAAGTTGTTTCCTGAAGGGCCGATTGGTCTCCCCAAGCAGCTCTACCAGGACAGGACAGGAGCCACATCTCATTCCCTTGCCTTTCGCAGGGCCAGGCAGGGCCCAACACATGGGAGGCTCAGGGTCTATTCATTGACTGCTAGATATGCCCCAGAGCATCCTTCTCCCCAGCCAGCCCTCCCTTGGGCCAAGAAGCAGGGGGTGATGCTCCTAGGAGGTGGGGGGGCTGGGTGGACAGATGAGCCCAGAAAAACCTCTTCACCTAGCAATTTTCAAAATATGCTGGGAGAGTTCCGAGACCTCCTGGGGACAGTTCTGTGCAAAGCCTCCCTTGGTTCTCCAGCTTGAGTGGGGGGAGTGACATTAATAGCCTGTGACTACAGTCAGGCAGCTCTAGGTCCAGTCGTCGTGTCTCCGACATGGACTCCTTGTGTGACCTGGAACAAGTTTCTTAACTTCCAGGACCCTGCTTCCCTATCTATGAATCAGGAGAACAGGGCACTCAAGAATGTGTGAGGTGCTGAAAAAAACTGCAAAGCCCCAGCAAAGGCATATTTGCACTGACAGGCAATGTAATTGGGCCCCTGGCCTCCCTCCAGCCAGGTCAGCCCCAGTAATATGGACCACTTACTGGCCCCACCAACAGCCCTAAGAGCACCTGTACTGCAGAGGTCTGGTGGAGGACCCATTATAGGAATCCATATAAATGCCTGGGACAACAGAGGGCTCCAGCCCCCAAAACAGTGTCCAGTGGCTGTGATTCCTTACCAAATCTGTCATCTTCTCCCAGAGTCCCATGTTCTAGGGCTTCTACAGAGCTTGTTTCCCAAAAGAATAGCCCCAAACACTGCCCATTTTTGTAAGCAGACCCATAAAAAAGAAATAGCTTTGACTGCAGATATTGTCAAGAGGTCTGTAGGGTCCCTGGCCCCTCCATGTACCCTTTCCCCACAACAGGTGCACTTCCAAAGCAGTGTCAGATGGTCCTGGTCAGAAGAACTGGGGCCCAGAAGAGGCTCTACGACAGTAACCCTCCCCACCATGTAGTGATCATCTGCAGTGGATTAGCTGGACAATAAAGGTCACACTGGGAACCATCACACCACACTGCCTTAAATTCTTTGGATGATTAGTTTTACAGCATCACACAGCTTTTCTTTGATGGTCACTGTGATTTCTCTAACCCACTGGGCACTCTTCATCCTTGCTGGTTGCTTCCCTGACCCTGACTATAGGACCACAGATTCTTGAAGCTGGGGCAGTGGCCAACCCAGAGCCTCACCCAAAGACACTGCTAACTTTATTGAAAGTTTAGTTTTCACAGCTTTTTGCTTCTCTACTTCTCTACTAATCATTTTAAAGATTCCCTCCATCCCCTCAGTTGAAGTACAAGTTGTCTGGTAAATAAGGTTCCAAGAGAAAGGGACACGTTCACTATTAATGAAGCTCTTGGGAGAGTGAATGGATTTGCAGTCACATTGAGCTGAATCAGCTCTGGAAAGCTAATCTCATCGCCATGATGTCTGGGTGTGCCCAGCTCAGGGGGATGAGGACACGTTGAGGGGAGCAACCCAACCCATGTGGAGGAAATGGCTCTGCATTCCAGGAGCTGCCCTTCCCTTCTGCACAATTCCCAGAAATGGGCAGCTTCCCCGGGGCTGTGGCCTTGCAGGCTGTACAGAGATGGTGTGCTGTCCGGCTGGGGGGTCTAGGCCACTTGGTATCCCTTAAGGCTTCACTCTCCCCTCTCCGCTCCCCAAGACGTTGCTCTAACCCTCTGTCTCATGTCTTTGATAATGCAAACCCAGCTCTGGACTGCACCACTCCACCCCTCCAGGAAGCCATCAGTGCATCCCGCTTGCTCCATTATTAAGACTTCACCCCCGCCCCCCAACCAGACTATGTGTGTTATTTTATGCAATAAAGGACCTCAAATACCGTGGAATTTCAGATGGTTAGTATGCGGCAGGAATGCAGTTCCTCCCACTCCCAAGCCACGGCAGACATCATAAACGACTGCTGCGCTCTTCCCTGCTCAATCTTAGAACCATTGTAATGCAGCACCTTGGCAGCCAGAAGCAGGCAACTGAGCCAGAGGGGAATCTTGTGTGGCACCCCAGATCTAACCCACTACTCTTCTGGTTCCCTCTAACATATCTCACTTACGGTCATCCTGTTCTGTGGGAGGGTCTCAGGACCTTTAGTGGAAGCCCACCTGGTTATCTGTGGAGAACTCTATGACCCGAGTCTTGTGTTAATACCTCAGCCCCTGCTTAGCTACCCCATCAAACTCCGCTGCCAGGACCATGCCCGGACCATGGGCAGCAGGGCAGAAACAGCCAGACAGGGATCCAGAGATCCAGGCAAAGGCCAATGCTGAAAGTAAGCCAGGCGAAGGATGCCACGCCCTCGGCCTTACTCACGGACCCCCCAGTACCATGGGCTTCCTCCTGTCATGACCGTTGCCCCTTGGGTCTTGCCCGCTAGCTGGAGAGTGGATCCTGACAGGGCTTGCAGCTTAGCTGCTGAGGACCCAGCACTGTAAGTCCCGGAAGGGTATGTGGAAATACTGCTGTTAGAGTTACAGGAGTGATCAATGTTCAAAACAATGAATAATTCATTCATTCATGTAAGTGAACCATCTGATGCTGTTGGAAGATTTTACCACATTAACTTGCTTGACTCTCACAACAGCCCTCTGAGGTATGACTTTGATTATCCCCATTTTATGGTTGAAGAAACCGAGACACAACAAAGTAAAATAACATTTCTGAGGTCATCCAGCTAGACAGCGGCAGCGCCAGGATCTGAAACCGTGTCCTATGGCTCCGGAGCCCATGGCCAACCCATCGTACCAGGCATTTTCTCATGGCTGGTGAAATGGTGATGGGGGGGCAGTGGGCAGAGTCAGGCCAGGCCAGAGGCAGCAGATCCAGGATGAGGTCAGCCATGAGGCAGGCAGGTGATGTCAGAGTCACAGAGGCCTCCAGGGCCACCACGTCCCTTCACCTGTTGGGGAGGCATCCCAGGCAGATAATAGTCCCTGGAACAGCCCCCACCTCCACCCCAACTGGGTCGAAGTCTGCCAAAGAGGTTACAGGCCTCATGCTACTTCTCTGAGGACCAGGGAGGAAGCAGGGGGATCCGGCAGCTGCTTAGCACCATGGAAGCGCCAGGCAGCTTTGAGACCCCCGTTCCAGCACCTCTGTTTGGGCCCCTCGCCACTGCCTTGGTTGCTGTCCCAGCCCCAGCCTGCCTCCTTGTGCCTGTCTGCCGGCTGCTCCCTGCCCAGCTTGGGGCTGCTCCCTGACCTGGAAACCCTCATCAAGGAGCTTGAGGCACTGACTCAGCCTGCAGTCTTAAGCAAGTTACTTTTCTTCTGTACCTCAGTTTTCTCTTCTGTAAAAGTGGGGGCAGTGGCAGCCTTTGCCTTCTGGTGGTCATGTTGGGCTGCACTGAATTGCCTGGCTGTGTGTGGCCCACAGTGAGTGCTCGTAAACCTCGAATTGATACCATCACCAGTGTTCTTCAAAATCCATCCCTTCCTCCTGCAGGCCTCCTGTCTTTCCAGAGTCCTGCCTGAGCTCGTGCCCTGTGAACTGGCTGGTTCCCGTAACAACTGAACAGAATTTAGCCCTCACCACTCCCTCAGTGTGCTCTCATGCCGACTGTGCATAGGCCTCAGAAGCAACCCCCGCCCCCTCAATTCTGCCCTGCAGGGTAACATTCACATCTTGACCTACCTAATCCAGTGGACCCCCAGCTCTTTCTGCTGCCTGCAGTGTGGTTAACCAGGGAGAAGAGCCAGGGCAGACTGGATAACTTGCACAAAGGCCCAAGGCATGGTCGCATTTAGTCTTCCCATTTTACCAGTGCTGAGACAGTCAGAAACATTAAGGCCTTTGCCCAGGGGAACAGCTTGGTAAAGGGGGAAGCTTGGACTTGGCAGGTAAAATCGAAAACTGCCCCCACTCACCCCCCAGCTAGTCCAGGGCACTAGAAGTTCCAAGGCTCTTGGAAACCGAGAGGTTAACGAGGGGCCAGTGTCTCAGGGTCCACACAGCCCTTCAGAACAATGAGCCCCAGTGGCATCCCTGGCTCCTGGGGTGCTGCCACCTGGGCCTCTCAGCCTCAGAGCTCCCACCCCAGTGGCCCACCTTCCCCAATGTCACCATGTCCTCCTGCCACCCAAGGCAGGGCAGGGGGTGGGAGTGAACTCAATCCAGGGGTGCAGGCAGCTCAGGCCCCTGAGTCACAGCTTCCTTCAGTGGCAAGTAGGGGCCAAGAAGAGGAAGTAGTTTTACATTTAAATCTTACTCTCAGCTCTAGTGGCCTATTAATATTTTCCTAGGGCTGGGGCAGTCATGCCTGCAGCCAAGGAGAACGTCTCAGCTTGAGACGGGAGCTTGCATGTCCACCAGAAAAGTCACTTTGGCAGTCACCCCACCAGGGATGGGTGGATTCTGGGTAATCTGGGCATCCCCAAAGTGAGGTCCCTCAAACCCCCCTGAGCCTGGCTGGCCGCTGTCCTATTCTTTCCCCATTCCAAGGCAGCTATTTCCTCATAGCTCCTCCAGGGCTGCTTAGGCTCAACCCTTCACAGCATGAACCCAGCCAGCACCACTCCTCAACAACCAAACCTCCTTTAGACCCCTTGTCCCACCTTTCTGCTCTGGCCCTCTTTCCCTCTGCCTTCCCCTAGCAGCTCAAAAAAACCCTTTTCCTCAAATCCGAGGCCAAGGCCTAGCAAGTCCACCACTCCCGGCAGGTGCATTCAGTGGCTTGGCTCTGCCCTCTGCAGGGCCCCCTCCCAGGTATTACCCTCCCATCACTCTGGCGTTGTCACCCCATAGTCAACCCCCATGGGTGTCTGAAGCTCTCCCCGCTGACCATACCATTCCAGGCCCTCCCTGAACTGCCCTCAGCCCCACTTGCCCCTCAGGCAGCCTCTGCTCCCGCTGATTCCTGGTATGGCGTCCCTGAGGATGGAGATGGTGCCTGACTTGTCAGCGGCTCCAGCCCCTGGCAGGGCACCTCAGAGTCTGCCAATGACTGTACTCTGCCGTTTCAGCTTTCCTCCACCTGTGAGAACATTCCCTCTCTAAGGAACCGCCTCCTGAACCTCCCTTCCTCCCCAGCCCTCTCCTACCATCCAGGTCTCCTTCCTCTCAGCCACATGCTCATGTCTAAGGAGTACTGGCCAAGTGGCAGGTGACAGCCAGGGGCCTTTGCAGCTGTTAGGCCATTTGACTCCTCATAGTTACCACACCAAGAAGGCCTTGTTCAGCACCTGTCAGTGATGAACCCCAAGGTCACAGAGGTTCTGTGGCTTGTCCATCTGCGAGTCCAAATGCAAAGCTCCTAGCTCAGCTACATGGCCATTCTGTTCCTTCTCGGGAGCATGCCCCACTACTTCTCCCTTCAAATCTGGGAGTTGGGAGTTATCTTCCTGTCACATTTGCCCACTAGGGTGGGGCAGGCAGGGGTCTGATGGACCGCATCATCTTTACGTCTCTAGAGCCCCGGCACAGCTTTCTGCACAGACACTCCTGGTGTCAGCTGTCGGCATTTCCACAATGTGGGGTGACACTGGGAGCCAACTGGGATTCTGGCTTGGGTAGAGAGGCGAGGACAGAGGTAGTGTGGGGACTATACCCAATGGGCCAGGCGGGTCCCAGAGTAGTAAGTGGTGACCCTCATAAGGGAGATAATATGTGAGGAGTTCCACTAGGTACACATGGGCCCCAGCCCAGATGCTCATCTGACAATGAGCAGATGCTTTCCTGCCACGCACGCTCCCAAAACAGTGAGTCCCCCCAGGTCCCAGCTCCCTGACCACTTTGCCTAATGGTCTGGAGATGCCACACACTGTCCTAGGAGCCTCCTGGTGGCAGCAAGGCAAATCTAGTATTATCTTTCCCCTAAGTGAGAGGGTACAGTTGGGGGGAGGGGACAGTTAAGCAGAACACAGCTTCACGGGTTGTGCCTCAGCGCTGTCCCAGACCAGAGCTGCCTGTCTCATAGGACCATGGCCTTGCACTGGCCCACTGAGAAGTTAGCAGCCTAGGAGAAAGGCAGGGGTGGTGACAGACAGTAAAGGGAAGGTCTGGAGACCAGGGGCAGGCATCGCTCTGTGTCAGCAGCCCCTGGCTATGAGATGAACACTTCTTACCAGGTCTGACTATGGCTAAACTCCAGCCTTCCAAGTCCTGGCTGTCCCACTACCTCAACTGCTTTACCCTGCAGTGGCAGAAAGAGGCGCTCAGGGAAACAAATGAACTTCCTCATCTCATGTGCTCACAGAAGCCAGGTGGATAAATGAGAGAAAGGGGCAGGTATGGGCAGTAGGGAGCAGTGGGGCCTGCGGCAAACAGGAGACCACTATTACCCTCCATCAGGAGGTGGAATCATGTTGACCGCGGCAACAAGAGCATATCTGCAACAGGTTGCCCGATGGTCTAAATTTTTAAAGAGTAGCCAGAAATTGGAATTTTTACGTGAAGCTGAGGGTTCTTTTTTTAAAGATTTATTTATTTGCAAGAGAGAGAATGAGAGAGAGAGCATGAGATGGGGGAGGGTCGAAGGGAGAAGCAGACTCCCCACTGAGCCAGGAACTCTATCCAGGACTTGATCCCAGGACTTCAGGATCCTGACCTGAGCTAAAGGCAGACGCTTAACCAATTGAGCCACCCAGGTGCCCTGTGAAGCTGAGTTTTTAACGTTAACTACCCACCATTTGAGCCAAATGAATCCCCCACCCCCTGGGGGGGCTTCAGCCCACAAGGGCACCCGCTGCTGCCCCTGGGCCACTAGAGCACAAAAGGCAGTTACTCTTTGCACTGTTGTGGCCTGGCCTGGCTTGGGCCACAAGAAGGTGTGAGATTCAAGGAGGTGGAAATGACACTGAGAAGTAGCAGCAGCAGGGGGTTAGCAGTCTTTAGGGGGAGCACACGCCCACCTCAGGAGTGTTCAGGGGCCAAGGGAGGTGAAGGGCAGGAAGGCACACATTGCTTACATGTGTTTCTTTCATTGATATTCAAGATGTCACACACAATTAATGAAAAACGTAAAAATTTATATGTTTGACCAACAGTGAGACAGAAACACAGTTGAGGCTCTTGTCTGAGATCGGGGGAGGCAATCCAATCTCCATTTTAAACAAGTAACCAGGCTGGAGAGAACTAGGCTGGAGCAAAATAAAAGGGAAACTTCCTGAAAACGAGGTGGGCATGACAATGAGCAGCTGGGGAGGTGTGGAATCTCCTTGAAGCAGGATGGAAGAAGGAGGGCCCAGCAGCCGGCTCTGGAGGGGTGAACCAAGGCTGCGGGGTGGGGGGGGGGAGTGGTGACTTTTCAGGGACCCTCCCAAACTCCAGATTTTAAGCCCACTCCGCTGCAAAGACAGGAGGCAACTTTTCACACCCCTCTCCCCAAATGCAAAACAGTCGCAGCAGGTCTCCTCCCCTCCTCAGCATACAGGCCAGGACTTGGGGAGGGAGCAGCTGGCGAGCTGGCAGAACTGATCTGTCCCCAGCAGCCACTACTGGCCTCCTATCTCCCTTTTTCCTACAGACAGCACTTTTATAAAAAGCCCCTTGTCATTGGCCCCTCTGCTAGGTGTGTGACCTCAATCTGTGTATGCCTGTTTCCTCACTTGCTGATACCAGTATCTACCTCATAGGGTTGTTTTGAGGATGGGATGAGCTCACACAAGCAGGTGCACAGAAAGGATTGCTATTCTTCTCGTTCTTGTTACCATTATCACCATCAGTATGTTGTGGGAACTCCTGCCAGTGCCCCTTCCACCAAATTGTGCAGAAGAACGCCCGGGGCTACACACGGGTATTTTCCAGGTTGTCCCAAAGTGCTCAGGGTGGGGTGGGGGGTGGTAAGGGAGGCAGGTGCTCCCGCTGAATCACCTCCTTCAGGCTGAGAAGCTCTTAGTATAGTCCATAGGCTTGGCTATCCCAGAACTTAACAAGGACGCGTATTTTATTTCTGATAATGGAGAAACGACCAGAATCCACCCCCTGGGCTGCCTTGTTTCAGGGATCTGGAGAAAGGGGGACGTTTCAGAGCTATGCCCATCCTACAGCCCATCTCATGGGAGCCACCCTAGGGGCAGAAAAGTCAGAGGCAAAACAGATGTCAGGAGCTTGGAAATGGGTCTGATGCATCAGTTTTGAATCCTGGGTGTCTCACTTCCTAGCTGTGGGTAGCCTTGGAAAAGTTATAAACCCTTCTCCGTGAAACCACTGTTGCTAGAAGCAGCAGCCTGCTGGACATGCACTCGGGCTGAATCTGTGGCCGGGACCGAGCATACTCTAGTACCTGTTTATTACGTCCACCCCACATACTTGGCACTTCACGTGTATTCCTCATGCACTCCCTACCACACCTCAGGCCAGGTGAGATTACTGTTACACTCCCAAACACTCGGCTGTCCCACGACCCTGTGTACGCGGCCTCTCCGGCTCCCAATGTGTCAGTTCCATGAGCACAGGGCGCGTCCTCTGTTGGACCCTCTGCTGTCCCAGCACACATATGACACAAAGAAGGTGCTCAATAAGTGTCTGCTGGTTTACATCAGCTCCAATCCTCCCTGCTACCCTGCAGAATGTTCTAACAGGAAGGAGAAAAGTTCACTCTTGGGTTCGCTCTGGCCATTGGGACTTGATGTGCCCAGTACTTAGTGCTGTTACACCTGGCTAGCCATGTAAGGATAGGGGGCCTACCTCTTGCCTAGACAAGTTCTCTAGTAGGTTTTTCTGAGACAAAAGCCTAGGCCCACAGCCTGGTCCAGGACAGATTTCATGACAGCTATGCCACCAAAAGTAAAGGAAATTTGGAGTTCTCAAGACTGGGGAAAAGGGGCGCCTGGGTGGCTCAGTGGGTTAAGCCCCTGCCTTCGGCTCAGGTCATGGTCTCATGGTCTCGAGTCCCACATCGGTCTCTCTGCTCAGCGGGGAGCCTGCTTCCCTCTCTCTCTCTCTCTCTGCCTGCCTCTCCATCTACTTGTGATTTCTCTCTGTCAAATAAATAAATAAAATCTTAAAAAAAAAAACAAAACTGGGTAAAAGTGTCCAGGAAAATTAGTCCCTGGAGAAGGGGCACAAACTAGACTTGAGGAGACAGACCAGCCAAGAGAAGTCTTCCAAGGGTAAGCGGGCAAGAGGAAGAGGTCTGCTATTCAATTTTAGCTTCTTCCCTGTTCTGAAATCCTGTTAGCTGTGGCTTAACAGGGGTTAAGGAATGAGGAAGCCAAGCAGATTGCACACATGCACGGGGGCAAAGCTGGGGCAGCTGACCCAGGAGGCCAGATGGCCAGTGGACATGGTCCCCACCTGGAAATCCTCCAAAATACTACAGGTGGGGGCATTTTCATCAATGCTTGGGTAATTTTTAAAGAAAAATAAACAACAGGCACCTAGGTGTCCCAGTTGGTTAAATATCTGACTCTTGATCTCATCTCAGATCTTGATCTCACGGTCATGAGTTCAAGCTCAACACTGGGTGTGGAGTCTACCAAATTAAAAAAATAATAAATAAATAAATAAATAAATAAATAAATAAATAAAACAACTTTGGGGGGCCTGGGTGGTGCAGGCAGTTGAGTGTCCAACCTTTGGTTTCTGCTCAGGTGGTAATCTCAGGGTTGTGAGACAGTTCCCCCACCGTCCGGCTCTGTGCTCAGAGTAGAGTCTGCCTGTGACTCTCTCTCTCTCCGTCCCTCCCCGCTGCACTCTCTCTCAAGTAAGTAAATAAATAAATCTTTAAAAAAAAAAAAAAAGGAAGAAAAAATAAATAATGCACTCAGAGAAATTCTACACAGAGAAAATCCTTTGGGAAGAATGATGAGATATTGAGGACAGCATGTCCCCATTTCATGGAGGCATGGATGTGCTATGAGGGCCTGGCCCAGTAAACCTGGGTCAGGAAGAACTGGGATGGGGTGGCTGGGACATCTGCATTGTTCCCTGTTGGGGACCTTGCAAGGGAGGCTCAGAGAGTGGGGGACTGCCCAAGTCTCAAGACAACAGGTGGCCGGGCAGCAATCAGAGCGAGGCTCTTCTGGCCTGCAGCCCATGCTCCTTCTCACTCTCCTGTGGGTCTTCTGAGGAAGGAAAGGACTGAGACCCCCTCTGGCCACCAATTCAGCAGCCCTGCTGGTGGCCCCAGCCCCATGCCAGGGACCCTGCCTGGGGCCCTCTCCTTCCACACACAGAGACTCTCCCAGCCCTCCGCCCTGTCTTTCCTATTCACTCACACCAACCCTAAATAGAAAAAAGTCCCTGTTAAGGGCTTTATTAGAATGGTTATTTTGTTGGAGCGCCAAGTGGCCTACTCCAGCTCCCCCTTTCCATCCCTCCAGCCGTCCCCAGTTTGAGTCCAGAAGGAAAACAAAGGCTTTGTTTCTTTATTTTGGTTTCCTCTGTAAAATCTCAAACATGCAGGAAACACCCACCCAGGCCCAGATAAGTGGACTTGGGGCCACTGTCCTCTGCAGGCGGGTGGGGCTGGGGGTCAGTGAGTAGGGATGGGCGGGAAGATTCTGATGCCAGCTGACCTTAGTTCCCTGGGAGGCCAGCAGGGCACCTGGGGCTGGGCTTGGCTTCCTGGAGAAGAAGGGCTGGGCCTGAGAAGCACCAGGCCTTCCGGGCTCCGCTGCCCAAGGAAACTCAACCTGAGGAATGTGGGTGTGGAAGGAGACTGAGAAGACAGATCTCATACAGTTATTTTTTAGTATATGCCCCCAAGGCTTTGGGACAGTGTCTCCACCCTTTTCCATCATCCCTGGTTACAATAAAGCCGGCATTGAAAGAAGAACTTGATAGTGGCTATTTTGGACCACTTGTGGCTATTTTGAGCCAACTTGTGAGAGAATGGCCCTTGCCAAGAGAGATGGGCTCGCTTGGGTCTCCCTACATTTCCAGCAGAATTCAAATACAGGGGGATGAATGTGTAGGTTATCCAAAAGGGGGAATTTTCAAGAAGGTATGTTGAAATTCTAAAGGATAAAAAAATCACCTAAATGAAATGAAAACTTCAGGTTCTCTGCTCAGCAGGGAGCCTGCTTCCTCTTCTCTCTCTCTCTGCCTGCGTCTCTGCCTACTTGTGATCTCTGTCAAATAAATAAATAAAATCTTTTTAAAAAAAAGAAATGAAAATTAATTTTCCTTTTTTTAAAGATTTTATTTATTTACTTTTCAGAGAGAGAGAGAGAGAGAGGGAGAGAGAGCAGAAGCAGGGGGAGCAGCAAGCAGAGGGAGAAGCAGGCTCCCCGCTGAGCAGGGAGACCAGATGCGGGACTCGATCCCAGAACCCTGGGATCATGACCTGAGCCGAAGGCAGATGTTTAACCAACTGAGCCATCCAGGGATCCCAAATTTTGCTTTTGAAATGAATATATGCTGCTTTCGAGAGGCAAGAATCTGTCCCCAGATGCCCCTGAGAATGATCAGTTTCTGTGGGGTGAGTGGGCCTCCCCACCTCCACCAGCCATCCAACCACCTCCAAACAGCCCTCTGTGCCCACAAACCCTGTCACTGCTTGGGTACTGGGCTATATAGTCTGGGTACTTGGTATAGTAGGGCTGCCTCACACATAGTGTATACAGTAGGTTCCATCTATGAAACCAGAACTTTTCTTTTGAAAGTAGGCCTCATTTAAAATAAAAAGGGTTTTTTTTTGTTTGTTTTTTGAGGGGCAGGAGGGACTTTGGGGGAGGCACTCTATTCTGTTTCATTGACCTATCTATTCCTGTGCCAGGCCTCCACCACTTTATTCTGGTTTTATAGTATTTTAGTGTCTGGTAAGACTGGTCCCCTCTCCTTACTCATTAAGGTCTATAAGCAAGAGAGTAAAATGCTCAGATTTCATTCTGAAATTTTTGTCCATGTTAAGATGGATTTATAGGGGGCAAAATTATAGACCGAGAATCAGTTAGACTGGTATTGCAGTAACCTAAGTAAGCCATGTTAAGGCTGGAGCCAGAGTAAAGATGATTAGCAATCAGGGGAGGAATTAATTAGAAATAATCCAAATCATCATATTCAAAAAAGAGAGAAGTGGGCTTGTAAACATAACAGGTCTGTGTATTTCCAAATAATCAAACAGGAACTGGTTTTATAGTACGTTTCACGGCCTTCCCTGGTGCAGTCTCTGGACAGCTCTTACCAGACAACACAGCCCGACAAGCAGGTCCCTCTGAGGTCCCCGTGCCAGTGTCTGGCAGCACCCCCGTCAGACTTGGGAAGGGACATGGGCAATGCTGCTCTCCCTGGGCCACTCAGGGACAGAGAATATTTCAATTCATTCTTAACACTTAACAAAGAGAATGTGAGGCCCGCCTCAGGTCCCCGTGTTCTCTTGGGCAACTAGTTCAAATCTTCCTCCCCATCGTGACTCCCTTGCAAATGGAGAATGCCTGAATGTGGAAGGCTTTCCTGGAAGTTTCTGAATGTCCTCGGCATGGCTTTCCAAAACACTACTCTGCTAAGTGTTCTAACCCAGGCTGGGGCTTCGAGCTTCAAGGGGCGAGGCAGGCTACCGCTCCGGCCAGGAGTCCTGGGAGTCCTGGAGTCCGCTGGAGGTGGAAGGGAGAAGGCTGCAAACAGCTGCCTGTCCCTCCTTACTGGACCTGCAGAGCGGAGATCAGAAACGTACCCCACTGCACCTTAAACTAGTTCCACACTTTGGAATGGAAGGGGTGTTTTGCTAAGGTTTGTGTAAAATGAGCTCCTTAGCAAATCACTGTTATCTAATTATAAAATCATGTTTTTTCTCTCTCTATTCTAAACACAGAAGTCTATCACTTACACAGCGTATGCTTTGAGCAGGTACGACTACACTCTGCTTGCAGCCTGGCTTGAACCTGCAGTGGTCCAGGCAGGTGCTTCCAGAGAAGATCAACATTTTGGACAAGGGTTAAATCCAAAAGCACCCACATGCCCACCGCCCCCACCACCCCCGGTGGTTTCTCCGCAGCTATGGGCAACCTTGGTGGAGGCCCAGAGGCCCTTGCTGAATTAGTGGAGGACAGGAAGCTGAAAGAGCCAGTATGCAGAAGCTCCAAAGCCCACCTCAGGCCGAGGACAGGCCCAGACCAGCGAGGCCTTATGACCAGGGACACGGCCAAAGTCCTGACCTACTGGGCAACAGATTGAGTATGGATGAAATCGCTGGCCTCTGTCCATTTTGGGAAGGGACCCATGGTGCTTGTTACACGATCCTTTATATTGTCATTTTT
Organism: Mustela nivalis; assembly: GCF_964662115.1. Taxonomy (NCBI): domain Eukaryota; kingdom Metazoa; phylum Chordata; class Mammalia; order Carnivora; family Mustelidae; genus Mustela; species Mustela nivalis. The sequence continues at coordinate 122,412,192 of NC_139020.1, forward strand.
CTATTTGTCAAAAAATTAAAAAAATAAACCAAGTGCCCAAAAGATCTAGGGGTTTGCAGTTGACTGTAAGATTAACAGGCGTCAGGGAGTACCAAGGCCACCCAGGCACTCTGCCTCTCTTCCCAACCAGCGGCTCCATCACATCCTCTAGCATAGGCCACTCTGTCCCCCTCCTCACAAGGGCTCGCCTGCAGCCCTGGCCATTGGTGCGCAGACCCCTGAGGGACAGACCCCATGAGCACCAGGAACCAAGAGAGGGGCCATTTTTGGTCACCCGGTTGTGGGAGTGGCCCAGTGTCACAGAAGGATATGTACTTGGAGACCAGATGGACCTCGGTCAGACTCCTGGGCTCTTCTTTTCTCAGGCTTTGACTGGACGTGGCCTCCTCGACCTCCCTGAGCCTCAGTTTCCACATACGTAAAAGGCTAAGGGCAATTGCTATGAGGCCTGGTATGGCTAATAGAGTGTTTAGCCTAGGCCCAGCCCCCAAGTCTTTGTTGAAGGGAGGGGGGGAAGGAGGAAGGGGGCAAGGAGTGGGGAGAGAGGGAGTAGGGAGGGAGGGAAGGAGGAAGGACAGAGACAAACTGTCTTTCAACCATTTGAGGAGCTGCTGGAGACAGTGGAACTGGTGATGGAGAAAAGCATGACTATCAGGGATTCGCCAGGGACAGATCCAGGGCAGGCAGCTTCAGGGGAGAAAGGAAAGAACCTGGCAAGGACGAGAGAATCCCCAAATGGAAAAGTGGACAAATTTGGGGGCAGCAAGCTTCCTATCTCTAGAAGTGTCCAGCTGAAGCCAAGGGAGTAAGGGAGGGACTGTTAGGGAGAGACTCCCTTGAAAGTTTCCCAGCCTTTATTCAAGGGCTCACTTTCCCATTTGTTCCATATTTGTTCATATTTGTTAATTACTGAACTACTACTGGCTTAATCTTTACCTTAAAATCATCATACTTTGGGGCACCTAGGTGGCTCAGTCAGTTAAGCGTCTGCCTTTGGCTTAAGTCATAATCCCAGGGTCCTGGGATGGAGCCCTGCCTTGAGGGGGGAGGGTCCTTGCTCAGTGAGGAGTCTGCTTCTCTCTCTGTCTACTGCTCTGCCTGCCGTTCCCCCTGCTTATGCTCTCGATCTCTCTGTGTCAAATAAACAAAATCTTAAGAAAAAAAAAATCAACATACTTTTCATTTACTTTTTTTTTAAGATTATTTTTTAGTAATTTCTATACCCAACATGGGGCTTGAACTCACAACCCTAAGATTAAGAATCACATGCTCTTCTGACTAAGCCAGCCAGATGCCCTCATCATACTTTTTAACTTAAAACCTTTCTCTAGTGTTAATTTGAACAAAATATCCATTTTCTAAAAATGGATTTGATGTGATGCCTGTATTGTTATAATACATATAAACAAGCATATTAAAATGAAACGATGCTATATGTGCCTCACCTAAAATTATCTGCCTGACCATGCTAAGAAATCTGCTCTACAGGATCTGAATCTAGACTAACTACGCTCCAGGGTCCCCTCCTGGATCTATGATTCTGTTACGTGAGGTTGCTTGAATACTGATGATGCTCTTAATCCTTACAGCCCTTTCTGGTCTCCCAAGCATGTTCTCATCTGTGTATTTCATCTAATCCCATGATGACCCTGAGGGCAGGCAAAGAAGTCACAGATGGCACCTGGGTCCCTGTAGTAGGAAATGTGCCCAAGGCCCTCTAGTTAGTCACAGACCAGAACCAGGGTGCAGAGCCCCCAACCCCCCACCCTCTCCTCATGCTACCACCACACCAAACCCCAGTCCATCCTTGGTGCTCTCCCCAATCTCATTAGCATCACAGCCCAGATGTGAATCATAGTGTTTTATCCATTTAGGTGGCCAGAGGCCAAGCTCTGGAGATGAAAATACACCCCTCTGAGACCCATAAAGACATTTCAGCAACTAGCTATGACCTAGATGGTCATTTGGCCTTCTGGCCATCAGCAGGCCCCACCTAGAAAAGCTACCCAAAATACTAAAGGTCAATGAGAGGGACATTAAAAAGTTAAATACACACTGTTACTTCCTGAACTTTCTGAAAGGGATGGCTGCAGAAAGCTGCCTTGGATCTTGCCAACCTGGTGCTCAGTGTTGGGGGCCGGGGCGAAGTCTCTGGGGGCAGGTGAGATCAGCCTCATCACCTGCAGCAGACACACCCACCCAGAAGGCTGAAGACAGCAGGTGCCCAGGGGTGTAAAGGACTGTCACCTCAGCTTCAATATCACCTCTGTTGTCTGAAGCAGCCACCAAAACCTGGCCTTCACTCGTAACATCTACCATCCCAACATGACAGCCTGGCTGTGGGGGCAGAGCCATTGAGTGGGTTCCCGGTAACCACTAGTGAGACAACGTGGCTTAGACCAGGGGATTTAACCTGGTCTAACCTGGAGTCTAACCAGGACTTTGTACACCCAAGCAGCTTTTCTCTAGGCTTCTCCCTGGCATACTGAAGAGGCTGTGACCCAATAAGGTAAAAACCATTGCTCTGGTCACCAGACCCTCAGCCTTCTTGGCTGCCTTTCCCATGTAATAGCTTGCTGGAAGTGGCGCTAATATCCAGTCTCTGTGTAGAACAACTTCACATCTTCGGCATCTTTGGGAGATCTAAACTCTGCTTTATCTACTATTCTTGGGTTTTGTTGTTTGCAGCCAAAAGCAGCCCCATCGATCCAGTACCATAAGGCCCAGTGGTAATACCCAAGACAATGAAGGTTGTCCAGGCCTCAGAGTCCACCCATAAAATCTTTCTCAGGGCCTGAAGTTTCTGTGCAGCCCTTAGACAATGGATACTTGCCAGGTGCCCCAGGGCACAGGGAGCTCCTTCAGCTCCCTCCTTTATTTCGTCCCCACTCAAAGGTAACTACATTTTACCTGCCCTGAGCCTGGCAGGTACAGAACCTCTGCAACTCACTGCACACTCTGGATGCTTGAGAATATTCCAGTTTTGCACAAGAACGTGTTCCCATTCAGGTCACATAAGTATGGTTTGTACGAATTATACAATGCTCATGAGCAGGTGTGCTTCCCATCGCTTACAGGGAGGAACCCTTCCATGTGGGGGCATTTCACTGGCAGGACTGATTACACCAGGTGTGAGATATAAAGTGGGGTCCATGTTTCCCTGAGAAGTCACTTGATCCAGCCCACTGGTCACCATGCAAATCTGACTTGATGGGAGGACCAGTTGCCCCGGGACCTAGCTTGTTTCATCTGAGTTTGGTAGTCCTCCCTGGCTCCAGGTCATCACTCAAACTCAGGAGTCAACCCCAGAGATCTATGACTTTATGAGCAGCTCAGATCAACTCACTGTGTGAAATACATATGCTTAGAGCTAATAATAAAATAAAAGTTACACCTGCCACCAAAACGCCTTCTGTAGGTGAAAGATGAGTAGTGGAAAGTGCAAATTGCCTTTTGCAAGAGCAAAGCGGGCAAATCTTGGAAGATTGTCTCTTGCTCACTGGGGTTCTGCAGGGGGCTCTGACCCTCTTCTCCATAAAGAAATGTTGAGGGGCGTCTGGGTGGCTCAGTCCATTGAGCATCTGCCTTTGGCTCAGGTCATGATCCCAGGGTCGTGGAATGGAGCCCCAACTCAGGCTTCCAACTCAGTGGGGAGTCTGCTTCTCCCTCTCCTGCTCCCCCTGCTTGTGTGCTCTCCCTTTCTCTCTGTCAAATAAATAATAATCTTAAATTAAAAAAAAAAAAAATGTTGAGGCCAGGGGCTGGGGTGGGGGCAGTTTCTGCTAAAGCATCCCACTTCCTCAACACCACCCACCTCCAAAAGAGGCTGGTGGACCCTGCAGCCATGAAAACCCCAGAGCATTGAAGCCCAACACCTCCTGACCTGGCAGAGAAAGTACAGACTACACCATAAACTGCAGATAGAGAAACTCACTGGCTGCCGCAAGTGAGAGCAGACCCAAGGTTGAAAATCACGGCCCGAAATATTTTCAGCCCCTGTCAGTAGGGACTTGCAATTTACCGGAAATTAGTAGATTTATAAAATGTTAGCCAGCTCAAGTTTCTTCTCTGGGAAGACAAGCAGAGAATCTCTAAGAACTGTCTCCGGGAAATGCTTTGTTCACTGCAAAGCCCCTGACACATGTCAGTTATTAATCCCAAGAGCTCACCACCCACACTTCAACCAACCTGGGCCTGTCAACAGAGCAAAAGGTTACCACAGGCTGCACCTGGAGCCCTCAAGCCAGGGAGAGCTCCGCCCTCAGAAGAGGGGCCTGAACAGCCACAAGGTCTCGAGATAGGATCCTGGGCAAGTTACTGATACCCACAGCAACCCAAATGGATGTGGGTGCCTGGGTCATTCAGTCTATTAAGCGTCTCCCTTGGGCTCAGGTCATGATGTCAGGGTCCTAAGATCGAGCCCCTCATCCCCTGGCTCTCTGTGCGGTGGAGAGCCTGCTTCCACCACTCTCTCTGCTTGCCTCTCTGCCTACTTGTGATCTCTTTCTGTCAAATGAATAAATAAAATTTTAAAACAACAACAATAAACCTCTGGGAGAGTCTTGTCAAATGATGAGCAAGCACACTCTGGTCCAGTGCCTGGTCTGTGGGAGCTCTGCTGACTGCTGCTATTACAGGGGGGCTTTGGGTTTTTAAGTCAGATCTCCCTTAATACTCTTTTCAGGCTAGAATTCTGAGCCTTGTCAGTCATTCTCTACCATCGGGTCCAGGACAGACTGTGTGTCTTGGAGATGCAAGAACCATTTAGCTCAAGGAGGTTCGGTACCAGCAGGGGCCCGTGAGGGAGGAGGTAGGGGAATCCCAGAGCTCTGAGATCAGGGCCCCATGAGGTAGCCCTTGTCCATCTCTTCAGACTTGGCCTTCTCGAAGGCGAGCACAGACCTCAATTCCAGCCACAGAGTGTAACTGGGTGTTCAGTGCCCACGCTCCTGCCAGGCATCACCTCCTCTAGGAGGCCTCCCCTGACCTTTCACACTGTCTGTCCCACAACCCCCGATCTTCCCTGACTTCGTCACGGACCACAATGCGCTGTCGCTCATTTTTTGTCCTTACCTTCCCCGCAAAGCAGGAACGGGCACCATGCCCCACTCAATGGGCGCCCCAGCCAAGTCCGGTCAATGAATGAGCCGGGCCCCAGTGGTGAGCAGAGCCCCGAGCCCCGAGTGCCGTGAAGGGCCGTTTGTGCGGCAGGCTGCCTTTTATTTTTGAGATAAATTTGACAACACCCGCGGCGGATCCCTGCCCACGTTAACGCCATTTTAAAAGGGGAGAAAGGGTCCCCCCACCTCCCCCGCCGCTCCCCGCCGCCCACCACCCCGCTGGTCCCCACCGAGGCGGACAAGAAACCGAAGGGCGGTTCCATGAAAGAGGATCTCTGGGCGGTGGACAGGCCCTCCCCGCCGCGGTCTCTATTGTGGCGGATCTCTTGATCGCACGACGTTACGCCGGAGCCCGCGGTGGGGGCAAAAGGCCACTCCCCGCCAGTCCCTGGGCGCGCTCCGCGCGAGGTGAGTGCGGCAGGGCCCGGGGGCGGCCACACCTCCCGCCCCGAACAAAGCGCCCGGCCGGGCCCCCTGCTCTCCCCGGCGGCTGCACCACTCACCGCGCGCTCCAGCCCCGGCTCGGCTCCGGTCCTCAGGCCGCCTCCTCCATGCCCGCGCGGCGGAGGAGGCAGCGCCGCGCCCGGCCGGCCCCACTGCAGCGGGACTGGCAGCTCCCGGCCAGCCGGCCCTCTGGCCGCTCCAGCCCGTCTCCGCCCCGGCGCCTCCTTAAAGCGACCGCGCAGCCCGCGCGCGCCCGGAGCGCCCGGCGCGCCGCGCATTCCTTATATTGCAACAGCGCCTGCTAAAAATAGAGCTCCGCGGCAAGCGCCGGCGCTGGGGGCGGGGGGTGCGCCGCGACCCCGCCGCCCCCGCGAGCACCCGGGCTCCCCGGACGCGCGGCCGGCTCAGTCCCTGCCACACGGGCAGACTGCCCCCGGGCGGGCTCCGAGCGGGGTCCGCGCTGCCGCCTTCCCCGCGACCCCGCGCACTTACCCGGTCAGACCCCGGCTCCGCCGCGCTGGCTTTTAAAGTGGACGCGGCATGGGAAATCGCTCGGGCCTGTTTAAGAGCCTCTGGCCCCAATCTCGAAGTCTCCGCTCCGGCCCGGCCAACTTCTGAGACTACCGACGCCTCCCCAGTCCTTAGCCATCCCGTGTCGCCACCTCAACGGAGTTCGCTTCGAATCCCGGGAGGGGTTTCTTCCCAGATCCCGAAGCAGCCTCCCTTTCCGATAGGCCTTCTCGGTGCACCATTTCTGGGCCCTCAGTTCGTTCCGATGGATGCGACGGGCACAGGAGACACTCGTGTTCCATTTCATTGTTTCAGTTCTGCTAACTCCTCCCCATCGATGAAATTTTTTCGTTTAAAAAAAAATGGAAATATAATTCAGATACCATAAAACAAGACTTTGGAAGTGTACAGTTACGTGGTTTTTAGCCTATCAGCAAAGTTGCTGGACCATCACGGTAATTTCAGAACATTTTCATAGCCCACCCCCCCCAAAATGCCTTACCCATTTGCAGTCACTCCCCATTCCCCACCCCCCAGTCGCTGGAAACCACTCCTGTCCTTTCTGTCTCTATGGACTTGCCTATTCAGGACATTTCATATAAATGGAATGCTACCACATGCGGTGTTTTGTGAGCAGCTTCTTTCACTTCGAATTATGCATGCATTCAATGTTGCAGCATGAAACAGCACTTGTTCCTTTTTATGACCAAATAATATTCCAATGTATGTATACACCACATTTTGTTTCTCCATTTCAGATGATGTTTGTTAGGCTCTTTGTATTTTTTGGCCGTTAAGAATACAGCTCCTGTGAGCATTCCTGTACAACCCCTTGTATGAACGCATGTTTTAACTTCTCTCGGTGATATACCCATGAGTAGACCGCAGTAGAAGCAGAATTGTGGGTCACGTGCTTAGCTATGTTTAACATTTTTTTTAAAAAAATTTATTTATTTATTTGACAGACAGAGATCACAAGTAGGCAGAGAGGCAGGCAGAGAGAAGGAGGGGAAGTAGGCTCCCTGCTGAGCAGAGAGCCTGATAAGGGGCTCAATCCCAGGACCCTGAGATCATGACCTGAGCAGAAGGCAGAGGCTTAACCCACTGAGCCACCCAGGCGCCCCAGCTATGTTTAACATTTTGAGGACCCCTCCTCCAACTGTTTTTCAGAGCAGCTGCACCGCATTCCCACCAACCATGTCTGAGAGCACCAATGGCTCCACATCCTCACTAACACTGTCTTTTTGATTACAGCCACTCTAGTGAGAGTGAAGTGATAGCTTATTATAATTTTGGCAATTGGTGTTATTTTTGAGGACTTTCTTGTGGGTGGACCTTGATGATAACTTGGAACCATTTTACACGTCCAGGTTACTCAACCCCTTGTCATTTTTTTAAAAGATTTTATTTATTTATTTGAGAGAGAGCGAGCTTGCGCATGAGCTGAGTAAGTGTAGAAAGAAGCAGACTCTCTGCTGAGCAGGGAGCCCTGTTGGGGCTCCATGCCAGGACTCTGAGATCATGACCTGAGCTGAAGGAGACACTCAACTGACTGGGCCATCCAGGCGCCCCTCACCCCCTTGTCATTTTGAGAGCTTCACCTCTACCCCACCCACCCCCACTGCCGCCCCAAGCCTAGGGGGAGCTTACTATTGAGTCCTTCCTGTCGTACTGGGGCTGTTAATCCGATTTTTGGTTTTGTTTGGCCTCCCAGGTACCCATGCAGCCATTTGGTGAGAGTTGTGTCCCCCCACTTCCATTTGCTGCTCTGAAATCTCTGGGACCTCAAGAATCCCCATGGCGGGGGGGAGGGCATTAGGTGCTATCAAGTATCTCACCTTGGTAGGGAGTCAAAGAGCTTGGCTGAGGAAGGGCTTGAGGGAGAAATGCTTATTGTGACCAGCTGGGTCTTGCCCTGAACCTGCTTCTTCCTCTTCCTCCCATTTACCACAGGCCTTAGGGGAGACTGGCAAAGTTCTGTGTGTCCTGGTTGTCTGTCAGCACCTCCTGGGTTCCCTCTGTCAAAAAACATCCGCTCCTGGGCCCTGACTTGCTCAGGGCTCTGGAAGTGTTGCCCTCAGCTGGAGCTGAGACAGCATCTGCATGAGAGCAAAGATTTGTCTTTATACACAAATCTTTAAAAATCTGTCTCCTCAGAAATGGAACTGAAACAGCTAGTAATCACATACAGCTACCTGGGATTCTCTAATGTACATTGTGGCTGAGGGCTTACAACAGGGCCCTTGTCCCATTTGGACTGCCTCCTCTGCTCTTTGAACCCTGAAATAAAGTGTGGCTCAGTGGCTGGCAGACAGGGGCACTGGGCAGGAAAGGGAGGCCCGAGTTTGACAGTTTGTTCATTCAGTAAACACTGCCAGAGCACCCACTGTGTGCCAGGTGCTGTGGTAGAGACCTCCCTCCAAGCCAACTCAGAGTGCCAGCCGAGGGTAAGTGGTGGGAAAGAGAGCAGTCCCCTGGCCTGTGGGGCCCAGAGGAAGGGCATCTAACCCTGAGTGGGGAGGGTGTGGGAGCCCAGCGCAGGCTTTCTGTGAGAAGTGATGGCTGAGCCAGGGCTTGAGGGACAAATAACACTCAGCTAGAATGAGAAAGGAGAGACAAACCCTTCCATGCTGAGGTATGAGTGAGATGAAGTCTTCGCCAAAACTCCCACAGATCCATGTGTCTGACCAGGTGTGTTAGCAGCATGGTAGAAGGCCGGACTCCAGGCCCAAATGCCTCCTGGCCAAAAACCCAGACTGGGCTCAGGCCCAAGTTTCAGGGCATAAGTCCAAGGCCAGCCACAGGGCCAGGAGCCAGCTCTTGCCATAGGGCAGAGACGAGAGTTGCTGGGCTGACCCAGAGTAGAACTTTCCTGCTCATAGACACAAGCAAGTGTACCATGTCCCCTGCAGTGTCCTGCACTGGCCTCTCTGCCCCAAGGCTTGCTGAGTGCTGTGCCTCAGAGCAGACCCAAACTGGTGCCTGGGGGTTCAGTGTGCAAGCCTAGGGGGCCTGGGGACTTCAAGGGCCAGGAGCCATCCCGTGGGACAATGTTCTCTCTCGGCTACGCTGTGGTCCCTGGGGGCAAAAGCTGCTCTGAACGCCTGAGCACTCACGGGTGCTGGACATGGGCCTAATGTGAGTCTTCACAGTCCCAATGACCTATGCAGGTCTTACCTGCCCTGATTTAGACATAAGGAGACACAAGCCCAATCCCAACCAGCCAGTAGACTCAGAATCAGGGTCTTCTGACCACAGAGCCCAGACTCTTTCCCGTATGTCTGCTGGCCTCGACGGGCAGGTCAACTGTGTGTTTGGTGTTGGGAAAGCAGGGAGAAGGTGAAGAGGATACTAGTCTCCTAGACCTAGCTAGACTTAGACCTTTTGCTGACCCTGAAGCATCAACCATATGTTAACAGAAGAGGCTCACCCCAGCCCCATGCCTATTCATCCTCTCCGCTGACCTTTCTTTTGGGCCAAGTACATGCTGCTGTTCGCCGGCCTGCCCGTGATACAGCCCCAAGAATGACACAGTCTTCTCTTAGGGTTCTCACGGCTCATCCTGATCTAAATTCAGTTATCTCTCATCTTCAGCTCTCCCTGCTACCCCTCTGTACATCCCCAGCTGCCTCAGCCCCACGAGGAGCTAGCCCTCACAGGATTTTCTTCTCTGATGCTTCTGGTTCCTGATGCTCATGGTTTATCCCACACACAGACTCTTGCTCGCTGGGGCCAGAAGAGCAGCTTTCAGTCAATCCATTTCCCAGTCATGGCCAAACTTCTCCATAAAGTTGCCCATACTCAGTTAATATGTTTGTTTCTTATCACTTGTTTTTCTCTCTCTTAGCTCTTTCTCTGTTTAAAGTCCAGTGGCTTTTAAACATTTTTGGCTGCAACCCATAGAAACAAATAGGTTTTACATTGAAAACCAAACACATAACCCACACAAGTGAAACAAAAATTTAACTAAATGATACTTACCTTTACTATATGTGATGCATTCTAATCTATTCTATTCTGTTTCATTTAAAAATTCTTTCAAGACCTATTAAAATGATTTCATGCCCCATTAATGGGTTGTGACTTACAATTTGAAGAACATTGAACTCAGATATTTTGACATTCAGAACCTCAAAGTAGGGACATTACAACAGAAATTTGTCAGGAAAGAAAAGTCAACTTGAAGATTTTGAAATACATGTTACAGACAGAAGTTTGAAAAGAAAAGAGTTTTGAATCTCAAAAGCCTAGATTTCTGGGGCACCTGATTGGCTCAGTCAGTTAAGCATCTGTCTTAAGGTGGTGATCCCAGGGTCCTGGGTTCAAGTCTGGCATAGGGCTTCCTGCTCAGCGGGGAGTCTCCTTCTCCCCCCACACACACCTGCTCATGCTCTCTCTCACTATCTCTCTCTCTCTCTCAAATAATTATATATTTTTTAAAGCCTAGATTTCCTCTCCTAGATGGGATGTAGTAGGTCGTTGTAGGCCAATGGTCCCACAAGGTCCTACGATGAGATGAGTCTCTCCAGCTGTCCCCTCACTCATCTCCCTGGACATTTGTCAGTTTGGGGCACTGCTTAACAATTAAGCATTGCCCAAAAGAAAGATCTCTAATGGAGGAAAGAGAAACCAGTAAAGCTATTAGTGGCTACATGATACTAGAATGAAAAATGGGAACATGGAGTCTTTAAAAACACAACCATTTTCTCCACGGGATGTTTGCTCAGTTCTGGGTCTGGCTGCATCTAAAAAGGAGAGTGTAATCGTCCAAAATATTACAGCACTTGGAAAACAAAGTCTCTCCAAGAAGAAAAGGCCTGACTCAAACACATGGCCATTCTTCATGACTTTTCCCAGATTTTGAATCTGCAAGGGGACAGAATCTAGACAGTTTGATTATGAACCTGTGAAGGGCAGAACTGAATCTCTACAGTCCTTCATGGCTGAGGGTACAGAGACTTGCAAAGCTCTCAGTATAAATCCGCATGTAAGGAATAAGAATAAACAGAGATAGATTGTTTTGTAAACACTGAAATCCAGCCTCAGTTCAGCTTAATCCTTCACCAGACTGAGGCAATCATCCCTCATGGCTATCTGCTTAACAGAAGAAAGAAAGAACATTCTGTGTAGCAAAATATATCATCTGGAGTCTCTATGCCTCTTACATACAATGTCTGCATATAGTGAAAAATAATCAGGTGAAGAGGCAGGAAATGATAACTGATAAGAAAGAGGAAAAAACAGACAATAGAAGCAGACACAGATCTTTCAGATGTAGCAGTTAGTAGATAGGACTCTAAAATAACTGATTATAGAAGCACTGGAACTCTCATACATTGCTGGTGGTGATGTAAAATGGTATATCCATGCATCAGCCAGAGTTAACTCAGGATACAGAAACCACAAAGTAATTTGGACAAGAAAATTTTAAGGTAAAGAATTATTAAGTATAAAAGGGGACTATGTGCTAAGAAGGAAGGAGAATTCCAAAGAATATTGTTATAGCAGGTACAGAGAGTAGCCTCTGAGACTGCAACAGACCACCCTAGGAAGGAACAAACCTGTATGAGGTCCTTCCTCACCCTCTCCCCAGGCTGAGGTCCCTCCCTTGTTGAAGACAGTGTAGTCATGACTCACGGATGATGAAGAAGTTTGCTGAAGTTCCGTGCACATGGAACACACTGGAAGAGCATTCCTCTTGGGTACTGAGAGAAACCATCCATGAGAAGGTGCTGCACTGTGGAATTTGCTGGAAAGCTTCCCACAGGAATGATGCATTCAAAATCTGCCCTCTGTGGTGTCAGAAGAAGCTGTCAGTAGAGACATGCTGTGCGTTTCTGGCTGCCACGTGTGCAGGAAACATGTGCACCAGGAACCTGCCAAATGAGCCCATCAGAGCCAGGAAGAGAAGCCACTTTCTCTAGCGGTGGCTGCTAGCACTGTCTCCTGGCAAAGCTTAGCAATGTGCCAAAGGGCGGAAGAGAAATGTTTAAGGGTCCAGCTTCATTATCACAGAGCAGGTGATAAGGATGGGTTTGGATCTGAACGTCAATAAATTGACAATGAGCACAATCAGCTTTGAAAAGATGTTTAGTAGAACCTACTAAAGCTAAACATACATCTACCTTCTGAGTCAACATTTCTACTTCTAGGTACATACTTAAGAGAAATGAGCAACTATGTTCACCAAAAAACATATATAAGAATATTCATAGCAGCTGTAGTCATAATGGCCTAAACATGGTGACAACCCAAATGTTTATTAACTGGAGGATGAATACAGAAATTATGGTCTACTCATACAATGGAGTACTATACTGCAATAAATGAGAATGATGTACAGAGACATAAGCAACATGAATGAATCTCACAGACATTATATTAAATGAAAGGAGCCAGAAGGAAAAGACAACATATATGAAGTCCAGTAAATAGTAAAATCAGTTGATAGTGACAGAAGTCAGAATCGTGGTTATCTCCAGAGAGGAAGACAGACCATAAAAGATTATTAATCTCGGAAAACAAACTGAGGGTTGCCAAAGGTGAGGAGGGTGGGAGGGAGAGGGTGGTCGTGTGATGGACACGGGGGAGGTATGTGCTATAGTGAGTGCTGTGAATTGTGGAAGACTGATGAATCACAGACCTGTACCTTTGAAACAAATAATACATTATATGTTAATTTAAAAAAAAGTATTGGTTATCTCTTGGCAGAGGGGAATGATGCCTGAGAGGGAAAGAAGTTCCAGAAATATGATGTATCTTGATGTGGATGATGGTTACATGGGTATAGACAAATGAGAAAATTCATCAAACTGTGTATTCATGATTAGCACCCTTTTGCATCATTGCATGTGTGTTATACTTCAAAAATTCAAAATAGCCTCACTTAGATTAATATGTTGCATAAAATAGAAGAAGAGGTAGATAAAATAGAGAAATAAATAGAAGAAGAGGTAGGTAAAATAGATAAAAGGAAAGGAAATGTCATCAGGTAAGTGGAATCTACAAAAAATAAAAATAGAAAGAAAATGCACACTCTAGAACTTAAAAAGTCTATTAACAGAGGTCAAGGACACATTGGATGAATTTAATAGCAGATTGAATACAGATGGGAACAGGATTACTGAACTTGAAGACAAATTAAAAAATACATTGAAATGAAAACACAGGAAAAAAGACTGAGAGAAAAAGAGATAATAGCATAAAAGATAATCAAGCTGTTTGCAATTGTCTAATATTCATATCACTGGAGTCCCAGAAAGAGACGAGAAAGAGAATGGGACAGAAGCAATAGTCAGAGAGGTAAGAGCATAACATTTTCCAGCTGGTGAAAGACATAAAATTCATAGATTCAAGGAGCTTGGTAAATCCCAAAGAGGGTAAGCACAGAGAAAACTGAATGCAGGCACATCATAGTTAACTGCTGAAAACCAGGCAAGCATAATTTTTACAAAGATTATTTTATTTATTTATTTATTTATTTTTAAAGATTTTATTTATTTGTCAGAGAGAGAGCGAGTGAGAGCAAGTGAGACAGACAAAGTGGAAGGCAGAGTCAGAGGGAGAAGCAGGCTCCCTGCGGAGCAAGGAGCCCGATGTGGGACTCGATCCCAGGACGCTGGGATCATGACCTGAGCCAAAGGCAGCTGCTTAACCAACTGAGCCACCCAGGCATCCCAAGATTATTTATTTTAGAGAAAGAGAGAGAGACAGGGACTTAGAGCACACACAGGGAGGGGCAGAGGGAGAGAAAGAGAGGGAATCTAAAGCCGACTCCTCACTGAGTGGGGAGCCTGGCACGGGGCTTGATCTCACGACCCTGAGATTATGACCTGAGCTGAAACCAAGAGTAGGATGCTCAGCCAACTGAGCCAAACAGGCACCCCTCAAACATAATTTTTAAAGCATCAGATATCTTCCTTCATTGATAAAATCCTTTGATGAACATTTCCTGGAGCTCAGAAGAAGTGGAACTGGGGTGAGAGCCATTATTTCCCACCACAGGAACGGTGTGGCGAGGCCAGGAGACAACATTCTGCAACTAGGAGCCTGAGCCCAGCATCCGGAGCATCTCTCCTCCCTAATTACCCAACCTCAACTGGCCCAACAATGGAGAAATGATCATCCTTTGTAGCCACAAGTGTTTGGGAGTCGTAGTATTTGAAATATTGTAACACCAAATTAGGAAAGCAAAAACTGCCCAGATTTTGAACCTGCAATGCAGGATTTGCTCATTTCCATTTAGCCCCGTTCTTTGAAATCCAATTTACATTACCCCTGCTAACAAACAAGACAGAAAAAAAAATTAAATCTTTGATGGTTAGAATTTTAAAACATTTTCACACTAAGACAAATACGGATTTGTATGTAGTATTTCAGAATATGCATACATCTTAACAAAGTTTAGAGAACCCAGAAGGCCAGTGAGCATGAGGCCCTCTGATGCCTGGGGCAGTCATTCAGGAAGCCTTGGGGGACACCTAGGGGAGCAGAGTCTTTAGTAATGAGATCTGTATGGCTGACTGAGATCCAGATCTGCCTCAAAAGCTTCTTTTGTCTGCCCAAAAAGATGGGCAAGGAGTTCTATTCTAATGAGAAATTAGATGGGAAAGAAGTCCTGCTCTTTTTTTTTTTTTTAAGATTTTATTTATTTATTTGTCACAGAGAGAGGAATCACAGTAGGCAGAGACAGAGTAGAAGCAGGCTCCCCGCTGAGCAGAGAGCCCGATTGGGGGCTCAATCCCAGGACCCTGAGATCATGACCTGAGCTGAAGGCAGAGGCTTTAACCCACTGAACCACCCAGGTGCCCCTAGAAGTCCTGCTCTTTAATCTCCCAGGAGAGCCTAAACAATCAAGGGGCAAAGTTCATTACCTCTTGGGTGATATCAGGAACTATGAAGTCTGAGATTTTATCCTACTTGCAAGCTAACAAGTGGTGTTTCCACAGTTTTATGGACACTGGCAGAAAACATGAAACTTCTGGGTTAGTGGTAAAGGATAGGTTATTTTGCAGAGCAATAGTAGTCATCAGGATATTCACATTTTTGCACAGGATTCCTTGGCCTGGATTTCCAGAGGACAACACGAAGAAGGCCAACTACACCTGCATGTGCAGTGGGCTGTGTTATGGAAGAACAGCTCTGAGCTTTGGAAAGCCAAGCTGTCACACTGGAGAGTGGCTATGCTTGCTGTAGAGGGAGACACGACCTCCATCTTCCAAGGCTGTAATGAAACCTGCCCTTCGTTTTATTTTTATTTATTTATATTTAAAGATTTTATTTATTTGAGAAAGAGAGAGAGAGAGAGAGAGACAATGAGCACAGGGAGAGGCAGAGGGGGAGCAAGATGCAGACTCCCACTGAGCAGGGAGCCTGACATGAGACTCGATTCCAGGACCCTGGGATCATGACCTGATGAAGGCAGCCACTTAACTGACTAAGCCACCCAGCAGCCCCTGCCCTTTGTTTTAGAAGGAAATGCTATCTCTATCTGTCAAGCCTGTCCGCTGTATAAACGTTCCTCTGCTTGTGAAATGTACAGAAACGTGAGACAGCCTCAAGGAATGCTGCTGATAGGAACCTGAGATCAGACTACTGTGCGAGGTGCAGATGTCTCTTGCTATCTCCTTTAACCTCTGGATATGCCTGAGTGGTGAGCAGCACAGAGCTCACCATTCCTGCGTGTGAGGGGTGCCTGAGGGTTTGTGGTAAGAGTCACTAGGAAGGAGCTGAAATCCTGATCAGCAGTTTGATGAGACCTCCAGTGACTGCTACAATGTCAAAAGAAATGCTAGACTCTGACGCAGGTTGGTGGACTCAGAGACAGGTTGCTTTCATTTTGTGGCTCACGAGCCTTTTCAGTCAGCCTCATGATCAACAAAAAACTACTAGAATTTATAGGTAAAGTTGCAAGAATACAAAGTCAATGTACAAAACCCAGTATATATCTTTGTAGTTTTTTTTTTTTTTTAAGATTTTATTTTTAAGTAATCTCTACATCTAACACGGGGCTGGAACTCTCAACCCCGAGATCACGAGTGTCGGGCTCTGCCAGCAAAGCCAGCCAGGCATCCCATAGAATCCAATGTATTTCTACGAATGGGCAGCACATAACTAGAAATGAGGTAAAAAAACATAAGAGCAATTTCATTGGTAATAGCATTAATAAACATAAAATACAAATGACTTCCAGCAAGTATAAATACTGATGACATGAAAGAGTAAACAAATAGGGGGATGCCTGGCTGGGTCAGTCAGTTGAGCCTCTGACCCTTGGTTTTCGCTCAGGTCATGATCTCAGGGTCCTGAGATGGAACCCTGCATGGCCTCTCGGTGCAGAGTCTGGTTGGGGTTCTTTCCTTCTAGCTCTCCTTCCTCCTCTACTCCTCACCGAGCTTGTGAAGGCATGCTGTCTCTTAAATAAAGAAAGAAATAAATAAAATCTATTTTTAAAAAAGAATAAGTAAGTGGAAAGATGCCATATTCATGACTGGAAGACTCAATATTATCAAGATGTCTATTCTCCTCAAGTTAATCTTTATTTTTTTTTTTAAAGATTTTATTTATTTATTTGAAAGACGGAGATCACAAGTAGGCAGAGAGGCAGGCAGAGAGAGAGAGAGAGGGAAGCAGGCTTCCTGTGGAGCAGGGAGCCCGATGCGGGGCTCGATCCCAGGACCCTGAGATCATGACCCGAGCCAAAGGCAGCAGCCCAAACCACTGAGCCACCCAGGCGCCCCCTCAAGTTAATCTTTAGATTTAATGCAAGCTCCATCAAACTTCCAACAGAATTGTTTAAAAGATACTAACAGACATTCTAAGACTTGTATGAAAATAGCCAAAGCAATTTTCAAACAGAAAAACAGTTAGAAGGAGGACTCAGATGACTTGATTTTAAGACTTACTATGTCTTAGCTCAGGCTGCTATAACAACATACTATAAAGCTCACAGTTCTGGAGGCTGGAAGTCAGAGATCATGAGGGCAGCACGGACAGGTAAAGACAAAGGTGCTCTTCCTGGTTGCAGACTGCTGACTTTTCCTTGTGTCCCTGCAGGGCAGAAAGAGAGCTAGCTAGCTCTCTGGCTTATTCTTAAAAGGGTACTAATTCCATTCGCAAGGGGTTTTCTCTCATGATATAATTACCTCCCAAAGGCCTCACCTCCCAATACCATTTCATTAGGAGGATTAGGGTTACAATATATGCATTTTGAGGGGACACAAACATTCAGTCCATAACACTGCACAACTGTAGTCAAGTTAGTGAAGTACCAGCATAAGGATAAATAAATCAGTGGGATAGACTAGGGAGTCCAGAAAGAAACTCACACGTATAACCAGCTGGTATTTGACAAACATCCCAAAGCAACACAATGGAGTAGAGCCAAGTCTTTTGAACAAATGGTATTTGCGTAAGCAGAAATCCATATGGGGGGGGGGGAAAGGAAATCTGACCCCTACCTCACATCTCATACAAAAGGTGATTAGAAGCAAACTGTGGTATACCCATTCATGAAACATGCAGCAGTAACAAGGAACCAAATATTGATACATGCAACAACTTACATGATTCTCCAGGGAATTCTGCTGAGTGAAGAAAAGCCAGTCCCAAAAGGTTACATGCTAGATGATATGATCTATATATCATTTTTTTAAAGTGACAACATTTTAGAAACGGAGGACAGAATAGAGATGTCGGAAGTTAGGGGGAGAGATATAGGAGAGAGGTGGGTGTGGCTGAAGGGCAACACAAAGGGTCTCTGTGTTCAGGACCCTAACTATGGTGGTGGATACGTGAACCTACACAGGTGATAAAATTATACACACACACACACACACACACACACACACACACAGAGAGGAGTACAACTAAAACTCAGGAAATCCGACTAAGACAGGTGGCTTGTACCAATGTCAATATCCAGATTGTGATATTAGACTCTGGTTTTGCAAAATATTACCATTGGGGAGACTGGGCAAAATGTACAAAGGACTCCATGTTATTCTTACAACTACATGAACCTACAGTGATCTCAATAAAAATTTCAATTAAAAAATGAATTTGAGATGGATCACAGGCCTACATGTAAATTTTTAATAAGTCTTATCATTATAACTTTTTTGTAATTCCTAGGAGAAAATAAAGGGACTATCTTCATGATCTGGCAGTAGGAAATCCTTAGTAACAGATTTCTTAAACAGGGGGAAAACGCCCAATACACATAGAATAAAAACTGGCAAATTGAATTTCATCAAATTAAAAACATGTCTGGTCATTAAAGCCATCCTGGTCACAGGAAGCTTGCAGACGGGGGCAGAGTGTGGGGGTTCAGAAGTAGCATAAATCCCCGCCACCCTGATGGAAGAAAACTAATCAAATGGCTCCATCTGGCTGCCAGGGCTGGGGGTAGCCACTGTGAACCTTGCTGGGGAAGCTGCCTCCCAGCGGTGGTCCTATGCTGTGAAGAGAGGATGACACCACAAGCAATAATAATGGCTTGACTACCAAGAACATTTGGAAGATGTTATCTCTCTCCACAACATTTCCAAAATGTAGGTATTATACTCCCCATTTTAAAGACTAGGAAACTGAGGGTGCCTGGGTGGCTCAGTAGGTTAAAGCCTCTGCCTTTGGCTCAGGTCAATCCTGGGGTCCTAGGATCAAGCCCCTCATCGGGCTCTCTGCTTGGCAAGGAGCCTGCTTTCTCCTCTCTCTCTCTGCCTGCCCCTCTGCCTACCTGTGATCTCTGTCTGTCAAATAAATAAATAAAATCTTAAAAAAAAAAAAAGACTAGGAAACTGAGTCTGAGGAAGTTGAAGTAAGGTCCCCAGGCTCACACAGCTGTTGGGTGGTGGGTCCAAGGACCCAGCCCACGGCTGTGAGATTCAGTTACTCCAGCACCATGTCTATGAGATGCTCCCCATTCTGCTACTCCTAGCTGCCTTCCTCAGAGTCAGCCATAGTAGGGACATGCTGGTATTTATGGAAAAAAGAAACCATAATATCTGGAAGCAGAGAGGTGTCAGTATATATACATTCTTATCAGCTAACACAAAAAACTGGAAACTATTTGGTTTTGTGATTTGCTCTCAAAGTGAGTAAGTTCATTGTTGTTTCACACAGCCACGACACAATTCTCAGTGTTTAAATAAAGAAAATGCTCTTGGCATCCAATTTGGATCACAGAAAGGTCTTGTGGCAATAAACATAACTTGGCAGAAGAAAGAATGATTTTAGTTTGTTTTTTCAGTCTTTCAGATACCAAAACACAGCAGTAACCTCTGAAGTTAGAAGTCTTTGCATGAAACAAAAGCAAAACAAACAAAACAAAGCGCCTTCCTTTGGCCAGGACTTTGAGGCAACACAATCTAATCACTGATGGAAATCATCAAATTTGTAGAATACTGAACTTTCATTAAATCAAGATGCAAAAAGCGGGGTGATCCACTTGGGAAAAATTGAGGAGGCTCTATATTGTCCAAATGTACGCTTTTGAAAGTAAAAAGAGTTGTTATTAATAATTGCACAGGACAACAGTTACAAAGTCAGGATATAAAGACATGTAGTTGCCCTAAATTTGTTCTGTGGTTTAATTTGGCAAATATGTGTCTACATTTTATGGTGGAGACCTACCAATGGTGAGAAACTGAACCCTTTCAAAAAGAGCAAAAAGTATCTCTCAGTGTCCTAGCATTATTTTTCAGTGTCCTGATTTGAATTTTATTTTGGAAATAAAGTTCTAAGGGAGATTTCAAGCCATTCAAGAGCATGAGTAACCCCCACTCAGGGGCTACAAACATCACTTGCATTTAGTAGACCCAATCTGCAATTCTGTGTTTTACAGACACCCCTGTGTTGATGTGCTTCAGTTTCCTTATTCATTCACCTATTTAGGACATCTTGATTATTTCCAGTTTGGGGTGATTGTGAATAAACTTGCTATAAATATTACATGCAGGTTTTTCGGTACACCTGAGTTTTCCGAACAACTGGATAAACATGTAGGAGTGTCATTGCTGGGTCATATATAAGATTACATTTAGCTTTGTAATAAAAAAAGGGGGGGGCGCTTGAGTGGCTCAGTGGGTAAAGCCTCTGCCTTCTGCTCAGGTCATGATCTCAGAGTCCTGAGATAGCGCCCCACATCGGGCTTTCTGCTCAGAAGGGAACCTGCTTCCTCCTCTCTCTCTGCCTGCCTCTCTGCCTACTTGTGATCTTTGCCTGTCAAATTAAAAAAATAAATAAATAAAGACAACAGTTAGCTTTGTAAAAAACTGCCAAACTGTCTTCCAAAGTGGCTGTATACCATTTTGCATTCCCACCAGCAATAAATGAAGGTGTCTACTACTCTGGTGTTCTTCACCAACTTTTGTGAGCCAATATTATCAATTGTGGGGGGTTTTAGCCATTCTAATAGGTTGTGTAGAAGTATGTCCTTATTGCTTTAATTTGTAATCCCTAATGAGAAATGAAGTTCATGTTTTTTTTTCATTTGTTTACTTTTCATCTGTATATCTTCTTTGGTGAGGCATCTATTCAGATCTTTTGCCCATTTTTTAATTGGGTTGTTTGTTTTCTTTTTGTAGAGTTTTGTGTGTTTTGGATAACAGTCCTTTATCAGATATGTTTTGCAAATATCTTCTTGCAGTTTATAGCATTTCTATTTAATTCTCTTAACAGTCGTTCACAGAGCACATGTTTAAAATTTTATTTATTTAAAAATTTTAAATTTGCGTATAGTTCATGAAAAGTTAATTTTAATGAACTCCAAGTTATAATTTTTTCTTCCATAGATCATGTTTTTGGGGTCAAAATACAAGATCATCTAGCTTTTTTCCTGTTTTCTTCTAGCAGTTTTATAGTTTTACATTTGTATCTATGATCCACTTGAGTTAATTTTTATAAAGGTGTAAGGTGTGTTCAGATCCAGTTACTCCAGCACCATTTTTTGAAAAAAACTATCCTTTTTCCATTGACTTTCCTTTGTCCCTTTGTCAAAGAACAGTTGACCACATGTGTATGGGTCTGTTTCTGGTCTCTGTTCTGCTTCATTGGTCTATGCATCTATTCTTTCACTAATATGCTGTGTTGCTAAGTCTTGAAGTTTAGTAGTGTCAGTTCTCCAACTTCGTTATTCTTCTTCTTCAGTATTGTGTTGGCTAGTCTGGTTCTCTTTACCTTTTTATATATATTCTAGAATAAATTTGTGGGTATCCACAAAATAGCTAACTAGAGTTATGACTGAATTTGTGCTTAATCTATACATCACATTGGGAAGGACTGACATCTTTGGAAGATTCATTTTTCCTACTCTTAAACCTGGAATAGCTCTCCACTTCTTTAAAACCTTTTGATTTCTTTCATCAGCTGGCACTGATTTCTAGTTTAATCCCCCTGTGGTCTAGAATAGACTCTGTATAATTTCTGTTCTCTTAAATTTGTTAAGGTAGGTTGTATGACCTGGAATGTGGTCTGTCGTGGTGAATATTCTATGTGCATTTGAGAAGAATTAAAAAAAAATTGGGGTTCATCTATTTCTTTCTCACACTTCTATACATTTTTGTCACATGTATTTTGATGATCTCTTGTTAGGTGCATACACATTAAGTATTGTTATGTCTTCCTGGGGAACTGTTCCCTCTTAACATTATGTATTACTCTCTCTTTATTCCTGATAAATTTCCTTGCTCTGTTGTCTGCTTTGCTTGAAGTTAATATAACTACTCCAGCTTTCTTTTTTTTTTTTTTTTAAGATTTTATTTATTTATTTGACAGACAGAGATCACAAGCAGACAGAGAGGCAGGCAGGGAGAGAGGGGAGGAAGCAGGCTCTCCGCTGAGCAGAGAGACATGGGGCTCGATCCCAGGACTCTGGGATCATGACCTGAGCCGAAGGCAGCGGCTTAACCCACTGAGCCATCCAGGCACTCCATATTCCAGCTTTCTCCACCCCCTTTAAAAAAAGACTTTTAAAAAGATTTTATTTATTTATTTATTTATTTGACAGAGAGTGAGAGAGTACAAGCAAGGGGAGCAGCAGAGGGAGAATGAAGCAGGCTCCTGACTGAGCAGAGAGTCCATGCAGGTTCAATCCCAGAATCCTGGGATCAGGACCCGAGCCAAAGGCGGAGGCTTAACCACTGAGCCACCCAGACGCCCCAACCCTGCTTTATTTTTACTTTATCTGTGTCTTTATATATTTAAAGTTAATTTCTTGGGGCACCTGGCTGGCTCAGTCTGAAGAGCACGTGATTCTTAATCTTGGGGTCATGAATTTGAGCTCCACGTTGGGGGTAGAGATTACTTACATAAATAAAACTTTTAAAAATTAAATAAAGTGAATTTCTTACACACACACAGTTGGGGCTTTTTTTTTTTTTTTTAAATCCATTGACACTCTTTTAATTGCTATAAACTGTTCACGCGATGTGTACTGTTTTCTATTTGCTCCACTTGACTTCCATACATAATTTTGAATTGATAATTGTGTATTCTTTCTTAAAGGGAATCCCTTCAGATCCCTCAAAACCTGGAGCCACCCCTGCCTGGCATGCACTAAGTAACAACAGAAAAGCTGCACACCAGGCTCTGGTTGGGCTGGAGGTATGCAGGGCTTCGGGGACGCGACTGTACAGTACCTGAGCTCACTGGGTCTCTGCTTGGTAAGTCTAAATGCCTCGGACACTAACAAACACATCAGCCAACCCGAGCGCCCCTACAGCACACTTCAGTTTGCAAGAGGGCGGGGCTTGCGGGGGCGTGGATTACGGGTCAGCCAGTTTGTTACCTGGACGACAAACCACCACCCCCCCAATTCCGCCCGGCGCTGTGTTGCCCTGACGACCGTGGGTCGCTGCAGAATAGACTGGAAACTCGAAGCACTTTGAGGACCGTGGATCTGTCGAGGGATCGAACGCGGTGGCTCAGTTTCCTAGGAATATATTGCAACAGTAGGGATAACAGGGTTGTAAGCCTTTTCCTGCCCGAATTCCTCGGCAGGCGCTCCGAAGCGTTATGGGCTGCGTAGCCGGGCTCCCCAACTCCATGCTAGGAAGGAACTTTGCGGAAAACCGCCTGGCAAGCCACGACCCTGCGGGCGGCAGGCTCCGCTTCCCCGGTGGGGTGTTCATTTTGCATCGGGGCATTCATTTATTTGCTGCTACGTATCTTTACTTTACAGGGACGGGGGCTTTGTCTGAAGGAGGCTCTGGATTTGCTGCTCTTTGCAGCGGTTTGTCTCCACGCTGCTGTTGGGAACAGCCCCAGTCAGAAGTTAACAGGGCTTCTGTCTTTGCAGAGCCATGGGCAGCAAGAAGAAGGAAATTGCCCTGCAGGTAAGCCTCAAGTGTCGCTTGCTTCTAGCGCTTGGTTGCGGGTAGGGGTTAAGGAGGAGTGAAAAGAAATGTATAAAAGTGATACTATTTGCCAGCAGTACCTGACAGACGGTGTTCTTAAACTTGAATATTGTACCCTTCCATCTTAAAGGGGGAAAAAAAGAAACCAATCTTATCTCGACCCTCCAGTGACCATTTTTTGTGCCCTTAAATATAAGCAAACATAAGATGGGGTATAAGCTCTTTATGTTTATAGTGCTTATGCAAACATAACCCAAACATGAATTAAAATAAAACTAAAAACTCAAGAAAATAGGAACAAATACAATTCGATACTGAATTATCTTTTGTTGAAATATAAATACAGCTTGCTTCAAGAATATGTAAGGTTTTTTAAATCTGGGCATGCGTCTGTAACTATGTGCTCTCTAGAGACCCAGTTCTCCCACCACTGCCCTTTGCAATCATTTGCTTATTCAACTAGTATGTTTTGATATTTTATGTGCTACACATTTGTTGTATAGAGGGCTTTACTTTATTTGCACCTGGAACAAACAATTCTGTAAGCCAGCATCTGCTTTTGTTCCTGGTTCCAGACAAGAAGGAGTGCTTTGCCATAAGCAGATCGCCTGGATGGCCCATAATACATGCATGTTTGGAAGCAAATTTTTTCAGGGTCTCCTGGTCAGTTTGGCTCATCTGGACACGCATTCAGGTGCCCGCTGTGGAGCAGAATGACAGTGGTCTTGAGACACCTGATTTCTCTTTAATTGTCCTTTGTGGCATGGGCACTCTTCATGTGAGTTTCCAAAGCCTAATAACTTAAAAAGGGAGAAAGCAATGTCATTGTAAGGACAGTATGTACTAGGAGAGGGTGGGAAGCACTTTGGACTGAATATCCAAAGACCTGATACAGTTCTTGACTCTTCTCTTAGTTACCTCAGACTTGAGATCAATCACATAACGTCTCTTGCTACAGCTTGCCCATCAATAGAATGAGTGAACCATCCCTTAAGGGCTTTCCAGCATTGGTACTCTAGTACTCTGGAGTTATGAAACTTTTTGTATGTCTACATTCTGTTTGTAAATAAATTCTAAGCACCTGGACCTATCATTTACTGTTTTGTGAATGACTTCCTCAACCTCTCTGAGACTCCAGATCCTTTATGCAACCAGGAAGGATAATACAGAGCCTGCAGAGTCGTTGTGACGAGATTCCTTTAGGTATTTCAAGGCTGGACTGATTGCTGTCTGTAGTGGCTCTAAGATTTTTGCCCCATATGATTTTTCATCTGTCTATGCCCTGTGTCCCCTTTGGGAATATTTTTTGGTGATTTCACAAAAATGTTGTTCCCCAGGGCTCTGAATTCAATGTGGTACTCGAAGTAAGTACTCCGCTTACTGAGGGATGTTGCCACTCTACCAGATCAGCTCCTTTTTTTTTTTTTAAGATTTTATTTATTTATTTGACAGAGAGAGAGAGAGAGCAGGGGGAGGAGCAGAGGGAGAGGGAGAAGCAGTCTCCCCAGTGAGCAGGGAGCCCAATGTGGGGCTTGAACCCAGGACCCTGGGACCACAGCCCAAGCCGAAGGCAGACGTTTAACAACTGAGCCCCCTCCCAGGTGCCCCCCAGATCAGCTCCTTGAAATCAGTGCTCTAGGGTTTGCCAGTCCAGGAAGCCTGTCCTCTTTTTTTTTTTTTTTTTTTAAAGATTTATTTATTTATTTGACAGAGAGAGAGAGAGATATCACAAGTAGGCAGAGAGGCAGGCAGAGAGAGAGTGGGGGAAGCAGGCTCCCTTCTGAGCAGAGAGCCCGATGTGGAGCTTGATCCCAGGACCCAGAGATCATGACCTGAGCCAAAGGCAGAGGCTTAACTCACTGAGCCACCCAGGTGCCCCCCCCCCTGTCCTCTTTTTGAGTAAGACTATCTGGGGCTCCTTCTGTGACTGAAACAGAAATTACAGGACATCAAGAGATGGTCTGGGTAGATAGAATGTGCCACACATTCCTCCTTCATTCCCGACCAAATGTAGGGCTTAGTGAAGTCAGACATTTTCCATACTCTCCTGCTCCTGGCCTCTTCCTAAGAGAGATTCTTCAAGTGTTCAGAGTCCCGGCCCCACTGCTGGTGAGGGTTATCCCATGACAAGGGTCTACCACAGAGAGTTGCTACTGAGCAACAGCTGAGCCACGGGAAGTGACTGTTGTGTGTGTGTGGGGGGGCACACTCTTCTGAACCCTCTGTCACCTTCTTTAGGACTACAGGTGTGAGTCCAGGATGATGTTGGTCCAACTCTCTTAGATCACTCAAAGCATCAAGAAGACTGTTCCACTTTTTCATAGAAACAAAGAGTATGGAGCTATGATTTCTTTAGAAAGACGGATCTTCAGCAGAAGATTTGCAGGTGTTACATGTCTCCAGCCCTTTTAAAGGAACAAAAATCTCAGCATACCTGTATTAAGAATGAGTGGTCATTGTCATGGTCTCTTTATTTTTATGGTTTTAAATCAGCCCCACCCAAACTTACTTATTACAAAGTGAAAGAGAATAATTTCACAGTGCAGAAGACTGACAGAGCACCTTAATCAGTGATCCAAGTGCATGTCAGCAATAAGGGGCTAATCGAAATTGCGTGTCACCTGATAGGACGCAAAAAGAGAACACTCTTCTGCTTCCTTGACACTCCACCCCAAGCAACCAACTCCAACCAATCCAAAGATGCATAGCCTGAGTCTAATCAGGAAACATTAAACAGACCCAAACCGAGGGAGAGACTACGAAAATAACCCTCCCATTGTCGTCAAAAGTGACCCAGAGGTCATGAAAATCAAGGAAAGACTGAAGAATGATTCCAGAAAGCAGTTAATCCAGTATGTGATTCTGACGAGATCCTTTGCTATTCAGGACATTATTGGGATGACTGGTAAAACCTGAATGGGATCCGAAGATGGCATAGTAATAATATATCAGTGTTTACTCCCTGACTTTGAGGGTTGTGTTGTAGTTAGATGGGATAATGTAGAAATTGACAAGCTGGTTCTAAAAAAATGGAAATGGAAAGGATCAAGAATAGCCAAACAGTTTTGTAAAAGAAAAACAAATATGGAAGAGCCACACTGCCTGATACCAAGGCTTATTATAAAGTTACAGTAATTAAAAGAGTATGGTGTTGGCAAAAGAAGAGAAAATAGGTCAGTGAAACTGAATAGAGTCCAAAATAAACCCATGCTTCTGTAGTAAACTCATTTCAGCAAAGATGCCATAGCAATTTAATGAGAAAAAAAAAATCCTTTCTAGAAGTTTTGCAGAAACAACTGTACCTCTACATGGATATAAAATTAACCTCAATCCTTTTGCACAATATAGATAAAAATTATTTTCAGATAGCTCATGGACTTAAATGTGAAAGCGTAAATTACAAAGCTTCTAGAAGAAAACAGAGGAGAGCATCTTTCTGATATATATATATATATACACATATATATAAAATATATTATTAGGTTGTGTATATATTTATTTATATTATATATTGATCAATACTGTATATTGATATATAAATATATATTATTAGATTGTGTGCATATATATACACAATCTAATAATAAAAAGGCCAACAATCGAATAAAGAAAATGGACAGACCAATGGTCACTTCTCATAGAAGACATATAAATGGCTAATAAGCACACTAAATAGTGCTTATTTTGATAATAAATACCTTTTTAATAATTTTAACAATAAGCATTATTTAATAATTAATAATGTTTAACAACCTTAGTCATCAGGGAAATGAAATTATAGCCACAATGAGATACCCACTACATTACCATTAGTGTAGCTAAAATCTAAAGGACTAACATTACTAAATTTTGGTGAGAATGTGGAGCAAGCAGGACTCTCATACCTTGCTGATGAAAGTTTAAAATGGTACAACCGCTTTAAGAAAAGCCTGGCGGTTTCTAATTAAACTGAACATGCATTTACCCTATGTCCCAGCAATGTCCCTCCTAGAGTATTTATTTACTTACTGAAGATAAGTAAGAATGTGAGCACAAAAGGATTTAACAGGAATGTTCATAACTGGGGCACCTGAGTGGCTCAATTGTTAAGCGTCTGCCTTTGGCTCAGGTCACGATCCTGGGGTCCATGGATTAAGCCCCGAATTGGGCTCCCTGCTTAGTGGGGAGCCTGCTTCTCCTTCTCCACTGGGCTCCTGCTCTCTCTTGCTATCTCTGTCACTGCCTCTCTCAAATAAATAAAATCTTTAAAAAAGAATGTTCATAAGTTGTTATTTGTAATAACCCCAAACTAGAAGTGACCTAAATATCTATCAAGCAAATTACGATACAGCCATACAATGAAATATGCTCAGGAATAAAACTAGACAAACTACTGATACTCAACCACACGGATGCTTCTCCAAACATACACTGAGTGAAAGAAACAAGCATAAAATAGTGGGTGCTGTGCTCTTCCATTTATAGGCAGTTTTACAAAGCAGATCAGTGACCACCTGGGGTGAGGAGCATTGGAGGGGGGGGCTGTGTGTGTGACTCTGGGGAGACAGAGGAACTTTCGGGGATGATGGAAAAGTTCTGTATTGTGAGAGGAATGTGGTGACTTGGGTTGTGTGCATTTGCTAAAACTCGGTGAACTGTAACCTTTCAGTTCTGTGTATTTCACTGTACATGAATTGTTTCTCTAGAACATGTAAGAAGACCAAAAGAAAAAAACAAACGAATACCTTTCTGTATATGAATATAGATAAGTGTCAAAACTGGATTTGAGTGAGAACAAAAATGGCAAAAAGATCTCTATCATATGATATTATTTATGCACATTTTATGGACCCAAAACAATTTTATGTTTTTATTTTTGCACAAGCAACAAGAAAAAATTATTTTTAAAAAAATGACCGAGATTTCCTTAGGTGAGTTACTCGTGTGGATTGGAGGCAAGAAAAGAAAGGAGGAGACGGCAGATTGGGGCAAGAAGACAGCTTGCGCCTGTGTTTGTACATATTTCAGAGAGGGAGGGAAGAAAAAGAAAAGGAGGGAAGCGGGGAGAGAGGGAAAGAGAGCGGAAGGGAGGTCGCGAGAGGCAGGCAGGCAGGCAGGCAGGTAGGTAGGTATCTGGAGCAAATACATCCGATCCTTTCCCCATCCATGCCTTCAGTAATAAAGCCTTTGTTCTTTGACCTTAGGTTAACATCAGCACCCAGGAGCTTTGGGAGGAAATGCTCAGTTCCAAAGGACTAACTGGTAATTTAAGTTTTTAGATCCAACCTTTTCAATATTTCAACACAGTATATTGAACCAGGAAGAGAAAAGCTGCAATGAGCGCCATTTTCCTCTAATCTTGAGTTCCGTAAATGAAGAGCCGAGTCTTTTCTTCGTGTGCATAGATACATCCAAAGAGCCGAGTCTTTTCTTCGTGTGCATAGATACATCCAACTTGCACATCTGTTAGTATGTTCAGTTCAGGAAAGCCATCAGGACTGCTGGCCGACAGGGCTCTCTTGTCTCAGAGCTGACTGTTAGACCCAAGGGTTGTTTGGTGTGAAGGAATGAAAACCTCTTCTGACTGCCTGAGTCGTAAAGGGGAATGTACCGGAAGGAATATGGGACCTCTTGGAACTCAGGGGCTGGAAGGAGAGCCAGGCTTCCCGAGGGGCTGGAGCCAGGCACTGCCCCGCTATTAGGATACAGCATAGCCACTGTCCCCTGGGCCTCCTCCTCCCTATCCTCTTGTTTGCTATCTATCGCAATTTACTTAGTAGTTTTATTAAAAAATTAATATTTATTTTTTAAAAGATTTTATTTATTTATTTGAGAGACTGAGAGAGTGCAGAGGGAGAGGGAGGAGGTGACTCTCTGCTGAGCATGGAGCCCAAAGTGGGGGGGCGTGATTCCAGGACCCCGAGATCGTGACCTGAGCGAAAGGCAGACGCTTAACTAGCTGAGCCACCCAGGTGCCCCCAAAATGAACATTTATTATCCCATAGTTTCTGTGGGTCTGGAATCCAGGTGTTGCATTGCCTTTGGTTTGAGGTGTCTCTGGTTTGGGGTCTCCCACCAGGCTGTGATTAAGGAGTGAAACAGGGAACGTCAAAGCTCAACGAAAGTTTCAGTTTGCTTCTAAGCTTGGTCATGTGGCTCTGACAGATCTTAGAAGGTCACTTCCAACTTTGTTCCTGTGACTGTTAGCAGGACTCAGGGCCCTGCTGGTCATTGGCCAGAGACATCAAATTCTTGCTATCAATTTCCCCACAAGCCTACTCACAACGCAGTAACTTTCTTCTCCCTGAGGAAGAGGGTAGGGGGAGAGAGACACACGTAAGTCAGAATCTTTCTGTAACTGAATTTCAACAGTGATGTCCCATGGCTTTGCCCTACTGTTTATTAGAAGCCGGTCATTAGGCCTGGCCTGCACTCAAGGGCAGGGGGACCTCCCAGGAGACAGGACTCCCCCATCTTAGAGGCTGCCAGCCACATCTGCCGCTGCTGTTCCTTTCTCATCTGCATTGACCATGCGTATCTCTGGGCTCCCTTTCTCTCTCTGTATCTGCTCAGTTCTCCTCCCTATACACCTGCTTGGCAAGCTTGTGTCTGCTCTTCTCTCTCCCCGGTGCCACCCGCACCTAGGGACTTCAGCCTTCGAGGCCCCTACCCCTCTCCTCCCCCATGACTCAGTTAGTCTTTTCCAGCCCCTTCCCCACTGTTCCCAGAGATATGTCCTGAGCTCCAGTTCAGTTTCCTGAACATGCCACAAGTTTCCCCACTTTTTCACTTTTATCCATGCTGTCCCTGCTCCCTGGAATATCATGACCCCCAGGCCCCGCTCCAAAGCAGCAACCTCCTTGCATGAAATCTTTCCAGAATCTCTGTGCAGTCACTTCCCCTGGGTGTCACCTGGGCATTTGGCGTGGGGCTCTGTCTCCCCCTCTCCACCCAGCACACACCCAGCTTGGTGTGGCCCCTGTCTCGGGGAGCAGTCACGGCTTTCCCCCTGAACTCTAAACACAGGGGCATTGTCTTTTTCCTCTCTGTCTCCAGCAGACTTGCCTGGGCCTGGGGCAGAGTGCAGGTCGCACTGATTCG
Source organism: Mustela nivalis (assembly GCF_964662115.1). Lineage (NCBI taxonomy): Eukaryota > Metazoa > Chordata > Mammalia > Carnivora > Mustelidae > Mustela > Mustela nivalis. Next base: position 122,442,700 of record NC_139020.1, read on the forward strand.
GCAGCATGGGTGGGAGTCTTGCCACATTCAACTGCCTGAGGGATTACACAGCTTTTTTGATGGTGTCAGGTCTCAACTATTTTGTCTGCATGTCTTGGTGGGTGCAGCTGGAGCATGGCTGTAGGGCAAAACAACCATTACTTCTGTTTCTTTAACGGCAGTAAGAAAACTATCACTTCATCACATTTTGAGAATTTGCTGTGTCTCAGGCACCCTAGGTGATCACAGCGGACATCTGCTGGGTGTGGACTCTTGTCAAGCCCTGCTCTAAGCATGCCAGGGAATTGCATCTTCTGGGGGCAGCAGGGGCTCGTCCTTCCCTTCTGATGGGGCGGTCTCGAGGAAGCTATGCTCTTCCTTCTTTCTAAAGCCAGCAGACATGTGCTTCCAAAGGAAACTGCCATCTTGGAAATCTCGCCTTCTCCTGGCTCATTTTCCCTTGCCTTCAAATAGGCAAGTCAATTCAGATTTACACGTGTGCACACACAGGCCTTTTCATTTTCTCTGCCATGCCTTTCCTCCCAGATATCTTCTCTGTTTTGCTTCCTGTCTTTCAGTCAGACTCTTGATAGACTTCCTCTCCAGTCCTGCTCTCTCCCCCATAACGTTGTGAAGTATGCCTTTGCCCCACCACTGCTAAGACAGCCAAGGACTATGAGGGGAGACAGGAAGCTGAACTAAGGGTGCAAATCCTGCAGAGAGATTGGTGAGCTAATGGGACCCCATTTTTTTTCCCCAGTGGGGTGTGGACATGCTTTCCTTGGTGGGCCCAAACACAGGCTCTCTAAGTTTCCAAAGACTTTTTCCTGGCTTGATCCAAATGATTTCTTCCCCCATGACTATGGTGTATTGAAATCCCCAGACCTCTCAAGTGTGATGCTGTTGTCCTCAGAGAAGCCCAGAGCTTTAGCTTCTGTGTGGGTGCCCAGGAGGCCCAAGTCTGCCTCCATCTCTGCTGGTGCCTGGCTACCTTTGAGACCACTGGCCTTAGATTTTCTTGTTTGTACTAGAAACCCAGCGATCTAGAATCCATTTGACATTTCTCCTTCCCCCAAATGATCTCTCCCTGCCACCACCCTGTTCTTTTCCTCTGCCAGGCTCCTAGGTGGAGTCTTTTCCATACCCACGTGACTTTCCTCACCTGTCTTTCCCTTTCAAAGTCTGTGGATTCTTCCCTTCCTCCCCTCCCGCCTGCACTGCCCCCCTGTGCCTGGCTTCCCCATGCCTCCTATACCCCACTTGGTTCTCAATTTCTCCCCGCAAAACTGCGCGGCTTGGCTGAAGCTAACCAGCACACCTGAACCCACGCATCTCACTTCTTTCCTGGAGTAGTTGAAACAGCATGCAATGAGACGAACCTGGGATCAAAGCTAGGTTCTACCGCTTGAGAATTCAATTGTTTTTTCTTTTCTTTTGTACCCTGGGTTACTTACTTCACGTCTTTGAACTTCACACAATCTAGCACCAGCTACGTCGTCATGATGGGGCTGGGTACGTCTTGCGTGTGTCTGGTACGCATGTGTTGGCTTTGCTTAGCTTTCTCACAGGCCCTGTGGCCTCATACAATCAGACCAGACGGTTCCCTCATGCCCAGTCCTGGCATACTCCATAGACTGCGACTGACAAAGAAAAAATAATCCGAGTTTCCATCTAGGTCTCTAGCAGGTATACTTTTCAGGAGAACGACATTGATTTTTTTTTTTTAAGATTTTATTTATTTATTTGAGAGAGAGACAGGGAGAGAGAGCATGAGCGAGGAGAAGGTCAGAGGGAGAAGCAGACTCCCCGTGGAGCCGGGAGCCCAATGCGGGACTCGATCCCGGGACTCTGGGATCATGACCTGAGCCGAAGGCAGTTGTCCAACCAACTGAGCCACCCAGGCGTCCCGAACGACATTGATTTTATAAAGTAAATAAAACCTTCCTTGGGCACCTGGGTGGCTCAGTGGGTTAAGCCGCTGCCTTCGGCTCAGGTCATGATCTCAGGGTCCTGGGATCGAGTCCCGCATCGGGCTCTCTGCTCCGCAGGGAGCCTGTTTCCTCCTCTCTCTCTCTCTGCCTGCCTCTCTGCCTACTTGTGATCTCTGTCTATCAAATAAATAAATAAAATCTTAAAAAAAATTATAAAACAAAACAAAACAAAACCTTCCTTTACCCAAAGAAGAGGCTTTCAATTCTCAGGGGGGAAAATGTCAAAACTGTGCTTATTATCAAAGCAGCTAAGAGTTGACTGTAGGTTGACAGGCCGCCTACAGTGACCTCTTTTAGAATAGATCATTTTAGTACAATTCAAATATTTATTGAGGGCCACTCTATGCCAGCCCAACCATGACGGTAGCCTGAAAATCACTACAGGGAAAGGATCCCTGTAGAGAAAACTGTTTCCTACCACACTTACTTCATTATGTGTAGAGTTAAGAACACTGAGTTGTAAGCATGAGGGGCGGCTGTGTCTCTGTGCTGGCTCCCACTCCAAGGGGAGAATAAACCCCGTGAGCCATTGAATAACCCTGCAAACAGACGTGTGTCTGGAGGGGGTTCAAGTTTGCAGGGGTCAGTTTTACCTGACCTGGAGAGTACTGGTGCTCACTTAATGTTCCTGCTTCTTGGATGCACACAGTTGTCGATGTCTACCAAGGCTGGTGTGGGCCCTGCAAACCCATGGTAAGCCTCTTCCAGAAGATGAGGATCGAGGCCGGCCTGGACCTTCTGCATTTTGCATTAGTAAGTTCCTCACTAGGGGGGTGGGGTTATGGACATTGGGGAGGGTATGTGCTATGGTGAGTGCTGTGAAGTGTGTAAACCTGATGATTCACAGACCTGTACCCCTGGGGATAAAAATATATTACATGTTTATAAAAAAAAAGTAAGTTCCTCACTCAGCAGAATGCCACGCAACACTGTAAAATAAACATTTAAAAGCGGGGACAGGAAACGTGAGCTGCCCTTCCCAGATGATTGAAAAGGCATCAGTTGTGAAAATTTTGGTCATCAGTCACGAAGCTTTATAGTTTCTTCCATGATGAAGGGTTCCTACCCCATCCCCACCCGCCTGACAGTCAATGTGAGCTCAGGCATCTCGATCCTGTGCACAGGGAAGGGGTGTGTGTCACCCCACAGGTGAGTATGCCATGGCTTCTGGCTCATGAGCCCTGGGAACTCTGAAGTCTTACTCTCAGAGCACACAGTTCCAAGAGTTTTATGCTCTGCTCCATCACGGGGAGCTTCTAGCCAATGTTTACTTGGATCAATGTACGGAAATGGGAATAAATTCCAGAGAAGCGTGTGAGAGACACTCGGATGAGAGGTTCTAGGAGAACACAGGAGAAAAGACACTTGCGCTCACCTCTCAAGGACTCGGCACTTTCTTCACGGGGCGTCAGTTCTGGTACCTCTGGGGAAAGTGTGCAGTGGGAATGCCTGCCCCCGTACAGGCTTTCTCAGGCTCGGAAGGCAAAGACTAAGGACCTTCTCCCTCTGTGGGTGTCGGTCTTGGCAGCAGCAAGGTGGCATGCAGAGCAGCAGCTGGCTGGGGAGCAGAAGGAACCTTGTTTCCACCTTGTCTTATTCTTCCAAAAAGCCTGTATGCCAACAATTTTTACCAGTATGTCCACAGCAGAGTTATTCTGATGAAAAGACATTAGGGGCCGAGGCACGAGAGCCTGCCAGGGCATCCTCTGGGGCGAACAGTCACAGTGTGGCTGTGAGTGTGGCCGTGCATGGGGCGAGGTGTGTGTAAGATGGATATGTGTGAGTATATACACATGGGTGTGTGTGCGTATGTGCTGTGTGTTTATGGCGTCTATGTGTGTATATAAGGGGTTTGTGTCTGTGTGGGTATTGTCCCGTGTGGTTCTCCCACCAGCATGCCCCTGTGTTCCTGGCACCCTAGGTCCCCCCTGACAGCTTGTTTTCTTTAGGCAGAAGCAGATTGTCTTGATGTCCTTGAAAAATACCGTGGGAAGTGTGAGCCGACCTTTCTGTTTTATGCAGTAAGTATATCTGCAGAACCAGAAACACATTACAGATCATCAGGGTTCTATCTCACTGAAAGTCACCAAGAGGCTTCACTGATCCAAATGAGGGACTGCCTTCTCCTTGACTGCGTTTGTTATTTGGGGTAGGAAGAGGCACGCTTACTTACTTCATGGTGATGCAGGTGCCTGCCTCGCATGATGGCCCGGCTCACTAGCAGGGAGGCCCGGCACGACGCAGCTCCTGATGGTCCCTCTGGGCCCGCAGCCTTCCTGGCCGGCTGCATATGGGAGAGAATGGGAGTCACTCAAATGCGTCTGCTCCTTCTGGCTCATGCGTACGCTTGACTGATGCTTCACGATCAGAGAGCAAAGTTTTCAAGATTTCCTCCACCATAGAAGGAAGCTTTCAGCACACACACTCTAAGGGGGCAGACAAGCTCCGCATTCATTTTTATTGAATTGTAAGATGTGAAGATATGCTTCCAGACATTCAGAAATGAGAGCCAAGTCATTCCATGTTTTGGAAGAGAAATTGGACGTCTTTGGGAGTGACATCCACGCTCTGGCCCCATGCCCCTCAGGGCCCACTGCCTCACTCCTGGCTTCGTAGCTTAGGCTACCTGCCAGGCCCTAAAGGCAAGTGCCAGAAATGCTCCTGCTGACTGCAGCCCCCTCCTCGTATAGTCAGGGGAAACTGAGGCCTACCCACCCACCTCTCCTGACAGCCAGGCCAGGGTGGCTGAGTTTGGAGACCTTCAGATTCCTGCCCTCGGCACCGCACGTTTCAGAAACTGGAGGCTTCTGGCGAACATTATCTGGGTGTTGATTCGTGATGGAAGACTGGAAGGGAGGAGTGGGAAGGGGCCCCAGTGACAGCAGAGCACAGGCAAGGAAATGCGATCGCTGGCACAGGGGTTCGTTCGCTGGCTTGCGCCTATAGTGATGAGGGTATGAATCATACGGGGGCGGTGTGGGGGCAGGTGCCAAGGCGGTGGGCTCCATCACAGCCTCTCCTCTGCGGGGTGGGGTGGGAATGGGGAGGGCCTGCTCACCACCAATTTCTGTGAGTAATAGGCATAGATTGACTGTCAAAAAGGTTAAAGGAGACTCAGTCACCCCAAACGCCACCTTGATGTGAAGGTGAACAAAGCTTCCTCTGACTACCCCATATGGAGCTGGGAATCCATTCTTGCCCTAAATGCCAAGCATCTTGTACATTCCCCCTCTTCAAGCAATGGTCTTATTCTATGGTGATTGTTTCTTTGATATGACCACCTCTCCCCACTTGACTTCCCGTTCCCTGAAGCAGGCAACTCTGGCTTTTCACATTGACTGTTCATATGCTTTGCCTCTGTCTTGGCGCTTAGCAGAGTAAGTGCTCAATAGGTACTTGTTGAGTGGACGAGCCACGACTAGGCCACCCTTATTCACTCACAGCCTCGTTGCCCTGCTTCTCCCTTAACTGATTCCCTGTTTCCCTGAAGGCAGTTCTGAAAGGAGAGGCATGGGGGAGATAGCAGAGAAGTGGATAGAGGCCTCGACCTTGGGCACGTGCCTAAGCAAAGCACTTGGACACTCGCTGTCTCTTGAAAGACATGAAGATAGGTGAAGATGAGTTCAGGTGGTTTGGGTGGCGCGTGTGTTCTGTGTTCTAGGGTGGAGAGCTGGTGGCTGTGGTTAGAGGCGCCAATGCCCCACTGCTGCAGAAAACCATCCGAGAGCAGCTGGAGGCTGAAAAGAAAGTTCTGGCCGAAGGCTGTGAGCGCAAAGTGGTAAGGAGCCCTCCCGCCAGAAGCAAACTCAGTGTCTCCCTGCCCCATGAATTTTCCTGGAGTGCTCAGTGACATGTGTCATTAAATGCACACCTGGGGTCTCTGAAGGCTCAGGGGGAGGCAGTGCCCACTAGGCATACATGCATTTTATCTTATTATTTTATTTTGGATTTTATTTATTTATTTGACAGAGAGAGAGTGGGGAGAGGGACACAGAGAGAGGGAAAAACAAACTCCCCACTGAGCAGGGAGGCACATGCGGGGCTGGATCCCAGGACCCCAGGATTAGGACCAGAGCTGAAGGCAGACACTTAAACAACTGAGCCACCCAGGTTCCCCAACATGCATTTTAAAAACTTTAAAAAAGTCACCCCCTTCATCCAGAGCCTTGAACTTCTTTTACCCATTTCCCATGCATCCCCCACTTCAATTCTTAACGGGGGTTTCTGGACCCCTGACAATGAGTTCAGAAATGGAAATAAAGTTACGGAGTAGAGTAGTAGGTAAAGGTGAGCTCTCTCCTGGTGACCTGCCCTTGCCTCCCATACCTGAAAGTTTACTTGAGATCCCCAAGGGATTATTTAATTTAGAAATTAAGCTGTCATTCACACGAGCAATCAACATGGCTTGTGATTTTGATAAATTGTTTCCATGACAGCACAGTCTCTCACAGTTACTCACAGAAACTTGGCTGCCATTGAACACAGACACCAGCGTCAGTTAGAGGCATTTCCTGTGCTTTGAGCTTCCGTCCAACGAGCCTTAAAGTTGTTGTGTTCATTGTTCAAGTTTTCATACTCACTTTCAAATAGTAAAGGCCTATTTTTATAGAACAGATTAGAATCAATTATATTTTTTGCTGAAAATTACACGTGCTTGTGCCCCCTCCAGGGGGAGATGATATGTGTCTTCACGACTAACATGCCCAGGGGAGGCAGTAGCTAAGGATCTCCCTGTGTGTCTTCTGGCCGACTCCCTACTTCATTTTTTCTACTTGAAGCTTGTGGAAATGGGCCGAATCTAAACCTTAAAGTCAGCATGGATTTCCTTGTCTTCGAACACCCTCACCCCCACAGTCATCTGGCTACTAAAAAGGGTCTTGTAAAGTTTCAAAGGCTGATGGTCTGATGGTCTCGACTCCCTTTTCTTGGTTCTGCATTTCAAGCCTTTGTTTTTTGTTGTTGTTGGTTTTTTTTTTTTTTTTTGCCTCTGCCGGTTTCTGGAGGCCGTTGTGGTAATTTTAATTAGTTAACCACTTTCTGTTTGTGACCAATTTGTTCCTCTAGATTAGAGATGAGCCTCTGTCTGATGAAGACGGATGCCTCTCCCACGACAAGGACATTGGTGACGACGAGGACGTGGGTGAGTGCAGAACCAGTCAGCAAGGTGAGAAGCAAAGGACAATCAGTGATGTGGGCATCAGAACTCTGGGAAGATTAACCTCAAAACATTCTGTTTCCATTACCTGACTTCAAACATGACTTTGTCAAATCTTCCTTCTGCCCTTTCTTGCCATCGTAGGTACCTTTCACAGCTTTCCAATCATGCTCAACTATAACAGGTATGACTTTTAAGGCAATAACCCAGCATCAGGAAAAGCCCCACCTAATAAAAAGGAAGATAGAATTTCAAGTAATGAAGCTGGTGTTTCCTGGGTCTTTGTTTGAACTAAATCGCTCATTTCTTTTCTTCACCTTTTTCTGAAGGGTCCAAAAGTCAGGAGTCCTGGGCGTCACAGTTATTCCTGAACCTTTACTATGAGAAGAACATCTTGACCTGACAGCAGGGAAACCAGAAGTTAGAAGGTGGCTTGTGACAGTAACTGAGATGCCAGGGGAAATCAGCATTAAGTTCAGGAACTGAGTTGAAAGGATAAGGAAGATTTTTATTATTGCGTGAACCAGAAAGGCTGTTTGTTCATGTGTAGATAATGGAGGTGGTTTGAGTTGGGATTCTAACAAGGAAAGCGGCACAGTTTGGAGAGCAAAAAAACTTTGTGTGAAAAAAATCAGTGTTTTGGCTTCTGCAAGAAACCGTTGTTACTGCCTTTTTTGGATGATCTCCTTTACCCTCCCTCATTATCTCCTCTCAAATCGAATCTCTCCACCTAGAAAGTAACATAAAATCTGCTCTTGCCCTTGGCCTTCCTCTCCTCCACGCCTGAGCTTCCTGAGCTCCCTACTCCTTGGGTACCCCTCACCTTTGGCTCCTGCCCGACCTGTTTCCTGGTGCTCATGGGGCACTGCTGACCTTTTTGGTGCCAAACCCAACACACGGTGTCCAGTCATATCCTACAGCCTCTCGCTGAGGACTTGGATAATGTCGACTGTACCTTCTTTCTCCAAACCCTCGTCTCTTTCTCGTTTTCCTTCTATGTCTCTGGCCTCTCTGCAGCCTCCCCTTCATTGACCTTTTCTCATGTGCTCCCCTTTCAAGCTGCAATTTTCCAGGCCCTGATCTGGCCTCTTCTCTTCTCACCCTGTGTCTCTAGAGGATCTCATTAATGGGTCATCATATAAGGGATTTCATTTTACGAGTCCCTTAAAGACTAAGTATTCATAGGATGTTACAAATAAAATAGAAGAATGGATAATCTGTTGCTTTAAATGATTCACATTTTTGCAGTACCCATGTTTTTGAGATTTTTTGAGTAGGAATCTCTCCTCAAAAGCAGATATCATGTTTCATTGCCATACAACTGATACAAAGGTTGAGAACAGAAAATAGGCTATGGGGGATACAGAGTCTGTGGAGAAGACAGAGAGCTCACCAAAGCCAAGCTGATACAAACAGGAGTACAGCAGGGATGGGCTTATGGACTGGACACCGAGCCCCCTACAGGCCTGAACAGGAATTGTACTCATACACCACCTCCGCAGGGCCTGTGGACACTGACCCAAGGACAACCATCAGGACACTGTTCAGGGAGCTATGACTGATACCTTGGCTCCAAACAATGAGCCAGCCAACCTGGTCTTCTCTCAGGAGAATCTGTGATGACAGAGAAGATGGTCGTTGCAGTTTGGTAGAATGTGCTGGTGCTGAAGAGTCGTAGAGACTCAGGGCCTGGGGCAGTCTTCACTGCCCATATGCCAGGAAAGTTAAAAAGAAGCTCTGGTGAAGTAGCCAGAAGAGTGAGAGGAGAACACAGTAGACAGCACTTAGAGGCTCCAAATCAGGGGAGGTGACAGGAAGGCACAAGTGAGTGTTCCCTCTGCTCCAGTGTTCCCCAGCTCCAAGCCAACTCTTTCAGTTGTTGCTGGGCTTCTGTTCCTGAGTGGTTGGTCTCTGACCTCCTCCCTGCTCTCCCTTCCCTTCCTCCCTCCCCACCTGCACCTCACCCCTCTTCTCCCAGGATCAAGTCGCTTGCCTCTCTCCATCCCTTGGAACCAGGTAGAGGGTGAGGTCTGTAGCCTGACCCACGCCTCGACTAGAGTCCAAGTGTGCAGGGGCACAGCCCAGAGGCCAGCACGGGAGCCCTGGGAGCTGTGTGCAGAGGCTGCATGGTCCCTGTGGATACCCTGAGAGCCTCAAAGATGGGTGCCAGGAGCCCAGCGTCTGACAGCACTATTGTCTGCTTCTTGCAGCTTCATCAGAGAAGACCTGCACCTTGGCCATCATTAAGCCAGATGCAGTGGTCCATGGAAAGACTGATGAGATTATTATGAAGGTAAGAAAGACCAGGCTTCCTGGACAGACTGCCCTCATGTCTCCTCTGGTGGAAAAGCAGGGGCGGGACATCGAACAACAGTGTACTATTGGAAAAGGAGGCTGCTGAGGAGCTCTGACCAAAATGCCAGTTAAGTCAATCACACATTTTTTTTTTTTAAGATTTTATTTATTTATTTGACAGAGGTATCACAAGTAGGCAGAGAGGCAGGCAGAGAGAGAGGGAAGCAGGCTCCCCACTGAGCAAAGAGCCCGACGTGGGGCGTGATCCTAGGATGCTGAGATCACGACCTGAGCCTAAGGCAGAGGCTTAACCCACTGAGCCACCCAGGCGCCCCAAGTCAATGACACATTCTGTAGCTGTTTGGGACAGATGTGATGAGATGAGGGTCTTCGCTGCCTTTAATGTTCCCTTTCCCATTATCTTTTACTTTTCAGCTCATTTAAATGTGAATGTGAATTTGGGCTTGATTTTCCCTTTCACAACATATATATATGCACATTACAGATCCACGAAGCCGGTTTTGACATTCTAGCAAATGAAGAGAGAACCATGACAGAAGCAGAAATGCGGTTTTTCTATCAGCACAAAGCTGGAGAGGTCAGCTCCTTTGCTTCTACATGTCCAACCCACTCTCATATCTTTCTCTTTCCCCAACATTATGTTTATAGATTGATGTTAGTTTGGGAGAAAATAGAGTATTAGGAAGAACAAGAATATGAACAGCCAGAAGGCCATGATTTGCTCTTAAAGATTATAGTGTGTGTTAGGTAGAAAGTTCTTTGGCTGCAAGGAAGAGATTTTGATTCTAACTTAAGTGATGACATGAAGAATTTCTTGGAAGAATACTCCATAGGTCCCAGAACTGAAGAAGAGAGTTGAAGGAGTTGAACAAGAAGGTGCTGGGGAGAAGAACCTCTGCCCTGGGTCACTGTTTCCTCTCCTTGTGCTAGGAGGCATAGAGTTGTAGGGAGCTTAGAAGCAGAATCCCATGAACAGTCACTTTAGGTGCTGCTGTTGGACAACTTAGATTCAACCACTTTCCACTCACTTCCGCTTCTGCCTCCCCTACTTGGGATACTTGGGATGGAGGCCTAATGGACCCCGCTTGGTCGTAGCCTCACCTTTCAGGTGAGGTGTGTGTGTTTAGAGAGTGGCAGTGGAGGGGGTGGAGAGGCATCACTGTTGTCAGCCAGACTAGGCCAAGTGAACCGGGGAAGGGCTCTCCCCAAAGGAAAACTGCTACTTGAAGCAGGGGGAAGAGTTGTAAGGCATTGCGAAAAATAAGTCTTAGCTACACGGCACCCCATGGTTATCCAGCATCCACATGATTTCCACACACGTGTCCCTACTTAACTTGTTACAGTCTCTCATTCAACCCCAAATAAATCAAATCCAAGTCTCATTTTCCTGGTTTTGCCTTTGTCTGGGTTCTCTTTGTGTTGCTGGTCACCACCACCCTTCCCATGGGTCCTCCATGGGCATGGTGGCTGGTGGCAAGGCTGCTCACTGACCCCCTCCCTTCCTGCAGGTGCTATGGGCCCACTGACCCACTATAGACCCCAGTAACTCTGCCCTGGGTCACTGTTTCCTCTCTTTGTGCTAGGAGGCATTTGAGAAGCTGGTTCACCACATGTGCAGTGGACCGAGCCACCTCCTGATCCTCACCAGGCCTGAGGGCACTGAGGACGTGATCACTGCCTGGCGAACGCTCATGGGGCCCTGTGACCCTGATGTAGCAAGGAGGGAGCAGCCTGACAGGTGATGTCACCAGCTGTTGTCTTTTCATTTTTCTCAAAACCTGCATCCAAAGAAGCCCAGAGCCTTGCTCTATATTCAGTCCCAAATCCCCGTTACATATATTTGGAGAGACGCTGACCTCTTTGTTATCTATGTGAGGAGACCCTGCTACCCTCACTCTCTGATCTAGTCCTACAGTTAGGGAGTTCCACAATGTTCCAGAAACAAAGGCAACACGCATCCAGGAAATATGGATTACAGGTCCCCGCCAAAGTCTGCCAAGTCAGAGACTCTGGGCAGAGCCTAAGGATCCACACAGGGTGTTCTGAGGCCCCCTGGATTCTGAGCACTTGGTTCTGCACTTTGCACGAGGCTGCCGTGGCCCTGTATTTAGCCTGGCATCAATGCCAAACCCACTGTGCCTTGTCTTTGAAGCTGAGAGCGCCCCAGTGACCAGAAAGGAAATGAGCAAGAGACTAAGTAACTGCAGTTGTACCTTGCAGTTGTAGGAGACCAGAACATTCATACATGGGACTAATAAGACAGCCCAGGGTTCAGATCCTAGCTAACCACATACTCAAATAAGTCCTTTTTCTGAGCTTCAGTTCTCATCTGTAAAATGGGGTTATGACACCTGTCCTGGGAGCTGTTAAGAGTACTCCCTAGGGCCATACATTAATCCCTCTGTGCCTCAATTTCTTCATCTGAAAAATGGATACTACAATGACTCACACATTGATGAGATTAAATGAGCATATGTACGCATGTGTGTGTGTGTGTCTGTATGTGTATATACATATATGTATATGAAACGCTTGGAACAGTGCTTGATGCAAAGGAAGCCCTGGCAATATTAGTGTTATCTTACGGGGTTATTGAGGAATTAACGAAGCACACCTACATCGAGCTCTTGGCAGGGTGTTCGTCCCTGGTAGTGAGATCAACAAAATGGCAGCTCTCGAGCCTACACTGTGACTCACGCATATTTAAATTGAGAATCGTGACAGAGTGTCCTTCACAGAGCTGTGGCACAAACGAAACGGGATCGTGTATGTGAGTACTTGGCAACATGCCCAGCACACCTTCTTGCTGAAATAGATGTCAGCTACTGTCCTTGCTGTTGTTCCTGGCGTTTCCAATGCAGAAAAAGCCATTTCACAGAAGTGCAAGGGGCTAACTGGTTGCTGGTGCCCATGTTGCCAGAGAGCAAAAGTTTCTTTTCAAATGAAACAATTGTTTCTTGTTTTGCCAATGTTCGCAGTCTCCGAGCTCAGTTTGGCACAGAAATGCCCTTCAATGCAGTCCACGGAAGCCAGGACAGAGAGGACGCCAGCCGAGAACTGGCGCTGTTCTTCCCCACATTTAAGTTTTCAGATGAACTTCTAGAAGCCTCTTTATGTAAGTCATCAAGGCAGTTTGTCTTTATTAAATCTGCACTGAATATTTGGGGGGGTAATAACTATGTGGTAACAGAATCTTCGATCTAATAAGGTCCTATTTGATAAAGAGGGGCCATTATATAACTTTAGCAGTAGTCCTAGTCTGTTCTCTGTTTCCTCAGAGTAATGATGTTGCTTTTTAATCTTCATTACCTTTTGTTTTTTTCTGCATTCATACTTTCATTGCAAAGTTACTTTGCATTTTCTTGTGGAAACCACAGGGAAAATGTAACTAGCTTACTAGAACCCTGCTTCAAAGCCAGCTAGAGGCCAGATTTCACTTCCTCACTTCCTCTGCACTTCCCAAACCTCATGCCAGGCCCGTGGGGGTGTTGCTGGGCAGTGGAGCATTATACGAAAGGACTCTGAGCCTGCTGTGGTTCTTGTTCCTCTGCCCCCACATTTTGGGAAAAGCATGCTAGGTCATCTCCACCTCCAAATCTGGGTGAGAAACCGGAGAGGTCCAGAGTTCATGTGACTTACCCCACTCCACAAGTAGAACTAGGCCTGGCCCCTGATGCTCCCGCTGCCGAGTTGGGTATCTGTGGTCTGAGCCTGAGGTGAGGTGGGAGGGACCAGGGGGGTGAATATCCTAGGAAAAGCAAAGGATATGAGGGTGGCATTCCTGGGAGAAGGCTGCATGTAGATCTGAAATGGTAACATACTTGTGCACCAATGTTCGGGTTTTAACCAATACACTTACCTAAATGTTTTGTATGTTCAGTGTCCTCAGGATCTGAATCCAGCTGAGTGAGAATAGGTGGTCTGAGGGCATCGGAAGAGGGGATGGGAGCTGGCCTGTGCTGGCCCTCATTTAATTCTTGTGGCCAAGGGGCGAGCTGGGTGCGATGGTGGGGTGTAGAGTGGAGAGATCACAGCAAGTGTGGCTTTATAGGGACCCGGGTTGACACATGTGAGTGTGTGCTGTGGTTCTTCAAGGCCATTCCCCGGCTGGGAGGAGATCTTACTCTGGTGACGAGGGCCTGCTTTCCTCCAGGAACCTGCCCTCAGAGAGTGCTCATGATGTATTTCCTTATGTGTCCAGGGTCATGACACATCTTCATCCTTTTGGGGGGGCCATCGGAAACAAGTGGTAGAACTTAGGGCCAAGTCTGGGGAAAGACGAGGGTAGCCCGGCTGGGAAATACTCAATGGAGCTAGAGGAGAGTGTTGGGAGATCATGAGCCTGACTTTTGGGCCCCAGGTGATAATGAGCTATGGGGACACTTCACAGGGGTCTGAGCCCAGAGACATCCCAGGAATAAATGCCCAGCCTCCTGAGAGCATGACTCTGAAGCAGCCTTGTAAGGGTACTGAAGTGCTGCTCATTTGATGTGTCAGGCCTTCTCAGTCGTCAGGAGCAGTTTGCTTCCAACTTACCCATCGCTTTCTCTGCTAAGTGTCAGGGATCAAGGGCACTGGAGACAAGATCATCCTGGGTTTGAATCCTGGCTCCGCTAGTTATCAGCTGAATAGCCTCGGGAAAGTTATTTACCTTTCTGGGACCCAGTTTCCTCATCTGCGAAATGGAGATAATGACAGACCCATTATTAGCCCCATAATAATATCCCCACAATAGTGATCTTCCCCACAGGGCTGTTGTGAAGATGGAAAGAGACAAAGGATATTGAAGTTCTTAACCTGGAGCCTGACACATTTAAGTCCTCAACATATTACTCATTCTCTTGATTTTTAAAAAAGGTTTTATTTTTAAGTAATCTCTACACCCAACATGGGGTTTGAACTCACAACCCCAAGATCGAGTCTCGTGCTCCATCAGCTAAGCCAGCCAGGTGCCCCTCATTCTCCTAATTTTTAATTCCTGGTCTGGAATAAACCTATTAGGACCTTTCTCTGCTGTCCCTCCCACCCTGACCCCTTGCTTCACTGTCTGTGATGTATTTAGATCCCCTTTTCCTGCTGCCTTGTGGATGGTGAGTGGGACAGAGTACAGGAACAGGGTTACATTTCAGAAGTCCTGTAGAACATCTGTCATCCCACAGGCCACGGGGCTGAAGGAGCGGTGGGCCCCACTGAGGCACGTTGCTTCCCTGAGGACACAGACTGAGAGGCTGGGCTGCTGTTCCAGAGCATGTGACCAGGGGCAAGGCCATGAGATGAGCTGTCAGTGCGCTTGAATCAGTTGCCCATAGGGCAGCTCCAGAATTGGAACTCACTCTTTTCAGCCCCAATACTTTTTTGGTTTAGTTATGTCTTATGAACAATAAAAATAGTATATATTTTCTTGCCTTATTAAACAGTATGTAAAACATACAGGTTTTTGTTGTTGTTGTTGTTTTTTACTACCTCTGGGATTTTATAAAATAAATGGTCATCTGTTTTGGTACCCTGGTATGGTATGGTGTCATCTCAGAGGATACTGAGTTATATAGGATAGTGTTTCCCCAATAACAAATCTACTCATTGGACTAAACAGGTTTAGAGTGAACTTGAAAATAGTGCAAAAAGATTGGCTATAACACTTCTAGGCATATGGACATGGAAGCAGATAGAAATTGGCTTTAATCTTCCTGCTGCCTACCCAGTCATGGGGATAGTCCTGCAATGCTGCCCAGTTGGCGACCTGAAGCTTTCCATGCATCAGGCCATGTTCATAAAGAAATGCTTGGAGGGGCTCCTGGGTGGCTCAGGATTAAATATCTGCCTTCCGCTCAGGTCATGATCCTGAAGTCCTGCGATCGGGTCCCACATTGGGCTCCCTGCTTGACAGGGAGTCTGCTTCTCCTGCTGACCTCTCTCTCTCTGATGTTCTCTCTCTCATTCTTTTTCTCTCAAATAAAAAAAAAGAAAAAAAAGAAATGCTTGGAGTTATATTTGGAACCAGGAGTCATCTGATTTTCTTGGTGCTCCCTTTCCCCATTTCTTTGGTTTCTGATTCTGGCTACTACCTAATTTTAAAGTCCGAGAGCTCCCAGTAGAGCCACGTTGCCTCCAGCTTTCACTAAATCACCTGGTTGAGCCATCCTTCCATGGCTGTGCCCCTGAGGTTGAACATTTCATGAGGTTTTCAATAAAAAGTAACTATTATTACCTCTGTGAGTATTAACATGGATAGCCATTTCCTCCTGCTGGTTTGCTCTTTGGTCTATTTGAAAATTCACTAAGCCCAAGCATCCACTTTCCTTTCTGAGGAAAAGGCAAATGTTAGCGACTTCCTTTCATTTGCTGGTTTTCTCCAGAAGACTTCGCTTGTGACTTGAAGTTCTTTAAATGCGCAGTTAGCTCCCAGAAGACTGCTCTTCATGGGTGCATTACTCTTTATGCCAATGCCATGCAGGCACTGGGGACAGAAGGATGAAACAGGCTGTGTGAAGTGGGGAGAAAGGCCTGTGATGCTGGGTGGGTGGCTGCATTCCCCATGACTTTTTGTCACTTTTAGATGCAAAAATACATGCCCATTGTGTTCATAGCATCTGTACTGACCTCCATGAGAAACAATGTACTCAGAGGGTCCCTCCATGACAGGATGTCAGGAAAACTGAATTCACCATGGGGCTGTGCTCTTCCCTTGTGAGTGGGCTCAAGAGGGGGATTCAAAGCCTTGGAGAAACATTAGAACCCTGCATCTGGTCTTCTACATGCGCAGGTGTTACATGGCTCTGAATGAGCTACTTAGGGGTAACCACCATCTGATCTCCCCAGAAGTTGGGAAGCCAAGGATCTTCCATCACTGAAGAGATGAGAAATGGTTTGCCCAAAGCCTCTGAAAGCAATGGGGCGAGAGGAAGAGTAGGTGGGGGAACTGAGACTGTAGGGGTGATGCATGTTGCTGTCTGTGATGGCCTTTGAGTCTCCCCAGAAAGTAGCTGGGAGTAGTGGGGCTGGCAGAGGGGAAGGCATGAGGGGCAATAGCAGGGGAATGTGGGGACACCCCCTTTCCATCTATAACTTGGTAGAACATTTCTTTTCAGAATCTGTAAGGTTCAAAGCAGAAGGAATAGAGGTGCAGGGGAGGGAGTGGTGTTGGAGGAGAGAAGTCTTGTGAGAGTGGCTAAAACGTGAGCCCACTCTGAGGGTGGAACTCCTTGGCACAGACCCTGGGTCTGGCTTCCTACAATGGGAGCAAACCAGGGTATGCAGGTGGGTGCTGTTTGGGCCATTAAGGCCTCTCAGCTCCTGGGTGTGAATGCCTAATAGGATGGACGGCAGGCCCCGCTGCATGAAATAGAGGGTGGTTCCTTTCTTTTTTCTTTTTTTTAAAGATTTTATTTATTTATTTGACAGAGAGAGAGAGAGAGATATCACAAGCAGGCAGAGAGGCAGGCAGAGAGCTAGAGGGGGAAGCAGGCTCCCTGCTGAGCAGAGAGCCCGATGCGGGGCTTGATCCTAGGACCTGAGCCGAAGGCAGAGGCTTTAACCCACTGAGACATCCAGGAGCCCCGGGTGGTTCCTTTCTAACACTGGCTCTGGCTCCCCACTCAGCAAGAGGGCCAAGTACACAGCAGAGCCAAGACCAGGAGCCAGGGGCTACATAAATAAAGGGAGGAAAGGTGGCTACGTAGGCCATGATGTGGCCCTTGAGGTGGGGGTTCCCAATTTTTCTAGAGGCCAGGCAGTAAACCAAAACTACTCTCCTGCTGGAAATGGACACAGGCCTCTCTGCGCAGCAATCAGGAGAAATGTGCAAAGGAGCAGGACTGGGGTAGCACCAGCCCCTATCCCAGGTGGCAAGGTGTTGGGACCTCCTCCTCTCAGCTCTCCATTAGAACTTGGGGTCAGTCTCCCATTTCCCAGGTCTCACTTTCCTGTTTGCCCTGTGGCAAGGGAGTTCCTTCCCCTGCCAACCACCTCACCACCACTCACTTTCTCCCCAATCCTCCACGCTCTGGGGTAGATGTCTCTGGCTTTCTGTTTCTAGGGAGGCCTAGAGGTAAGAGGTGCTTCTCTACGTTTTAGAGATGGGGAAAAGAAGGCAGTGTGCAGTCGTGAAGAGCACCTGGGCTTCCTTGCAGAGGAATAGCTGCTTGTGTACGGGGCCGCTGGTCATCCACCAAATTCTTGGCCTAAGTCCAGCGGGTGGTGACAGTGGAAGCGTGGCATTCGTAAGGGGCTGAGGAGAAGATGGAGGCAGTGGGCACAACACTGGGGAGGTCCTGGTGGCTGGGAGTGGCCACTCGTAAAAGATCCGCTAGACTTCAGGAGGCCAAGAAGAGGGTTCCCAGACTGCTGCCGATGGCCCCTGTAGCACAGCTGTAACCACCACAGGGCACCGGCACCCATTCTGAAATGCAGTCACTTCCCGGCCTACTATTTACCAAGAAGCATAGGTTCCAAAAAGCCAGGACACGTTATCTTCCAATGTTTCCTAATGTTCTAGACATTTGGAAAACAGACTCCTTTTTAGAAGTTGCCATGATTTTTTTCTTGGCTTTTATTAGCATGTGTTAAAATCATATTATCCAAACACTACCAGAAGAACATGTATTGTTCTGCATAAAGTGCTTAAGGAAAAAAAAATGCAACTTATTAAATTGGACATTCTTTTCTAGTTCATAAATTTTGGGTTACAATCAGGGCACAAAAGGAGAAACAGAATGCAGTATTAGAGAGAGCGAGAAGCTTAGTGAAGGACTCGGGTGGAGACACAGACCACGCCCCATTCCTCCCACTTCCTTGCTGACTGAACACTGCACCTGCCTAAAGCAGCAAACAGCTTTGTTTAAATAAATACATTTTTCCTTCATTCAAATCAGAAAAGTTAATTATAGTAAAGCACTTTTTCTTTGACCATCTGTTTATAGCCACAGGCAAGATTAATCCACAGAGTTGAAGTGTGAAAATTTTATTTCATTGGGCTTTCAGCTTTCTAATGCTATCTGGGTACAAGATTGTCTCAGCAATTCATTATTGGTTTCCTTAATATTTACCTGGTACTTTTAAATACCAACTCTATAGTGTGTGTATTACAAATGCCAACCAAGGATATTTTCTCAGTACTAGAAGTTTCAATGAGTGGGCCTATATAAGGCTTTATTCCCAACAAATTTAATTCTCTTTAAACTGGCGTTCTCACATTAGCACTGACGTCCACACAAAACCCAAGTTCCTGTTGTGACAGACTTTTAAATTAGTGATGTTCTGGGGAGAAAAAAATAACTTTGAAATCTCTGTGTTTGAATCTTGGGTGGTCATGCTGAGAACAGGAAAAACTGCATTAAATACACTTAAAAACATTCATTTGCAATCAAACATATTTAAATCCTCCAAGGAAGGTGCAGGTTGGTGATGGGGTGACTGCGGGGTGAGCAACCCCATCAGGAGTGGCTGGTAGGCTTGGGACTCTGCCAGTGGTGCACACTCATGGCAAGCTTCCGGGCCACAGACCTTGATTCTGGGCCGCAATGCCTCTGAACTTCTTTTAGCAAAGGGAAAGGAAGGCTGGTTGTTCTTTCAAACAGTCAAGAGCAACCTCTGCGAAGTTCACTTTGAAGCCGCCCCAGAAGCTGGAGCTGGGTGCCACGCTAAGGTCTGCAGAAGGGCGAAGTAGCACTCTCAGTACAAGAAGCCATCTTTCATCCTCTGGCGAGAGTCCCTTTCCCTCGATCAAACTTCAGTGCTCTGGACTTCATGCAGGAGATCTCAGCCATGTCTTACTCAAATTTTGATCTTGTCTTAAAAAAGCACACTGAATAGCAGTCCTGAGTGACTAGTAGAATTAGCTGAGTATAGCTAAGAGAAAACCAGCTTTCTAAACTATCCTGTTCTTCACTTCTTTCTACAGATAAGTGTGTAGAGCATTCTTTAGTTTCACAGTGATATGCTGTTTCAGGAAGCACAAGGTGATCGGACTTTGTTTCCAGGAAGTGATGACTTACTTTAGTTTGAGCCTAAGTTTCCATGACTGGCTCTAAATCCTGCCAGAGACCGTTACACCAGTGACAGGATTTAGGGCTATTGGGAGGATCCTGGTGCCCAGTTCCTGCCAAGTGCAGCCGGCCAGAGTCAGGGCTGGGCTTTCACTATCAGTAGTTCTATTTCCCCTTGATGGTTCAAAAATCCTATGATTTGTTGCCTCACTCCACTCCACCCTGTCCATTTGACTTGGAAGCCTGAGAGCTTATTGAATTAGGCTGAAAAGAGGCTCTGTACCTGCTGATATTGACGGCAGTAAGATGCTAGCTTACTATTTTGCACAGCACCATATATCATGCCTGTTACTCAGGCCAACTATAGCCAACCTTTTTTTCTTTCTTTTTCTTTTTTTTTTTTTTTATAAAGAAAATCTATGTAAGTTGAGGTTCAGAAATGCATATATTTTTTACTTACAAATATTCATCTGACCAAAATTCAACATAACCTTTATGGAACACTTAACAATTGTTTTGTTTTTAAAATAACATTTCATTCAAACTGTATATAATTCAGTAAAGTTTTTTATACAGCAAGCAATGCTTAAACCCTGGAAAATCTGTAGAAAAGAGATTTTCACACAAAATAAGAAAAGAAAAATTTGAGGTATCCCTCACACACACACACATCCATTCATTCTGACCCACGTGCACACACATGCACACACACCTGTGTGTGCAGAGACACATTCATTCTCACTCACAAAGTGGCTGCAGCATAGGCAAAAAATTGTAGGTCCAAAGGAAAATGACTGATTGTTCTAATAAAGAGTCCAGGTAGCTCAGAAAAAAACAAAACAAAACACAACAGTCCTCTGAGGAAATTACTACCTCAAAAAAATGTTCTCAAGATGAATTTGAGATCTAAGCCTACCAAATTGCTTTTGCAAAACAGCTCCCTGCAGTCCAAGGTGACTTGTGCAAATAGAAGGAATCAAATGAGGCTAGTTCCTGTACTTCCTTTAACAAGGATGTGGGATGCTTGCAGGTGCCCAGGGCGCTCCCATCACGCCAGGTACTGCTGCAGTGCCATCTTTGCCCTGAAATCACAAAGTTCCTGTTAGCCATCATCTCATAAACAAGGCATAAATAAGGCAAAAATCCTGTGGCTCAAAGATGGTAAGGGAGGGGAGGTGTAAAAAGATCCCCAAAGGGAATTGGAGTGAGCACAACTGGGCGACTACCATAAGGGGCAAAGATCTGTGGTCAGCAGGCAACCTCAAACCCACACTGCCTACATTCCTCTTCCTGAAGTTCTTTTAGGAAGGGCTGTTCTTGTCCTTACACCTGCTGCAGTGACATTCTATAGTTTCCCTTCAAAACTGGCATTTGGCTAGGATGGATCCAGAATTCTTTACTTTCTCCCACTGTCATGCAGGTTTTTAGCTGGTGCTGCAGGACACTGGGGATGACACTTAGGATTCTGGGAAGCTAAGAGGAAAACTGACCCAGGGAGCAGCATTCAGGTGCTGATCAGAAAGTGCATGGGGAGCCTAGAGCTCACAACCCAAAGCTGTCTCATGGTTCAAATGCCTTCAAATTGAGGAAGGAGGTTATAGTTTCATCTCATTCTTCTTATCATGCCTGCTGACACGGACTAGCAGGGGATGTGGGTTGTTAGGGTGGTTGGGGAAGAAGGTAGCTAGTTGGAGAGAAGATGTGATATGGGCAGTGGCCTCACCCATCCTGATCCTTGTACAAGTGTCTTTCTTTGACCTGGGACTGAAGAGGCCTCCTTTACTACTCCAATTATGAGCTTAATAACATTTCTCAAGAGGCTACAATTGTGGGAATTAGGAAGTTAGGTTTTAGCAACGGTCTCCCCCAGTAGGTTATGGAAAGAAACGGGTAAAATGTTCAGTTACCATTAGCTGATGAAAGTAAGCCAAGGTAGACTGGGCATGCAATAAGCTGGATGCAAGTGCAGTCTCTATGGTCAAGTAATGGATATGACCTACAGTTTTAAAAGTGGATACTAAGAGATATTCTTGCAATTATCTAAGGCTCTATATAGTAACTGCAAATAGTCTAATCCATCAAAATGGAAAGCCCTGTACAGATGGTCTCTGAGTTATAAGCAAGTTGGATTCTACAAGGTCATTTTCCTACAGAAACAAGCTTATGAAGGATGCCACAGGCTACCCCTTAAAGACCATCTACCTCACCTCACAATCCCAAGGCCCTTGAAGCCTGGGGTGGAAAGGGCTGGTTGGCAATAGCACCTCATCTGTAAGTGTTTGAAAGTCAAAAGATCACAAAGCCTTAATTAAGCCTGAAGGACAGAAGGAACCTGAGATATCTTCTTTAGGTAACAGACCTCCACGTGCCATTGTGGGAAGGTCCACATGAGGGTTTTGACTAAAATGAGAACTACCAATTCAGACTCCTCCTGAATCCTTCTCCGGGGATGTCTACATTTGTTATATTAGACCTCAGAGAGCCTGAACTTATTTTTCTCTTGCTATCTCTTAATATCTAAGGAGTCTTTCAGATAGATGGTCCTTAAGGCAAGGTCATCTTTCCTTAGATGGACTAGGTAGGGTAGCTCAAACCTTGATTCTTTTAATGCGGTTTAAGAACTGCTGAAAATTTATGTGCCATACAAATATGGGGAAACAGCACCAGACAGATCTAAGCCAGTGTAGGCCAGGGCTGAAACCTATTGTACATCCTGCTAATGAGGCCACTTTTAATGCTCCAGGTCATCCTAGAAAAGATTTCAAGCAGAACTATTTTCATTTCTGAAAGAACATGAGAAAAGAAACACAGGGAGTGCTCTGGCTCTTAGCCAGGAGAGATGGGCTGACAGAGCCCACCATTTAGGTCTGCAGCTGCTACTGCTGCTATGGAGATGGAGGCCAGTCCTCAAAGTACAGCTCAGTTCCAGCCTTCAGCAAGTGCCTGGCTCTCATCTGCCTTTGATGGGACACTCACCTGAGCAGCAGCCTTGGGCTGCAATTATTTAGGGGATTTGTCTTCTTTAACCCACTGGATGGCAAGCTTCAGGGAGGCAGGGCCCCAGCCTGCTCTGTGTGCTCCAGAGTCTGGCACAGCCATTCACCTGAGGAGCAATTACCAAGCGCCTCTTCCCTTCAGTGGGGCAGACAAGGAAGCTGACAGCCATGACACAGTGTGGTATGTCCTATGGGTGCTACAGGAGTCCCTGGCAGAAGGGGTCCCCTGACAAAGCCTAGGGTGGAGAATGGGTCAGGCAAGACCTTTTGGAGAAGGTGACAACCGGATAAGATTTGGGAAGGGTAAATGGCCATTGTCCAGGCATTCTCTTCTCTTGCTTTCAGGACAACTCCTGTGCCTGGGTCTCTAGGCCTGCTTCATTGGTTGTTCCTTCCTTTCCTTTACTGGATCTTTCACTTTCCCCTAAATGTTTGAGGGCTCCAGAGCATAGTCCTTAGCCCTCCTATCTTCTTTCCTCTTACTTTCCTTAGGTGACTTCATCCAGCTGCATGGTTTTATATACTCTCCTAGTTTACACCCTTAGCCCCACTATCCTGACAAGTCCCTTGGATATTGAACAGCATCCAAAACTTGGCATGTCCAAACAGGAACCCTCGATTTTCCCTATCCCAACCCACTTCTCATTATCTTGGTAAATGGTAACACCTATCCAGTTGCTCAGGCTAAAACTCCAGGCATTTTCCTTTCCTCTCTTTAATATCCTACACACTGAATCCCTGAGCAAATCCTGTTGTCTCTATCTTCAGACTGAATTCTGAATTTGACCACTACCACCCTCGTCTCATACCTACAGGACTACAATAGCCTTGAACTGTTCTCCCTGCTTCTGGTCCTGCCCAGGTGATTCTCTATAGAGTCTCCAGACTGATTTTATACAAATTCAAGTCAGATAGGGTCTCTTCTTCTCAAAAATCTCCAATGACTTCCTATTAAACTCTAAATAAAATCCAGAGTTCCTACTATGGCCGACAAGGCTTTTCACTTGCCCCCCACTGCCTCCTGGAGTACACTTCTTATCACCCTACCCCTCATTTATTTTTCAGCAGCTCCACTAGTCTTCCTGAACATGCCACTCTCATTCCTGCCTCAGAGACTTGCACTCACTGTCCCCTCTACCTAGAATACTAGTCTTCTGAACATCTACCTGGCAGACTATCTCATTTCATCCAGATGTTTGCACAAATGTCACATCCTCAGAGAGGCCTTTACTGGCCAATCTATCTGAGAAGAAACTTCCTTACTCTTCATTCCTTCATCTTACTATTTTTCTTCATAGTACGTCTCATGACTGGCTATCATATTACATATTCACTTGTTTACGGTCTTCTTTCTGTGCTAGAATGTAAGTTCCACAAGGGCAATGACTTTAACAATTTTATTCATCATTTTATCTCCAATGCCTAAAACAGTCCCTGGTGGAGGTTAGTATTAAAAAAAAATATGCTGGGACGCCTGGGTGGCTCAGTTGGTTAAGCAGCTGCCTTCGGCTCAGGTCATGATCCCAGCGTCCTGGGATCGAGTCCCACATCGGGCTCCTTGCTCAGCAGGGAGCCTGCTTCTCCCTCTGCCTCTGCCTGTCTGCCTGTGCTCGCTCTCTCTCCTTCTCTCTCTGATAAATAAATAAAATCTTAAAAATAAATAAATAAATAAATAAATAAAAATATGCTGAATGAATGGGGAATTCAGAGGAGAGGGGACTGGGATGGCAAACCAGATGAACAGAATGTATAAATGCATGAAGATGTGACATTGCAAAGGGGCAGGTATGCCTAGAGGACATAGTCAGGGAGCATGAAAGTGAGCTGCAGAGTGAAGCTGTGGTAGGAGGAAGGGTACACAGGAAGAACATTTTTGGCTACTTTGAGGTTAGAGGGATCTCTGATTATGATTCTTGTCTCTCCTAGTAAATGGTGAAGACAGGAACCCCTCAGTGGTCACTGTCATATTCTCAGCAGCTGGGCCAGACTTACACAAGGCAGGCGCTCAGTGAGATTTTGAGATAATGGATGTTTTTATTATTTGCCTTCCTTTCTATTTTAACATCAAGAGAATGATCCCTGGATTCTCTCCAGATATACACTAAGATGGCTCAGGCTCATGTTAACTCACAATAAGATGAAAACCTTTAAAAGTTTGCAAATTATTAGTTTATTTCTTACTTAAAAGCGACAAGAGTTGGCTCACAGAAGATTAAGAAGGGAATTCAAGAATCTAAAAGATTTTGAGTCCTGGATGGCTCAGTTAGTTAAGCATCTGCCTTTGGCTCAGGTCATGAACCTGGGGTCCTGGGATTGAGTCCCACATCGGACTCCCTGTTCAGCAGGATGCCTGCTTCTGCCTCTCCCTTTCCCGCTGCTGGTGTTCCCTTTCTTGCTCTCTCTCTCTCTCTCTCTCTCTCTCTCTCTGTCAAATAAATAAATAAATAAAATCTTAAAAAAAAAAAAAAAGGCATCTATAAGATTTTAAGTTTGGCAATGTAAATTACTAAGCAAGCTAAACCCTTTCATAAAAGAATCCAACATACAAGGCCCTTTTACTTTGATACTTACTTGTCACAAAGGTTTGAATCTGGTGACTGACTCAGTTTGTGTAGAATATCTACGATGCCCATGTCTCGTAATTTATCCTGGCGTTCTTGTGAACCTAAGAGATTAACGCTAACAGGTTACTGGGAACATGACCCAGGTAGTTGGTCTCCTTGATGTGCAATCAACAATCTAGAGCATTGCCAGGGTCCTTTACTCCCCACCCTTCTAAACCCCTAGTCCCCAGTGAAGCTGGATTGTCTCATGCTTAGATCCTCTAACAACATTCTAACTGGTCTCTCTGCTCATTGACTCTCCTTCCTGCAGTCCATCCTGGATTCTGCTGATAGATTAATTTCTCCATGGACTATAGGTCAAGGTCAGATTCCTTAGCCTGGCACAAGGCCCACTGCCATCGGCCCATCTTCATTTCTTCTGTCTGGGCATATCAACCCAGGCTCTTTCTACTCCAGACAGGTCTTGTTTTCCCCCTTCTGTTCTCTTCCACTGTCCTCTGACCTCCCAGCACTTCCTAATGCCTCCTGGTTAGCACGTGGCAGTTCCAACTTCATACTGCTCTATCTTCCAACTAGACTAGGACCTCCTTGGGGGTGGCTCTGTTTCCCTGGCACCTGGATGATACTTAGTCTCTAGGCCTACATATTGAATCCAATTTCTCCTCCTTCCTTTGTTCTAGACACAGCTGCTGGGTAGAATAATCCTCCTGGAGTCTTTCCTTCCTGTGAAGAACCTGCAGTGACTCACTCATGCACTTATCTCTAGACCCAGTGAATCAGAATCTCTAGGTGTAAAAACCAGAAATCTGCATTTTAAAAAGTTCCCTAGGTGATTCTTATGCAGTCAGCCCAGCACTGAGAACCACCACTATTCCACATCTATTTGCTACATCGGAATCAGCTGGAGAATTAAAACAAAAACAAAAACAAACTTGTGCCTGTAACCCACCCCCTCTCCCCCCAGAAATTCTGATTAAACTGGTCTGGTGCAAAATTCCTCAGGTGACACTAATATGCAGTCAAGGTGGAGAACCTCTGATCCATAGAAACCGCCTTATAGACTGACTGCTTCCCTAGTCACAGTGTATTTCTCATTTCTCACCAAGGCACCCTCTCCTCCATTAAGCTTATGTGCCTGTAATCCTTACATGTGCCCCTCTGCACACAATGAAAGACGAATCTGCCCAACCACTACCACCTCTCATCTTCTTCGAGTTCATCCCCCAACCTCCTCCCCAGCTCTCTCAAGGGCACAGACTGCCACTTGTTTCTCTAGGGTCTCCTTTATCCCCATCCTCTGTAATCTCCTCCAGTGTTGACTTCAAGATGGGGCTCAGTGTTAACTGTTGAGCCAACTCTGGCTAGTCCCTATATGGATTCTTATACCAAAGTGACTTGGTTGGATGTTCAGGACCCACTGAGTGATGCCTGCACCTAGGATCTCAGGGGCATCTGCTACCTTCCCTCCCATAATTTTCCACAAAACAGATCTCACCAATCTCTTACCTTCCTCTTCATTCCATATGAGGTTTGATATACAAAACATAGCGGCAAGCTGAAGTTTCACATGTGAATGACCCTAATTGATGCAGAAAAAGAAAAAAATATGGAGGCAATCTGATTTGAGGAATTTTTTTGGTAACATACCATAGACAATTCTAATAGATTAAAAGTGTAAAGCAAGGCCCTCAAACTCAAATGTCTTGAGGGGCACAAACTCATCACTAATGGGTAAATGGGTTATGCTAAAGACAAGAGAGTGGTGGAAATTTGGTAAACTGGGGAGTGAAGACTTGCCAAAAGACATTCACATTCAAATTTTAGAAACCCTCTGACAGGCCAAACAAGACACCTCTAGGGCTACAACTGCAGTTTGCAAACATCACTCTATCCATGCACACAAACTGGCATCAGACGGGTCTATGCTTTACACTTAGGCTATGCTTGATCTACATCAGGAAACTTTCAGGTCACCAGGCGCCAATAAATTAGATGAATGCGGCTTTGGTTTTTGGCCATTGATTATTGATTATGATTCAAATTACCCTTATCTGGGGGGCCTTGTCCCCCAAAACCTGAGTCTTTACTTGATTCATCTAATGTTTCTACTATTGCTAAAGGGCCTCCTATTCCTCTGAAACACAATTCTTACTTTTCTTTATATACTAAAAGTACCACCACTTTCCTTAAGTTGGATCATTTAGCTATAGGGAGTGCTTTTTCCTACACAACAGAGGATCCAATAGTAAAACAATCTCTATAAATGGTTTTCCTATTGGTCAATTAAAAAAACTCTCCAGTACTTTTAAATAACATGCATATCTAGGGAATTATCAATGGTATAGTATGTTCAACAGTTTCTTGAAGGATGAGATGTATTTATTTTGCCAAGTAGGCCTATATTTCAACTATGCAGAGACAAAAAGTAGACAACATGGCTTTCTTCACTAGAATTCTATGGCTGGTGATTCTCTTTTCCTTTTACCTGCCAAGACTTTTAAAGACATGCCCAGTTCAGGCTCCACAAAGACAAGATGGAACAAAATTATCATTGCTTTCAACCTCAGGTCATGAATGGGGGCAATTTGTTGAATAAATGAACTTATACAGAGGAAAAAAAATAAGTGCTTACAATGTTAAGTTCATTCAATACATATTTTTTTAAGGAAACAAATTCTGTGGAGAAAACTGGAGATCTTTTTGAAGGAGGCAACATTTAAGCAGACACTTAAAGGACAGGAAGGTGCCAGCTGTGCAAAGAGCAGGGCCCTAGGGGCACTGAGAAGAAGGAAAAGTTCCTGAAAGGGTCTGAGGTAAGAAGGAGCTGTAGAGCTCCTGCATACTAAGAAGACAAAGTGCAGCAACATTAGTTCAAGGAAGTAGATGTGGCTAAATTGAGGGCCCTTGTGGGCCCTAGGGAAAGGACTTAGATTTCGCTCTGAGTTGACAGGGAGCTCCTAAAAGATTTAAGGAGTGAGAAGTGAAGACGTGATTTACAGTTTTAGAAGGTCACCTGGGCTGAAGGGATTGGATAACAGTGCAAAGGCGTCTAGGAGGCTTTTATGGTCAATCAGGCATAAGATGCCATGGCTTGGTCCAGGGTGAGGACAGTGGTGATAGAAAGAAGCAAAAAGAATCAAGATGAGGTTTTGAGGAAAGGCTGATAGGACCCGCTGATAAATCAGATTAATAAGGTGAAAAAGCTAAAGAAATACTGACTCCCAGGTTTGAGCAACAGGATAGATGGCAGAGGCACTGTACTAAGACAAGAAAGAATAGGAGAGAAGAAATTTAGGTTTAGGGGAGATATTTAAGAATTCATTTTTAAACATCAACTTCAGGAAGCATGAGACAGGTGCATGGAGATGTAAAGTAGGCAGGAGGATATAGGAGTCCAGAGTTCAGAAGACAAGTCTGGAAGTACACCCTCCATGGGACCCTCTTACCTTGCTCCTCTACCCTCTACCCCCATTAGGAAAAGAACCAGCATCTGTAAAGCTGCAAGTACCATCAGGAAAGCTTATTGTCATGGCTTTTGAAGGCCAGTAACCATTACTGTGGTTGTGCTTTCTATTGACGATGCTATGGAAAGTGTAAATACTGTAATGCTTATTCTATTTATCAAAACTGACTACAAGACCAGAACCCAGAAACCAAAAAAGCATAGAGTTGATAGTAAAAGCCATAGGAGTGGATGAGATTCTCCTAAAACAGTGGTTCTCAACTCTAGCTGTACATAAGAACTGCCTGGGAAACTTTAATATTTTTAAAGATTTTATTTATTTGAGGGGGAGAGAGAGACAGATTGAGAGAATGAGTGGGAAGAAGGGCAAAGGGAGAGGGAGAAGCAGGCTCCCCACTCAGCACGGAGCCTGATTAGGCGCTCAATCCCCAGGACCCTGGGATCACGACCTGAGTTGAAGGCAGACACTTAAATGACTAAGCCATCCATGCAACCTGCCTGGGGAACTTTTAAAACCCCTGATGTCCAGGCTATAACCCAAACCTATTAAACAGAATCTTGAAAGGAAAGGGACAAGGCAATCATCTTTGAAAACTCCCTGGAAAATGCCATTGTGCAACAAAGATCACAGACCTCAGGAGGCTGTGTAGGAGAGAAAAGACGAGGGGCTAGGGCTAAACAGGGAGGGATGGTGTACTGAAAGCCAAGAAAAAGGAATGTTTCCAGAAGGAGGAAATGGTCAGCTGTGTTGAAGGCTGCTGTAAGTGAGGTGAGATCAGGAGAGAAAATGGTCCTTTGGATGTGGCATCATGGAGGTCACTGGAGATCTTAAGCAGAGAAGTTTCAGTTGACCGAGTTAGTGGAGGCCAGATGAAATGGGTAAGAAAAAATTTAAAGGCGAGGAAGGAGACAGCATGTGCAAAAGACACTTTTAAGAAGTCTGGCTCTGAAAAGCATCGCAGAAATAGGTATATCTCAGTGGATATAGGAAATCAAGAGTAACTTTGAAAAGATTAGGGAGGCTACGTGGATCTGGTATTGGAAAGATAGAGAGTTCCTTGTTGAAGCAGGAAGTTTTCATTCAACAAATATTTACTGAGTACATCCTAAATTCCAGGCATCGTCCAAGGTGACATACAAAAATGTGCACAAAACACATGAAGCTTTGCCCTCATGGAACTTACACTCAGGCATACAAACAAACACATGTGTATCACTATAATTGAGCTACTGCTCCGAGGGGAGCAGAATGCAGTAACAATGAATAACTCACATAGATAAGAGCACACAAGGAAGTTGTCAGTTGAGCTCAGATCTGAGAGATGAAAAGGCATGCCGTGAAGGATAGAGGAGAAAAGTGTTCCAGGCAGATTAGCCAGCATGTGCAAAGATCCTGAGACAGGAAAAAACATGCATGGCCTTTTCCAGGAACAGGAGTCAGTGTAATGAACAAAGATAAGGAGAATGAGAGGAGCTAGGATACTGATGAGCCAGGTCATGCAATACTTCATAGGTCATCACAAGGGGGATATGGATGTTATTCAAGGTGCAAAAGGGAGCCAACTGATAGACTGTGGCTTCTATTCTCTTAACAAAACAAAAGGTGAGGTCACCACTAAGAGTGATGAGGGAGAGAAAACTCAAGGTTTAAAGAATGAGAAGGTAAAAACCCATTCTCAAAGAGAAGGGAGGTATCAGCTTGCAGGAGAATCACAAGTGGGTAGTAAGCAGTGCTGAGTACCCACAAGAGGTTTGTAAACAGGAAATTAACACGAAACCAATCAGGCTGGTTCTATGCCTTTTTCTGCAGTTGCTGACAGGCAGGCAAAAAGAAGACAGACTCACCCACAGCTATGGTTTTGCTAGGAGACACGGACAGAATGAAAAGATTGCCAGGTTTGGCAATGGGCAGTTTCTGGTGATAACAAGATCCATGGGATGGCTGTGGCAGTAGGTGGCTGAGGTGTTTGTGCAAGCAAACCAGTCAAAGAACAAGTGCCAGAGGTGCCGAGGGTTTAAGAGGTAATGTACATCAGATAGAAGCCTTGAGAGGGAAG
This sequence comes from Mustela nivalis, assembly GCF_964662115.1. NCBI lineage: Eukaryota > Metazoa > Chordata > Mammalia > Carnivora > Mustelidae > Mustela > Mustela nivalis. Next base: position 122,473,204 of record NC_139020.1, read on the forward strand.
ACAGGGATGTGGATACACTGAAAGAAAACCAAGAGCCCAAGTCTTCACTGATTAAGAAGGAGGCAATCAGGAAACAACGAAGGCAGGGAATGGGGCAATGAATGGGTGGTAATACTGCCCAAATGGCACAAGCTTCAAGGCCTTCATGTCTGTTTCTTTTTCCTCAGGATGAAAGAGAGTTCCTTGGATCTGCTACAGAGTAGTCTATTCTTTTTTTTAAATCTCTGCACAATTTGTTTTGAGCCTTTTAATGCAGCTACCACAGAGCAGTGAAAGGGACAAAGGCCTACCATGTAATACTTGATTTTCTGCAGGATGTCATCATTGGTCATAATAAGTTCTTTTGCTGTTGTTCCATCTGCTATGTTGGCTAAGATGCACAGTGTCTGGAAAAGAACAAAGGGCCGGTGATCAGGAAAGCTCTGAAGTCTCCAGATGCAAGCTCTCTCAAGAACTTGGGCAATTTCTACCTGAAGCACATGGATTCTCACAGGTTCTATTCTGAATGCTCTGATTTCTTATCTCCTGACATTACTGCCAAGAAAAGTCTACCTTAGGCAAAAGAGAACCCAAACATTTCAGTAGTTTCTTTTGGGGCATCACTGGGTAAAGGCAGCTATGTCTTATGTACATCAATCAAAGGGAAAACGTGAATTGTTATTATTTCATCTCTAAAAGAAGCTCTTGTTACTAACCCAACAAGGTGTGTTCAAAAGTGTAGTCTTTTTGGTGGAAGCATCATAGGTGCTGAAACTCCCTCCCTCTACCTCCAAATGCTGCTTGCTCCTGAGCTCATGACCTTCTGGGTGAAGGCCTGTACCCTGGTCCACTAACCATGTAAATTTAGGATTTCATGACTTTTTAAAAACCTGATTAGAGGAACAGAAAGGTAAGGAAAATGTGTGAAGGAGCTTAGTCAAGCTTGGCCTAATGAGACGGGGGAGACTATAACATTTGGCAAGATAGTGTGACTTGAAGATAATCACCACATTGGTACTGGGGAGACTTTCCTGTCAGCTGTTGGGAATCTCATAGCCAGACTAGCAGGAGGGCAACGTAAAGGTGAAAGGACTGTATAAAGAATACTGAACCAGTGTTAGTCTTTGTAATTGAGCAAACATCTACTGAGCACCTACAATGTGCATGTACTCTGCAGGGTATCAGGGGCAGACAGGAATAAGACACACTACCTAATCTTGAAGCGGTCACACAATTACATTTCACTGTGGTGTGACAGAGGAAAAACAGGACTGAGAAAGCATGACATGCACTTGTTTGATACTGCAAAGATCAGGGAAGGCTTCTTGGTGGAAGTGAAACTGAAACCTGGAGCACAGTAAGGAACCACTCAAAGATACTGGTAGGAAGTGGGAATGGGGTCTAAATTCAAGTAATTTTCTCCAAATTTAACCTTTCTTTTGGTAGACTTAAGCTAATTAAGCTTGTAGATTATACCTAATTGATGAGATTGTTTTCTTACTATGGCCTAAGGCCTCAAATGTAAAGAGTGTGTGGTCTTATTCTTCTTAGATTAATACACTGATCAGAAAATGAGTCCTGAGGTTTGAACCAAAAAAAAAAAAAAAAAAAAAAAGGCTGCCTCTAGGAGGGGAAGGAGTGACAAACATCTTTAGCCTCATCTAGGGAAGAGGTATCCCTCTCTTAACCACTAAGACAGAATATGAGGGGGATTTCATGAAATATTTCCGACAATAGACTTGTTTAGCAAGACAGGCAAGTGATTCCCCTTCTTGGAATGTTAGAATATACCCATGCATCCTCAGGTTTGAACAGTATGGCAGCATGAGCTACAGTTCTAAGGCCCCACAACCCTTACTACAAAATTGGTAAACAGATCAATTATTTCTTGGGCCAAGCCAATTTAACATATAAGCTAGGGGAGCAGAGAAAAAAGCTACACACACAGCACACACACACACATGTCCACGCTTACACACTCAGGTGAACAACTAGAAATTAATGATAGAGTAGGGAGAGGCAAATTATGGCCTGTGGACCAAATCCAACCCGCTCTCTGTGTAATAAACAGAACGTTACTGGAAGATGGCCATGCCTACTTGCTTACATATTGTCTATACCTGCTTTCAGGCTGTGGCATAGCACAGTTAAGTAGCTGCCTGCCACAGAGCCTGAATGGCCTACAAAACTTAAAATACCTATCTTGCCCTTTGTGGAAACAGTTTGCCAATTCCTGAAATAGAGAAATGGAAAATAGGGGGAGAAATCAATGAAACCAAAAGCTGCTTTTCTGAAAAGATTAAAAAAAAAAACCCAAAAAACAAAACCTGATAAACCTCTAGCTGGACTGACGAGGGAAAAAGGAATTATCAATATAAAGAACAAAAGAGGGGATATTGCAAAGAGTGCTATAACCTTAAAAAGATAATGAGAATATTGTAAACAATTTTATGTTAATAAATTTGAAAAAGATGAAATGGACAAATTCTTGAAAGACACAAAATTCCAACGCGGACACAAGAAGAAAAATAATCTGAGTAGCCTTATTTCTATAAAAGAAACAAATTTTAGCTAAACATCTTTTTTATACTGAAAATTTCATTTAATAAAACTCATTTGTCTACCGTTTATTCTAGGTTTTCCCTCTCTACTTTTTTTTTTAAATTAACATATAATGTATTATTTGTTTCAGGGGTACCAGTCTGTGATTCATCAGTCTTCCACAATTCACAGCGCTCTCATCATAGCACATACCCTCCCCAAAGTCCATCATCCAGCCACCCCATACTTCCCACCCCCACCCCCTCCAGCAACCGTCAGTTTGTTTCCTGAGATTAAGAGCCTCTTGCGGTTTGTCTCCCGCTCTGGTTTCATCTTGTTTCATTTTTCCCTCCCTTCCCCTAGGATCCTGTCTTGTTTCACAAATTCCTCATATCAGTGAGATCATATGATGATTGTCTTTCTCGACTGACTTATTTTATTTTAGCTAAACACTTTTCCACAAAAGAAAGACCAGGTTCCAGATGGCTTCACTTGTACGTTCTACCAAAATTTAAGAAAGAATACCAATGCTTCACAAATTCTTAGAGAAAACTGAGGAGGAATGCCTTCACCTCATGTCCCAAGGCAAGTATTATCTCCATAATCAAATACCAATATCAAAACCAAACAAGGACATCACAAGAAAACTAAACATCAGTGTCTCTCACGAATATAAATGTGAAACATTCCTTACCAAATTTCAGTAAATTGAATCCAACAACATATGTAAAGGATAATAATGACATTTTAATATGGTGTATCTCCCCACTTATTTAGGTCTTTGATTTCTTTCATTATCAGTATTTTGCAGTTTTCTGCACGGAGATCTTGAACATACTTTATGAGATTTATACACAAGTATTTCATTTTTTCTGAGCTACCATAAGTGGTACTGTTTTTAAAATTCCAAATTCTACTTGTTCATGTTAATGTATTAAAAATACAATTGATTTTTCTATCTTGTGGCCTTGGCTAATTCCTTGATTACTTCTAGCTTTTTCTGATGAGTCCATGGCATTTTGTACATAGGCATTCATGTTGTCTGGGAATAATTTTATTTCTTCTTTTCCAATTTACATGCCTTTTATTTCTTTTTGTCTTGTTGCACTTGGTAGCAACTCCACTATGCTGCTGAAGAAGACTGGTAACAATGGACATGTCTTTTTCCGAATATAAGGACAGTAACAGATACGTTCACTATTTTGATTGTGGTGATTATTTCATGGTATATACATATGTCAACATATCACAGTATATATTTTAAATATATGTAGCTTATTGTATGTCAGTATACCTCAAGAAAAAAAAAAGCTGAATTATCATAGTGTCTGGGAAGAATTAAACTTCCAGCTAGCTACCAGACAGTTTAAGCCTCCCCATCATCACCTACTTCTGGACCATGACCAAAATCTGCATGAAAGAGTATAATTTAAGTCCTGTCAGAACACATTACTGTTGTTGGCCTTTCTTTTTTGCCTTCATTCAAATCCTGCCTCACCTTTTTGCCTTGCTTCACTTTTCAAGTCAGAGGAATTCTATCTAGGTGAGCCATTTTATAGACAAAATTCATTCTTATGCTCTTCAGGTAAAATAGTTTAAATAAAACAGTTGGGCGTGGAGCCTGATGTGGGGCTTATACTCACCACCCTGACACTGAGACCTGACCTGAGGTCAAGAATTAGACACTTAACCGACTAAGGCACCTAAGCATCCCCAGGCAGAATAGTTTATTTTGAGCAATGGATCTTCTTCATTGTTGTATTCCTATAATGGATATGTTCAACCTAGTATTAAGGATGCCTGAGATTATAGTTTTAATGTGTTAAATTTTTGTTCAAAAGAAAACATGGTTGTTTATTATTGAATTTTAAGGGAAATCACCTAAAATGTTCACCTTAAAACCACTTTGTCAAATCTATTGCCTTTTTTGATCACAAATTCAATTACAGCTCTTATATCCTACCATTCTTACTTCCTGGACTTTTCTTCTGAAGACTGCAGAATTACTCTAATTCAGGAACACAGAGAAAGCAGAGCACGGGTCTGCAGCTAGACTCTAAGTTCAACTCCCCACTGATGACCTTGAGCAAGTTTCCTCCACACATATAAATACACAGCTCAATGAATTCTCAAGTGAACACATTATATAGCTAACATTTATGTCAGAAAGTTGAACATTAGCATTGCCTCAGATCTTGTACCAGAAATTTAAGTTTGTAGGCGACCTTTCTTTTTATGACAAAACATATACTATGTTTAAAATGCTGTAATAAATCCCAGAAAATATAGAAAAGTAATTCTAAAACTGTCCCTGGATGAATGCATAGCCTCTGTATTTTTATGCCTATCCCAAACCTGCCCTACTAAAAGACAAGAAAAAGTAGAAGTATGGGATAGGAATAAAGAACATTAGAGTAAAAAAAATGAAAAACAACTCCAGCATAAGGGATTACTTTATCAGGGTGTTATAGGAATAAGGAGTTCAGAACATGGTGGATATAGAAAGCTGGAAATGATGAATCCAAGAGAGTGGACTCAGTCTAGGATGATCAAAGATGGTATCTCTATAGAGACAGGGACAGTGTGTACAGTGCATGACACGGAGGGTGAAACAATAGACTCTGGTAATATTTTCTTCTATTCCGGGAGGAAGAGTTCTTGAATAGTTTTGGGCGTGGTGGAGGATCTTTCTCCTCAAATCTTTCTTGTCTCTATAGCACCTTTATCTCAGCACTCTGTCTTTCACAGATCTGAATATTTCAGGAGACTCCTAATGAAGATCCTTTTTGGTATTCACACTCAGAAGATACTTCTCAGGAAAAAAAAAAAAATTAATAATAATAAAAAAGGAGTACATACCTGCTCTTTGACCTCAATGTTATGCTCCCCTTCCAGAATAAGCGTGACTGCTTGCATAATTTGCTTTCCATGAGTACTCATTATTTTATCTATATGCTGCAAAAACAAGGGAAATCCACAGTTATTATCTGGGGAACAAAGAAAAAGATCACAGAAAGGAAAAGAAAGCTTCTAAGTTAAACAATGTAATACACAACTGCTTGAAAGAGAAACCACAGCATATAGAACTAGATGCCAAAAAATAGTGTTTATTATAGCATAACATTGCATTTTGCTTTCTCTGTGTGTGTGTGTGTATGTGTGTGTGTGTGTGTATGTGTGTGTGTTTGTGTGTGTGTATATTTATGACTTGAAGTTTAAAAATAACAGACTTGGCCTGATAAAATACAGAATTATATTTTCAATACAGAATCCTCAAACCCAAAGATTTTAAAGAAAAAGGAACTCTAAAGAGGGATGGGGAGGGGAGCCTGGGTGGCTCAGTGGGTTAAAGCCTCTGCCTTCGGCTCAGGTCATGGTCCCAGATTGCTGGGATCAAGCCCACATCGGGCTCTCTGCTTAGCATGGAGCCTGCTTCCTCCTCTCTCTCTCTCTGGCTGCCTCTCTGCCAACTTGGGATCTCTGTCAAATAAATAAATAAAATCTTTAAAAATAAATAAATAAAAAGGGGGGAAGGGGGAAAAAACCAGAGACATGGAAAATAGGGCACAGATTTACATTTGCACCCTGCAGTACAAATGAACGAAGAAGGCGCAGAAAACAAGTGAAGCACAAAGGAACCACCCATGTTTCTTCATCTACCTGAAGGCCACTGACTTCAGGCAGGCTCAAGGAACTACAAGAGGGACCCCAAAAACAGGCTCAGCCTCTCCTGCTTTAATATATAACCACTGCTTGAACACTGACATCTTCAGAGTCAATCTACTAAATATTGGCAGCATGGGGATTGGTCTACGGAATAACACTGAAAAGGATTCTCTAAAGGGAAAGAAGCAGAGGCCCCAGGGATGAGTGACTTAGACATATGAGAAAACACATTCTGGCCAGCAAACCAAGTAAAAACGAAGTAAGAAATCAAGGCAGGCTCATATCTGCTATGGAGTAAGGAGAGGGAGACAGAACAGGCAGTGCAAGAGTGGAGGGTCAGGTGGCTGTATGGTAAAGCAGTTCCCAGATCACCTATGAAGGTGACAGGTCTAGATATTGACTTCTTTTTGGTAAGGGACAGTATTTTTTTTTTTTTTTTAAGATTTTATTTATTTGACAGAGAAAGATCACAAGTAGGCAGAGCGGCAGGCAGAGAGAGAGAGAGAGGGAAGCAGGCTCCCTGCTGAGCAGAGAGCCCGATGCGGGACTCGATCCCAGGACCCTGAGATCATGACCTGAGCCGAAGGCAGCGGCTTAACCCACTGAGCCACCCAGGTGCCCCAGGGACAGTATTTGAATCACACTTCTGGGCAGATATTGATGGGAGAAGTGCAGGAGAACAGTATTTTGTACTGCATACACAGGGCAGCTAATGTGGAAACTTTTACTTACAGGCCGAGTAGAGAGGAGATTTCTAAGAAGTCCCAATGTCTTCATCAGCACATTCAAATCTGAATCTGATAATAACCGGAATAGCTGTTCAGTACTCAAGCTTCGTAAAATATCGGCTTTTATTTTTTGTTCAGCCTGAAATGCCATATTCTGAAAGGATTAAAGAAGTTTCAAAAATCATGTTTAATTTGCTTTATTAAATTATATTTTGATAATAACTGAAAATTTTCAAAGTATAAAAAGAAGCTGCAGATAATTTAAGTCATATTATTTTTTTTGATTCTTGTTAATTACTTACAATTCTGTCTGTCAGGAGAAAGATAACCATCTCCTATATATACTCCTGTATAAGGAATATGACCACTTCCTGATACGGGCATTTGAGTGTCCTAAGATTTGTCTAATAAATATAGAATCTATGGTTTCTTTTTTAAAAATTATTTTATTTAAACTGAAAAAAAAAAAAAAAAACAAAAAAAAAACAACCAAACCCCCTCTGCCCAAAAGCAAACCCAAAACACAAAACTGAAATGAAAAAACAGTTCACTCATTTCTCCCACCCCGCTTATCCCCTACTTCTGGCAACCACTGATCTCTCACCTCTATGAACTTGGTTACTTTTCAGAAATGTTTCTGGTTATCAAGTTGCCTTCTGTGCACCATTTTTTTTTTTTCAAGTAGGATCTACAATGTGGGGCTTGAACTCACAACCCTGAGATCAAGAGTCAAGATGCTTTTCCCAAGAAGCCACCGAAGCACCCCGTCTTCAGTGTACTTTAATACAAAATTGCTACTAATTACACTGTGCCACTCATTTTGAGAATGACTAAAAAGAATTCCCTTATTATGGATGAAAATAAGTAGTGGGTTTTGTTAAGTTTACTGGCACAGAAAGACATACTATATTCACAATACTATGTTGGGTGTTGATATGGCAGGTCTATATTATAAAGGAGGCTCCCCAAAGGGTAGAAGGTATATCCAAGCTACTAGCAACCCCAGATGGCTGGGTTTTTTTCTTGCTCCTTTTTCTGGACACATTATGGATTACCCCAGTTTAACCTGAAGGTATAATAACACATCTAAAGAAAATAAAAACACAGCAAATGCCAAATAACTTATAAATCAACTTTTGCTATAAAAGTCTTTTGTATACGAGAAAGTTACTATAGTATGTGGTTATTCCCATATATTTGTTTTTCTTTAAAGATTTATTTACCCAAAAAAGGGGTATTATTTATTTATTTATTTGAGAGAGAGAGAGAGAGAGAATGTAAGCTTGAGTGGGGGGAGGGGCAGAGGGAGTGGGAGAGAGAATCTCAAGCAGACTCCTCGCTGAGCCTGAAGTGGGGCTCAATTTCACAACCCTGAGATCACAACCTGAGCTGAAATCAAGAGTTGGATGCTTAACAGACTGAGGCACCCAGGTGCCCCCAGGCTTATTTTTCAAATTGAGGAGCTAAACCATGCAAAAGATCAAGTTACCTAATGATGTGAGCAGCATGGCAGAGAGAAATGAGTACTGACTGGGCTGGTGTCGAGAGATCCAAGCCAAAAATGATTCCAGGGTTTTATAGTTGGTGGACAGAGAAGAAAACAGCTGGTTATATGGTGACTAATGAGAATAAGATAGTTAATATGGATTTGAGGAGTGGGATAATATGTTCAGTTTTCAACAATAAAATTGTACATGTCCCAGGGAGGCCTTAAATGAAATCTCACAGGCCGTTTAAGTGACAGACCTGGGGTATAGGGAACAATTATGTCCGGATCTGTACATCTCAAAGTAACTTCTATTAAGGGGGGCTAAAATCATGACAGTAAGATGAAGTCCTTCAAACTGAAGTATAAAGGGAAATGGAAACTGGGAACTGAAACTGGGGAAATATTCCCTGAGAAGGGGTTTGAAAATGAGGGTAGGTAGAAAGTGAGGCTGAAAAAAAAAAAAGTCCTGGAGTGGAGTTTTAAGAAAGAAAAGTGCTAAAAGCTGATATAAAGTTTAGGAGAATAAGAACCGAAACTACTGGATTTGCTATTTAGAAAATGATTATTTCTATCCCAAATTTGTGTGGAAAGACAACAGATATACACAGAACAAGGAAAAGAATATGGGTTTGGAACAGGTTCAGAATCCACTGTAATCATTTGTTTGCTGTGACACCTTGGATGATTCATTTATCCTCCAAGTCCCAGGTTCCCAATTGTGAGGGGGATATAAACCAATATAACTTAAAATAAGAATCAGAAATAACAACTGAAGATAAACACATTCCTTAGTGTCTGGTACATAGTAATTAAATTATAACTACTATAATTATATTTGAAGAAATCCATGTCAATTTTAAAGATTTTATTTATTTGTCAGAGAGAGAGAGAGTGAGTGAGCGAGAGAGCACACACAAGCAGGCAGAGTGGCAGGCAGGGGCGGAGAGAGAAGCAGGCTCCCTGCCAAGTAAGGAGCCTGATGCAGGACTCGATTCCAGGACCCTGGGATCATGACCTGAGCCAAAGGCAGCAGCTTAACTGAATGAGCCACCCAGGTGTCCCATAAACCCATGTCAATTTTAATTTCAATATATTTTTAGTAAATCTTAAGTCATACAGTGTGACTTCATAGTTATACAGTTTTATAAATTTAAATTATTATAAAGTATTTACTTGAAATTGTTAAAACATTTTTATTATTTTTTAAAGATTTTATTTATTTATTTGAGAGATGAAGATCAGGCAGAGAAGCAGGCAGGGAGGAAAGGGAGGAAGCAGACTCCCTGCTGAGCAAAGAGCCCGGTGCGGTGCAGGGCTTGATCCCAGGACCCTGGGATCATGTCCTGAGCCGAAGGCAGAGGCTTTAACCCACTGAGCCACCCAGGCACCCCAAAATTGTTAAGAAATTATTAAGCAATTATGCATCACTTCTGTTGCCCTGGGCAAGTTATTTAATCACTCTGTGCTTAGTTTACTCATCTGTAAAATATGAATACTCTCTAGCTTATTTCAGATCATTATAAAGAGCACAGGAGAAATGAAAAGGCTCTGTCAAGTAGGTAACTCTAGGCAGGTTATCAATACTTCTGATGAGAAAAATTTGTTTTTCCTAAATTAGATGTCCAATATTAAGACCTGTTTGCTTTTTTCTTTTTTTTAAAGATTTTTAAAATTTATTTATTTGTCAGAGAGAGACAAAGAGAGAGGGTGTGAGAGCGAGCACACAAGCAGGCAGAGTGGCAGGCAGAGGCAGACAGAAGCAGGCTCCCAGCTGAGCAACGAGCCCGATGCAGAACTCGATCCCAGGACTCTGGGATCATGACCTGAGCCAAAGACCGAGGCTTTAACCCACTGAGCCACCGAAGCATTCCCGGTGTCTGCTTTTCTTAATAATAAACAGGAGAACTGTGGCGCACAGTGGCCACATGCTAATATTCAAATCCAAAAGCTGAATACTAAGTGTTCTAGGTCCAAGGTCATTAGAGAACTGGGCCAAAATAGCAACATTTATTAAAAAGCAAATTTCAGACACTTCAAACAATACATTCTTTAGTTTTAACTTTGATAACAGCCCCATTCTCTTCACAAGTGATGAGTTATATAAGAAAGTAAAACATACCATTAAAGCCCAAATACCATTCACTCGCAATGCAGGATTTTCACTTTGGGTTAATCCACAAAGTAGTTCTACAGCTCCAGATTCTAAAATTGGCTGTGATTGGAAAGGAAAAAAAAAGCACAGTTTTAAAGTCAAGTTTGTGACTAAATGTGCATATACTCTGGCACTCTGCTTATGATTTCCTTCCTATTCTAATGCAATTCCAGGCAACTTCTGCAAAGCAGGAAGTGAGGTGAACATAAAAATTACCACAAAAAGGGCAAAAACAATTAGGTCTTTCACAAATTCACAACCCAAAATAGTCCCAGTCATTTCTCTTTTTTTCTGTAGCTCTGACTCAGGAGCTGTCCTAATTCTGTACATTCTGCACATGCCTTATGATTCCACTATCTAATTCTACACTCTCCTTCTTACTGTCCTTTGAGACACTCACTTCCTGTGTGGTGTACGGGTGTATCCCATGTGTTCTTTACAAGCTGGGACTGACAACATGGCTGGATTACATGGAACTTACATAACAGAACTATCTTCTTTTCCAGACTGTCAATATTATTCCAAATGTGCTGAAGAATCCATTTTTTAGAACTACTTTCAGGACTATCTCTCAATTGTACAAGCAAAACAGTTGTATACTTTTATGGTCCTATTACATTCTCCACCTAAAATACCTTTAGCCTAACCACTCATTTTATTTATGATCCTTGGCTGAAAACAGGGTTTGAAAATTTCTAAAAAATTAACACCTTTGAGGACTGATCTACTGTCACCAATGAATGCTTAAAAGGCCCTCTTTTCAAGTGGACTCTAGAATTGTCTTAAGCAATTCAGACTTACGTAGGGAGGAAAAGGGCAGTGACTTTGAAGATGCTATTTTGAAGGATACACATTTCTCTACTTGTACAAAGTGGTTTTGTTTCTTTTTAAAATTTTCTTTTTTGAATATAGTTCACACATGATGTTACTTTAGTTTCAGGTGTACAACATAATGATTTGACAGGTTTATACACTATGGTGTGCTCACCACAAGTGTAGCTACCATATATCACCATACAGTGCTATTATAATCCCTGTTATTCCCAAAACCTACTCATTCCGTAACTGGAAGCCTGTATCTCCCTCTCCTTTTCATCCATTTTGCCCATTTCCCCACCTCTCTCTCTTTTTTTTTTTTTTTTTAATTTTGAAGTTCAAACTTATGAAGTAGCAAGAAGTAGCTTCTACCATACAGTCTTTTCCTCAATTCAAAATTTTTAAATATTTTGTCATATTTATCATTACCTCTCTCCTTCTGCATGCCCACATCCACATTATTCATCTTTTCTGAACCACTTGAAAGTACAGCATATACATCATGCCCCTTTACCCTTAATACTTCAATGGGTATTTCCTAAGAACAAGGATATTCTCTTGGAATCACACAGCAGTTATCAAATTCAGAGATGTTAACATTAAAACAAGACTTTTATTAATCTATAGCCCATATCCCAATTTTGTCAACTGGACTAATAAGTGCTTTTATAGCATTTCCTTCCTCTCAGTTCAGGATCCAGTTTATTTTTAACATAAAAAAAAAAATCAATCATATTACTGACCCTATACCTGAGTCCATCTACCTTACTTCTAACCAGACCTTATCTAAATATGCAGAAAGTGGATCTGAGGCAATATGAATGCTGTTCAGAGTGATTAATGGTATAGTACTGACTGCAACCAGTTCATTACCATGCAAGGACCTCAACCACCAGAGCAGAGGAAAACAGATGGAAACTCTGGCATCCTGTCTAGACTTTCTTTTCCTTCAGAGTAACTATCAGTTTCTCTCCTTTTGTTCCAAGATTTCTGCTTGTTGAGTAACTGTCTCTGAATCTCCACCTTGCTACCAAATGCCATTCTAACTACCAGCCAGAAGACTACAGGTGTTACAGTGATGAAAGGAAATTCAACAAAAATGGAACTACTAAATAAAGGACAGTGTCTAAACCTCAGCTCACAACTGGGCAGACCAGAGATATTTTAACATGATGAAACTAACTCTGTAAGGTTCCCTCCCTCCTTTATTAAAGCTTATTGTAGTTTTCCCTAGTATAAAAACAATACATGCTCAAATACATTTATAAAATGTATAGAAGGGAAAGAACATCCCCATATGTAATCCCTCCCCAAACAACAATCTAACATTCAACATTAAAAAGATTATTTTCCTGGGGCACCTGGGTGGCACAGTTAGTTAAGCATTTGATTCTTGATTCTGGTTCAGGTCACGATATCAGGGTTGTGAGACTGAGCCATGTGATCAGCGTGGAGCCTGCTTAAGATTTTCTCTCTCTCCTTCCCTGTCTGCCCCTCCACTCACCCTCTTTCTCTCCCTCTCCCTTAAAAAAAAAAAAAGGGGTATAAAGACTATTTTCCACCAGTCATCACCCTGAAATGATTTATAATCCTGATTTACAAAACTGACCCTTAATTTATTCTTAATATATATAGTTTGAAAATAATCTACTACTTTTGTAATTACATTTGTAGTTGTAGGCAGTTTAGATTAAGTGTAAGCTATAGTATCTTTTAAATAAGTTTCACATGCCAGGCAGAAATGGGAGATTTGGAAATTAAACCATTTTAAAATGATTTTATTTGCACACACATCACAATATAATTCAGAAGTAGTTTTTTTTTTTTTTAAAGATTTATTTATTTATTTGAGAGAGAGAATGAATGGAGGCAGGGGAGAAGCAGAGGCAGAGGGAGAGACTCTTATGCAGACTCCCTGCTGAGTACAGAGACCCACACGGGGCTGGATCCCACGACCCTGAGATCATGATCTGAGATAAAACCAAGAGTCAGATGCTTAACTGACTAAGTCATCCAGGCAGATGTAGTATTTTACTCCAACAGTAGTTTTTATATGTCAATCCTGAAATTTCAAAGTCAACTACTATGAAAATTATATGATTAAACTCTAAGTAGACTGGGCCAAGTCTAGGAAGAGAAAATCGATACTAACCTCTTTGCTTGGAGAAAATTCAAGAAGAAGATTACATAGCATGGAAGATGCTACTACTAGGATTTCATCTGGTGCATTTTGTAAGACCTATGGAGTTTAAAAAAGGGATGCTATTAATGGTTTGGAATGATGGAAGCGAGATCATAAGAACAAATGAGAACCAAAAACAATTTATCTTTCAACTTGGCTTTTCATATTGGATAGTTAGGAAAGATCCACTTGTAATCATGTCAAACTTTACCTGGTGCTCTAATTATGACTAAGGCCCTCACACTATCTTGCTGGAGAAGCTACAGCCCCACTGCCAGGATGGGAGGTGCTGCACAGAAAGAGATAAACACATAAGTCAGCGAGGGGGTGCTCTGTATGAAAAGTGTGAACAGCACGGGACTGCTTTAGGACAAGTTAGTTAAATTTACCCCATCGTATCAGGCCACTTATGAAACCACAAATTGCCCCAGAGCCTGAAACATTCTGATTTGTGTATCTCTAGAAGGGCTTGTTTGACCAAAAGCAGGGGTGAATCAAGCTACTATACAGCTAGGGCAAGGTGGGGACTGGTTTTCAGGACTGGAATCTCAGCCCTGGTTCCAACCCTTCTTTTCACTTAGTAGATGTGTGAACTTGAGCTTATTTCTTAACCTCTCTGAGTCTTTGAATTGAAGAAAACAACACTTCCTTGACAGGAGTTTTTAAGATTAAGTGTGATATAGTGAATATTAAGGGAAGCAATATGACATGCGGGTGAAGAACACAGACCGCCTGAATGCAAATTTCAGCTCAAACACTAAATAAGTATATGAATTCCTTGGCTATAAAATGGGGACGATGGTATTACTGTGAGAATTAACATATAAAAAGATTTTAGAATAGTAACTGGCACATAGTAATGGCTATAAAAATAGAGTTTTTACAAAGGTAATTCATTGTTGTAATTGTTATCATCAGGCACGTAGATACAAAGCAAACTAACTGCCATGGACTCTCACTCAACTCAGAAGACAGCATAGCACAATGACAAATGTTAGTCACCATTAGCTGTTATCAGAACCTGTTGTTTCTAGATTCCAAGAGTGAAGGCTCATAACCACCACCACTTTTATGTAATATCCACTTTAACTAAATCTTCTGTATTTGGGATCAGATCAGGATCAGACTCATGATCCCAAAAGGAATCTTAGAAACTCTCTGTTACGCAAACTGGAAATGGATCATCACTAAAAACTTCAGAGAGTTAAATATATTATCTGCTTTCTTCAGCTAAATCAAGTCCAAAGTTCCCAAGTTAATAAGCAAGAATTATAAAATAGATAATAGTTATCTTAAGATACTGCATTTTAAACTCTCCTGTGAACTGTCAGCTAGTCGATGAAAATCGAAACTCATATACTATGAGTTTAGTTTATGGATCCTGATCGGTGTTTGTCACAACCCCTTCTGAGATCATACAACCCTTCCCTTCCTTTGCCGTGCCCTTCCTTTATCCCTCAGGTACTCACCCTACCCATTCTTTAAGGCCATCCCCACTCCAGAAGCCTTCTTGAAGCCCTTCCAGTCAGAAGTCTTCTCCTGGGACCCTTATTACTACCTACTATTCAAATTCCTTGTGCAGCCATGCCAATCTCCTTTTCTATTTACAAATTTAAGCTTCCTGAAGGACTACTCTATGGTCTAATTTATCCTGGCCCATATCAACTGAATGGCACTGCACAAAAGAGGTGCTCAATGAACATTTGTGAATTAAGAAAAATAATCATTTTCTAAAACTATACTACTTAGAATCATTGCTTGAAATAAGTGAGTGCTTACCAATGCAATTCAATTTAAAAATACTACTATTTTTGCTATATGGAGACTAATGTGCTTTTATCAACTTTTTTTTTAAAAGATTTTATTTATTTATTTGACAGAGAGAGATGACAAGTAGGCAGAGAGGCAGGCAGAAAGAGGAGGAAGCAGGCTCCCCGCGAGCAGAGAGCCCGATGCGGGGCTCGATCCCAGGACTCTGAGATCATGACCTGAGCCGAAGGCAGCAGCTTAACCCACTGAGCCACCCAGGCGCCCCTATCAACTTTTATTTTCCAATGAGATAACAATGATAAACTAAAACAGAATAGCTATCAAAATTTTAAAAGCATTTACTCAGTGCAATATAAGAGGACATTGAAATTCACAAGCTGACATCTAATACTGATCAAATAGAATTTCAACAAAATAAGGACCAAAAAAATCACAAATAAAATTTTTAATTAAAATGTAATGCCTACTCTTCTGTAGTTTGCTAACCAACAGCTGAAAACATGGCAAAGCAAAAAGGGGGGAAAATCAATAGACATGCAAATAGCCTTGAACTACGAAAAACCTAAAAGTATCTAGATAAATTACTGACTTACTTCCAAGCTCAAGCTTTTAGTATTATACTTTGTACAACAAGGTAGTATAGTTTGATAGTAACTATATTCACAGGTACCCAAGTATACAAAATCCTTCTAGATTGCCCACCAAACCTTAGTCCAGGTAGAACTAGCTAGAAACAGTATGTTGCCCCATTTCTGAGTCATACGATAAAGGGATAGTGTGCTGAGCAATTAGAGAAAATAGCTCCAGAGAAAATATTTGGAAGTTATTTTGGGAAATAGAAGAGCCTTAAAAAATTTTTTTGAGTGGACAGAATCCATAAATCAAGATTAAATTGTTATGCAAAAGTTATAATCTAAAATAAGAAAGAATGCCCATAGCAAAATAGCTTTCCTGAAGAGAGCACTGGTCCAGCTCTTTCTACCTGGTGATCATACCCCCAACACCCCTTCTACTACGGTCACGAAGACATCCTTATGCTTCCTTTACGGACCATGTGTAGTATTTCACTCATGCTACTCCTCTCTCTGGAAAATCTTCCTGCCTTCCTTTTTCCTTCAAAGTCCACTTCATATTTTTCCTGCCTGAAGCCTCCCCTGGCTATTTTCTACCACAATGATGCCCCTACTGTAACCCGAAGCTTTAAGATGAGGGCAAGAGCTCTGGAGTAAAAATATTCTAGTAGCCTCACTGTGCCTAAGAGATTTTCACAGTAGGTAATAAAGACCAAAAACCAAAACCAAAACCTTAAAAAATTTTGCTGATTAAATGCAACGTATATGGTCATTTAAAAAGAAAGAAAGAAAGAAAGGAAGGAAGAAAATAAGAAATTAAGAAAGAAGATGGACCAGAGACCAACTTGACCCACAGTTCTGTAATATATCAGGGAATAACATAAGCAGCAACCTAATGCCTCATCTAAGTCTTGATTCAGATTTATTTGACCTCAACCACTTTTTTGTTGTTGTTTTTGGCCCTCAAGGAAAGACCTAAGACCAAAGAAATTATTTTGGTGAAAGAGAAATAGGAGATAACATTGTGGTAAAAAATATCCAGGGATTGCCAAAAGATTAAGAACAGGTTATACCTTCCCATGACTGATTCCTTTCCTTTTTACAAGTAAAAATTACAAAGATTCTGGAAGAAGTCTAAAGTGTAATAGCAAACACACAGGGAGGTCAGATGAGTAACTAAAGTTTTATTTAATAAAAGAAAACTAGGCATCTGCTTCCCTGTCACACTTGAGATGCTGACCTTGGAAACATGTTCTACAGATCTAAAGATGCTTAAAACATCAGATCTGAGGAGGTGAGTATTCAAAATCTTTCACACAAAAAAATAGCCATACTCCCAGACCAGGGAGTATTATCAGCTACTTTGGCTCACTACAAAGGCTCTGTGGGAATGGGTGCTACTTGCTGGTTTCTTACCTTCATTAAAGGTTTCCACACAGCGTGATCCTGGAAACTGGTTCGAAGCTGCTGCACAGATCTAGATAAACTGTGCAAACATCTACAAAGAATAATCAAAATTAGCTTCAAAAGAAGCCAAAACTTTTACTTTTCAAACACACTGCTTTGGCATTTCACTAGTTACTAATATGCACGTCAAGTATATCTATAGACATTGTTAATTCAACTACTTCAGGACTTCATGGGCTTTCCAGGCTAGCTTCTCTGTGAAATGACGTTACACACTGCAGAAGTTTCACCCAAGAATACTTTTGAGTAACATTTGGATTCTGCGCTTACTTGGTGAAGGTCCGGAAAGGAAACAGGTTAAACACACGGCAAAGGGTTTTTATTCAGACCATTTAAAGCTCATACCTGACGGCAGCTAACCGCACCTTGACACTAGACTCAGACAAGCCAGTCACAATTCGGTCCATCATATTTTCAGTCTCAATGATCTGGAGAAAAAGGTTAATGCTGCATAAATAACAACACGAAGAGGACAAATTTCACTCTTGTAAATGCAAGTATGTTAATATCCATTAAAAGTTTAATGTTTTTAGCAAGAGTTTTTACCTCTGGAACAATCGTTTTGTGGTGTGGCAGACAGCTCATCAGAAAGGAAGGACTATCCACTAAGAACTTGCCAGACTGAACGACAGGCATGAAGGGGCAAATTATGTTTATTTTTTAAAAATACTTAAAACAGTAACTAGATGGCATAAATATTGCAGAGGTGTTACATAAACAGTATTGAGAAAAACTAAAAGATGTAACTGAGTTATCACTAGGCAGGTTCCTGCCAGAGTGAGATTCTAGAAAAATTATGGTTCACACTCAGCCCCTTATGAAATGCAACCTGTGGGTTTCTGACAGAGCCACCTTGTGGCTACCTTCTTACCAAGCAAAAGGAAACTAAGTTAAATATTTTGAAAAGTAATCCTTGCCATCTTTTTACTGTAACACTAACTCCTGTTACATTTAATCACCATAGTCACAATTTTTTTTAAATTTAAAAATAAGATAGCATGTAATTTTCCTTCATTAAGCAATAGACAGATACAAAATAAATATTATGTGGAAGAAATTAAGCTTAATTTGTGTGGTCCTATAGAAAAACCACCTATTAGAAAAAAAGCTAATACAATCACAACCAAAATGTTAACAAAAACAACTAACATTTGTTAAGTACATCAATGTGCTGAGCATTGTGCTACTACGCATATTACATGATCTGATTTAACCCTCTTGCAGGCATTATTATAATTATTCTCATTAGCCTGTTAGGAAACTGAAGGTTCTAGATGATAGAGTTTGCCTGGGATCACAAAGCAGAGAGGAACTCAGGCATCTGACTCCAGACTCCTGATTCTTAGCTATGCTTGTAATACGGCCCTGGTTAGAGAACTGTGCTCACAAGGTAGTCCCCAACATGAGTGACAACGTTAATGTGAGTCATTACTCCCACCTGGAAAATACCTCGCTGGGAGGTATGGGGAGATCACCTGGGGAGCTCCTTAAGCTGTAGTCCTCTTACCCCTTCCCTTCCTTAAACAGACACAAGGCTCTGCTCATCTCTCATTCTACATATGACAATGCTGGTACTTCAAAATCAGCTTGATATTCCCTAATCTAAAATTCTTTATTCCAAGAACAAAGTCGTGGTGGGGGTGGGAACACAAGATTATCCTCTGAGCGCTAAGAAATGTTATTAGGCTGGCTCCAGGTGCTTAGGAAACCTGGACATGACCAAGAATTTAATGAAGCTTCTGGATAATGTTTATTGGCCACATCCAACCAAAGATGTAAATCTGCCAAGGGTCAGGACAAGGGTAGCAATCATTAGGCATATAGATTTGCTCTATGATCCTGACCAAATTATTTGACCTCCGTGGGCCTTCAGTAAAACGAGGGGCTAGAGCAATTATTATTCTACCTCCAATCATTTGCAATCAGCATGTAAAGAAAAATCATGTTTGCCTGGGCAAAACTATCATGTTATCCAGAAGCAACATGGGAAGGTAGAGTAGAAGAGACGAGACAGTACAGGCCTAGTTAGATAAGGAGTCATAAATCAGGGAGCAGGCTAGACTAAGGGCAAATAGGGCACAGCTCCTATTTACAAGGCCACATTTATTTATTCAGTAAATATGTGAGTGCCCACCAAATGCGAGGCACAGTTTTAAATCTTGAAGATAAAATGGTGAGGCAGAAAAGCCCCTGTTCCCACCAAACTTACAGAGTAGGTTAAGCGAGTGCAATGAACTACTGAATGAGTGCTACAGCACTTGCTGTTAGCAAAAGCACTTTAGGAATGACAGGAGCAATAGGGCTTAAGGCAGACAGAATGAATTAAGTGTCCACAAAGGTAAGTGGGAAAAATACCCACTCTCAGAATGCTGGGAAATGGCCATTAATGACCATACCAGACAATACTGAGGCTTAGGCCAGCAGACAGTGGGGAACTATGTAAGCAGCCAATCATTATATAGAGCACAGTTTCATGCTTTAAGTTTCCTGGGGGTGTGGGAGCTAGTATTCTGGAGCTAGAGAATAGCTATAAACTGGCTGGTAAACCTTTCCCCTAATTTAGGATATAAAACAGTAGGACTATTCGGAGGTATTTTTCTCTTTCAGGCACAAGGTGACCCTTCTTAGGTTACAATCTATCAAAAAACGTCTACAAGTAGGAGGCCTGGATTTGTATTCATACTTGTTGTGGAGGGACTTTAGTAACCCTGCCAACATCTTGGAAAGCCCATTACTTGAATGACTGGCCCACCTTTTCTATCAAGATACCAGTCTGGGAGCAAGAGGGTGAAAATAATGCAAAATCAGAATGTGAACCTAGGATTCCAATCCAAAAAGGTATCCTGAGAGGCTATGTGAATGAGCAACATAATCTAACTGTGATTTTGTATTCTTTAGGGTATTCAGATCATCTGGTAAGGGATAAAGGAGCAATACAGTGAACACACTGACCAAAATAAAGATTAAAATGAGATTACAAAGCAGAGAAAGGTTTGGAATCACATTCAGAGAAAAAATTTTTAGGTCAGCTGGGAAGGAGTTGGCAGTGGCTGTTGCCATAGATCTCTGACCCACTGAAGGTCTAACAGCACCAGATAACTTTTTAGACCTGGGTTGGAAAGGCAAGCACAATAAAACTTGCTCTCCATGGGACATTTTTTTTTTTTAAGATTTTATTTATTTATTTATTTATTTGACAGACAGAGATCACAAGTAGGCAGAGAGACAGGCAGAGAAAGAGGGGTAAGCAGGCTCCCTGCAGAGCAGAGAACCGACGTGGGGCTTGATCCCAGGACCCTGGGATCATGACCTGAGCTGAAGACAGAGGCTTAACCCGGTGAGCCACCCAGGCGCCCTCCATAGTGCCTTTTAACAACTATACTGGGCTACAAAGCCTTGATAATGACAGCCAAGTCCTAGCCCCTGTAAAGGATCTTAGGTCTTTCCAGAATACAAGAACAATGTCAAATAAAGTTTCAAATTGTTCTGCCTCATGGTTCTGGTTGGAGATTCCTCAGCCACAGTTCAGCAAACTTGCCCTGTGGCATAGCTTATTGAATTTGCTTTTTAAAAATAAATAAATAAATAAAAAGGAAGGAAGGGAGGAATAAAAGGAAGAAGGAAGGGTGGGCAGGTGGGCGGGCCCTCTGTTACACAGACACTGTGCCTGGCCAGGAGTATAAGAGGTGGACTGAATCTTCAGAGTGGAGGCACCCTTTATCTCTGCTATTCTAGTGGATTGGGTTGCAAATTTAACTACAGAATTAAACCACATAAAAATGCTGCATCATAAACTGATGAAGTTTTAGGTTAATGGACTAGGCGCTAAGTTCTCTCTCTGCTGGTGTCTTTAGTGCTCATGACTATATATTTTTGCTAAGCTTTTTTCTCTGACACTGTAGCTCTTTGCAGGGGTAGAAAAGGTCCCTGTCATTGGGACAGAAGAACCCTATGGCCTGTGAGAGAAAAGGGCAGCAGGCTAGAGGGTCATGGGGAAAATGCAGAATCCAGATAATCCTAAGGTTCATGGCACACATTGGAATGTTCATAAGATGAAAATGGCGTTGACTTACAAAGGAATTCCCTAGCCCTCCATGAGTCCTACTGGACTCATACCTTAGCTGTGGCCAAGTCATATACCACCCATTCCTGAGAGCCTAAAAAGAACTGGAAGAATCAGAGTTAAAAATAAGGCCCAACTATTCTCCCAGCATGAATGAGGATGAAGCATTTTCCAGGTATTAGCAACTTCAGATTGGACCTTGAACTGTGATCAAAACAGGTCGAGCAGAGAATGTAAAAACCAGGCAAATTCTTACTGGTGTCAAGAAACTTCTCAAACAATTCAAAGTGGGTTGACTTGGGGTCAAGGGAGTTGGGACTGTAAAACAGGCATTTTCTTAACATCAATTACTTATACTAATGTGCACAGTGGTCAGGCAAATACAATTCCAGGTAGGCTTTTGTGAAAGGTTCCCAGAAAGTCTTCACAAAAAATGACAAGAGAGAACTGGCTAGAAAGAGTAAAGACTTGGAACTGAACTAAGATTTAAGTGGATAAGGTAGCAAATCCAGAAAATCTAGTTACAGGAGCAGAGACTAAGCAGCCAAGCAAGATGCAGAACAGGGAGGTCAGAAAAAAGAGTAGGTCTGGCAAGGAAAAAGGATCTACAATGGACACTGCACCCTGTTGGGTATGGATGGCAACCCTTTCAATTCATAAGTGTCAATGTAGACAAGTCCCAGGATACAAAGTTGAGTCTTGCTGACCAGGGGTCACCTATTTAAGGTCCAGCTCCTCATAAAACATCTTTTTTTGAGCAGATGAGCTCTATGAACACAAGGTCTGATGTCAGTATAGTCAAGAGACTGGTTTTAGAAACATGGTAGAGGAAGGAGAGGGGTTATGAGATAACAAGTTAGATGCTAGAGTGAGATAAGCATGTACAACTAGCTTATCCAGTAGCCTGAATAGAATCAATAGGGGCCTGGGGATCCAAACTTAAAAATGGAAAACCAAACTTTCCCTAGGTTTTAGGAAGTGGCCATACTGATTTTATCAAAAAATACTTAACTAAAAGACACGGTGCCATGTATATAATGGAAATGCACTTAATATTTCTAATTCCTGAGTACATCCTTATACCCATTCCTTTATTAAAACAGAAGAGCAAAAACAAATACACCCCAACAGTATACGGCCTTCCACAAATCAACCTAGGGGCAGCTGCTATGCTTTCCTAGAGAGGTTCACCTGGGAACCCAAATCCTCAACTGCTTTCTTCTCAATGCCACTGATGGCAGCAGACATAACTATCCAAAGGAATTAAAAATATGTATAGTTAGGTTTTTAATTGAGTAATGTTAAAATCTTAAGGGGTTTTAGAAATAAACTCCTCCTCAGTTCATCAATGAGGTCTTTGAAATTAAAAAAGATTAAGTCCCTGGTCAAGGTTCTCCAGGCAAACTGGGACAGTGGTAGGGCTCCACTGGGTTTTCTTACTAATAGTGTGAGGTCCATTTCACTTGCTGTACTAAAGGATGAAATTTTTGCTTAACCTTAGTAACTAAATTGAGATCTGACTTGGAAAACTGGGAGAAAAGTAGTTAAAAAGTTACCAGTACTTAGAAAGAAAGAAAAGAAAAGAAAAGAAAAGAAAAGAAAAGAAAAGAAAAGAAAAGAAAAGAAAAGAAAAGAAAAGAAAATGTTATCAGTACTGTGGAAACTACAGCCTATATGCTGACATCCTAGGCTGATAAAAATTAATATACTATACAAGAGAGGTCATCATTAATAAACTGAAATGACAAAGGTACAATTCATAGGGCCCCCAAAGAGAGAGAATAAAAATCAATGATTCAGCTTTAGTTGGGGGTAAAAATGCCAAAGGTGGGAGAGAATGGAAGCCAATGAAGAAAAGGTAAGCCAAGGAAACACTGTGAAAAAAGCCACAAGAGTGAGTTCCACTGATTTTTCAACTCAGTTCCCTGATGACTTGATCTCCATTCTAGAATCAGTGTCGAGCTTCTGTAGATACTAACTAAACAGAATATTCTACTGTTCTCAGGCCATAAGCCCCATCTGTTCTGGATAAGAACTGTAGGCTTTCCCACCCACAGTCTATTCTATGTAGTATCTTTGCTGCTGCTGACATTTTCCTCAAGCAAATAGTTTTTTTTAAAAAAAGGGTAGTTTCTACCAAAGGCTCTTTTTTTCTAAAAGATACACAGCTTCTCTTAGGACAAATAGCTGATCAACCCATTATATTCCTGAGTCTCAGAAAACATTTTACGAAGTATTTCTTCCCTTCTCTCAGTCTTCCATTGCTACCCACTCCCACATTCATATCAAATTTCTCAAACTCCATGATCTTGGGACATAGAGGGTAGGAGGAAATAGTTAACTTCTCTCAGCCAGAGAAGTAAAAGCCAAAACATCCCAAGAGTTGATCTACAAGGCCTCCTTTTCATCCTTTTTCCTAAAGACACTGAATTAAATTAACATCTAACTCCTCTTACAGGCCAAATGGGAATGGTATCACTTCATTTTAGGAATGGAGGACAAAGAAGAGAGCTCGTTCTTGCAGTGGACATATTCTTAACCTTCTAGATTTCATTCTTGCTTTTAAGTATCTTTAAGTGGTATTTTGTAATTTGTACCTCAGGACCTTTTTCTCTTCTTAAGAGCTAAGCAACTTAAGTGTTCACTAATGTTAAATATTTAGAAGAAATACTGAAAGTTCTAAACTTCTCTACACTTTGGAAAGAAGTTGGCCCAATGTCTCCTTCTCATAAAACCAAACACACCGTGTCAGAAACACTTATGACATCTAAAAATAAATCAATACTTTCTTAAAAAATATTTCTCTACATATAAAAGTTCAAAAGTTCAATTTTAAAAACTCAACTATCAGCTTAATGGCAAAACAAAACATAAATAGCTGCTGAATTCTATTCTTTCATTTTAGCACATAAATAAAACCATTAAAAAAGTTACTTTAAATAACAGGACTAGAAACTTCCCCTCCACCTTTTACTGTTTTCCAGGGATCTGATAGAGGCACTGCCCCAAGAACTGTGCAACACAATGGCTCTGTTCAATCCCTACTCCTCTATATACACAGCTGTGTATGCAACAGTCTTAATTATCCTATAGGTTGGCTGGCTGAATTTTCACGTCCAGACTTACACAATTGACTCATAAATACAAGCACAGCATCCACTATTTGCCAGGTAATGCTTCTATGGAGTTTATAAACATTGTTTGACAAGGGATAACTAAGAAGATACAAGGATTTCAAAATGTTGCTTTAAGTTTAAATCTATTCCATAAGGAAGCTATCTACAAAATTAAATGCTGTAACAGTACTTTGGTTATATCATTCATTCTGGATGCTTCTAGGACATTAGTTTATACTGTGATCACGTCTAGACAGTGCCCTTAGAAAAACATTTCCAACTGATATAGAACAGAGATATGAAGATTCTTCATTCTGTGGGTCAAAACTTCTGAAACAACTTATTTTAATATTTTAGAAGGAGGTGAGAATGCTTTCAAATACTCTTATTTTAGATGAGACTATTATATAAGATATATTATCTAAATAATATATAATGTAAATAATACATATTATACTATGACATACACTAATTATTATATAATGACTCTTCCAGATTCATTCAGAATAGGCTATTTTAATTACAGCCATATCTTAATCGTATGTGGCTGTACCAATCATGGCAAAACTGGCTTTCAATGTGGACAACACTTTATCACACACGAGGCTCTGGAATTATTATGTAGCAATTTAGTGTCTCATCTCCTTAACTACTTTAAATTGTGAGCTCCTAAAAGGTACACACCAGTGTTCTTTATTCCTGGACACACAGGAGGAGGTACATATTGTAAATGCCAGATGAATAAATGGGAATAATAAAAGCAACTCACTGCCTACTTTGTACCAAAAGCCATGTGAGAAAATAGACACGTTTTTCTCAATCTGATGCTTTGTAACCAGCTAATAAAAGCTATTAAGTTCTCTCAATTCACAGCATTTTCTTTTTCAACTACTTTGACTATTGCATTCTCCTGTGAGTTTTCTTGCCATTTCATACCATAATTTGGCTCTAGTAATGGTATTTAACTTTACATGAGTAAAGTAACAGTTCACAGCATGGGCTTTGGAGTCAGAGACTGGGATAGAATGTAGGTGGTGTCACTATCTGGGTGGCCTTGGTCAAATTGCTTATTTCCTGATCTGCAACAGCTATCTCAGAGGGTTATATGAGGTTTAAAGGAGATAACGTGCTAATGCCTATCACCATGTCTAGCACATAGTAAATGCTCAATAAATGGTAGCAGTTATATTAAAATTAAATTTCCTAAACAGATTATCTGATATTTATATCTGAGTTATGTAATTGTTCTATGCCCCCATACCACATAACCCAATGCTTCATGTCACAAAGGTTGAATAGACGTTTTCTTAATACACACACTGGACCTTTATTTTTCTCTTTGACATAGTGAAATATCTTATTCAGGCAACTTTGCTGACCATTACACAGAATATATAATGTTTCCTACCATAAACCAATGTATAGCTATTATCCAATTTGTCTGGGGTCCGTTATATGCCAAAATCATTCAAACAAGGGAATCAGCACGTAGAAAAGTATCCAGTGACCATGACATATCATCAACACTTGATGATGCTTCTCTTTCAGGAAGTTAGACAATTGATCTTACCCTCCCCTGACTTTTGTGTGGCCCCATTTCTTTCTACAGTCCATTACAAAGAGGCAAACAGGAAACACAGTTTTTCACCTAACTGGTTTATGATCATTTATATTTAGCTATGCATTATTAGCACAGGGTGGGCAAACTTATTTTAGGCTTTGTGGCATATGATTGTGTTGCCAACTACTCAACCTGCCACTGAAGGGTAAAACAGCCACAGGCAACAAAGAAACAAATCAATATGGTTATATTCCATAGAATTTTATGAATATTTTATCAACTAGACTTCAATAAAGCTGACAAAAAGTAGAAAAAAAGTTTATGAATACAAATTTGAATTTATTTCTCAAATGTCAGGAAATATTCTTTTGATTTTTTCCCACCAACCATATAAAAATGCAAAAACCATTCTGAACTGGCAGGTTATAGATTATATTACATAGGTGTTAAGTACCTACAGGGTACAGTTTGCCAAGCCCTGTGCTAGCATTTATAATCATGGGAAAAAGTGTAAGAGCAATGGTCCTGGTTCATCACAAACTCAATTTTCTCAAGGTCTACTATTCCACAAATATTGTATCATCATAAACATTTCATTCATTTCCACACAGAACATTCTGAAAACTAATTTTAGTTCCAAAAATCTAATATATTAAGATCATATTTTAACCCATCTCGTGGTTTTCATCTGTCTTAGATTGTAAACAACAAAATAACCAACTTGTACTTCACATTTTAAGAACAAGAATTATAATTAATGATTTATGCAACTACAACAACACAAATAACATAATATTCAATTTTATGTCCCCACTTAATGAAACTCAAATAAAAATCCATTACTTGATTATATAAATACCTCTATTATGTATATAGCATTATCACTCCCAGGTTTGCTTCTTTCAGTATGTTGAAGGCCAAGGGTCTCAATACTGTGGGCAAGTGGCAAAACCTGGTACGGTCATGGTTAACTCTAAAATTACTTACCATTATGAAAGAATGTTGCAGAGTTCATTTAAAATTCTTTGGTAGATTAGCCTTAAGAAGATAACTAACAATTTAACCACAGATTAAGTCAAGGAATTCTGAATTCTGCATGAATTTGCTATTACTCAGTAGCAAAGCCAAGTCCTGAACGGTGCCACTTCTGTGGTACCGTCGAAAACTTTCAACATGTTCGTTTCAGGCGTTTGTTTCAACATGCAGGCTAAGGCTCAGAAATAATTCCTTGCATCTGCCCAATTTCATGGCAGAGAAATTTACAGAATTTTGACACTGTGACTTTTAAATGACCATTTAAAATTACTGAACTTTGCAAAAATATTTAAAAATAGAAATTCACGGTATAATTACACTGTTACCCAGAAAACCAACTAGTAATAAAATCTACCTACAACCCATGATAAAAATGTTCAAAAGTGAAATGCTTAAGTTTTTCATAGCAGAAAAATATAAGGAAAAACTAATCTATGTTTATCAATATATTTTAAAATCTTGTAACTTTAAAAATACAGAAGAACTTGTATTTGTTCAAAATTTGAACATATATGTTTGAGATATGATTTTATACAAATGATGATGCTTTGGAGAAATGACATCTGAGGCAATCATGGACAGTAGTACTTAGGTAACCAAAATCAAGTAAAACTTGGACTCCTCAATTTTCTGAAGACATCTATTACCTACGATTTTACCAATTATTGATATATATTGTAATATTCAACTTAACTCCAAGAAAATATTATATTTGGTGCTTTGGATACCATACTACAGCGATGGCATCAAATAGTTTTGAAAAACAGTATTTTAAATATGTTTTAAAATGTAAGAGTAAAAAGACATCTTCTCCTTAATGAGAGATGAACTAAAGAAAGGGCCTATGCTTCTGAAGTATAAATATTCTTTTTACTAGAATGAATAATAGTTTTGGAAATTTATAGCATAAGCATCACTATCTTCATTGCAAACTTTTTAAAAATTTATGCTCCAATGCTGTTTAGGTTTTTCTAAGACACTTCAAAATATATATTTATTTTTACTCTTCCAATTAAGTCATTTAAGATATTCTAACAAATGCTTCCTTTTATTGAGCACTTACAGTCACCCTGCTAAATATTTTAAATACTTTAGATCTCATCCTCACAATGACCCTGCAGATATAACTTCCTTTGCTGGGAAAAAGAGGGTAGAAGACAAATTCTCCTTCTTTGTTTTCCTTTTTTTTTCTTATTTTCTCTGCCTTAAAAAACAAAACAAACAAACAAAAATCCACTGTTCAGTTGGGAAAAGAAAAAACATTTCACCCTTGGCTACTGTCTTTACATTTATCATGTAAAAAACATCTGTGACTGGATGATTTTTTTCCACCCCAAGGGAAAAAAAACTTAAGAGTTCATGTTTTCAATTCTTGAAAATATAAAAGGCATTTAGAAAACATTAAAAATAACAAAAATATTAAATTATTAATTTCTAACTTGATTCAAGGATAGCTATATTGATATCACCATGTTCATTTTAATTAGTTCCCAATAATTCTTTGAACCCCTAGCAAATTCTTACTGTTCATTTCTTACTTTTCTCTGACTTACTGAGATTTTATTATAAATGCTGAATTTTAAGGCTGTGTTTTACTGCTCTTGATCTCACCTCTGCTTTCCACTGGACAATGTTTCTACAATGTAGGAAGTTCAATCAATCAATGTAGAATCAAATTACTAATCATAAAAAATCCGATATTCAGATAGTATTTTATACAGACATGTATAACTTGCAGAATAGATTGATTTCTAAGAGGCTAATTCCTATAAACCAAATCATATCTTTATCCCTACAGGAAAAAAACAAAAATTGGTCCAGATTCACAGTTGTGAATGCTATAAATATTTTTAAACTCATACATTTATATATCAAAAGAACCCCTAAGAAATAATAGTAAAAACCATTTCAAAATTAAACTACCATACCATAAAACATGTTCTCTTTGATCTATTATCAAAATGAAAAGACACACACTTGGAATTGTCTGCCTCTTGAAAAATGGGAGTTTCTTACATTTTCCCTATGCTAAATGTAGTGAATCCCCTTGACTATATGGTCAGATAGATTCCCTGTATTTTAAGGCTCATCTCTTTACAAACCTGTGTAACTACTAATAAAGTTATGTTAAGTTCTCAATGCAAAAACACCCATGTATAATTGGATTAAGGGTGCTTAATGCAATTTTACAATATGGTTCACTCATCCATTTGTCCATTCATTCATTTTTTTCATCCATTCTTCAAATATGTATTAGTGCCAACTATGCACCTGGCAATGTTGTAGATGCTGGGAATACAGTGATAAGCAAAACATAAAAAATCCCTGCCCTCAATAGAGCTTACATTCTAGTTCCTCAAAATGGATCTACAGCTAAAATATAAGCATTCAAAATGCAAGAGGAAAACTTTCTGTAAGGCTCCATCAGTCAGATATCTCAAAGAAGCAAAGGCTACCATAGTACTACACTTAACATTTGTAATGTGCCTTACTTTTACCAAAAATAAAAATCACACCATGTTAAGTTTATTAACTTCCTTGAATTTTAATTTATATTTACTACTTCGAGTTTTCCTCAATTTACACTTTCTCTTTCTGATAAATTCTACTAGTTACTTGAAGAGCATAAAAGTCAAACAATCCTTTCAAATTTCCAACCTAATTGATGATCAACAGATATTTATCAAGTGATAGTCTTCTTAAGAGCCATTTTTTATTATAAAGGACTTGGCTTCACAATTATAGGACTGTTTGCCACTGCTGCCTCTGAAGGACTTAACCACTGACTGGAGTTTTGACTGGGAATGGCAGTATTTGAAGTAATCTTAAGTATCTTAACTTCTTTCTTTTGTTACTGTCCCAATAACCTAACATATGCTTCTTAGTCAGCATTAACATGTGGTTAAGACCATCATTAGAAACTAGACTTTGCCCATGGCAGATATTACAGCTAATCTTTACCTGGCATTGCTGCCAGTACACTTAATGTGCCCTGGACCCTTCTTCCACTGAGCTCTCAATTGCTGCCTCTGCCCTTGCTTTCTCCAACCAAAATCTTTCAATTATTCTAAGTTGAGTATGGCCAGACCACATCTGTTGTCAAGCTCAGTGGTTCTTCATCTTTCTTTGGGCTTCTCCCTCCTTATGTCAAAGCCAAGAGTAGTATTGACCACTTCCAACTGCAGATTTTTCCACCCTCCTTCACTTTCTAATAGGGCACTGTGGGAAACTGGGAAATTTGTAAGTATACCACAGAGTGATAAAGGATGCAAAGCCAGGAATCCCAATACCAACTTTGCTCTGCACAGAAGGATACTAAAAGATTCAAGCATATTAAAGGAAATGCCACTCTGTGTATGGTTTCTGTATTTTCATTTCTATATTTATTCAACAAATATTTATTGAGTGCTTATTAAGTTCCAAGGATTGTTATACAGATGGTTTCTTTTAATGGGAATACACTATCACCACTCCAACGCAGGAGTGGTAAATTTCTGATCTACAGGTCATGTTCAGTCCTTAGCTCCATTTTTTCCAGCCCAGAGAGAATGATCAAGAAACAAAATCATGACAGGGTTTTAGAAGTCTTCAGAAGCAAGAAGACAGACTAAATCTATGACGAGAGAAGGCCTGTATCTTTTTCCTTTATTACTGTGTACCTGTCTCTACCTCTTTACTCTGGTTTTCTCTTCTTCATTTTGCCTCACTTCTTTAACTGGCCATTTTAGGGTAATGGGATATATAGATTATCTCCTGTATTTAATGAATCGCATTCTCATTTTTCATTTAAAAGGCAGACCAATTTAACATTTCATATTTTTATCCTAAACAAAAAGGCTTTTCATTGCTTTTGTTTGGAGGAATGGGGAAGTCTACAGCCCTTGAAATTTCTTTCACAGAGTCTCCACTCATTAATTCAAGTAAACTGAAATTCCATCTCAACAAGCATAAATATTGCATTAAAAAATAAAACAATAATAAACATTGTCTTCAAGAATCTACACAAAAAGGGAATACAATCAAAGTTTATAAGGCATAAGTATAAAAGGTAATTAAATATTTCATGGAGAAAGTAAGTAAAAATCTATCCAGATAATTATTTTAACAAAGAAATGGAATAGAAATAAATGCATTCAAAGGAAGAGTTATCATTTTACCATTTTTTATACACTGAAAATAAAGATTCCCCACTCCTAAGAACCATTTTCATGCAGTTTTTATCACAAATTATTTTATATTTTTCATTTTACAATTTCTCTCTTCAGTAGTTGCTATAAACTGTAAATTATTCAAACACTTAATTTCCCAGATTAAATATCTTCCTAAAAACTCTATAAATCCCCATTACAGAAGAATGTCACAGTATCTTTTCTTTACCACACAAAAAACTATAATAATTATAACTTGTTCTTTATTTGTCATCTTTCTACAGAAGTTATCAGGATTAAGCCTTACCAGTAAATTATACACATTATGAATACAAGTTTTAATACTGATCAGACTATTAACGTTGCAAGTATTTCTAGAACATGATATCACAAATTAAGTCATTAATTCCAAAACAACAGTTTATTAACAAAAAAGTACAAAGAAGTACAAATGGACATCCTATTTCCCCCCATTATGGTCCATCTATCTATCTCCCTTTCAGTCCATGGCACAGCCTTCTTGAGCTACAAGAATAGGTAAAATACTTCTCTTCCCAATGGGCCTAATAACCATCTAAAACCAAATCATTATGTATTTAAGTTATACAGTCCATGTCAATTTTTTAAAAAATGTTTTATCTATATAAGTTGCTATAAAAGCCTCTTCCCCTGCAATATACCATGTACCTAAGCTGAATGAAACATATCAATATCAACATCCAGAAATCATGCTTACACACAGGGAATATCAGATCATTAGTATATTTGCCTTGAAGTAACAGATTACAAATGAAAGAAGTGTCAAAAAGGATTTTCATAGATATTTACTAAACACTTCAAGTCAGAAACATCTTGTTAACTGAACTAAATTGAGATACATGGAAAGCATTCAGTTTAGTCGTGTTTTTTGCACTGATTTATAAATCAAAGCTACTCACATATCTAATCTCTCTGGTATTATTTCAATTTTCTTCAATAATGGTTCCTTTCCAATTTATTTCAAATAAACCTACAGTTTTCCCTATTTCTCTCTATACAAGCCCAAAGTACTTCTCTGAATCATGGTAAATTCCCAATACTTTTTGATTTTCCTCACAGGGCTTTAGATGGGAGTATAATAAATCACCATGTTTCAGTAAATAATGCCCTCTTTCTGCTATAATTCATCAAGAGAGATTATGTGGATCAATTTACTGATGTTCCTAAAAGCCATGTATAAAATTTATTAGATGATGTATTTTTTTTTGAGTGGTAAGCTCTAGCCTTTTGGTTTGTGGAGGCAGCCAGGTCAGAGCTTATCACTTTCCTTTAGTCCCTGCTTAGAACTACTGTATAAAGAACACGAGTTCAGTGTTAGACTAGGCTGTAGTAACATAAGGTGCTAGACCAGTGACACATTTTTTTGGGAACTGGAAAATTCAGATGACCACTCACTAAACATAAAATCATTATTCCACAAAGATTTTATTCACATCAAACTTGCACAGCAGCAAAAAAAAAAAAATCAAAACATAACTAAGCCACATATCAAAGAACAATATACAATAAAGATTTGAATTTCTCAATGGCATTGGAAAGTTTTTCCATAAATAACATTTACAATTCTAGTGTTAGATCTTTCAAGGTGTCTAAAGCTTCACAGTGCTAGAATTGATTTTTATCAGAACACATGCAAAAATGTGCAACATAATAATTCATATTAATGACAGAAAAAAGCACACCAGTTATTTGTCATTCCAGCACGGCCATGCCACTCTATGTTCTAAAAACAAACAACCCCCAAATCCGGGTCCCATTCATTCTTCAATTATGCCTTTAGTCACTCTGCTTTATTATATTCAAACAGTCACTGTTAGTGCTCTTCACCACGACTTTCAGGTTGACGTCACTCCCTGCCTGCTGGCTGTCAGGACTGGGGGACGCCCCTCTCCCAGACTCACCTTCTTCCGGATGTCTTCATCGTTTGCTCCTAGAGAGGCATAGAGCTTGAATGCAGCCTGGCGGAGTTCATGAGCATGTTTTAAGTCATGATCAAGCTATGGAAGGGGAAAAAAGGTATATTGCAGCTCAGTCCACAAACCTAATTTTCAATAAAACTGAGTAGAAATAAAAATTTTTGAAAAAAATAATTGAACTATTAAGATATTAATGCTCTCATTGACTTCTTGATTACTTCTGGGTTCTGTTCATGTATGACTAAGACCTTGCTGCGTTTGTGTCAGCATGACCTGGAATGCGTGCAGTCTGATTCTATCTAAGAGTGAACACCATAACACTTGACACTGGTATATGAAAAGTCTTTGTGAACCTCTGACCCTTAAAAATGTAGTGCTCCCAGATGGTAGCTTTAGTGGCACTGATGCTTGCTTACACCAGCTCTTTGAAAGCTCTCAAAAACTAGGCACTCGGGCTTTTTTAGCCCCCAGACTACAGCTGATAATATGAGTACTGCTGCAACCAGGTTTCTAGGAGATTTTCTTAAACACTAAGAGCAGTGCTAGCCCAATTTCAGGATTTAACAAGATTTTAGAAAGAGGAAAACCTTTGTGAAAATCCTTAATAAATAATACACCATGGTAGTCATTACTATGTTATCTATTATAATTATCTGAGATTTATGTTCAGAGATTTTTTGATAAGTTTAAGGTTACTCACTGGTACGAAACAATTAATACTATCTTTCCACATGCATAACTGCTAGGTTATCAGTTCTTCTGTACAACTGATTTATCATTAAACTACCACAAAAATGAAATAGAAGCATGTTCTCATGACACTTTCAATGACTAAATACAAATCAGTAAATATATAAGGCACATCAATAATGTAATTTATAACTAATTCATCCAAATGACTACAACTCCAAATGAGTTGCCTTGAAAAGGTTCATCTTTATGCAATGATATAAGTATTGTGTATAACCTTCTGAGATCTTATTTTGAAACTTCTTAAAGAACAAAGTGGCATATTAGGTAGAAAACCCTGAATTCATCAGTTTTATTAAATTGTCACTGACTGTGGTATATGAAGATGGGGAAATAAATTTAGCTGGGTAAAATTATTTAGGGTAACAAATAACAACAACAGGGGTGCCTGGGTGGCTCAGTTGTTAAGTGTCTGTCTTCAGCTCAAGTTGTGATCTCATGTCTGACTCCCTGTTCAGTGGGGGGTTCGCTTCTCCTCTCCTTCTGTCCCTTCCCCCCACTCGTGCTCGCTTTCCCTCTCTCTCTCAAATAACGTAATTTTAAAAACAAACAGACAAAAAACAAAAAAAAAGCCAAGTAACAACAATAGTAGTTTCAAAATTTTGACACATTTATTAACGTGTAAGAATTTCTCACTATGGGTCTAGTATCTATATTTTTATGGTCAGAAACCACTATAGAAGCCATCATCAAAATTAAAGATGACAAACATATTCAAGGTTTGGTATAAAAGATCATTTAAAAAATTATTACTATTCTAGTTTTACTGTGAGGGAAATAAAATGGAAAAACCCTAACAGAGGGATAATGTTCTATATACTGATTAAATGATTTATACAGGTATAGGGTACAAGTTCTTACAACTATGTTTCCTCACTCTCCTGTCCATCCAAGTGTTCCATTTGCCTTGCTAGGATGGTCAACTAAAGAGGTTCATGAGGTCACTCTTAGGACTTGCTCATGTATCTTTGTACCAGTGAGATACTGTGTCCATGTGAGCAAGTGGCCAGAGGGAAAACAGACAAGGTAGCTGGTTCAAAGTCACCCATCACCTATACTGGAAGAACAATACTGTACACTGAAGGAACAGCAGGCACTAATTTTAATTCATAGAGGGCAGGGTACATTATTAATACCACTAACACAGAAGGTTACTTTGGGCCCGTTCTAGAAGAAAAAGATAAACCCTTAAGAGTTCATTTTGTTTTCAGTGTTAAATGCCAAATGAACAGTTGCCTGTCAAATGAAGTTTTAGGAAACTCAAGGGCATGGGAGAGGTCAAGAGAAAAGTAAAAAAAATTACCATTGGGATGACTGGCATCAAAAATACAGTCACAATCATGAAACAATACTGGTTACTAATTAGGAGGCAATGCTCTCTCTACTATGACCTTCTTAAATAAACTTTCTTTAACTGAATATTGTTCTCTTATACTTAAAGAAATGGATATGACAAACAAGCTGAGAAGTACAAAGTCGAAAGAAATACCTAACTATTCTACGGAACTTACAGCTTGAGAAAAACTGAGAAAAGCACAGTCTGGTTCTTGATGGTTGCAAACTAGAGGTTAAACAGTGCTTTAGTTGACACTAGCAGACCCAAAGCACAGTATAAAACTGAAGGAAAGATGACAAAAGTTAGAAAAGATAGCAAAAGAGAAAGTGGTGGAAGAGTTAAAATAAGGCCACTCATATCACCTGTCACAGATGATTACCCTTGATGTAAAGAACAAAAATATAACAAGAGAGATGATCCTGGGAACCTCAACAGGGTAAAATGATGTTGATATAATATCAATACCCAGTTTTGACACCCCACTATTTTAGGGTTTTAGTTGAGAATTAGGGATGTAATTTTCTTCCTTCCTGATTACCTGCTTAGTGACAAATTTCTGATGAACACATGAGATAAACTGGATTCAAAAACCCATAGCACCATCTATGTTATCAAAGGGAGAAGATTTTCTTCATTTAAAAGGGTTTTGAACTGTAATTATCAATTGGTTCAAAGTTGTGAGCAGTAAGAAAATCTTAAAAATCCCTTGCTTCAGCTGCTGAAAAGAAAAACAGAACATACCCTTTTAATATCAGTGATGGCACTCACTGAGCTGGGATACTTGAAATAATCAGCAAGCATGGCAATGAGGTGATCAGTTATGCTAGCGATTCTCTGTAGTTCAACATCTGGTTCAATCAGATAGGCGAGTGTCTCAGCTCCTTCAACTCTCTCCTCTAGCAACCTCTCCTTACTGCACATTCGAACCAAACAAGGCAGTGTCTGGAAGGTAGTGAAATTAATTATTTGCTTTGTGGTAAAGGCAAAAGCTTGATGGAGAGCATATAGTGACTGAATCAATGCAATGGTTTTTATTGGCAGTCATGTTACTGATCAAATGTTTGAATAAACATTCAGAGAATGAAAGGCTTGTTGGAATGTAAAAACAAAGTTCAGTGTATATTAATCATTTGTGCTGTCATACTACACCCTAATCATACAATCAAAGCACATTAATGCAAACTCTGATCAGGCTTTGTGACAGATAAAACTGAAACTTTATTCCACAACCTTATAAAAGACATTTATGAATCCCTGATAAAACATGTCTGAGGTTTCTGTCCCATCCATATATTTATTTATTTAAAAGACATCTAGCAAAGATGCCAGCTAGCTCAGGTGGTTAGAGAGCTGATAAAAGACATCCAGCAGTTTAATCAGGAATAATTCTGCCGCAGAAAAAGTATGCTATCTTTTCTTTAGTGAATAGTATGACTGGGGTGACTTTTATTTTTGGGGTATGATCAATACCTATAGGTGCAAAACCGAAATACAGCTTTAAAAATTCAGGGATCTTATCATTACTGATTCCATCAGTTTTCCTATAATGCTAATGAAATGCATCAATCGTTCCTAGGTTTTCTAAATCAATCCCTAGAATGACTATACCTGCTAGTCCAATCTTACTTCTGCGGTCCTTCAAAAATCCTGGTGCTTGTTTTGTTAACTCAGCTACATTAGGTCCTCAATAAAAAAATTCTAAGTATTTACTATTTCTAAGGCTGATGAGCACATTTTAAACACCACCACAAAGGTGGAGATTGAAATGTTGTAATTATAGGAAGCCTTCCTCAATTACTGTCTGTGCTATGCTCTTTTCTAAGTTCCTATTATATCTTTACCATAGAGTTTAGCACTTCATTTTTCACTACTGATAATCCTATCAGGCTAGTGCAGGCTTTATAATACAACCCTAGGCTTCCAAGAGGAAACTCTTGTTTTTTTTGAACAGTTACTAATATTTATTAATACCATAAATTCATGGATTATTGAATTTAACACTCACAACTACTACATGAAGAAGATGCTATTAACCTAGTTTTACAAATAAGGGAGAAGAGAAGGGGTAGAACAGTTGAGCAAATAAACTAAGGTTACCTGCATGGAAGCCCTTAGAACTCTACACAATGTTGCTAACTTAGTGGGTCCTCAGTTCTAATTAATTGACTTGCTTCACCAAAGACTAAAGCAAACATTAGTATTACTGATCTTTTATCCTTGGGTTCATTCTGTACACTGATAATGAGCATAAAATCGCAATCATAAAATGAAACATAACCAATTTATTTACACTTAGTTTTGTTCTTTGTAGCTAATAAGATGTTTAATATATTTAATATATTGTTATTTTTAAAATGACCCTGTGGGGTAGATGAGCAAAAATTATTGCCTCCTTTTTCACGAAGCACCAAAAGAGTAAGGGAGGGGGACGCCTGGGTGGCTCAGTTGGTTGAGCAGCTGCCTTCGGCTCAGGTCATGATCCCAGCGTCCTGGGATCGAGTCCCACGTCGGGCTCCTTGCTCAGCAGGGAACCTGCTTCTCCCTCTGCCTCTGCCTGCCATTCTGTCTGCCTGTGCTCACTCTCTCCCCCACCTCTCTCTGACAAATAAATAAAATCTTAAAAAAAAAAAAAGAGTAAGGGAGGTACCCAAGGTTACCCAAGCCAGTCAGTGGTGGAATGCTGAAACCAGAATCCAAGACTTGTAACTTCTAGGGCCAGTCTCTTACTTGGGTTTTTCTGAGTTCTAGTTGCTTTTGACATGTCACAATGATGTTGGTTTTCATGTACTATTTACTTTTTCTTTTTTCATTATGTCTTTTGATTATCTGTCAGGAGGGTGATATAAAGTCTTTGTCTACAGAGCTAATGAACTGCTTTCCTATAAAATTACACTGCAAACTTGATGAAAATCAAGGATTAAAATATATTTTCTATTTCACCTGAATTTTATGTATTTTTACAACTTCTAGATCCTCCTAATTTCCGTAAAGATGAAAAAGGTGTGACAAGGAAAAGAACTATTTCACTTTGCCTCTCAAAACACATCTAAAGGGAGGGAGACAAACCTTAAGTGACTCTTAATCTCACAAAACAAACTGAGGGTTGCTGGAGGGAGAGGGGTTGGGAGAAGTGGGGTGGGGTTATGGACATTGGGGAGAGTATGTGCTTTGGTGAGTGCTGTGAAGTGTGTAAACCTGGCGATTCACAGACCCGTACCCCTGGGGATAAAAATATATTGTATGTTTATAAAAAATTAAAAATTAAACAAATAAACAAATAAAAAAAAACACATCTAAAAGCAATTTTTTAAAACTACATGGTATGCCATTAAAAAGAAAAGCATGCTGTTTTAATATTATTTTATGCTATGCACATATACCATAGTTACATAAAAAAGAAATGGGAGGAAAAAAAGAAATGGGAATGTCAATATTTATATTCAACACTTACGAGCGGGGGAACTTTTGCATGTGTTTAGAAAGAATTAATTAGCTCACCTTTAATACAATACAGTTGTCATCTGTCCGAATTGCTCCAGCTCTACACATGTAAGTTAAACTGGAATAAGATGGCAGAAAGTAAGTTTTTGCTTGTGTTTTAAAGCTTTAAAAGAAAAATTCCTTGCCTTTAGGATTTCATGGAGAAAAAAAGACAGCTACTCTTATTTATCTTAAGGAAGAAGGTTTTCAGATTACCTCATATGCGGTTTCACCAATTTAACACTCAAAACCAACTAACTGATATATAAAGATAGTAAGTCAGGTATTTTTCAAAAACATATACAAAATTGTTTTAAAAGTAAAGGCTTGGGGCGCCTGGGTGGCTCAGTTGTTAAGTGTCTGCCTTCGGGTCAGGTCATGATCCTAAGGTTCTGGGATCGAGCCCTGCGTCGGACTCCCTGCTTGGCGGGAGGTCTGCTTCTTCTCCCACTCTCCCTGATTGTGCTCCTTCTCCCACTCCCCCGATTGTGTTCCCTCTCTTGCTGTCTCTGTCTCTGTCAAATAAATAAATAAAATCTTTAAAAAAAAAATAAAGGCTTAATGAGCAGATAAAACTTTGAAGCTATATACCAGGCACAGTGGAGTTCCCTATACTTTAAAAATTTTTATTGTTTATTTTTTATTATGTTAGTCACCATATAGTACCTCATTAGTTTTTGATGCCTTATACTTTATTCTATAATTTTCATGTGAGAAAGTTTCCATAATAAAAAGGGGGGAAAAGTTAAAAATAAAATATAAAGTTCATAAAGTGTCTAAGATTAAATTAAGCTAAGCTGGGATATTCTAACTCCAACACCAGTAGTACAAGAATCACAAAAGAAGCATTTAACTCTTAATGGTAGCCATAAGAAATTAACTAATAACTCTTCAGAGTTTGCCAGCAATGGCTTTGACAACTGGTCAATGATTTGGCTCTATTAAAAAACAATCTGCCTTCACAATGATACCTGTCTTTGAAAAAGAAAACTACTCAGTACTCCCTAAACAGGTACTGAACACTTCAGAAACTTAAATTAATGAATTTTCTTCTTGGATTAGATTCCTTCAGTAAGCTGGGGAGAGGGAGCCAAAACACTCCATATTCTGGCTTCTATAGAAAGCTATAAAAAAATCAATAAAATTTACTTAGACTGTACAGGATTGAATTGTTTATAGCTGTTATCATCTTAAGACTTGTTACCACATTTTTTTAAACCAGTCCCATGAGAGCATTTATCTTACAACAAAAAGATTTTTGAAGACAAAAAGCAAACAAGCATATAAATAATACACTAAAAACAAAACAATTCATTGTGCAAGAGTAATTCCCTGAAAATTCCTCATCCTTGTCTAAAATACTAGACAGCCACAAATTCTTGAATACTGGAACAATTAATTTAGCAAAGAATCTTACACAGCAGGTGCTCAACCTATCTATTAAATGTGCTCATAATTACTGAATTGACATATATTGAATGCTTATATGTGCCAGGACTTGTACTAATAAGAACTTAACTATCTTATAAACTGTCGCATCTCTATGAGAATTTTATGTCTTGTTTTTCTAAAGATGAGGAAGCCATATTTTCTGAAATCATGCCTTGGTTATCAACTTCAACTAATTCTCACTCTATATTTTCCTATATTTATAGTTTCTTAATTCTTAGCATAAATTTGTTAGTTAAATCTAATTCTATATCATTTCAACTGAAATACAAGGAGAGTATGTTGAGAATGTAATAAAATAATTTTCTGTGGTAAGTCTTAGCTGTTACATGAGTGTTGCTGCTCTGCATGCCACTAGTAGTATGCTGAGTAAAAAATTCATACCCATTTAAGAAAACATGAGACAACCTCATGACTTGCAAATCCCCAAATCCCCAAATAAGATGGGGATTGGAGGAGCTAATTGGGCTGTCCAAAAACACTCTAACATATTGATAAAGCACTATTGTTCTTCCCACATTGTCTTGACTTTTACCATTTTGCTGATGTCAGCTGCATCTCAATAGGCTTATCCCTCTGTAACATCTTCACAAATATTTGTGGTAACAATTCTCCATCAACCAAAACTAAAAATGAAACAAACGACAAGAATTAAGGAATTCTTTAAATCTACAAAGTTTATAAATCAAATCAAGTAGGTACCACTGAAAGTTTCAGCCTACCATTTACCAGAGTCATCGATACCTGGGGGTTTTCAAAAGCTAAAACTGAGAAGCATTTCAGTGCTTGCATTCGAACCTGTAATAATAAACAAACAAACAAAAAAATGCATTGATCTTGATCTTGCAAATAACGAATTTTAATGTCAAAGAATCTAAACTCTTCTGAAGAAATAACTGTTTAA
Source organism: Mustela nivalis (assembly GCF_964662115.1). Classification (NCBI taxonomy): domain Eukaryota; kingdom Metazoa; phylum Chordata; class Mammalia; order Carnivora; family Mustelidae; genus Mustela; species Mustela nivalis. Next base: position 122,514,363 of record NC_139020.1, read on the forward strand.
ATCTGCTTAAAATATTAAAAGAAGGCCTCAAGGGAATAAAAATAACACCTGAATATCTGGAGTACAGTAAGTTAAACTTAATTATAAAGAGTTAAAATTAAATGTGAAGTAATAGAAAAGAAAAAACAGGAAAAAACAGCAACTAAAATTTAATCAGATAAATTCCTAATCAAATTTAAAAGAACAATGTACAAAACATAATATTGGTAAGCCAGAGAGAGCTTAATAACACTTAATTACCAACTGCCTTTCAAGTGGGACATTTCTGCTCCCCAAACTACAAACCAGAGAACTGAAGACAAAAAAAAGGAAAAAAGAAAAAAAATAGTGTAGTCTTATAGTAGTGTCTAGGATGGGGTTGTGGCAAAGAGAACAGAAGGAAACAAAGTTACAGTAAAAATCTGGAAAGGAGGCAAAATTGAAGATGGCGGAGAAGTAGCAGGCTGAGACTATTTCAGCTAGCCGGAGATCAGCTGGATAGCTTATCTAAAGATTGCAAACACCTGAAAATCCATCGGCAGACCGAAGAGAAGAAGAACAGCAATTCTGGAAACAGAAAAACAACCGCTTTCTGAAAGGTAGGACCGGCGGAGAAGTGAATCCAGAGCGACAGGAAGATAGACCCCGGGGGGAGGGGCCGGCTCCCGGCAAGCGGGGGAGCAACCGCACACAAAATCAGGACTTTTAAAAGTCTGTTCCGCTGAGGGACATCGCTCCAGAGGCTAAACCGGGGCGAAGCCCACGCGGGGTCAGCGTGGCCTCAGGTCCCGCAGGGTCACAGAAGGATCGGGGGTGTCTGAGTGTCGCGGAGTTTGCGGGTATTAGAACGGGAAAGCCGGCTGCAGAGACAGAGCCGACAGTAAGCTCGCAGCTCGGGGTGGCCTTGAACCGGTCGCAGGCTCGGTGAGCTCGGAGCGCAGCCGGAGGTCAGGCAGACGGGAGTAACTGGGCGCTGTTCTCTGAGGGCGCACTGAGGAGTGGGGCCCTGGGCTCTCGGCTCCTCCAGGCCGGAGACCAGGAGGCCGCCATTTGTGTTCCCGTCCTCCGGAACTCTACGGAAAGCGCTCAGGGAACAAAAGCTCCTGAAAGCAAACCCGAGCGGATTGGATTACTCACCCCGGCCCCGGGTAAGGGAGGTGTAATTCCGCCTGGGGCAAAGACACTTGAGAATTACTACAACAGGCCCCTCCCCCAGAAGATCAACAAGAAATCCAGCCGAGACCAAGTTCACCTACCAAGGAGTGCGGTTTCAATACCAAGGAGAGCAGCAGAATTCCAGAGAAGGAGAAAGCCAAGCACGGAACTCATGGCTTTTTTCCTGTGATTTTTTTTTAGTCTTGCAGTTAATTTAATTTTTTCTTTTTCATTTTTTTTTTCTTTTTCTTCTCGCCTTCGGGTAAAATTTTTTTTTTAACTGTTACCTTTTTCTTTTTTAACGATTTTTTACTAGTTTATCTAATATATATATTTTTTCTTTTTTACATTTTTCTGAGGTGTTTCCTTTTTTAAAAAAATTTTTTTTTCTTTTCTTTTTTTTTTTCTTTCTTTCTTTTTGAACCTCTTTTTATCCCCTTTCTCCCCACTCACGATTTTGGATCTCTTCTAATTTAGTTAAAGCATATTTTTCTGGGGTTGTTGCCACCCTTTTAGTATTTTACTTGCCCCTTCATTTACTCTTATCTGGCCAAAATGACAAGACGTAAAAATTCAACGCAAAAAAAAGAACAAGAGGCAGTACCGAAGGCTAGGGACCTAATCAATACAGACATCGGTAATATGTCAGATCTAGAGTTCAGAATGACAATTCTCAAGGTTCTAGCCGGGCTCGAAAAAGGCATGGAAGATATTAGAGAAACCCTCTCGAGAGATATAAAAGCCCTTTCTGGAGAAATAAAAGAACTAAAATCTAACCAAGTTGAAATCAAAAAAGCTATTAATGAGGTGCAATCAAAAATGGAGGCTCTAACTGCTAGGCTAAATGAGGCAGAAGAAAGAATTAGTGATATAGAAGACCAAATGACAGAATAAAGAAGCTGAGCAAAAGAGGGACAAACAGCTACTGGACCATGAGGGGAGAATTCGAGAATTAAGTAACACCATAAGACGAAACAACATTAGAATAATTGGGATTCCAGAAGGAGAAGAAAGAGAGAGGGGAGCAGAAGGTATACTGGAGAGAATTATTGGGGAGAATTTCCCCAATATGGCAAAGGGAACAAGCATCAAAATTCAGGAGGTTCAGAGAACACCCCTCAAAATCAATAAGAATAGGCCCACACCCCGTCACCTAATAGTAAAATTTACAAGTCTCAGTGACAAAGAGAAAATCCTGAAAGCAGCCCGGGAAAAGAAGTCTGTAACATACAATGGTAAAAATATTAGATTGGCAGCTGACTTATCCACAGAGACCTGGCAGGCCAGAAAGAGCTGGCATGATATTTTTAGAGCACTGAACGAGAAAAACATGCAGCCCAGAATACTATATCCAGCTAGGCTATCATTGAAAATAGAAGGAGAGATTAAAAGCTTCCAGGACAAACAACAACTGAAAGAATTTGCAAATACCAAACCAGCTCTACAGGAAATATTGAAAGGGGTCCTCTAAGCAAAGAGAGAGCCTACAAGTGGTAGATCAGAAAGGAACAGAGACCATATACAATAACAGTCACCTTACAGGCAATACAATGGCACTAAATTCATATCTCTCAATAGTTACCCTGAATGTGAATGGGCTAAATGCCCCTGTCAAAAGACACAGGGTATCAGAATGGATAAAAAAACAAAACCCATCTATATGTTGCCTCCAAGAAACTCATTTTAAGCCCAAAGACACCTCCAGATTTAAAGTGAGGGGGTGGAAAAGAATTTACCATGCTAATGGACATCAGAAGAAAGCAGGAGTGGCAATCCTTATATCAGATCAATTAGATTTTAAGCCAAAGACTATAATAAGAGATGAGGAAGGACACTATATCATACTCAAAGGGTCTGTCCAACAAGAAGATTTAACAATTTTAAATATCTATGCCCCCAACGTGGGAGCAGCCAACTATATAAACCAATTAATAACAAAATCAAAGAAACACATCAACAACAATACAATAATAGTAGGGGACTTTAACACTCCCCTCACTGAAATGGACAGGTCATCCAAGCAAAAGATCAGCAAGGAAATAAAGGCCTTAAACGACACACTGGACCAGATGGACATCACAGATATATTCAGAACATTTCATCCCAAAGCAACAGAATACACATTCTTCTCTAGTGCACATGGAACATTCTCCAGAATAGATCACATCCTCGGTCCTAAATTAGGACTCAACCGGTATCAAAAGATTGGGATCATTCCCTGCATATTTTCAGACCACAATGCTCTAAAGCTAGAACTCAACCACAAAAGGAAGTTTGGAAAGAACCCAAATACATGGAGACTAAACAGTATCCTTCTAAAGAATGAATGGGTCAACCGGGAAATTAAAGAAGAATTGAAAAAAATCATGTAAACAAATGATAATGAAAATACAACGGTTCAAAATCTGTGGGACACAATAAAGGCAGTCCTGAGAGGAAAATATATAGCGGTACAAGCCTTTCTCAAGAAACAAGAAAGGTCTCAGGTACACAACCTAACCCTACACCTAAAGGAGCTAGAGAAAGAACAAGAAAGAAACCCTAAGCCCAGCAGGAGAAGAGAAATCATAAAGATCAGAGCAGAAATCAATGAAATAGAAACCAAAAAGACAATAGAGCAAATCAACGAAACTAGGAGCTGGTTCTTTGAAAGAATTAATAAAATTGATAAACCCCTGGCCCGACTTATCAAAAAGAAAAGAGAAAGGACCCAAATAAATAAAATCATGAATGAAAGAGGAGAGATCACAACTAACACCAAAGAAATACAAACTATTATAAGAACATACTATGAGCAACTCTACGGCAATAAATTTGACAATCTGGAAGAAATGGATGCATTCCTAGAAACATATAAACTACCACAACTGAACCAGGAAGAAATAGAAAGCCTGAACAGACCCATAACCAGTAAGGAGATTGAAACAGTCATTAAAAATCTCCAAACAAACAAAAGCCCAGGGCCAGATGGCTTCCCGGGGGAATTCTACCAAACATTTAAAGAAGAACTAATTCCTATTCTCCTGAAACTGTTCCAAAAAATAGAAATGGAAGGAAAACTTCCAAACTCATTTTATGAGGCCAGCATCACCTTGATCCCAAAACCAGACAAGGATCCCACCAAAAAAGAGAGCTATAGACCGATATCCTTGATGAACACAGATGCGAAAATACTCAACAAAATACTAGCCAATAGGATTCAACAGTACATTAAAAAGATTATTCACCACGACCAAGTGGGATTCATTCCAGGGCTGCAAGGTTGGTTCAACATCCGCAAATCAGTCAATGTGATACAACACATCAATAAAAGAAAGAACAAGAACCATATGATACTCTCAATAGATGCTGAAAAAGCATTTGACAAAGTACAGCATCCCTTCCTGATCAAAACTCTTCAAAGTGTAGGGATAGAGGGCACATACCTCAATATCATCAAAGCCATCTATGAAAAACCCACCGCAAATATCATTCTCAATGGAGAAAAACTGAAAGCTTTTCCACTAAGGTCAGGAACACGGCAGGGATGTCCATTATCACCACTGCTATTCAACATAGTACTAGAGGTCCTAGCCTCAGCAATCAGACAACAAAAGGAAATTAAAGGCATCCAAATCGGCAAAGAAGAAGTCAAATTATCGCTCTTCGCAGATGATATGATACTATATGTGGAAAACCCAAAAGACTCCACTCCAAAACTGCTAGAACTTATACAGGAATTCAGTAAAGTGTCAGGATATAAAATCAATGCACAGAAATCAGTTGCATTTCTCTACACCAACAGCAAGACAGAAGAAAGAGATATTAAGGAGTCAATCCCATTTACAATTGCATCCAAAACCATAAGATACCTAGGAATAAACCTAACCAAAGAGACACAGAATCTATACTCAGAAAACTATAAAGTACTCATGAAAGAAATTGAGGAAGACACAAAGAAATGGAAAAATGTTCCATGCTCCTGGATTGGAAGAATAAATATTGTGAAAATGTCTATGCTACCTAAAGCAATCTACACATTTAATGCAATTCCTATCAAAGTACCATCCATCTTTTTCAAAGAAATGGAACAAATAATGCTAAAATTTATATGGAACCAGAAAAGACCTCGAATAGCCAAAGGGATATTGAAAAAGAAAGCCAACGTTGGTGGCATCACAATTCCGGACTTCAAGCTCTATTACAAAGCTGTCATCATCAAGACAGCATGGTACTGGCACAAAAACAGACACATAGATCAATGGAACAGAATAGAGAGCCCAGAAATAGACCCTCAAATCTATGGTCAACTCATCTTCGACAAAGCAGGAAAGAATGTCCAATGGAAAAAAGACAGCCTCTTCAATAAATGGTGCTGGGAAAATTGGACAGCCACATGTAGAAAAATGAAATTGGACCATTTCCTTACACCACACACAAAAATAGACTCAAAATGGATGAAGGACCTCAATGTGCGAAAGGAATCCATCAAAATCCTTGAGGAGAACACAGGCAGCAACCTCTTCGACCTCTGCCGCAGCAACATCTTCCTAGGAACAACGCAAAAGGCAAGGGAAGCAAGGGAAAAAATGAACTATTGGGATTTCATCAAGATCAAAAGCTTTTGCACAGCAAAGGAAACAGTTAACAAAATCAAAAGACAACTGACAGAATGGGAGAAGATATTTGCAAATGACATATCAGATAAAGGACTAGTGTCCAGAATCTATAAAGAACTTAGCAAACTCAACACCCAAAGAACAAATAATCCAATCAAGAAATGGGCAGAGGACATGAACAGACATTTCTGCAAAGAAGACATCCAGATGGCCAACAGACACATGAAAAAGTGCTCCATATCACTCGGCATCAGGGAAATACAAATCAAAACCACAATGAGATATCACCTCACACCAGTCAGAATGGCTAAAATCAACAAGTCAGGAAATGACAGATGCTGGCGAGGATGTGGAGAAAGGGGAACCCTCCTACACTGTTGGTGGGAATGCAAGCTGGTGCAGCCACTCTGGAAAACAGCATGGAGGTTCCTCAGAATGTTGAAAATAGAACTGCCCTATGACCCAGCAATTGCACTATTGGGTATTTACCCTAAAGATACAAACGTAGTGATCCAAAGGGGCACATGCACCCGAATGTTTATAGCAGCAATGTCCACAATAGCCAAACTATGGAAAGAACCTAGATGTCCATCCACAGATGAATGGATCAAGAAGATGTGGTATATATACACAATGGAATACTATGCAGCCATCAAAAGAAATGAAGTCTTGCCATTTGCGACAACATGGATGGAACTAGAGCGTATCATGCTTAGCGAAATAAGTCAAGCAGAGAAAGACAACTATCATATGATCTCCCTGATATGAGGAAGTGGTGATGCAACATGGAGGCTTAAGTGGGTAGGAGAAGAATAAATGAAACAAGATGGGATTGGGAGGGAGACAAACCATAAGTGACTCTTAATCTCACAAAACAAACTGAGGGTTGCTGGGGGGAGGGGGTTTGGGAGAAGGGGGTGGGATTATGGACATTGGGGAGGGTATGTGCTTTGGTGAGTGCTGTGAAGTGTGTAAACCTGGTGATTCACAGACCTGTACCCCTGGGGATAAAAATATATGTTTATAAAAAATAAAAAGTTAAAAAAAAATAAAATAAAATAAAACACACACAAAAAAAAAAAAAAAAAGAAAAAAAGAAAAAAAAAATCTGGAAAGGACTAAACTAACAACTTTTATTTTACTTTTTAAAGATTTATTTATTTATTTGAGAAAGAGAGAGGATGGAGGGACAGAAAGCCCCAAGCAGACCCGATGCTGACCGCAGACCTGACAGAGGGCTTGATCCCATGACCCTGAAACTACAAACAGAGCTGATGCTTTAACCAACTGTGCCAACCAGGAACCCCCTAATTAAACTTTTAAAGCACTGGATGTTATTCACAAATAATGAATCATTGAACACTATACCAAAAACTAATCATGTTTCATAAGTGGGCTAACTGAATTTAAATAAACAACAAAAACATTTATAAATTGTGTTACATTCCTCAAAACTAGTTTATTGGTCTGTGACCATAACATGGGGTCAAACCCTTGACTACATACAATATACTTTACAACCCGCAGGAGCTTCTTTGAGAACAGTTATTTTTCATTCTTTCTGTTTAGTTCTCACCAGACTATCTAATCCTCACTTCCAAGCCTGAGTTTACAATATGATGTTCTTATGTGGGAACTCGAGATTGGTAGGATAGGTAGCTCAAAGTGTGAATTACTTCTGTCCGTCATCTCAGCAATGATCAGCAGCACAGCATGTGTACACCTAAAATATGGGAGCTAAAACTGCCAATGATACTCTGACAATGGAGCAAACCTTGGCTAAAGAATAATGTTACCAAAACCTTTTTCCTTTCACAATGTGTAACCTATTATAGTAGATAAGGAAGCTTGGTGCAGAAAAGAAAAGAAAAAAGGAGGGAGAACTGAGGGAATTTATGAAGCTAGAGGATGGAGAAGAGGAGAAACAGTAAATAGCCACCCCAGCAATTGTTTCTTGATGTGCCAATGCTGACTGGTTTCAGCCTCCATGTGGCACGGGGTAGAGGAAGCAGCTTTCAGTATATATTTCCTTCCCCCCTCCCTGTGGCTAATTCCAAGCTGACTCCATTCCCCATTCCTGTCCTTGTGAGTGCTTCACCAAGATCAAACTTTGGGTGTCTAAAGTAGGAAAACATAGATATTAGCAGGCTGCAATACAGAGCAGATTAGAATCAGTACACGAGGACAAACAACAAAAATGAGTACTTCTCTCAATGCTCTGTGTCAAAGTGCTGGCATACCAACTCTAATGTGACACAGTAAAGACAATCTGCTATAAGTTGCTAGTTGGACAACAATGAAATAACCAAATTTTTAACTTCATGCTTAATAATGTATCATGATGTTTTCTTATACATAAAAGACAATGAAGGAAATTTAATTAACAAGTCTAAAAACCTCTGACTTTTTAACTCAAAATACAAAACAGAACACATTTAAAAAAAAATTACAGCATCAGACAAAAATCTAACTTTTTATGAGACTTCACATTTTGAAATACCTAACACATTTTAAATGTTGATGTGTATGTAGGTATGTGTTCTAAATCTGAGTCACTGTGGCTAAGTCAGGTCTCAAATATGAAATCAAAGTATTTCCTGATATAGCAAGCCAGTGTTCCTATATACTTCAAGGAACCTCCTCCTCATGTGCAGCTTTGGCACTGACATCAGAGCAGAAGAGACTGTTAAAATCAATAGCAAATCAAACCACAACAATATTCTGAAAGAAAAAAAAAAATGGAAAGGCAAGGTAGCTTTTAAAATTCTTTAAAGAGGATTATATAGGTAAAACAATGCCCCACTTTATTAATAAAATGTTATTCTTGATCACAATATCTATCAAAGCAGTAAGATATGTGGGCCTCCATCTAGATCAAGACTCTAGGAACCAAAAATAACATAGAAGAATCTGGCCATAATTTTTAACATCTTACTTTGTAAGATACTGAGGTTAGTAGGTGAGCAATATTCTGAACTGCACCATGGTTAAATAAAATTGTTTGATGATCTGGACCCTGTAAGAAAAGAGAACATAACATTAAAAAGAGTAATGACTGATTCCAACAAAACATTTATTTAAGTGTAGGAAGTTCATTTACTACAAATTCTCACCTACACTTCTCTTGCATAAATCCATCCTAATAAAGCAAGGCAGACAAAGCGTTGCCATTTCTTATGTCACCCCAGTTCTGTAGAACTACCGCTTCCTTACCTTCCCCCCAAGGAATGAAAGGGACACAGAAGCTATCCTGGCACAGGCCCTTTGTAGTTCTTAAATAACACACCATCACAGCAACAGAACCACTGCGAATTCTGCATTTCATGTACACAACCCTACACTATGCTGCTAGAGAGAACAGCAGTCATTCTTACAACTTTAGACTGATGAACTAGTCAGAGGAACCCTAAAACTAATTAAGTGCAAGAACTGGATCAGAGCTTAACCTACCATCAGGGAAGTCTGAATTATGGATGGTGGAAAACACAACACTCCATACATAGAAGTGAATATGGTTTGGTTTCTGTTTCTATCTCGTTTCTCTTCTTAAGTTATCATTTCTGAGAGTAGGAAGGTAAAGAAATGGGAAAATTCAGGATTTTATTTTTCATCAGCTGTCTTCTAAGCAATTTATCGAAATCTTCAAAGTGACAGAAGCTAAAGGTTAATGCAAGGCTTTGAAATTGCCACAGTTTGTATATACTGATTTTTTTTTAAAAAAATTCTTCAATGTTTAAGTAATCTCTATAACACATGGTGGGGCTTGAACTTATAGCTCTGAGACCAAGAGTCGAATGCTCACCAACTGAGCTAGCCATATGCCCCTCCTAACACACTGATTTTATGTACCACCCACCCATTCAAATAATGAAGTGACAGCAAGGACAGGGATGCTATTTTATGCTTATCATTATTCAGAAGAGAAAAACACAGCACTGAAAGTCGGCTACCTATCTGGGTTCACCAAAGAAAACCAGCTGCTAGTCTAGGAAAAAAAAAACCTCTCAAATCAATTTTTCCAAGGCACTATTCAGCCAAGTAACAATGATCTTGAAGATGCCTCATTCTTTCCTGGATAAAAGTGGGGAGATCAGTATTCATAGTCCTGAATCACAAAACAGCCATATTCTATTTTATAGGTAGTAATTCCCCGAACATTTTATATACCATTAAAAGGCTCCTTTAAAAAACAAAAACACTTCAGCAATTTCTCTTACTAACTTCTAGTTTCTGATTTTTGATGCAAAATATTCCATACTCTACTCAGGCAACCCCCATTACATATATTAGGTAGATTCTAATGTTTCACTATTAAAAACAATGTTTTGTTGAACATTATTAAAGCCAACCCCACCTCAGTGGAAACTCTTAGAAGAGTATAAGGATAAATTCCTTGCATACCCCGCTTGGTATATGTATACTAACATATCCATCCAGAATAATGCAGGCTTGCTTTCAGAACAACTAAAGATACTGACATTCTCAAGGCACAGGATGGAAGTATGCTCTTTATCTTCCTACCTCATCTTCTTCCATGCTTCTGCAATTACAATTACAGGTACTAATTATTAGGTATTTGCTATGAGTTGGGCACTGCTCTAAATGCTTTACTTGAATTGTCTCATTTGAAACAGGAGTCTCCTGCTAATTCAGTATAAAGATAATGGTGGAGACTATAATGGAGAACCTAGAAAAAGAAGGGTTTCCTAAGAATCTGACTTATTTTTTTCTTACATAGTAACAAGAAGGTAACGAGAATAAATTGTGAAGATAAGCCTAAATTACACTAAATTATGCTGACATGTTAGCATACTAAGGTTTTTTTGTCTTCCATATAAATTTCAACATCGTAATTTAAATACTGGCAGTACTTAGAAGAATAGCTAGTAGATGAAGTACTGCCTCTACCCTTGCACCTCATGGCTCTTCCATCTCTGTATTTATCTCTGTTCCTCTGCTTTGAGGTGACCTGATATTAACAGACTGTCTTATATTCTTCAAGCCTTACATACATATACAAATATATAAGTATATCCTTTCTCCTATTTCAACACAAATGGCAGGATACTACATATATTTGTGCTATATGTACTATACATATACTATACATATTGCTCTGAACCTTTGATTCCTTTATAGTACTTCCCAGAAATCATTCACGAGTACCGAAAGAGCTTTATTTCTTTTTTGACCTTACTCCGCTGTATGGATAACCCATACGTTAGTACCCTATAGTTACACATTTAGATTGTTTACAATCTTTTACTATTACAAAATCACTTCAGTAAATACCCATCCACATACATCTTTTCTTTTTTTTGCATGCATCTTTTTTTAAGAGCTAGATCACTTATGGAATATCTGTACTGATGAAGTTATATTATGAAAAAGATCAAGCACGATGCAATTCATTTAACATAACTATTCCCTCTGCTTATAAGATATTGTAGTTTTTAATCCCTGAATTTCTTTGCCCCAGAGATTACAGGAAATAATTATAACAAAAGAAGCTCTTCCTTCTCCTCTCTGTGGTTGTACACAAGATTGTGTAAAAACAATTGCAAAGAATGGAATTGTTGGCTGAATCAACCAGAGTAAAGTTATCATTTGATTCTTACCAAGTCTCTCTTAGGTCTCTCCAAATTAACTCATATGGACATGGACTGGTGAGGCAACATCAACAGGGTGGGAAGCAAATAAGCCCTCAAGATTTTAAACTCTAAAGGACAGGTCTCAAAAGTTTGAGTAACCTGTTTAAGAGGTGGCAACAACTTAATATTACTAGCTTTTATTTTTTTTGCTCCTTAATACATCAGGGAGAGAATTTCTAAGGCATTATTAGGCATTATTAGGATTATACAGTTAAGTTCTAGGGGAGTCAAAAGTTATATGTCTATTTCTGACTGAGCAGGGTTTGGTACCCCTGACCCTCCCATTGTCCAAGGATCAACTGTATATGTAAAATTGTGAATGAGTCTGAAAATTCTATTATGAATCTTATTTTAAGCCTATATGTAAACTGAACAACATGAAAATAAAAGATTTTAATAGTTAATGACTATACAGAGATCATCAGATCTATTGTTTTTAAAGATTCATGCTAGTAAATCTGTAGAAAAAGTAATATTTATATTAGGCTATTGTCTTTGGGTTTATAAATCTATAATATTTCCTAAGGTTTAATTATATCTCAGAACACTTAAATTTGGTTGTTTAATTACAGTGGCAAAAGCTAATTACCAGGCTAAACAAAAGATGAGTTAAGGTGATTTTCTCTGATAATATCTTCAGTTCTGTTAGTGGCATGAGGATGCCTACAAATTCTTGCTCAGCATAAGATTCTCTCCAGCAAAAGAACTAATGATTTAATGGCTTTCTTTTATCCATGATTTCAGCTAAAAAAGCACTGAGAAATTTTAGATGAGCAAGCCTAAAGGGATTCAGAAGTTTCTGATGAGTAATTCTAAAAGCTATTTGGGTAACTTCTGAATGTAACATAATAATGTGACATGTAGTAATCATACCTCCAGGTCTAATTTTCAGTACCCCTTTGGGATTACTGTAACTATTAGATGCTGTGCTCTCAAGCACTTAGGTATAGATGCAGAAAGATTTCTAATGAGGTACAGGAGTTCTGGAGTATCCTCCTTTACCTATTTGCCAGGGCTGGGCTACTACAAGACTTAATTTTACTGTTGAAAAATTCTACACCCTATGAAGTTCAGCTCATTTTTAGCAAATAAATGGCAACAAAATTGTCATTTTCTCAAAGTCTTTCTTTGCCCACCTCAAAAGATTAAGGGAGTGTTTGACATCCCTGCACCTATGAGTTGACCTCCACACTGTCAAAGCAATCTGGGAAGAGAAATTCAAAGATTTTTGACAAAATCTTTAAATCCTAAATGTCTTAAATAGAACCAAATAGGCTGTGAAAGGCTACTAGGATTTGGGAGGGAAGGGTTAAACAAATTATTAAGGTACTTCTTCTGGAACCTAGTGATTTAAATTTTCATTTATTTGGGTAATTATTCTAAAATAATATACATGTATGATCTTCCTGGTTTCATATGTAGGTGGTTCACTTCTCTTTCCTTTATTTTCTACAGTTCCCCAAACTCCTTACTTCGTCTTATTACAAATATAGGTAGGTGAGTAATGCTGTCCTGAAAAATTTATAGTCATCAGAAGATAAACATGTGGTTAGAAATTGGCAAATGTGTAGAAATTATGAAAGATCTCAAATAAATAATCACCCATGGCTATCAAAAAACTATACTCCATATGTAAACTATGAAACAAAGCAGCACTCTTTAGTTTAGGTTGAGACCCTTTTAGGAACAGAAATTTCTCTCAACAGACAGCAGAGAAGCTGCTCTCATTTCACCTTATATGAGATCACTTAAAACAATTTCCAACAATGAGTGTGTGGGTAAACAGTTATGATCACACACTGCTGGTAGGAGTATAAAATGGTACAACCTCTATACAAGACAATATGTGGTAAGGTTACAAATGCACACATTCTTTGACTCAGCAATTTATTATAAAATATCTTACCCAAGATATTTTTGCAGCACTGTTTTATAATAATGCAAGACTGGAACAAGGCAAATGTCCAACAATAGAGAACTGGTTATACAAATTATTGTACATCTTTATAGTAAAAGATATAGTAATATATCTTATAGTAAAATACTATACAGCTGTTGGGGGAAAAAATGAGGGGGCCTCTTATGTACTGATATGGAATAGCTTTCAAGATGTGTTAAATGAAAAATACAAAGTATTTGTATATGTATATGTATGGGATGTATATGTATGTATATGTATGGAATGTATATGTATGGAAGCTACCATTTGTGTCCAAAAAGGGGAAGGGTAAAGGGATATATATATAGGTCTGCTTATATATAAAAATAGGGGAGAGGGGAGAATATACAAAGGTCTGCATAATTATATATTACAGGTTATCTCTGGGAAGATACACAAAGAAGGCACATCTGCTGGGGGCATAGATGATTTTACATTACAGAGAACATTTATTCTGGTTCTTACTTTACAGCAGTGTGAGAAGATCTGACAGATGTACTCCTGTGTGTAGCGGGACCTGCTAAGTAGCGCCATGAGGTGTGGTATCACTGTGGCATCCTGGAGTCGAAGGAAAAGAGCACAGCAACAAGGAACTTAGACACTGCGAATACATGTAACTATTTCCATGAGCAGGCACATATGCAAGCTTCTTAATCACAGTAAATTAACAGTCTTTAAGGAACACAGCAAAACAAAAAAGAGAATCACCAAATTGTTTAGGTAAAGGATGAGAGGCTTCAATATTCATCCTCAACAACAAAATATAAGAATGGGAAATTCTCAATTTCTCCCACATAAACAGCCTATATCCTCACAATAAGACAAAAACTATTTCAAAAGACATGACCGGGACGCCTGGGTGGCTCAGTTGGTTGGGCGACTGCCTTCGGCTTAGGTCATGATCTCGGAGTCCCGGGATCAAGTCCCGCATCGGGCTCCCAGCTCCGCGGGGAGTCTGCTTCTCTCTCTGCCCTTCTCCTCACTCATGCCTTCTCCCCCTGTCTCTCTCTCAAATAAATAAATAAAATCTTTAAAAAAAAAAAAAAAAAGACATGACAGAAATCTGTTCTGAAACCAAAATGTGAGCTAATGAGATATACAATAACGAATAGCCTGTAAGGAGAAATTATAGTATAAAAATAAAACTTGACAGTTTTGATTTCTGAGATGTTACGGTAAGTATCAGTTACTAGTAAGAATCACAATGACTGTAGTTAGCTAATTTCAATCTTCACAAGACAATTTGTAAAATATCAACTCCTCACTTAGAGCACATTCTCTGCCTACTGCTGACACTTAGCAATATAAAGTTGGTGCAGTAGACAAGAGGACAATCTGCCCAATCTGCTGCAGGGCGGGCTCTCCAAGAATCCTCTTCTTCTTAGGGTGCAAAGGGAATTAAAAGCTGAAAGGGTATTTGGTCTGAACCACAGAAGGAAAAGGAGACTTAGCTCAAGCCTCCCAGTCAATGCTGTCATAGTCCTAAAGCTGTACTTCTCAAATATGAATGTATATGCAAATTCCCAGGAGATAGTCATCGGGTACAGATTCTGATTCCATAGATTTGGAGTAGGATCTAAGCTCCCAGGTAAGGCTGCTGCTGCTGGTCCATAGACCACACTTTGACAAAAGACAACAGAAGGAAGGAAGGTAACTTAAGAGTACTACTGTTGGGATGAACAAGATACGGGGTTTCCTTAGAAAGAAAAGAATGCCCCAAATCCTTAAAAGGCTAAGTGAAAAAAACAAAAGGCAATTGATTCCCTCTAAGCAGAATCTTTCCCTTTGCTTATTAGTATAACCCTTTTGTGTTATCACAAGCAGTTTAAAAACAAATGAAAAATTTAGAAAACCCCAAAGAAGTCAGGTACTAAATGTGTAGAAAGAAACGGAAGAGAGAAGATGAGAATGTTAAGTACATTTCTATTTCATGGAGGAGGGAGGGGAAACAGTGATTCCATTGGCAGAAAACAGGGAAGCAAGTAGCAGCTAAGAAAGAACAGGCAATCAAAAGATGATATGAAAGCTTCTATTAAGCTCCTGAACTTACTCCCACCTCCTTTCTTTCCTCCATTGCTCTCTCATCTCTTGGTTTTCCTATAATAACAGCTTCATCCCGTTTCTTCACACCTGCCCCCTTTCTGCCAATTGTCTTATATAGATCTACGATTTATAGTTCATTAAATAACAGTTACATAATTTGCCCAAAGTCACCCAATTGATAAACGGGATTTCAAACTAGACATCCTACCTTCTTCTAAGCAAACTGCCCTGTTTTCAGTTTAGTATCTAAGTTGCTATACCAGCTGGGTCTATACAAGCCAACTCACAGAGGGCAGTTAATAACATTAAAACATTACTCTCTGTCATCATTCCATCCAGCACTCTTCACAGATTCACAGATTCCAAACCTGAGGCATAAAACACTGTCACTGTGAAAGTCACTTAATGTCCCTGGGTCTAACAAAGTTAAGCTGGGTGGACTAGTTTTCCGAATTACGTACCATGAACCATTAGTGGGTCATAAAATCATTCTGAAGAGCAAGGAGAAAGGAGTTAAAATGGCTGGCCAGGACCAGTTTCTCACTCACTGGGCTAGGGGTTGGAAAGAAACTTCTAGGGTAAAGAAGACGGGTGATTGGTTTAATCTCTTTGTAAACATCACAATATGACCTTCAGGGAAACAGACTGATATTTACTAGGAGGTGAGTCCTTCTCTGTATAAAGCTTGGAGAAGGAGTTCCCAGTTTAGGACTGCTTATAGTAAACCAGTGATCCATGGACCAACAGCCCCTGAATTATCTGGAAACTTGTTAGAAAAGCAAATTCTCAGGCTCTATTCCAGATGCACTGACTCAAAAAGTCTGGCAGAAGGCTCCAGCAATCTGTGCTTAATAAAGCCTCCAGCCAATCGTGGTCTGTGCTCAATTCTGAGAACTGTTGTAGTGAACAATACCAATTTACATGGCATGGCTCCCTGAAGAATACTGCACAAATCCCTAAGGTGTAAAATTGAGATATTTCATAATTTAGAGCCTCCCACTGTGTAAAGTGACCCATGAACCTCACTTACAGACTTTATGTACAATTATGGGCCAGAGGAGCATGTATCTGATGTGGGGAGGATGACTATGGAGCCTCATGACATGCCCGTCTCTCCCTGCTTCCATTGCCTATGCCTCCTGATTGCTTATGCTCTTGAAGTATTCGTAAAATGTGATTCCAGATAAGATCTCTGGCTTATATATGTTCTATATGACACTGTGATTCTCTGTGTTGGCTCACAGAATCACAACCAGCATTTTTCTAAAAATGAGAAAGCATAGACTAGAAACCAGAGGATATCACATTTATGGAATTGTTTTGTGAAGACTGTCTCAGGAATATTCTCTCTCTCTCTCTCTCTCTCTCACACACACACACACACACACACACACACACACAGTGTGACGATGGAAAATGTTTTTCTTATTGTGGACTGCAGATCAGGGAGTATGAAAAATACTGGCCTGAATAAAACTCATTAAGAAAGTCCAATGTATTCAATAGATTAAAGATCCCCTAGTAATCCCTAAGGTTTTTGAAAACTACTACATGACTCCAAAGATCTCTGGATTCTTTCACACATATTCTCTGATTCTAGCCTGGCAAGTAAGCCTCCTGCAAGCTGTTTTCTGGTTCACCTCTTCCGTTGAAATCAACAGTGATGTCTTCCTATAATTAACTATTCTGCCCACTGTCCTGTATCTTCTCTCTTACACAGATCTTTCCTAGAATGGCCTCCTTCCTCTCCACTTCTCTAAATCGTATCCATTATTCAAGATCCAGGTCAAATTCTCTGTAAAGCTTACTCTGCTGGATTTAATCTAAACTGAGTACATTAAATATACTGCCTTATTTGATATTAAGAGAGCAAAACGGGTCTTTTAAAAAATAGCTTATAAATTCCTCAAGGTCTGATACTATCTTTCACTTCTTTATAATACCTAGAACATTTGATACTTGCAAATTAGCAAGAACTGAAATACTTCTTGAGACTTTTCTGTAACATAGTTATGATGAATTTTGAGATGTTGAGTAAAGTAAAGGTAAAGTAAAGGTATGATATTAGTGAAATGTACTGGTGGTTCAAAAACTTCTAAAACTCACTGTATATAGAAGCTCCTCTGGAGTTACAGGACTGGTGAAGATGGTGCGCAGGCATCGGAGGCAAGCTTCAATGAACTTCAGGTCTGGAGACAGTAGTCCTATTAACAGAAAATGGAAGTGAGACTCATCCTTTCAGTCTGTATTTTAAACCCTGCAAACTGTTTCTAATTTTTACTTGTACAAAAATGACTTCCTTACATACCTTGCAGTAAGGCTGGGATAATATGGCAATCTAGAAGAGACTTGACATTGTTTTCAGTACCCATAGCAAGACTTCCCAATACCACTGCACATTCAGTTTTCAGCTCTGTACTTGAGGTTTCTTGCTGAAGCAAGTACAACAATCTAAAAAGAAGGACTTTGATAAACAGAGGAGACTAAAACAACTAAACAAAAGTAATTTAGCTAAAAGTAATGTGACAGAAAAATGCTACCAATATATCCCACATATTAAATGGTTTGTGAGCTAACAAAAGACTAGGAAATGATCATTTGTTTGTACCAACTATTCATTTAAAAAAGGAATATTTGGGGATGCCTGGGTGGCTCAGTTGGTTAAGCAGCTGCCTTCGGCTCAGGTCATGATCCCAGCGTCCTGGGATCGAGTCCCACATCGGGCTACTTGCTCAGCGGGGAGCCTGCTTCTCCCTCTGCTTCTGCCTGCCATTCTGTCTGCCTGTGCTCTCTCTCTCTGATAAATAAATAAAATCTTTAAAAAAAAAAAAGAAAGGAATATTTGGGTAAAAAATCAAAAGAGATTTTCTTTATTTTGAGCAAAAGCACTATATATATATATATATATATATATATATATATATATATCTCAGAGTTTATCAGAACTATTAATCTGAAAGTTGTCTACAAGTAGACAAAGCAGCCCCAAAGTCAATTCATGTTATCTGCTGCTCCAGGATATGAAGACTCAGAATATTCAATGCCAACCATTGTCAGATCTTAAATTCAGACTAGCACGGGACCTGCACTATCCAGAGGTATGGTTCAGAAATCACAGAGGCTTAGCCTAGAGGGAACGTTCAGAGTCCTTGCGCAGCTCTTTCAAGCAAGGGAAACTTGTCATTCTCCAATTTTCCCATTTGGGGAATCAGGAGATCCTCGCATTTCTATTCCAGCCCTGCCTGCCGAGCAACTAATTCCCACACTCTAATCATCCACCACTTATGATTACCTCCTTTATGTTTTAAGGTAGAACGCTCATGTGCCTTAAAGTACATTTATACACAGTGAACACTTATCCCCTAAGAAACGCTACTGAGAGCTTTATGGTTACCAAAGTATATATTTGAGATCAGTTACAATAAAAATAATAAGATCATCAATACTGTATCAGAAAACAAAAATGAAAAAAGAGAAAAACCAAAACATTAAAAAACAGCAACTGCACATAAAACTTAATTCTGAGAAGCAAAGGCAAAGAGAAAGTTATACAACCATCACTGTCTACCAGAAAAAAATTTAGATCATCAGAAAAAAGATCAAGCTTTCCAAGTTAAAAAAAAGCAAATTCTAAAAATTAGAAATTAAAAAAAGAAAGTCAGGATTAAAAACCAAGCAGGATTTTTTTTTTTAATTAAAAAAAGGTTTTGAGAATGCTAAGAAATTATTATCCAGTCATACAAAACTGCCAAAGCCGGAATGCTGGGTGGCTCAGTCGGTTAAGTGTCTGCCTCTGGCTCAGGTTCAGGTCACGATCCTCACTTCCTGGGATTGAGTCCCACATCGGTCTCCTTACTCAAGAGGGAGTCTGCTTCTCGCCCTCCCTGCCACTCGCCCTGCTGTGCGTGCTCTCTCTGACAAATAAATAAAATCTTAAAAAATAAAAATAAAAACAAAACAAAGCAAAAAAACCTGCCAAGGCTCTGAGGAAATAAAGAATCAGGCTGGTGTATATTGTCTATCTATCCAACACATCCTTTTATTGCAGGGCCAATGATCTTCCTGAATTTCCAAAAAGTATTAATACATTTGCTTCATATTCCATTCTCTGATACTTAAAAATTTCTAAAGAGATGCTTCATATATTTCAAAGTATTTATTTTAAAAATTAGGAGGTTTTCAAAAAAAGGATAGACAATACAGAAAAAAGGTGGGCTTTACGGATGAGAATGAGAAATATACTAGAACTTAGTATGAATATCAGAAAAGGAATTGATAGCAAACATACCTTGGAACGGCTCCTAAAACAATGAGATTGGCTTTCTGCTTGTTGTTTCCAATTACAGCATTTTTCATGTCTCTGAATTCAGGGGAAGAGAAGAGAAGAGAGTAAAGTATGCTGAAACATGACAGAAAAATCAATAATCAATTCATTCCACTTTATTATGCAACATCTTGTATTAGCAAACATAGAAGTCCATGACCAAGTCAAATCCACCTGAGTACCAAAGAGAAGGAACAGAGACAGGTACTGGATGAGCCTGGGGCCTGTAAAACACCACAGTGTGGGAGTGGGGAAAGTGGGAGATACCCTAAGCACTTGTGAAAGACTTCCAATACAAAGCATGTTCTTTAGACAAGGCCCACACATTTTATCTGACCTTGTTTCAGGGATCATGACTTTGTTCCTTTGTTTCCTCTCTTTCTGAATTCTTTGAACTGAGTATTTCTTATGATTCTGTTTTATCTCCTTTATTGCCTTATTAGCTGTGCCTCTTTGCGTTTTGTTTTATTATTTTTTAGCAGTTGTTTTACAATTTATAATATGTATCTTTTAACTTATCACGGTAGTCTTCACAGAATAGCATCTCATTTCATTTGTATTTTAAGAGTCTTGCAAGCATATACTTCCATTTCCCCCATCAAGTCTTTGTGCTACTACTGTCATACATATTTTTCAATTGGTTAGAAATAACAATATACTGTTACTATTTTTTACTTAAGCAGCCAATTACCTTTTAAAGAGATTAAAGGAAGAAAAAATCTTTTATATTTCTCACATACTCACCAGTATTTTTCATTCTAGCTATACTCAGATCTTCATCAGGGGTAAAACTTATGGAATAAGAAAAGTATCTCTATGAATGGCCAGTTGTTCACAAACACTGATTGGTCCCAAAGGATAGGTGGAGAAAAAATATATGGCTCAAAATAAGCCTAGTACTACTAATAAAATGATTAATAAAAAATACCCTAATCGGTCAGTAGTGCTATCTTAATAAAAAACACTAGAACACTATGTGATTCTATACAGCAGTGGTTCTCAAAGTGGGGAAGAGAGCATTAAAGCCCCATTGGGACATTTCAGAAGTTTATAAGGGTGTCTGGAAATTTCTGGCCATAGTTTTACAATAAAGCATTTTTGTACAGTTAAAAAAAAAAACTTTATTTTTCAGTACTGCATCTGGCCCTGTAAATAAAAAGGAAATTATACTTTTTATTAGAAGTTATTTCATTTTGGAAAATCAGACCACCCAGCACAGGGGCCACTCCCAGTACTGGAATTATTGATACCAAACATTTACATATGGAAACATTAAAAAATACCTTTTTAAAAAGTTCTCCCATTATTAGCAAGGAAGGCATCATATTATTTTTGGAGTTATGCATGTGAGGAGTTATATTATTATAAATTTAATTTCAGTGGTCATTAAATATTTACAGGGGGGGAGTCAGGTCTGTGTTAAGACCATCACTATAGAGCCTCAAAGTTCTTAGCTCACACATTTCTTTCATATCCCAAAATAAGGTCCCCTACATTCCCAACCCAGCATCTCTTTTGACTCTTTTAGGTGGCCATGGTCTAATGTATACCAGATATTTTTTTGCCAACTTTGAAACTTAGGATCCTAAAAAATTCTGTAACTGGCAAACCATGATACTGTAGAAAAACAGCAGAAAACAGAAGGAGAAAAAGTTACTTTAAAAAATCAACTAAATGTTATAGTCAGTGTGTGTTTCCAATACCAATCAAATTCACTGGCATTAAAAACCGTGGTAAAACCTTAATTACTTTCTTCAATTATGGCAGAAAAATACTGTTATGATGTAGTGATGCATTGAAAGCTGATTCTTGCCACAAGTTTCTGAATGGCATTTTCACAAGTTTTGAGACAAAGACTATTGGCCTAGTCTTCCAGCAGCTCAGTGGAGCTGAGGGTAGGTCTATTTTTTTCAGGGCCTCATTTAGTTCTCTCTATAAACTATCACTCAGATCTTCCATATGGTTCACATGGGATAAGTATTAGTATTTCTTTCCTTTATGGGGATTTAGCTGAATGACGCTTACTATAAGGGTTTTAATCAAGTTCTCACAGACAACTATAAAATTATATGACATTAAAGCCGCATTCAGCAAAGCATAGTAGGTGAACTATACATCTAGGCTTCTAGATCTATACTTCTAGGATTCCTTATACAGACTTACTTCCTAATCATCAGCTTATAAACTCTATCTTAGCAGTATGACATTTATTTTCATCTTTCCTTCTCCGAATGTGTTCTGTCTATACTAATGCAGCACATCCATTTGTCTAGCAGCTATCTATTAAAAAAGAGTCTATTTTGTGCCAGGTGCCATTTTGGATGCTCTCTCTACTCTGGAGATCCCAACAGCAACATTTCGCCCAGATTTCTCTCCATTTCTTCCTTAACTAAGCAGAAATGAAGTGTCCCCACATTACCTTATAAACATACTCCAAATATCTGGAGCCATGCAAAAGTAAATGTTTTTATAGACAAAAACACACAAAACCCCCTCCAAAATCAATTTTCCAGTTCTCCTAATAGTTTGCAAAGAAGACACGAAGGAGGCAATTCGTAGTTATAAAGTAAATGCAGACTGAAGAGAATTAATAAAATGGACCAATGTCTAAAGGAGGTAATTCTTGCTGTGACTCTAATAAATAAAATATATCGCTACATAAGGAAGAAGAGATGTTAACACCAAGCAAATAAATTCTATTCAGTTGTTACTATACAGGGATACTAGGAGATCATTCCTATGAAACAGTTACAACTAAAAGAGATCATATTTATCACATATACCCATCTTTAGCAGATCTAAATATGGTATAGGATTCAATTTCGGAGCCAGCCAGAATGGAGCTATTCTCTCTCTCTCATTTCCTTATCCTTTCCTCCTCATACTTTTCCCTGGCTACCTTTACTCATCTTTCAGGTCCAGCCTTAGATAATTTCACTTATCTAAGGAATTTAGATCTAATTTCACTTCACTTCCAGGAAGCTTGCCCTGACAGCTACCAGGTCTGGGTGAGGTGTCCCAGTGGTGCTCTATGGTACTCTATCATAGCGCACACATTACTTTGTTAGGATAGAAGTCTGTTTCCTCTTGAGAGGCAAGAAAGCCAGGATGACCTGAAAATATCAGAGAACTTATTATTGATGGATCACAAAATGCACTATAAAGAAATCTGCACTTTTGTAAAATACAAACTCAAAACTATCATCCAAGATGGGGCACAACAAAATTATGCAAAACTTATATATTGCTTTGAAATTTACAAAGCATTCCTTATCCATTATGGTATGTAATCTTCATCACAACCTTGAGTAATATTAACCCTATTTTACCGATGAGGAAGCTAAGACTCAGATTTGGGGCTTTTCTCAGAGTTCCACATTAAATGACAGAGCCAGTTTCAATTCCTGTCTTTTATGCCAAGTGTTTTTTCCATTACCTCCAATATGTCAAGCATTCAGAACAAACTGATCGAAAAGAAGTGAGCTAACATATTGCCTTTTCCCTCCCATGTTTCAATTTTACACTTTACACAAAACAATAAAGCATTTCTAACTTTCAATTGAAGACATACTTTTCCCAGTAATCAAAAGAATATATCCCATATCAACCAGCTTTTAATGTTCGAGGGGGAAAATGCCCTCTTATATACTCCTGAAATTCAACAGTTAAGGTTTGAGCTCAACAATGTGTTAGGTTCTATGAAGGATATAAAAGCTCACATAATGGGTTGCTTGAAGAGTTTACAATCTCCTTGAGGAGATAAAAATAATACTAGCAATGTAAGGCAATGCTATATTATAAATCAAGTGCTTATATGGCTGAGATAAGTAAATGATTAGACAAGCTTAACAGGTTTTAAAGCAATGGTAGAACGAAATGAACCTTAGGAAATGGCCAGAATTTGGACAGTGAATGGAAAGGGCAAATGGAAAAGCCATTCATAGAAGACTGGAATGAATTTCCAATACTGGAAATAAATACATCATGTTTCTGGGGCAGGACCAGGAGCCTGGGTTGAAAAGAAGTGTCCCTTTAAGGTGGGAACATTTAGCAGAGCATAAAGAAAAGTGATGGTAAGAAGAGACAAACTAAAGGGGAAGAATAAAAGAGCAATCGTGTTTCCATCAGAAAAAGGATATGAAGGAAGCAGTGACTGAGCAAGATAAAATGAGTATCAGATGGATGGGAATGCAGAGAATATTAGAGTCAAGAGAGGCAATTAAATGGCTAATGCCCTTCCTCTGTGGTCCCAAGATTGCCCTGGGTTTAGGATTATCATAGCATTTACTAACCAAACCATAGTGGCCTATTTAGTAATCTAATTCCTTCATTAGACTTCTGGATGCTCCAGAGCAGTGACTACATTATTCATTCTTACATACTCCCCTCACATTACAATCCTTGGGACAATGTAGGCACTCAATAAATGTTTGTTGAAGGAATTATGCAATCCATCCAGGTATCTGGTCATGTAAGACTGACTAGGATGGCAGCCACAGGAATCACTAAGACAGATGACATTCTGAGGAAGCAGTTAATAAGACGATTTGATGGGTAAACGAAATGTGATATGATACATGTCTTGAGTGATTACTTCCAGTCTCACTTCCTGAAGGGAGAGAACACTAGGAAGCTTAGAAAATAAATCCCTTAACAAGACAAGGATCTATATTGATTTCGGATACAATGAATGATCTTTCAGGTAGGATAAAAATACCAGGTAGAAAAGCTTAGAAAGTAAGCCTTGGGGATACCCCGCTCTTGGAGGATGGGAAAAGCAGCCAATATTAAGATGTGACAAAAGAGAAATTGCCACAAAACATTCTCAGCTAAAATCTAGCTAGAAACTTTCATTTGTCCACTAATAAATGGACTCAACAGGCATCTAGTTTACACAGAGACTAATCTTTCTACCTCCTTTCTTTACTCTAAAAGAGATTAATTTTCAATGTAGAAGAAGTTCAGATATTAAACCAACATGTACAGTGGCTACCATAACTTATGTCTAAATGAGCATATTAGGATGGAGATCAAAACCAAAAGAGAAAGTTGAGGCACCTGAGGGCTAAGTTGTTTACACATCTGACTCTTCATTTCGGCTCAGGTCATGATCTCAGGGTTGTGGGATCGAGCCCTGTGTCAGGCTTCACACTGGGCATGAAGTCTGCTTAAGATTCTCTCCCTCCCTTTCCCTTTGCCCCTCCACCCACTTCTCTCCCTCTCTTAAAAAAAAAGAAAAGAAAAGAAAAATTAAAACCAAGACAGAAAGTAAACACTGCACTTTACAAGCAAAATAATAGGAAAAATTTTTTAAAAAACTGGGATCTAGACCTACTAGAGAAACAGTTTCAATCAGTCAAAACAGCATAAATTTTAAATGAAAACTTTATCTAAAACCAGAAAATTATCTTTAAGATCATGGAATGCTGGAGTCACAAGCTAAAGATCATTTTGAACCAGTATTACTTTTTACTTACCTGAGGAAGCTCCTGTTTGGAATATTGTACATTCAAACCTTGGTCTAATTGATGTGAAGTAGACAAAAAATACACTGGATACTGAAAACTACAATCTGAGTATAAAGTTTAACCTATTTCTGAAAACTCGCTGGTCCTAAGACATCCATAAAATGAGGAGAAAATATACATTTGTGGGTAGCTAGAATAAGGCAACATGGTAAACAACTTACAAAATTATCTGGACTTAGAAAATTACAAACATACTCACTGCTCTAAAATTAGGTATGCCTTTTTGGAGAATGTAACATTCAAACATCCAAGTATAATAAGCTTTCTGCTATCTAGCATGGTTAGGGAGTGAGATATGCTCATATTCTAATTAAAGTTACCATTGCCACGTGTGAACTTCCAACTGTAAAAGAATTAGATAATGGTTATCTATTATCCAAACCAAAGCCATTTTTAAGATAAGGCTTTGATCCAGGAGGCATTTGAGAAATTTATACTTAACTTCCCATTTCAAGTCAACTGAGGCACATACTATGCCCTACTATATATATAAATTGAAAAGAACTGAGAATTGATGATAATTTAGTTTTTTTTTTATAAACAAGTTACCCTGTTGTGTAGATTTTTGGAACATATGTATTGTTAGATACAGTTCTACTTTGTATAAATACTACCAAGCTCAGAAATCAGAATTCTATTTAAATCTTTGTTTTATCAATGTGGGATTACAAATCACCTTATATTTTCAAAAAATGACGAGTACAATGTAGGAATTGCATTAAAATAAATGCTAAAATATTTTAGAGCATATTGTTATTTTTAATACATGTAATCATTCCAAAGAGCATCAAAAATGTTATAATATGGCAGCATACAGTTAAATGTTCTACAAATATGACAAGATAGATATATACACACACTCGTATCCATACAAATATACAGCTGTTCTTGATGTTTGAAGTTAATACCACATACAAACAGCTTATCTATCTTTGTGTAAAACTGTCAATCTGATCTAATAATTTTTGGAAAAACTTGCCACCCTTTTAAACAGACTGAATTGTCTCAGAATACACAGTTTTAAACAAGACTCAGAGTTACTTCATTTCATTTGGGAAATGGTCATCTTTATTTATGTTTATCTGTAACACTCTTAAAAATAACCAATAGGATTATTTATTTTGAATTATTCTAAAAATTATCCTTTAACTTAAAATTTCTCAAAACCCAAAGCTTTTGTTTTATGAAAGCTCATATTTTTAGTTCATGTAAGAGAAATGGAATCTGTCTATATTCTACTACCAAAATAAACTTACATCATCGGTACATTAAAATACTTCAGAAAATAATTTTTAGAAGTGGATACTTGGTGAAAATCTCCCAACAATTCTAAAGTACCCTCAAGAGCCTGGCTGAGTTTACCAAAAGATCCAGTCTAGTTTCCCAGTTCTATTCCACTTGGAAACTACAAAGCCAGCCACATTAACTTGTATCATCTTTTGCCCTTCAACACAGGGCCACATAGGGATATCTGCAGATCTTTTCCTGGAGAATCACTAATGTAAAAACCAGATGAGGTGCTTTAATTTATTAAATATGTTTAAAAAAACAACAACAACACAGTATTAAGCAGCTTGGACTTTACATAAACAGTTGAAGAGTTATTCCTTCTTAACTAGGAGGTTTAACAGGATTGAGCTAACTTCACCAGGACTGAGTAACTTCACCAAAAAATATCCTGTAACTGTTTAAGGTAATATACAGATCTCCATGCTAGAGGAAGCTCAGAATTGCAATGCAGTGTAGTTTATTTGATATAGCTACTCTGTTTCAGTTGCAAAGGCTATAATTTATAACCTACACAATGGACCTATCTTATTCCTACCTAATGATTTTTAATTTGAAACTTTGCTCTTTTAGGATCTGATTCTGTATTCAAACCTTTGATACAATAGGATCATTTAAATTTATACCAAATAATGTACTACTAACAAAACAGTTATTTCTCAAGAACTCCTCATTCTTCAACAATTAAAATTAAGCACTTCTGTTGCTTAGCAGTATTTTTCAGTAAGGGCACATTCACTTACGTAAAATGGTCCTTTATGACATGGGTTAGCTACAAAGAAGCTCCCTATATGTATGGGTAGGACTATGGCCCTAACACGCTGAGGAGATTACAGATCATGATGAGAAGTCCTTACTTGCCTTTAATTTCTTCAATTTTGTTTTTCCTGCTGCTATGTTTTATATGTTCACAATCCTTATTAAGCAAAATCAAATTATAGTTAGAAAAATGATAAAGTTCTGTTGTTTCATACCTAAACCTAGTTGTCAATTTTTAAATGTCTTTCCAATGGGATATTTTGGACTCAAAGCTGATTACATCAACTTCTATCTTCTCCCTCAAAGTTAGTATGGTACCTTTGGTTGTTTATACTCTGTGGCTACTTCACTTCTACCTACCTATTTTGGTCTAGTAATGGTCTTTGTAGGACTCAATGGTGTCTGTGTGATGTGTGTAAAAGAGGAAAACTGGTCAACTCTCTTATCCTAAACCTCATTTTGGTTCCTCCTTTCTGCTATCAATACTGTAGTATTCTAGTACTAGACAAGGTTACCTGAGAATGAAATGTTAAAAATATAGTTCATTTTTTATGATCTTGACTATGTACAATTAATTTTCAGACAGTGACAATGTTTAGGAAAATAATAAGTCAGAAAGAATAAATTTTTCTCTCTGGGGAAAAGGGCACTTTATCAAATCAAACTATACATATCTATATAAGGCTAGCTCTATTCTGACACAAAGTAAAAAGATTTGGAGTGATCTGTACCTTTCCGACTTCAAATAGATTTTACTATTTTAAGTAGCAATCATATTTATATGTTACCACTTGGATTCTCATCTGAATCAAGAATTCTGGCCCCTTTCCCTCATCTCCATCAGTTTAAATTGTTTCCATTTGATATTTTTTGTTTTTCTTGCTCTTCTTTGAAAAGAATCATCTCATTTTTTGAAGTTGTTTTAAACTAGGATCAATAATGATTAAGCAATTCAGTGCCAATTTGTGGCTATCAACATACCAGGCACTGGATTTTATATTTCTGACTTAATTCTTACAACCTGGCAAGATGGGCATATTACTCTCCCATTACAAATGATGAAGCTGAGGCTCAAGGATATTAAGGAACTTGCCCCAGCACACAGCTAAGAAAGGCCTCCAGTAGGAAATGTCAGAACCAATAATTCAACCTTTTGTTGTCCAACTCCGAAGCCCATACTCTTTGTATTCCACCACCCCTACACAAAAATCTTGCTAATCTGCCTCAGCTAACAGTTTAGTGTCCTAGACTTGATACTTTTTAAAGAGGTGCTAAAGGCCATCCAACTTCACCTTCGCTGGTTTGTTATAATACACTCTTTCCGCTGCTTTTTATGCCTTATTTATCAACTTTCTTTGGGAAATGAGAAATTCCACAAAGTGACAAGTAACACCTGAATCAGCTACTCATTTCTGATACAGGAAAAAAGACTTTCACACAGAAATCTTGATAAAATTAGCTTCTCTCCTAAACCACTCTAGCAATCATAATAAAAATAAAGATACAACATCATCTCTATCACTCATGGAACACTTAATGAGTCTAAATTAAGCTACTTATTGAGCTAAACTACTTATTGAACAATCCTAAATGATATCAAGGATTACTAACATACAAAACTGTCTGGGTGTGTGTGGGAAGTGTCTGTCTAAAGAGAAGTGTTAATTAAAACTATCCCCACAGCTAAGCTCTATGTGTAGGTACAACCCAAGCTAATTTATTCAACAGATGAATTCAATACCACTTTTTCTGGTAATAATCAAACTAGTCTACAAAGCAGCTGGTTAAAACATCACAAAGTCTCCTAGTGAAGGGGACAAAGGCAGAGTCAACATAATGAGAAAACAAGAACTGTAATCTCCTGTTTCTGTACTGAGAAAATGTGAAGTAAGGCATCCAGTATGCCAGGCGGGTCTACATCCAGCTCCTCACCTTCTTTTCCAGCTCAATTTGAATAGTCAAGCAGCCTTACTCACTTTTATCTTGCTTCCACCCTACAAAATCCACATCCCCAAGACATGTCCTATACAATATGCTTTGGGGAGGGGGGCTGCTGGGGGGGGTGTGAATAAGAATTAGAATCGGTTGATACTTCTATAAATAAAGCATCCTCGCCTTGCCATGACTGAGCAAAAGTTAAACTGGAAAGTACTATTTGGCTGATGACACTAACAGGGTAAGAGAAGAATAAAAGGACTCATGTGTGCCAATGCTATACCAAACATCCTGACTCTTTTTTGTTTCCTCCTTTGCCTGAACACAGTTTGAGCCTATGGGTGCTCTATGTTTGCCAACCCTAAGAGGAGAGTCTTAGGCTAGACCTTCTCCTGTAGAAGTCATATGTCAAGAGCATGATAATCTGCTCTTAGGATAGAGAATTCATCTTTCAATCACCTGCAATCTTACCACACTTATCTGACTTAAGTTTTTAAAGATATTATCACCTCAGATATCTTGCTTAAAAACGTTTCCTCTCATTAAACACCAGGGAATTTTGCAGAAAAAAATGGGTATTCAAGTTTTCAAGAATTTAAATTTCCAATAACTACTTTCTAAATTCTGAGATTTAAAACATCAGTAGGAGATTCAAGCCTTATAGTCAGTGAGTTACCCAAAAACAAAACAAAAAACCCTACTGACATATTCTCCCATCCCTTTCAAATTATAAAAGATAGTCAATTTTATTCCCTTGCTTTTGTTGGATATAAAAGTCACAAAAGCATTCTCCAAAAACATGTTTTAAAATGGTAAAACAAGTGTTCTACAAAAAAGTAAGTGAGCCATGTCAGTGAATAAGTATCAGACAATATTAAAGTCATGAATGTCAGGATCTTTCTAAAACAGAAGAAAAAAATTTTAATCCTGCATTTTCAGAATTATAATATTTGGCAAATTCAAACACAAAACCAAACAAGACTAAAAAACCAAAACAAAACAAAAAAAGACTTTTGATAGACTCTTAAATACATACTACTTACATGACACCTTGAAGAACTTTCTGGGGATCAGGGTCAAATAGCCTGTCAACATAGTGGCGACTGCTAGCTGTTACTTCCTAGAAAGTGGGGGGGAAAAATTATGACATCTGAAGCCACGCAAATCACAAATTCACAGCATCACCCAAAACATTAAGTAGCTATTTAATCTAATTTAAGGCAGGTGCATTAGAATGTCTACAAAATACTTACTGTATTAAATCATTCTGAGAGAAGCTTGTGACAAGAAATAATAAGATGGGGAAGAAAGAAAATAGCTTGTTCTCACTAAAACCATAACTAGACAGTGGTATCTTTGTGGTGAGCCTTGCAAGCTTTGCCAACAGAAGAACTGGGGATAAGTGTTAAGAAGCAGGGTAAGTTTCTTAATCAACTGTTGGATGTCACCTTCATAAGAACAATAGATAGGTATGTTGCTTCTGCTTAGTACCCATAAAGGGAGAGAGAATCTGGTTCTCAGCAAGGAAAAAAGGGGAAGCACTTCATAAAAAGTCCAAGAGGGGTAGTCCACATGCAAAAGGAAGACGTTCAGACTGATGGAGAGAAGCTACACTGATAGGAAGCAGACATATGCAAACATAAAAACAAGTGGTCACACTTTCTGTGAGGGAAAAGCAATTAAGAATTAGAGGGATTTAGGGGTGTCCAGGTTAAGTGTCCGATTCTTGATTTCGGCTCAGGTCATGATCTCAAGGTCCTGGGACGGAGTGCACCGCACTCCATGCTCAGGAAGGAGTCTGCTTGAGACTCCTCCTCTCCCCCCTCAAATAAATAAATCTTTAAAAAAAAGGGAGAGAGAGAGATTTATGAAGTCCAACAGAACTGTCTAGTGGCCTCAGCCACTTCAGACTAGATGGGGAAGAGTTAGAACTTTCAAAAAGCAAAGGGAGACACCTTTTATTTGTATTGTGGAGTTTCCTCTATTACGTTATTTTTTTTATAATACTTATTTGGGGGTAATATTTTTTATATTTAATTTTCATTGCTTTTTAAAAAAGATTTTCTTTTAGTAAGTGATCTCTAACCCGAAAGTGGGGCTCAAACTCATAACCCTGAAGCCAAGTCACATGCTTTACCAACTAAACCAGCAAGGCACCACATTTTTTAAAACAAAGAACCAGAGAAAAAGAATTTCGTCCCTTCTGTTTCTTTCTGATGCCTGCTGAAGTATCTCATGTACTTCCACACATCTGCATGAATTAGCATCAAGAGGAAGAAATACTGTTCCAGTTTACCCAGAACCCCTGATCAGAAACAGTTAAGTCACAAGACACAGTGCCAGCTTAAACTTCTGAGTCACCAAAAGTATCTCTGGAGAAAAAGTACATAAACTCTAATTTTCTGATAATAGAATTAATTCAAAATCAAAATACCTTTTCTATTATGAGCTTGCTACCAAAATATCCTCATAGGCAACCCAAATACCTACTTTTAGTATGCACTCCATTTATAAAAAAAACAAACAGGGGCAGCAAACAAGCAAAAGTAATCGAAATACTTGTGTCCAACAGGATACCATTAAAGTACCTAATATTAGGATTTGGTTTACTCAAAATAATGGAACCACAGAGTTAGAAGGATTCTTATTAAGTATTTGTCCCAATCCCTACGGCACCTGGGTGGCTCAGTTTGTTGAGCTCCGTCTTTGACTCAGGTCACGATCCTAGCATTCTGGAATTGAGGCCAGTGCCGGGCTCCCTGATCAGCAGGGAGTCTGCTTCTCCCTTTCCTTCTACCCTTTTGCCTGCTTGAACGTGCTCGCTCACTCTCTCTCTCTCAAATAAATAAATAAATCTTTAAAAAAAAGTTTCATAATTTAAGAAAAAAAGTATTTTAACCCAATCCCTTAGTTAACAAATGATGCCAGATTATTAAAGTTTAAGTAGGGATGCAAACAAGTAGGGATACAATCCACCAAGAAATAATATATCAAGAGCAAAATCCAGAGTAAAACTGAAAACAGTATCCCTGTCATAACAAACAGATGAGTTTCATCACTCCATTTGAATACATGGAAGTGTACACATAGTACTTTCTTCTGAGTACCTTAGACCCTTCTACCTAGGGACTGATCTTGGATTTTACTGTTCCTCTTCACACACTCTCTCACAGCTCTTTATCTCTTGCCAAAAGACACTTGGGTTTAAGACCTGAATCTTAAACAACCCAAGTTTTGCCCATTAACAGCAACTCTCTTTACTGCTCTGTAGCTGGTTCATTCAATTTTACAAGCACTGAGTACCTACTATATGAAAGGCAGAGTGGAAGGCATTAAAGATTTTTAAATGAGTAAGGCATGGTCCCTGTCCTCAAGAATTCATTTGCTATTGTAATTATGTTTACACATTTATGTTTCCTACTAGAATACAAAACAGAAGTATACATACTTCTGTTTTGAAGACTCCTTAGAGGAGTTAGTTCTGGAAAACAAGTAAGAGTGCACAAGACTGGACAAGGAAAAGTGAATGTCCCAATCACAGCCAAAGCCCATAGCCCATGTGAAGCCAACACACATATATCATCAGCAAATACATACCAGTTGCTAGCACTGAGAAAGAAGGGAAGGGCAGAGGCCACCAAGAATATGTAAAACAAAAGGCTAACCAGTAGGTGGCCCATAACTGGAGTACAGATTATCTTTTGGTCAAAGTTCTAAGCTAGATGCCAAAGAATATACAAAAAGATATTATGGCAGAACTTTGCATTTAAGGAGTTTACAATCTGTAAGAGGATCAAGTCATGTACATACACACACATAAAAAACAATCCTCTGAGCTGCCTAGGTAGCAGCAAGCTTAGGGGATATAGTCACTTATTCAATTTTACTCTACATTTTTGCCTAACATAAATCATTATTTGTCTATATGGGACAATTCTCGTATTTTACTGCTTCCCTTTGTAGATCACGTCCCCTTTCAGCCCTCATCTCTCTTTTTTTAAAAGGCAACCTGGAAATGTAAGAATATGAGACAGAAGGCAAATGGTATAGATAATAAACTGGTCAGGGAAAGCTTCTCTAAGATGGTGACATTTGAGCAAAGACCTGAAAAAGATGAAGGAGGAAGTCATGCAGCCACCTGGGGACAAAACTTTTTAGGGGAAGAGAACACCACATGCAAAGGCTCTGAAATGGGAAGTGTCTGCTGTGATCAAAGACCGAGGCCATTACAGTTGGTGCAGAATGAATGAAGGAGAAAGCTACAGAAGATAAGGTCAGAGAAGAAGGGCCAGATGCTAAAGAGCTATATTGTCTAATATGATAGCCACTGGCCTCATGTGGCTATTGGCATTTGAAATGTGGATAAGAATTGAATTTTAAATGTTTTTAACTTTAATTAATATTTTAAATTTAGAAAAACTAATATTGGATTAGTTGTTAGGAAATCTTTAAGAATGTTTAGAATTACTTGGGTATGTAAATCTGCTTGCTCAATTATAAATTTTATGAAACCTAACTGCCAAACAAGAATTTCCAATCAAAATTTGAATCCAAACTGTATAAAATACACACCAGATTTTGAAGACTTATTATAAAAAATAAAATAATTCAATTAATAATTTTTATATTGAATTATACTATTGAAATAACATTTCAATACATTGGTTTAAATGAGATACATTAAGATTAATTTCATGTTTTCTTTTTACGTTCACAGCATGACTGCTAGAAAATTTAAAATTACGTGTATAGCTTGTATTATTTTTCCACTGGACAGGGCTGGCATAGAGCCCTGGCATACGGAGTCACTGTAAGGATTTAGCTTTTTATGGTTCGAGTTGGGAAGCCATTACAGTTTTGGGAAAAGAGAGACATGAACTGACTTGTTTTAAAAGGATCACTCTGGTTACAACCTTAGAACAGACTAAGGGCTGGAAGGACTAGAGGACAAAAGCAGAGAGACTAGGTAGGAGGCTGTTTCAGTATCAGAAGTGTGGTCATTTCAGAGAAATGATGGTAGTCTGGACTAGGACAAGAGCTTTGAAGGTAATACAATTCATTGATTCCAGATAAATGCTGGAAATTGAAATGACTGTCAAACTGGATATGCTGTCACAACAGATGTGAGGTGTGAAAAAAGAGAGGAGCCAAGGATAACACTTAAGGTTTTTGCCTGAGTATCTAGAAAGATTTGAGTTGTCAGTTAATGAGATGAGGAAGACTCTGAATAATACAGGTTTGAGTGAGAAGATCAAAAATGCAGTTTTGAACATGTTAGGTTTGGGAATTTTATTAGCCATCCAAGTGAGAATGTCAAATTAGCAGTTGGATACATGAATCTGGAGTTTAGGAGATAGTTGTGGGTTAGATATACTAATCAGGGAACTGTCAGCATGCGAATGGGATGAGTTCACTAAGGGAGTTCACTTTACCATGGATAAAGCAGGCCAAAAGACTGAACACTGGAACACTTGGATTAAGCAGAATAACAAGAAGCCAAATGATAGACTGTTACAAGGAGAAAGTAATCAAATATGCCAAATATTAATAAAGTATAGCATAAGATGATGACTAGGGCCTGATACAGAAATACAGAGATCATCAGCAACCTTGACAAGAGTATGGGCAGAGTGGTGAAGCCAATGCCTGCTTGAAGAGGATCGTAGAGAGTATGGGAAAAGAGGAATTAGAGAAAGTTAGACAACTCTTGCAAGGAATTTCATTTTGGAAAGGAGAATGAAGGAACAGAGTAGTGCCTAGAGGGAGAAGTGGAGTGCTCGCTTCAGCAGCACATACACTAAAATTGGAGGGAGAAGTGGAGTCAGGAGAGCATTTTTTAAAAGATGCAATAAATTAGAGCATACTTACTTACTGATGGAAAATTTTTTTTTTAAAGACTTTATTTATTTATTCAACAGAGAGAGATTACAAGTAGGCAGAGAGGCAGGCAGAGAGAGAGAGAGAGAGGAGGAAGCAGGCTCCCTGCTGAGCAGAGAGCCCGATGCGGGACTCGATCCCAGGACCCTGAGATCATGACCTGAGCTGAAGGCAGCAGCTTAACCCACTGAGCCACCCAGGCGCCCCCTGATGGAAATTTTTTTAACAGAGAAAAAACATCCTGCATTGGGGTAGGGGGAACTTTTGGAACAATGTTCATAAATAACTGAGAGGGAATGGAACTTATTGGGCAAGCAGAACATGGAAAGTACAATAATCAGAGCGAATTAAGTAGATGGATACAGCAGTAATCACTTGTGGATACTGTCTGTAATTACTCCTATTTTTACAGAGTAAAAAATGGTGAGGATGGTGGAGAGGTGGGTGGTTTGAAGAAAGGAGAAAGACAACACTGAATGGGCCAAGAAAATGTACCAGGACTGCCAGACAGCACTAGCCTTCTTGAAGTTTACTGTTATGAATTTAAAGTACGACCAGTCAGCATGGCTGTATTTTTCCTCATCAACATTAAACTGTAAAAGTAGGCATGAAAAAGAGTTTGATTTAACCAGAGTCGGATTTCATCACATAAGGATGACAAAGCTAGGGGAAGGGGTCAGCTCAGTTGAGTGTATATGCAGTTGTAATTTAATGATGGAGCTATTAAAGGCCAGTGAAAAAAATGGTACGATTAATAGACTGCAGATAACAGATGGACTGCAGAAGGACTGTTGCTATTGGGCAGAAGCAGTGGCTTGGAAGGACAGAAGGTGGTGGGCAGGATATTTGAATTTGAGATTATGGAGGAACTTTAGTTATTGGTAAGGCCAAGGTCTAGGAAATGACCATGGGAACAAGTCCCTCAAGGCAGGATGGAGAATATGATCATCAGGGAAGGCTATAGTTTAAGAAAAATTATCGGAGTGCCTGGGTGGCTCAGTTGGTTAAACATCTACTTTTGACTCAGGTCATGATCCCAGGGTCCTGGAATCGAGCCCCACGTCATCTGGCTCCCTGCTCAGTGAGGAGTCTGCTTTTCCCTTTCCCTCTGCCTGCCACTCCCTCTGCTTGTGTGTGCTCTCTTTCTCGCTCTCTGAAAAGTAAATAAATAAAATCTTTAAAAAAAGAAAAATTGTCTACATAGGCAATGAAATTTCTATAAATTATCACGCAAGTAGGTGCTAGAAAAAGTGACCATAAGCTAGCAGCTAAAATCTCAAAGAAATGAAGAAGAATGAACCAGGGGGTCTGTAGATGCACAAGATAGACTCTGATAAAATATAGAGCAGGAGTGTTTAGAAAAAAGGGAAAGAAAGGGGTCTGAAAAGAGCAATGACAAGCAAGTCTTTATCTCCATCTCTAGGGACAGAAGGGTTATGAGATAGAAGGAAAAAGAGCCAGCTGAGAAGTTTACAAAAGAAAGCTGGGAAAAAGTTCCATCAGGGAAAAATCCCAGTTCAGTCTGAACAAAAAAGATGAAGGAAATGTTCAGAGAAGAGGCAGGAAAAAGGTAAGGGCTCTGGACAGAAAAGCAGAAAGACAGTTAAATGCACTTGAGGAATGACCCTAGAGCCCTGAGCTTCTTATGGTAGTTAATGTAAACAGATACAAAGAGCTTAATCCTGACGATCTCAAGGGAAAGAGTTGGAGTGTGTGGGGGAAGGTAGGGGTGGAAAGAACTTCAGGACTCTTCATTCTTGCCAACAACAATATAGGGAGGAACAGTTTGATCTGGGCACTTCTCATTTACTCCAGAAATATGAGAAGCACTGGGATTCCTCCTTCCAACCTGCTCATAGAGACAAAAAGGTTAGGATGGTTTCTGATGCTCTGTTCAAGATGTGGCTTCACCTTCACTTCAAAACACCTATGCCCTTTTATGGGGCACCTGGGTGGTTCAGCCGGTTAAGTGTCTGACTCTTGATCTGAGCTCAATCTTCATCTCAGGATGGTGAGTTCAAGCTCCACATCGGGCTCTGCACTAGTCATGGAGCCTACTTAAAACAATAAAAAAACACCAATGCCCTTTTAAATTGCTTTCTGTAGCTTCCATTAACTGTACACATGGTGATTCTTCCATACTTCCAACTGACTAAATGTGCCAAGTAACCAGTTAAAGCTCAAGGTACAGTCTGTGCCCATAAAGGAGAGCAAAGCTAGCCAAGGTCAGACTGTGGCCTCTGCCTTTTGGTACAAGGCTTCAAACAAATGACCTAGCAAGCCCTTAAAACCTGGGTCTCAACTCATTTTATACATTCAAAGCTGTAATAAAACCACCACAAATGTGTATATTAAAAACCTGTGTTTACACTTCCTAGCACCCCCTGAAATTCTATTAGATGAAAACATATAATTCTAAGAAGAGTTGAATCCACTGTGTACACAAACAGGTACTGATCACTCTAAAAAAAGAATCCTGAAGCAAATTTCTTCTTGTAGGAAAACAAAAACAGAAACAGGTAATGGGTTACATTCCATTATGGAGAAATATTAATGGAAGCACTTGCCCTTTTATTAGGGTTAGGCAACTTCTAAATGGCCCCCAGTGATATCTACCTCCTGGTACTTAATTCTAATGACAGAATGCAGCGAAGGTAACAGGATGTCACTTCAGTTTGGTATGTGTGTGTGAAAAGCCAGCTGCCATGCTGTGCTATGGAGGCTCATGCAGAATGGAACTGTGGAAGGCCTCCGGCCAAGAGCCAGCAAGGAACTGAAGCCCTTAGTCCAACAGCCCACATGTAACTAAATCCTGCCAACGATCATGTGAGTGAACTTGGAAATAGAGGCTCCCTCAACTGACCTTTCAAATAAAACA
This sequence comes from Mustela nivalis, assembly GCF_964662115.1. Classification (NCBI taxonomy): domain Eukaryota; kingdom Metazoa; phylum Chordata; class Mammalia; order Carnivora; family Mustelidae; genus Mustela; species Mustela nivalis. Next base: position 122,552,316 of record NC_139020.1, read on the forward strand.
TGGCTCGGGCTAGATGTACGTGGGTGGCTCAGTTGGTTAAGTGGCCTACACTGGATTTTGACTTAGGTCATGACCCTGGGGTCCTAGGATGGAGTCCGCCTGAAGGTTTTCTCTCTCTCTCCCTCTGCCCTCTCCTCCATTCATGGTCTCCCTCTCTCAAATAAATCTTAAAAAACAAAAAACAAACAAAAAAACCCCACAGAAATAAGAACAAAAACAAACAAACAAACAAACAAAAACAACATGGTTCCTGTTAAAACCCTGACTACAACCTCTCAAGAAACTTTGGGGCAGAGGTACCAGCTAAGCCACACCTGAATTCCCGACCTACAGAAACTGTGAGATAATAAACATGTTTTAAGCAGCTAAGTTTTAGAGTAATTTGTTACATAACAATATTACAGATAATGGGGCACCTTAGGTGGCTCAGCTGATAAGTGTCTACCTTTGGCTTGGGTCATAGTCCCCGGGTCCTGGGATCGAGCCCCTACTTGCGGAAAGCCTGCTTCTCCCTCTCCCACTCCCCCTGCTTGTATTCCCTCTCTCGCTGCATCTCTGTCAAATAAATAAATAACATAACAAAAAAATAAAAAATAAAAACAATATTATAGATAACAATACAACTTCAAATTTATCATCAAAGTAGGATAATTTTAAAGAGGGAAAGAGGGCACTATTAATCATTAGCAAAAAGTAATACACATAAATGAAAAGTGCTACAAACAAATCAGGTTGTATGATCATCCTACCTTCAATTCTTCAGTAGTACAGAAGAGGAAAAAAGTTAGAGCTCAAAAAACTGGTCAGTCATCCTGAAAAGGTAAACTAAAACAGTCTTTGAATAACCTTTTGAATAAGCTATCCATGACTGGGGTGAATTAAAACCTTGCCTTTTAGGAGGATCCAAGATGGCAGATTTTAGGAAGAAGGAGAACTGCAACCATTTGCACACACCTGCACCAGCCAGGGAGTCTGGGGGACACTCCAACCACCCATGCATGCCTCAGCAAATGCCAAAATCCTGAACTCATCTCTTCCCATGGACACACAATACAGCTACGAATAGACCCATTTCCCTCTTAAAAAGATTTGAAAACTAGATGAAATGCTCTTCGTAACAAAGGATAAGGCTGGGTAAGAGAGGAAGAGACACAGAATTGCAAACAAAACAAAACAAAAAACACTACCCTGGCATGGCACACAACAGGGAAGGATCTTACCAATTAGGTGCTTCCCCCAGAGGTGGGAGGGGTTGGTGTGCACATTGGGTGCCCTGGCCTCTGAGATCTATACCAGTCTCCAGAATGGCTTAGAAAACCAGTGGTGCTAATATCCAGGGGTCCCAAAGTTCTACAGGATTTTCCTTTTGGAGAGCTCATATATGGTTTCACTCTTCTAGGACCCAGCAAAATATAGCTGATTTTTTTTTTAAGATTTTATTTATTTATTTGACAGAGAGAAATCACAAGTAGATGGAGAGGCAGGCAGAGAGAGAGAGAGGGGGAAGCAGGCTCCCTGCTGAGCAGAGAGCCCGATGCGGGACTCGATCCCAGGACCCTGAGATCATGACCTGAGCCGAAGGCAGCGGCCTAACCCACTGAGCCACCCAGGCGCCCAATATAGCTGTTTGAGAAGCATGTATATTATATGTGAAAGAGAATCATGTGCTGATATAGAGGCATCAACTAGAGGGGTGAGGGACAGCTGAAGATACTCCCCAGAAGACAGAGCTGCTGGTTAACACCATTTGTTGCACTCTTCCCATAGACTGCTATGCTAGCACAGGTGGGTAACCTTGGACATGGCACCCTCCCCCTGCCTTGCTAGGATGTGTCGGAGTGAGTGGTCCTGGCACTTGCCGAGGCCAGAGAGCATGGGTGGTTGGACTGCTACCCTGCTCCTTGGCTAGAGCAGGCAAGTGCAAATGGTCTCTGAGTTCTCCCACTCCCTACTTAAAAAAGTCCACAAGTGCCAAGTGGTTGTGATATTCCCCTACCACTTAGCTGGGATGACACCAGTGGCAGTGGCATTCTCCCACTTTCAGCCTAAAGCTGGAGCACACACAAGGACATGGCACTTTCTCATAGCATTGCTGAAGCCATGGGTAATCACAGACAAGACATTTTTCTGCTCCTTCTCTGAAGCCTGTTGAGTCTGCACCACGTACCACACTCTCTGGCTGCCTTGCTAAAGCCACATACAATCCAAACAGGAAACATCTCTTGATTCCCTCGCCCAGGTACCCAAGAGGGTTGGCTTTCCAGAGCTGTACAGTTCTGTAACAACTAGAGAGACAGCTCCTGTGGCAGGCTACCACCTCCAAGGCACTGCAGAGACAGAAGACTGAAACTCAACCTCAGTCTTCCTGTGGAAAAAAGACTATTTGCTTAGCCCAGTGCTTTAGCCTGAAGGACAAGCATCAAGTTTCCCATACACCTAGAGGCCTTCCAGGGAAACACCACACTGGTTCACTACCTTAGCCTTACTATGGCTCAGCAAGACTCCCCAGGAAGGAGTTTATACATCTGTCTAGAGCCCAGACTTTTCAATTGTTGCCCTGGAGACACCTCCAGATCTTCTGGTCTGGAGGCCCACAGGACTTACAAGTGCAGCCCCACAGGACTGTATATATTTGCACACTTGAAAAGCTACTGCCTGAAGGTCAAACAACCTGAAATTAGATGCTAAAAGAGATTCATTCTCTTGGATGGCTGACAAATCTTGGCACATCCACCACAACAGGGGCATATCAAGAATAAATCAGGCAGTTTAGACAATCACAAAGTGCAAGAGACAACCAAGAGCTAAGACAAGGCTGAAGGAGAAGGATCAGAACCTACCTAAAACCAGTCCTTCTAGAGGCGACTGGGTGGCTCAGTTGGTTGGGCATCTGATTCTTGATATTGGTTCAAGTTGTGATCTCAGGGTTGTAGGATCAAGCCCCACGTTGGGTTCTGTACTCAGCACAGAGTCTGCTGTGTTCCTTCCCCCTATGCTCCTCCCTCTTGCTTGCATGCACACTCTCTTTCACAAATAAATAAATAAATAAGATCGGGGTGGAGGGGGGCACACTCCTTCAAAACTGAGAAAGGTAGCTGTTTTGCCTGACAGAAATAAATGAAGATAGTCAAACAAAAATGAGGAAACAGAGAAATATATTTCAAACAAAAGAATGAGACAAAACCTCAGAAAAAGACCTTAATGATATAGAGACAAGTAATCTACCTCATAAGGAGTTCAAAATAATAGTCATAAAAATGTTCCTCGAACTTGAAAGAATGGATGAACACAGAAAGAACTTCAACAAAGAGAAACTACCAAAGAGAAGTCACAAAACTGAAGAATACAGTAACTGAACTGAAAAATATACTGAAGGAATTTAATACAGTGGAAGAAGTAGAAGTACAAATCAGTGAGCTGGAAGAGAAATCAATAGAACTCGCCCAAATAGAGCAGCAAAATGAAAAAAGATAATTTTAAAATGAAAGTAAGAGACCTCTAGAACAACATCAAGAGGAATAACTCTTCCATTACAAGGGATCCCAGAAGGAGAAAATAAAGATAAAGATGCAAAAAGCTTATTTGGAGAAATAATGGCTGAAAACTCCCCTAAAGACACCCAGGCCCAGGAAGCCTAAAGAGTTCCAAAGAAAATGGACCCAACGACAGCCATGCTAAGACAAATTATAATGAAAATGTCAAAAGTTAAAAATTAAGAGAGAATCTAAAAAGCAGCATGAGAAAACCAAAATTGTATGTTCAAGGGAAACACCATAGATTATCAGCAGATTTCACAGCAGAAACTGCAAATCAAAAGGCGGTGGCAAACCAGAAGGCAGTGGCAAACCAGAAGGCAGCACTTTCAAAGTGCTGAAAGGATGAAAATCTCCAACCAAGAATACCCAGCAAGATTATCATTCAGATTGAAAGAGAGATAGTTCTCCAAACAAAGGCTACAAAAGTTCACTACTAAGCCAGCTTTACAAGATATATTAAAGGGACTTCTTTAAGCTGAAAAGAAATGACACTAACTAATAAGAAAGTATACAAAAGCAAAAATTCTCACTGAAAAAGGTAAATATGTAGTAAAGGTTAGTGTATTAATCATTATAGGAAGCTACTAAGAAGGTTAAAAAACAAACATGATAAAATTAACAAACACAATAATTAGCCAAAAGATACATAAAATAAAAAGACATAAAATGTGACATCAAAGGCAAAAAATGTGGGGTGGGAGAAAGTAAAAATATAAAGTTTGGGAATGTGTTGAAATTTAAGTTGCTATCAGTTAAAATAGACTATTACATACACAAGATGGTGTATGTGAACCCTGCAATAACCACAACAAAAACTTACGGTAAATACACGAAATAAGAAAGGAATCTACATATAACACTAAAGAGAGTTGTCAAACCACCAGGGAAAAAAGAAAAAGAAAAAGGAATAGAGAAAAATTACAAACAAAGCCACAAAACAATGAACATGGCAATATTACATACCTATTAACAGTAACTTTAAATGTAAATGGGTGAAATTCTCCAACCAAAAGACATAGAATAGCTATATAGAATTTTTTTTTAAAAGAGACCAATAAGGGGCCCATGGATGGCTCAGTGGATTAAGCCTCTGCCGTTGGCTCAGGTCATGATCTCAGGGTCCTGGGATCTAGCCCCACATTGGGCTCTCTGCTCATCAGGGAGTCTGCTTTACCACCCCCACCCCTGCCTGCCTCTCTGCCTACTTGTGATCTCACTCTCTGTCAAATAAATAAATAAAATCTTAAAAAAAAAAGAATATTAAAAAAGAGAGACCAATAAGAGACTCAATTCAGAAAGATAAAAAATATAGAGCCTGAAAGTGAAAGAATATAACAGATATTTCATGCAAATGGAAACAAAAAGAAAACCAGCATAGCTATCCTAATATCAGATGAGATCAACTTTAAAACAAACACTGTAATAAGGGACAAAAAGAGGCACTACATAATAATTAAGAGGTCAATCCAATAAGAAAGTAAACCATTTATAAATACACATGCACCCAACAGAGAAGCTCAAAAATACATACATCAAATACAGACATAAAAGGAGAAATTGACAGCAATACAATACTGGTAGGGGATTTTTAACAACCCAGCTTACATCACTGATCACCCAGACAGAAAAATCAGTAACAAAACATTGGTCTTAAATGACATATTGGACCAGATGGACTTTAAATAGACACATTCAGAACATTCCATCCAAAAGCAGCAGAATATACATTCCTCTCAGGTGCACATGGAATATTTTTCAAGATAGATCACATGTTAGGCTATACTACAAGTCTCAGTATCAGGAAGACTGAAACCATAGGAAGCATCTTTTCTGACCAAAATGGTATGAGACTAGAAAACAATTACAAGGAAAAAACTAGAAGAACTACAAATATATGGGGATTAAACATGTCACTGAACAACTACAGAGAAGAAATTTAAAAATACCTGCAGACAAATGTAAGCAGAAATGCAACATATCAAAATCTGAGATGCAGCAAAAGCAGGTCTAAGAGGAAAGTTCATAACAATACAGGACTATCTCAAGAAACAAGGGAAATCTCAACCAAACAATTTAACTTTACATTAAAGAAATTAGAAAAAGAACAAAGCCCAAAGGTAGCATAAGGAAGGAAATAATAAAGATCAGAGTGGAAATAAATAAAACAAAAACTTAAAGATAATAGAAAAGGTCAATGAGAGGAGGGAGGCAAGATGGAGGAGGAGCAGGGGACCTCGCCTGGACTGGTCCCCTGAACTCAGCTGGATATCTACCAAACCATCCTGAACACCAATGAAATCAGTATGAGATTGGTGACTTCAGACTGCTCCAGATTTTCCTTGGGTGCATTTTGCCTCGGTCGTGGTTGATATTTTGGGCTCTGTACATTCCCTCAACCATCTCTCAATGGAATGACTAGGAGGGGGAACTCCCAACAAAGAAAAGAACTACAGACAATGGCCTCTGCCATAGACTTAATGGATATGGATATAAGAAGATGTCAGAAAAAGGCTTCAGAGTAACATTTATAAAGTTGCTATTTAGTCTTGAGAAAAGTACTGGCAAAAATATAGAATCTCTAAGGGCAGAATTGAGAGAAGATCTCACCAAACTTAAAAATGCTATGAAGGCGATGCAATTTAAAATGGATACTCTGAATGCTGGGTAAATGAAAAAGAAGAATGAATTAGTGATCTAGAAGATAAGCTGATAGAAAGGAAGGAAGTCAAGAAGGATAGGGATAAAGTACAAGCTCATAAGATCATACTTAGAGAGATCAAAGATGCCATGAAATGTTCCAAAATCAGAATTATTGGGATCCCTGAGGGGGGTGGAGAGAGAGAGAGGACTAGAAGGTATACTTGAGCAAATCATAACTGAGAACTTCCCTAATCTGGGGAAGGAAACAAACATCCATGACCAAGAGGCAGAGAGGACTCCTCCCAGAATAAATAAAAATAGACCAATACCCTGGTACATAATAGTAAACCTGCTAATCTTACAGCCAAGAAAGTTACCTGAGAGCAGCTAGGGGTAAGAGATTTCCTACCTATGGTGGGAGGAACATCAGAATAACATTAGATCTGTCCAAAGAGACCTGGCAAGCCAGAAAGGGCTGGCAAGACATAATCAGGGTACTAAATGAGAAGAACATGCAACCAAGAATACTTTACCGACCAAGGCTGTCATTCAGAATGGATGGAGAGAAAAAGAGCTTCCAGGACAGGCAGAAAGTGAAAGAATATGTGACCACAAAGTCAGAAATAATTAAGGGGGGGGGGGTTCTATAAAAGAAAAAAGACCCCAAGAGTAATATCTAGAAAGTAACAGAGACAATCTATAGAAAAAGGGACTTTACAGGCAATATGATGGCACTAAATTCATATCTTTCAAAAGTTACTCTCAATGTGAATAGCCCAAATGCTCCCATGAAATGGCGCAGGGTTTCAGACTGGATAAAAAGACAGGACCATCTATATGCTGCCTACAATAGACTCATTTTGAACCTAAAGACACCTCGAGATTGAAAGTAAGGGGATGGAGAAATATTTATTATGCAAATGGATCTCAAAAGAAAGCTGGGGTAGCAATTCTCATATCAGACAAATTGGATTTTTAAACCAAAGACTGTAGTAAGGACCAATTTTTAAACTAAAGACTGTAAAGGAACACTGTATCATACTTAAAGGGTCTATCTCACAAGAAAATCTAACAATTTAAAGTGTCTATGCACCCAACATGAGAGCTCCCAACTACATAAGCCAACTATTAACCAAAATAAAGAATCATATTAATAATAATACATTAAAAGTAGGAGACCTCAACATTCCACTCTCAGCAATGGACAGGTCATCCAAGTAGAAGATCAATAAAGAAACAAGAGCTTTGAATGACACATTGGACCAGATGGACTTTGTTTTAGGGTGGAATGTTTCCACCCTAAAACAACAGAATACTTATTCTTTTCGAATGCACATGGAATTTTCTCCAGATTAGATCACATACTTGGTCACAAATCAAGTCTCAACCTATACCAAAAGACTGAGATTATTCCCTGCATGTTATCAGACCACAATGCCTTGAAATTGGAAATCAATCGCAAGAAAAAATTTCGAAGGAATTCAAACATGTGGAAGTTAAAGAGCATCCTACTAAAGAATGACTGGGTCAACCAGGAAATTAAGGAAGAACTTAAATAATTCATAGACACTAAAGAGAATGACAACACATCAGTCCAGAACCTATGGCATACTACAAAGGCTGTCCTTTCAGCAATGTGGCAGGATACAAATCAAAACCACAATGAGATATCACCTTACATCAGTTAAAATGGCAAAAATTAATAAGACAGGAAACAATAGGTGTTGGTGAGGATGTGGAGAAAGGGGAACCCTCTTACACTGTTAAGGGGAATGCAAGCTGGTATAGCCACTCTGGAAAACAGGATGGAGTTTTCTCAAGACATTAAAAAGAGAGCTACCCTATCACCCAGCAATTTCACTACTAGGTATTTACCCTAAAGATACAGGTGTAGTGAAAAGAGGGGCCATATGTATGCCAATGTCCACAGCAGCAATGTCCACTGTGGAACAACAGCCGCTGTGGAAGAAGCCAAGAGGTCGTTCAACAGATGAATGGATAAAAAAGATGTAGTTCATATATACAATGGAATATTACTCAGCCATCAGAAAGAATGAATACCATTTGCATTGACATGGATAGAACTGGAGGGGATTATGCTAAGTCAAATAAGTTAAGCAGAGAAACACAATTATCATATGGTTTCATTCATATGTGGAATATAAGGAATAGTGCAGAGAACCACAGGGGAAGGGATGGAAAACTGAAGGGGAAGAAACTGGAGAGGGAGATGAACCATGAGAGACTATGGACTCTGGGAAACAAACCGAAGGTTTCAGTGGGGAAGGTGTGGGGGGATGGAATCACCGGGTGATGGGCATTAAGGAAGGCACGTTTTGTGATAAGCACTGGGTGTTATACTCAACTAATGAGTCACTGAATAGTACATCAACAACTAATGATGTACTATACAGTGGCTAACTGAACATAATGAAAAAAAAAGTGAAAAAACAGTCAATGAAATTAAGAGCCAGTTCTTTGAAAAGAGAAACAAAATGGACAAACTTGCAGTTAGACACACCAAGGGAAAAAAAAAAAGAGAAAACACAAAATTAGAAATGAAAGAAGAGACGTTATGAATGATAACACAGAAATATGAAATCATGAGACTATGTATAATTATGTGCCAACAAATTAAACAACACAGAAGAAATGGATCAATTACTACAAATTTAAAATCTTCCGAGACTGAATCATGAAGAAACAAAATCAGAATAGACCGATTACTAGTAAGAACATTCAGTCAGTAGTCAAAAACACCCCAAAAAACAAAAGTCCATGACCAGACAGCTTTATTGGTGAATTCCAGAAGATTTAATTCAAAGATTTAAGGTGATCCTTCTCAAACTCCTTCAAAGAATACAGGAGGTGGAAATGCTTCCAAACTCATTTTATGAGGCAGGCATTACCCTGATACCAAAACCAGAAAAGGACACCACAATAAAAGAAAATTACAGGCCAACATCCCTGATGAACATAGATGCAATAATCCTGAACAAAATATTACCAAGCTGACCTCTACAATGTATTAAAAGGATCATACATCATGATCAAGTGGGATTTACTCAAGGGATGCAAGGATGGTTCAACATCCAACAAGCAATCAATGTCATACACATTAACAAAATTAAAGATAAAAATTACATGATCGTCTCAATAGATGCAGAAAAAGCATTTGACAAAATTCAACATCCATTTAAAAAAAAAAAAAACCTCACTAAGTGGGTATAGAAGAAACATACTTCAAAATAATAAAGGCCATACATGACAAACCCACAGCTAATATGCTCAACAGTGAAAATCTGAAAGCCTTTTCACTAATATCAGGAACAAGACAAGGAAGCCCACTCTTTCTGCTTGTATTCAACACAGTACTGGAAGCCCTTGCCACAGCAATTAGGCAAGAAAAAGGAAAGGCATAATATTGGAAAGGAAAAATTCAGTCACTATTTGCCAGTGATATATACAGAACATCCATAGATCCCACCAAAAAACTATTAAAACTAATAAAAGAATTCAATAAACTTGCAGGATATAAAATACACAAAAACTAATAATGAACTATCAGAAAGTGAAGTTGAGAAAACAATCACATTTATAATTACAACAAAAAGAATAAAATGCCTAGGAATAAACTTAACCAAGATGGTAAAAGACCCATACACTAAAAATTATAGGACACTGGGAAAAGAAACTGAAGACACCAATAAATGGAAAATTTTCTGTGTCCATAAAGTGGAAAAATCAGTATTGTTAAAATAACCACACCATCAGAAGCAATCTACAGATTCAATTCAATCTCTTAAAATTCCAATGACATTTTTCATAGAATGAGAATAAGTCTAAAATTTATATGGAACCACAAAAGACCTGGAATAGCCAAAACAACCGTAAGAGGAAAAATAAAACAAAACTAAGCCGGGGTATCGTGCTCCCTGGTTTCAAATTATACTACAAAGCTATAGTAATCAAAATAGTATGGTAATGTCAAAAGACACATGTAGATCAAAGAACAGAGTAGAGAGCTCAGAAATAAACCCAATTATAAATAGTGAACTAACTTACAACAAAGGAGTCAAGAATGGGAAAGGACAATGGGAAAGGATGGTTTTTAAATTATGTTGTAAAAACTGAATAGCTACAATGAAAAATAATTAAACTGGACAACTATTTTACACTACTTATATAAAAACAACTTTAAATAGAGGTGCCTGGGTGGCTCAGGTCATGATCCCAAAGTCCTGGATCAAGCTCTGAATCAGGCTCCCTGCTCAGCGAGAAGCTGCTTCTCTCTCTCCCCCACTCCTCCTGCTTGTGTTCCCCCTCTGTCTCTCTGTCAAATAAATAAATAAAATCTTAAAAAAAAAAAAAAAACTTTAAAAGGATTGAAAACTTCAATGTACAACCTAAAACCATAAAACTCCTATAAGAAAACATAGGCAGGGCGCCTGGGTGGCTCAGTGAGTTAAGCCACTGCCTTCGGCTCAGGTCATGATCCTAGGGTCCTGGGATCAAATTCCGCATCGGACTCTCTGCTCAGCAGGGAGCCTGCTCCCCGCCCCACCATCTCTCTGTCTCTCTGCCTGTGATCTCTCTGTCAAATAAATAAATAAAATCTTAAAAAAAAAAAAAAAAGAAAAAGAAAACATAGGCTCCTTGACAATGGTCTTAGCAATGTTTTCTAGCAATAGAAACAAAAGCAAAAGTAAACAAATATGAATACAGCATATTAAAAAGCTTCTGCAGAGCAAAAAAACCCACTCAAAAAACAACAACAACAAAAAAATCCCACAAAAAACAAAAAGGCAATAAATAAGAGGAGATACTGGCAAATTATATATCCTATCAGGGGTTCATATCAAATATATATACAAAGAACTCAAATAACCCAGTAACCAAAAAAAATCCAATTTAAAAAATGGACAGAGGATCTGAATAGACATTTTTCTAATAATACATAGAGATGGCCAATAGATATATGAAAAGATGCTCAAAATCATTAATCATCAGGGAAATGCAAATCAAAACTACAATGAGATATAACCTTACAGCTGTGAGAATGGCTATGATAAAAAAAAAAAAACACAAGAAATAACAAGTGTGGGCAAGCTGTGGAGAAAAGGGAATCCTCATGCACTGCTAAAAATATAAATTGAGCAGGCACTACAGAAAACGATATAAAGGTTCTTCAAAAACACTAAAAATAGAGCTACCACATAATCCAGCAATTCCACTATTGGGTATCTAGCTAAGGATATCAAAAATACTAATTCAGAGAGATATATGCACCCTTATGTGCAAGGCAGAAGTATTTACAATGCCAAAGTATGAAAAAAACCTACATGTCCATTAATGTACTAATGGATAAAGAAAATGCAGCATGTATAACTTGATCCTTATACAACAGTCTGAATTTCACAGGTCCACTTACGTGCCGAATTTTTATAGTACTATAAATGTATTTTCTTCCTTATGGTTTTAATATTTTCTTTTTCTCTAGCTTACTTTATCATAAGAATACAGTATCTAAAAAAAAAAGAATACAATATCTAATATATACAATATATGTGATATTTGGCTGCTTATGTTATCAGTAAGTCTTCTGTTCAAACATAGGTTAGTAGTAGTAAAGTTTGGAGTTTAAAGTAATATATGGATTTTTGACTGCATGGGGGGGATCAGTGTCCTAATCCTCATGATGTTCAAGGGTGGACAGTATACACTCTGAAGTATTACTCAGACATAAAAGAGAATGAAATCATGGCATTTGTGACAACATGGATGGACCCTGAAGGTACGATGCCAAGTGAGGTAAGTCTGATTGAGAAAGATAAATAATTCATGTTTTCATTCATATATGGAATCTAAAAAACAAAAACAAAATGAAATCCAGACTCACAGATAGAAGAGATTAATGGGGGGGTGGTAGAAGCAGGCCAAATGGATGAGGGGAATCAATAAATGCATAGTTCCAGTAATAAAATATATGGCATGGGATGTAATGTACAGAATGGAACATAGGAAACAGAGTCTGTAACCCTGTACTAACTTTGTAAGGGGATAAATGGTAACTAGATATATTTTGGTGACAATTTCACAACACATAGAAATGTCAAATCACTATGTTGTACCCCATGAAACTAATATTATACTGTATACCAATTATACCTCAATAAATGAAAATAAACAAATCCCTGTCATTCGGAAGAAAAAGAAAAAAACCACCACATTCTTAAAAAAGGGTTTGAATGCCAAATTACTAAATCCCAGACTTGCCATGAATGGGATTTAACTTAAAAATTAAGAGCTATAACCTAAAGCAATCTACACATTTAATGCAATTCCTATCAAAATACCATCATTTTTTTTCAAAGAAATGGAACAAATAATCCTAAAATTTATATGGAACCAGAAAAGACCTCGAGTAGCCAAAGGGATATTAAAAAAGAAAGCCAAAGTTGGTGGCTTCACAATTCTAGACTTCAAGCTGTATTACAAAGCTGTCATCAAGACAGCATGGTACTGGCACAAAAACAGACACATAGATCAATGGAACGGAATAGAGAGCCCAGAAATAAACCCTCAACTCTACAGTCAACTAATCTTCGACAAAGTAGGCAAGAATGTCCAATGGAAAAAAGACAGCCTTTTCAATAAATGGTGTTGGGAAAATTGCACAGCCACATGCAGAAAAATGAAATTGGACCATTTCCTTACACCACACACGAAAATAAGACTCAAAATGGATGAAGGACCTCAGTGTGAAAAAGGAATCCATCAAAATCCTTGAGGAGAACACAGGCAGCAACCTCTTTTACCTCAGCCACAGCAATGTCTTCCTAGGAACATCACCAGGGGCAAGGGAAACAAGGGCAAAAATGAACTATTGGGATTTCATCAAGATCAAAAGCTTTTGCACAGCAAAGGAAACAGTTAACAAAACCAAAAGACAACTGACAGAATGGGAGAAGATATTTGCAAACGACATATCAGATAAAGGGCTAGTGTCCAAAATCTATAGAGAACCTAGCAAACTCAACACCCAAAGAACAAAGAATCCAATCGAGAAATGGGCAGAAGATATGAACAGACATTTCTGCAAAGATGACATCCAGATGGCCAACAGACACATGAAAAAGTGCTCCACATCACTCGGCATCAGGGAAATACAAATCAAAACCACAATGAGCTATCACCTCACACCAGTCAGAATGGCTAAAATTAGCAAGTCAGGAAATGACAGATGCTGACGAGGATGCGGAGAAAGGGGAACCCTCCTACACTGTTGGTGGGAATGCAAGCTGGTGCAGCCACTCTGGGAAACAGCATGGAGGTTCCTCAAAATGTTGAAAACAGAACTGCCCTATGACCCAGCAATTGCACTACTGGGTATTTACCCTAAAGATACAAACGTAGTGATCCGAAGGGGCACGTGCATCCGAATGTTTATAGCAGCAATGTCTACAATAGTCAAACTATGGAAAGAACCTAGATGTCCATCAACAGATGAATGGATAAAGAAGAGGTGATATTTATACACAATGGAATACTATGCAGCCATCAAAAGAAATGAAATCTTGCCACTTGCGATGACGTGGATGGAGCTAGAGGGTATCATGCTTAGCAAAATAAGTCAATCAGAGAAAGACAACTCTCATATGATCTCCCTGATATGAGGAAGTGGAGATACAACATGGGGGGGTTAAGGGAGTAGGAGAAGAATAAATGAAACAAGATGGGATTGGGAGGGAGACAAACCATAAGTGACTCTTAATCTCACAAAACAAACTGAGGGTTGCTGGGGGAAGAGGGGAGGGAGCGGGGGGTGGAGTTATGGACATTGGGGAGGCTATGTGCTGTGAAGTGTGTAAGCCTGGTGATTCACAGATCTGTACCCCTGGGGATAAAAATATATGTTTATAAAAAATAAAAAATAAAAAAAAAAAACAGATGTTGCCTAAAGAATAGAAAAATAATAAATGCTTCCAGGGATACTGCAAAAAAAAAATTAATCAAGAACTATGACCTAATATACTAAGCAATACTAAAAATAAATAAATAAATAAATAAAATTTAAAAAAGACAAGAAAAAAAAATTAAGAGTTATAAAAGTGTGCAACTGCTGTTTTAAAACTTGAAGTAAGGGGCACCTGGGTGGCTCAGTGGGTTAAGCCTCTGTCTTTGGCTCAGGTCATGATCCCAGCGTCCTGGGATCGAACCCCACATCAGGCTCTCTGCTCTGCAGGGAGCGTGCTTTCCCCCCTCCCCACCTGCTTGGGATCTCTGTCAAATAAATAAATAAAATCTTTTAAAAATTAAATTAAATTAACTGCTAGACAATTCTTTCCTAGCTTTGAGGGGAAAAAAAATATCCATCCATCTCGGACAATACACAAAAATAAAATCATCAACAAAGACTGGCTTTTTCCTTGCAGGTAACTATCATACCCTTCCTATTTTTCCAAGATTCCCACTTGCCTCCAAAAGGAAGAGAAATGAGAAGAAAATGCCCATGCACTATTCAAATCTTGGTGTTCTGTTGTTTTTCTTTTACTTTTTGAATTCTAGTAAGCTTCTGGCCTCATTAGAACTCAATCAGATTCTCGGGGTACCTGGGTGGCTCAGATGGTTAAGCATCTGCCTTTGGCTCAGGTCATGATCCCACAGTCTTGGTATCAAGCCAAGGTTGGTATCAGGCTCCCCACTCAATGGGGGTCAGCTTCTCCCTTTCCCTCTGCCCCTCCACTGCTCATGCCCGGTCTCTGTCTCTCTCAAATGAATAAATAAAATCTTTAAAAAAAATCAGATTCTCATTCAAATTCTTTCAAACCTGTCACATTGGATTTTTGCAACTATTTTTATCCTTTTTTTAATTTTTTTATTTTTATCCTTTATATTTTCTATCAGGGGATTCGTTACCTTAGTGTTTCTAGAGGTTTACAGCATCGTCTCTCTCCATATTAAGCAAAGCCCTATTTTTTTTGCAGCCTCTAGCAAATTTGGAAGGCTTATAAAATAGCACTTCAGTTTGGGTGGATTCTATCTGTATAGAATGTACCATAATTATGACAGCTGAGACTCCTAGAATATAATTAGGTTTAAATTTCATAAACACAATCTGAAAATACTTAAATACATAATTTTTAACATAACTACCTGGGTAAGAGGTAACCCTGAACTCTCAATAAATAAGACTCAAAATCGGAATTTACATGTTAAGAAAACACTTTAAAATGGTAAATCAGTGCTCAGAGTTTGAAAATAAAATTCTAAATGTAAGGCTGTGCACACAGTTGTTTTTTTTTTTTTTAAAGATTTTATTTATTTATTTGACAGAGAGAGATCACAAGTAGGCAGAGAGGCAGGCAGAAAGAGAGGAGGAAGCAGACAGCCCGATGCGGGACTCTATCCCAGGACCCTGAGATCATGACCTGAGCCGAAGGCAGCGGCTTAACCCACTGAGCCACCCAGGTGCCCCAACACAGTTTTGTTTTTTTAATTAGGTGTTTGGATATATGGCTCTGACACTTTATATAATAGCATGTACAGTGAGCAAGTCTGCCTCTCTAGTTCTCAGTTTTCCCCCAATTAAAAAAAAAATGATAAGAATGAACTAAAGATTATCTGCAGATTTCTTCCAAAGACTCCATAACTTACACTCACAGAAAGAGGGACTTCTTTCATAATTAAATGAGATAATTAAATGAGATAAAAGTGTTGTAGCCTTTACTTTTTCTGTACTGAGTTTTTAATATAATAAAATACTAGAGACCTTTTATAATATCAACAATTGCCAGAAACATGTTTTGGTGGTCACAAGAACTGGAAGCAATTTAGCATTCATGCTCCTTTCTAATCATGTACTGCAATGTTTATCCTTTTAAAGTATGGTCAAATCATAAGGAGTTGTTTGGGTCTGAACAATCTATAAGGTTCCTTCTCACTATTAGATTCTATTCACTTGGGATACCTGGGTGGCCCAGTCAGTTAAGCAGCTTCCTTTGGCTCAGGTCATAATCCCAGGGTCCTGGGATGGAGTCAGGACATCGCATCAAGCTCATTGCTCAGCAGGGAGCCTGCTTCTCTCTCTGCCTCTGCCTGTCACTCTGCCTACTTTTGCTCACTCTCTGACAAATAAATAAACAAAATCTTTAAAAATAAATAAATAAGTTTTATTCACTTACTCTTCAATGTAGATGGGAATGTCTAAAAACTGACGGCTAACAAGAGATCTTTCCAGATAAAGAAAAGGAAATAAGTAAGGATCAACATACAAAACAGCACAAATGTCTAAGTCCAAGGAGGCAAAAACCATCTCTGGGACATAGGACTAACAAGGGTTGTGAGGAGTTTTATTAAGATTGAGATATTCTCTGGGTTGGCTAGGTTCATTCAAATGCCTCCCAAGATGATAAGATAACCCAGGAAATCCATTAGGATGTATTCAAATGCTTAATACTGAATCTTGACAAAACACAGTGAGGTTATTCATACATGGATGGGCCACAAGAATAGTTTAAATTATTATTCAAGAATGAAATAATATAATGACTTAGATATCCTGGGTACCACCTTTCATGGTACCGCCTGTAAGTGGAAGCATTCAGATAGGCTAGCTGTCTACTGATTTCTTTTTTTAAGAGAGTTTATTTGCTTCAGGTTCTTATGAACCGTGAACACCATTGCCTCGGAGCTATCCATGGTGCTTGACTCAGACTCAGCCCACCACTTCCAACAATTGACGCATTAGCTTTCCTACTATAGTACCACTAAGGATCTGTCTGACCCATCATCCACACTGTGGCCTGGACAATCATGCCAGTATTATAGGCCACTTGTAATCTTTCTATTCCACTTGGCCTGTGCCCAGACCCCCCAGGTGTCCTACTGTGGATCTCCAGCTAACCTACCCTTTCCCCCCAGATCTGCTACACCATCTGCTACACAAAACCCTTTCTGTAGAGATAGCACACCCCACAGATCACCACTTACTCTGGGCAAAAGATTATGCTTCTTCAGAGCCAAGCCCCACATGATACCTTATATGAGTTTTAAAATCTTATTGTTACAATTTTTACCACTCAAAAACAAATGTAAATGACTTCTAAATTTTGCTATATATGTTTTTGTGACTGACTCTGGCATCAGTAAAAAAAATAGGAATTATTAACTCAAGACTGATGTATAGGTTCCAGGGATTCATGAACCAACTGAAAATATGTGATTCTTTAGGCAGGTGCATGCTTTCCTGGGGAAGAGGATGTTGAGACTCTTATCCTTAAAAGGTAAGAACTACTGATCAATATGGTGATAATAATAATAACTTCCAAATAATGATCACCCCGTTTAAGTACCAGATCTTTATGTTTGTAGTATAATAAATATATGTTGTCTTTGTCGCAGCTCCTGTCACAAAGCTATTAAAACCCTCGGGATTTCCTAAGTGATAGGAGTGTCTTTGGTTATTCATAAGAATCCCCCTTTGAGCACACCTGAGTTTATGCTATGATCAGTTAGGCTCAGGATGAGACTGGTAACCAGAAAGACCATGTGACTAGAGGGCTAAAACTTCCAGTCCTATGCAGCAAATTCTGAGAGGGGAAAAATGGGGGAGGGGGAGATTAAATCTCAATAAAATCTGATGAACTTCTGGGCTGGTGAACACATCCATGTGCTAGAAGGGTGGCATACCCCAATTCCAACAAAAAAGAAGTTTCTGCATTTTGGACACTTCTGGATCTTGCCCTATGTACCTCATTATCTGGAGCTATCCATGTTCATCTATATCCTTCATAATAAACTGGCAAACATAAGTAAGGATTTTCCTAAGCTTTGTGAACCATTCTAACAAATTATCGAAACCAAGGAGGGCATTGTGAGAACCTCTAATTTATAGCTGATTGGACAGAGGCACAGAAGAACAACCTGGACTTGCAACTAGTGCCTGAAGAAGGGCAGTCTTGTAGGACTGATCCCTTTATCTATGGGATCTGACTCTATCTTCAGGTAGACATGTCAGAATTTAGTTAAATTGTACAACACCCACATGGGGTCCAGAGAGAATTAGAGAATTGCTTGGTGGTATGAAAAACACTCCAGAATATCCACCTGCTTATTTGACACCTCTAAAGGAATGTCCACAACACACAGCAAACTCAGCATGTCTAAAATGAAACTTACTTTTCCTCCTTACTTCCCTAACATGTTCCTCTCCTAAACCTCAGTAGATGATACCACTTAGTTGTAAAGGTAAAAATCCTGTCAGTCATATTTGATTATGATCATGACTCTTTTCCTTATTCGATCAGTGACCACCTATAACTTTCTGAAAGCCTAATAAATTCTTAAAACACTTAAAAATTTTTTATTTATTTATTTGAGAGAAAGGCAGTGAAAGAAAGCATGAGCAGGGAAGAGAGGGAGAAGCAGGTTCCCTGCGGGCAGGGAGCCCAATGTGGGGCTTGATCCCAGGACAACAAGATCATGACCTCAACTGAAGGCAGCCACCTAACCAACTCAGCCACCCAGGAGCCCTTAAAACACTCCTGAAGAGAAAGAATCTCGCATTCTATAATAATTTTGCAGGTCCTAAAGACCACCAAATATTAATAGATTCTGTAAGCTAGAAACTCTTCCCTCTGGGACTACAACTTTTCATTTTCATGAGGCAAGCATAAAACTCTCTTATTTTCCCCCCTACTCCAATAACTGTACTATGAACATACTGGAGAATGTAACTAACTCATTATTCTTCTGATTTTATAGAAAAAGGCCAGTTTTCCCTTATCAAAGTGACAAGTGGGGGACTGTTTCTGCAAAACGGCTCTTATTTGGAATACCTTTCATTCTTATCTAAATAGTCCCAAGGATCATAGCACCACTGTTAAGTGAAAGCAGCTGTTCTCGGTTTCCAGAAGGTAACAGAAATTGTTCTTTGTCAATCACTCCGTATCTTTACTCAGAAGCCAACATGACAGATGGCACTGCAAAGCAATTGCCAAATCAAAAATGAAAAAGATACAAGTCAAAACCACTGAATTTCCTGGCTCCTGGCACTATTTTGAAAGTCTTAAAGAGAATAGGAGGAGACAGTGAAACAGAAAGACCCTATGCTGTTTCTAATTCTTGGTAAAGCTTAAAAAAAAAAAATCCACTTTTTAAAAAAGATTTTATTTATTTATTCGAGAGAGCGAGCGAGCGAGCGAGAGAGCACGAGAAGGGGGCAGGGAGAGGGAGAAGCACGTTCCCCACTGAGCAGGGTGCCAGATGTGGGGTCCAATCCCAGGACCCTGGGATCATGACCTGAGCTGAAGGCAGACACTTTATCAACTGAGCCACTCAGGTGCCCCAAGCTTAAAAAACTTCTTGAGCACTCAGTGTCTGAATTCAGGCAGCAATCTTCCCTTAAAGAGACAACACAATGCCTGGACAAAGACAATGAACATTTCCCATTCCTCATACATTGCAAGTAAAGATTTGGAAGTTCATACTGTTAAATCACTATTAGAAATACCTCCTAACATAAGTGAGGTTCCTGGTGCTTGTGGAATGAATTAATGGCAAACTAAAATGTGCTGACCAAATTTTATTTTGCATTTATTACAAAAAACCAAGAGAGGTCAAATTCATGCTTATGGTATAGCTGGCCTTAGCATCACATAAAAATTTTTCCTATTGTCAGATGTCCATTAAGAGAGCAAATCAATATGCAGCTTAAGGCCAACAAACGCTTATAATTATCAAGAACAGAACAAAATCAAGGAATACTCAGACTTGGAATACCCTGTACAGTTCTACTAGCTGCTTGTCAAAAAGACATGATGGCACTAGGTAACACTGTAAAGGAGATAATTAAAATTAATAGATGCCTTAGTTGTCTATACCAGCCTACAATGTTATTCAATAAAATTTTATTACCTTGCCTCTCTCAAATCATTAGAAGTGACCAAAGTAAAATGCAATCATCCTATTAAGAGTCTTTCACACAGATAAATTTTCATTTTTGTAAAATCCAATTATTAATTTTTAATTTAATACATTTTTAAATACATCATGGTTTTGGTGTTATGTCTAAACTTCTTCATCAAGTCCAAGATTCTGCAGATTTTCTGTTGTTTACTCTTAAAGTTTCATTTTATGTTTTGTAATTAAGTCTATGATCCATTTTGAATTAATTTTCGCATAAGGTGTGAAGTTGAGATCAAAGTTCATTTTTTTAAAATATTTTATTTATTTAAGAGAGAGACAGAGAGAGGGTGTGCGGGGGGGGGGGGGAGGATGAGAGGGAGAAGCAGAATCCCTGCTGAGCAGAGAGCCCTATGTAGAACTTGATCCCGCCAACTCCAGGATCATGACCTGAGCCAAAGGCAGTCACTTAACCAACTGAGCTACCCAGAAGCCCTCAAAGTTCATTTTTTTATCCTATGGTTGAAAGGATGAAAAGATAAGCTACAGATCTGGGAGAAAATATTTGCAAAGCACTTATCTGACAAAGCACTCATACCTAGAATCTATTATAAAGAGCTTTCAAAACTCAACAGTCAAAAAACAAACAGCCCAATTAGGAAGTAGGCAAAAGGATACGAATACTTCACTAAAATATTTCTTTATATCCAATAAAATATGGATGGCAAGTAATGAAAATATTTTTGACACTATCATTAAAGAAATGCAAATTAAGACCATGATGAATTATCATTATGCATCTATTTAGAACAGCTAAAATAAAAAATAATGACTACACCAAATGCTAGCAAGGGTACAGAGAAATTGGATCTCTCATACATTACTGATGGAAATGTAAAATGGTATATCTACTCCAGAAAGGTGTCAGTTTCTTTAAGAACTAAACATACGTTTACCACACAACCTAGCAATTAACACTCCAGGGCATTAATCTCAGAGATATGAAAAGTTACCTCCACAAAAAAACCTGCACCTGATTATTCACTGCAGGTTAGAACAGCCCAAAACTGGAAATAACCAAAATGTCTCCTAGGTTGATAGCTAAAATGTGACATCCATACCATGGAATACTACTTAGCAGTAAAATAGAACAAACTATTGATACACACAACTTGGATGGATCCCAAGGGCACTACGTTAAATGACAAAACCAATCTCAAAAGGTCACATACTGTATTCTTGTAACATAATAAAACATGACAAATTTTCAGAGATGGAATTATTGGTCACCAGGGGTTAGAGGCAGGGGGTTGGTAGGTCTGACTATAAAGAGATAGCATAAGGGAGATTTTTTGGTGATAGACTAATTCTGCATTTTGATTGTGGTGATGGCTACACTACATTCATGATAAAATGATACAGAACTCTACATATACCATTATCAACTTCCTGGCTTTGATACTGTACTATAGTTACATAAAATGTACCAACAGGGGGAAACCGGGTGATGTGTACACAGGGATCTTTCTGTATTATCTTGTAACCTCCCATGAATCTATAATTATTTCAGAATAAAAAGTTTTAAACAATCTGATCACTGTGAAATCATTCAAGAGTTTGGGAAACATGAGAGAATTTATACATTTGTTGAAAAGGGTAATAAAACCAAAGTGCAAACCAAAAATGGATAGGGATGATCATGGTGCAGTCTAGAAAGATAGCTGGAGAGTTTGTTCAACTCCCCAAAACAAATAGTTTAACCAAACATTTACTGAATTATCTAGTATATGCAAGACATAGTGCTATAAATAGCAGTGGGGTTAAGAAAAAGTCAAGTACTTACCTCTGAATTAATTTACTAAGAAGCTAGAACAATTATTAAAGGTCTCAGGGCCTCTGCAAAAGCAGTTCCCTTTGCATGGAACACACTTCTGTTTTTCTAGTTAGTTCTTAACCATCCTTGAACTCTCTCAGTTCATTGTCACTTCTTCATGGAAATCCTCCCTAGCTCCCCTCATTGCCCTCTACATTAAATTAGTTCCCCTACTACGTGCTCATACAGCACCCTATATTTTTCATTCATAACACTAATCACTATTCACAACTAAAGAACTGTGTAATGGTTTGATACCTATTTTCCCCATTAGGCTAAAAGGGCAAAGACAGGTCTATGCAGCTCACCACGGTATTCCCAAACCCAATGACATGCCTGGCAAATGACCGAGAAGTCCAAAATATATTAGATGAATGAATCCATACAAAGCTATAATTCATATGTACAAATGAGCAGGCAGACAGTAAGAGTTACTGGGTTTGGAAGAACCTAAGATCAATTCACTTTGAGAAAGCCGGTTTACATGGACTAGAAGGCTCATGCAAAGGATAAAGAATCTTTTATCCGAAGTTGAACATGATTATCAACCTTTTGGCAACAGGAACCCACTAAAGAACTGAAACAGGAAAGCAGCGTGTCCAATGTTTTCTATAGGAAAATTACTAAGGAGAATGGACCCGAACTGAGAGGGTAAGACTTAAGAAGTGGTAAAAATAATTCCGATGACACTGTGGTAATGAAGGCACAAAATGATGAGAGGCTGGCCATGGGAACAGCCACATGTGTGAAATACTAAGAACCATAGAACTTAAGGACTGATTAAATACAGGGGCATGAAGGGGGGAAGGACCAAAGATGATCCAAGAGGTTTAACAGTGAGTAATCAATGAAAACCAGTACTATTAACAGAAATAGAAATCATAGTTAAGTCCTCTTAGGAGAAGGGAATGTGCTTTGTTACAAGTCTCAGGTAACATCCACGAAATTAAAGATATGAGACTACGCGGGAAAAAAGTCAAGGTTGGCAATGTAATATGTGAGTTGGTCACAATTAAGGTTTAAGACTGAATGAGATTTCTCATTGGGGAGAAGGTATAAAGGGTCTTGAATGAAACCGTTAAAGCCATACGACTTGCCCCTTGCTTGAATGATGCTTATCATGCCATGGACTCATTCAGACTGTGAGATCCCTGAGGGCACAACTTATCTCATCCTCACATTCCCTAAAAGTAAACATTAAACAGTGTTGTATGTAACTGGTGCACAGTAAGTAGCCTATTAAAGGAATCAATTATTTTCAAGGTAATTTCTGATTAAAATTTCCTGTTCTACCTGCACTTTGTATTTCAAAAGGCAGTGCCATAGCAGTGTCTGATTTCCTAAAGCTCTATAATTGATGAATTGGCAGACAAGACTTTGGGACTGTGAAAAATACCTAAGCCCCCAATGAGATTAGAACTAAAGCAAATCCCCACTAAAAGCTTCTGCATAAAATTAAACAGGAAACATTATTTACTAAGGGAGTGAAACAAATGAAAATCTTCAATTGTAAGCCTGATACAAGTTGACAATGTACAAAAAAAGAAGCTTCAGGTGAAATGAAGGATAAACAAGATAATTAAAGGGACTTAAGGACAGTTGAGAGGCATACTTTAAAAAAGAATAGGAAAAAGTCATTTACCTGCTTGCCCACAAAATATTAGAGAAGTAGAATAAAAGGCTAACCTGATTCAATACTTAGATGAATTGAACACTGTTTCCCCAAGCTGTATAAAATAAGGAAAAGGACTGCTAAAATCGATCAAGAGACAAATTGGATGACAGCCCCCACCCCCTTAAATTATCTAGTCTACAGTATTTCAGTGTTCTAACCCTGAATCATAGCAAACGTCCTAGGTGAGTGCCTCTGTGACAGAAGTCCGGGAAGAGAAGAGAAACCGGATGGAATCACAGATTTTAGGAACCTGACAAGTCAGGTAAACTGTAATCCAACCACCCTCTCAGTATCGGACAGTTTCCACAAGTCTAAAAAATGGCCAATTAGTCTTTGCCTATTTCCAACAACAGCAAATGGACCATTCTGGTTGGCAGCTCTAAATTGTTGTAAAACCCTTTGAAGTTAATCCCTCAGTAACTTTCACTCTGGGTCCGGGTTCTTAAGAGCTACACAGTGTAAAGTAAAAGTTGTATTTTGGATTTTTATTTTAACTTAAAAAAACCCCAAACAACTAGGTGTTACTTCCTGGCGGGTCAATACATTCCCTCTTTCAATAATAGGAAAATTGAGTTTTCCCCCTAGTGCTTGACTCCCCTTAAAGGAAAAAGTTATGCCAGGCACAGGTTCCTTTAGACTCCGAGGAGCAACTTCCAAAGCAGAGAGGAGAAAAGGGGCTTAAATAGCTACAGACATTAAGATATGCTGCAGCTGACATGAAATCTCCGTTGCCCAGAAGCAAGCAGTTCTAGCCCGTGCCGGGACGCGACAGAAGCCACAGACCTGCCCTGACCCTCTCAGGCTGTGGGGGCCCAAAGTGCCTGCACCTCTCCTAGCCAAAGCCGCGGGGCGCTGAATGGGCGCTCTTTCCCAGGCCAGTGGCAAGCCCGGCACCTCACAGGGCAGAGCGCTCGGCCCGGAGAAGCAGCAAGGCGGAGAGGAAGGTTCAGTGAAGCACCTGGCAAAGCCCACGCCGAGCCACCGGGCCAGCTGCCCGTACGCCCAACCACCCTGTCCGCCAGAGGCCACCCGAGAAACGGTACCGGTGGGAGCTCCTGGAGTTGGGAGACGTTTCTGGCTCGGTCGGGGTCCCGTCTATTCCTCCTGCCCACCCTCTCTCTCCATGGCCCAAAGCTGAGCCGGAAGCCACCCCAAGGGGTGGTGTCCAGGAGGCACTCCGCGTTTGGGGTGAATGCTGCCGGGCAGCCCGAGCTCTCGAGCCGGCGGGCAGCTGCGGCGGTCACTCACCGAGAGGACGCTCATGCGGATTGGGGTCTCCAACAGGCACGCCATCTTGAGCCTTCCCACCGGGTTACGGCCGGTGCCGGCGCGGGGGCCGGCACTTTCGACAAGGAACTATTGGGCCAACGAAAGGCGCCGTCTGCAGAAAGTCAGGCAAGTAGACGAGAACACACCACGCTCTAGGCACAGGTGAAGCACGGCCAGGCACCGCAGAAGGGAGAGGAAAGGAAAACCGCGCCAAGGGCCTCCTCACGAATCGTCCTCTCAGAAACGGCAGCTACTCTCGGCCTGCGTTAGAGGTGGGAGCGGGCAGCAGTTTCCGCATGCGCTAAGAAGGTCTGCGAGCCCCACCTGCCGCTCGCGGTGGGCGGAGCTAGGGGGCGGGGTCTCGCTCTGGCGCTGCGAACTTCACCAGTTGATTCGTTACAATGCTGGAGCTCACGTATTCATATTATGAAAAGCTCGTATGTGGGGTCACACACGTAATTTGAAGTTCACATTCATATTCATTATCTCACTCCTTTGCACCAGACTGCTAACGTTGTTATTATCGCCATTTTACAGACGGAGGGACTGTGGTCTCAGAATCAGAATCTTAAGCATAATCTGCCATACCCATTTATTCTGGTGTAGTGCTAAGGATAGATACACTGGAACCAGAACGCCTGCACTTAATCTTTACTACTTCCCTTATTATCTGCATTACCTCCAGCAAATTACTTAACCTGCTTATGCTTCAGCTTTCTCTTCTATAAAATAAGGGTTATGAGAACGGAAAACTAAAGCTCTTTCTATTTCTATAAAATAAGGGTTATGAGAACGGAGAACTAAAGCTCTCTGCCTGGAATGTAGAAGGCGTTATATATGTGTATTTCCCCAGCATATGAGTCAAACAGAAAAAAGGTGAGGGGGGGCAAATATCTGAAGAATTAACACTAAAGTGCTCTGGTAACTGAAGCCAAATAAAAACATGCTTCTAATTAATTTTTCTGATTGATTAATCCAGCTTTCCCATTCCGTGTGTATGTGTGTGTGTTTGTGTACAAAACTGTCCTGGACTTGGCTGGACAGGTTTCACCTGCCTGCTGCCTATAACCAGTAAGTTTTCATAGAATGGTTGCAACGAGTACATTATTTGTCTTTTTTTCTTCTTCCATTTTATAGCCACTCCTTAATTCAAGCTGTTACTACATCTCCTGTGGACTAGAGCAATACCCTTCCAACTGATCTTGTAGACTCTAGCCTTTTCACTTTGCTCCTCACTGCTTACCTATCATCTTCCTGTTTCGGTATCCCCCTCTTTTAGAACGTTCCCCTTAATTCACTTTGCTTTTAGAAAAACCCTACATTAGAACCTGTTTTTGCTAACCAAAGAAATCCAAAGAGAATTTTTGCTTTTATGAAAAAAGGTAGTAAATAAAATAGCAGTGAGAGTTTGTTTTGCAGTGAGTCTTGTTAAAAGCAGCTCTCAACCCCAGGCAGCTGGGGAGAGTGACATCCCCAAGCTCATTCCCCAAGAACTACATTCAGCATCTTAGTATTAAGCCACCCATAGCTTGTCTGTGAACATCTGTGCCTTATCTCCATTTATTTTGTGTATTTCTTAGCAAGATATTTCCTAAAGTATCAGAAATGTCTAAGTCTGGAAATGCTCAAAAATGTCTCCATATAAAGTAATGGTAATTGCTTCTTCACTTCATGCCATTTGGATTTAGAAAGTTTTAAAAGAGCTCTCTAATTTTGGATAACGGGGTAAACCTGTACTTGGTTTCCAAATTTATCGTAACCTTAATCATCCTTGCTCATGGCTTTGTGTTCCCAAACATCTGTTGAGTTTCTGGAAAGCAAGAATTTCATTTTTAGATTTTTCCTTCTGCAGTATTTCCCAAACTTCAGTAATCTGCATACCACCCATGCAGTCTTTGTCAGTCTGCACCCAGGTGTTATTATTCACTCAATATTTTTCTATAAGGTTAATTTCAATTCATTAAATAGTTTTATCTTTATCCTAAACCACAATAGTCTATAAAATCAACTTTTTTGTGCTCCTTATTTTTTTTAAAGATTTTATTTATTTATTTGACAGACAGAGATCACAAGCAGGCAAAGAGGCAGGTGAAGAGAGAGGAAGGGAAGCAGGCTCCCTGCTCGATCCCAGGACTTTGGGATCATAACCTGAGCTGAAGGTAGAGGCTTCAACCCACTGAGCCACCCAGGTGCCCCTGTGCTCCTTATTTTTATTCTAGTACATATTAATGTAATAACTACAAAAAAGTTTAAATGCCCATTCATCACCTAGAATCATGTCATATACTGTTTATCATAAGAGAGCAGAGCATAACCTTTGAACAGAGGATACAAAAGTATCACTTGAATTTTCAGCTGATATTTGTATGATATAGAGTTGTGATAGCTGTATTTATCCATGCTTCATCTGTTAGCTCAAGCAATACATCTTCCAGGAAACCCCTTCCCCAAGTATAAGTTAAGTGATTTCTTCCCCATGTTTTTATGCATCATGTTTTTGCCACTAATGCAGCATCTCCACAGGAATGAGCAGAGAGCCTGATCCAGGCACTCCATCCTGGGATACCTGATCCGAAAGCAAACGCTTAACCAACTGAGCCACCCAGTCACCCCGAGCAATATTAATTTCTGAAAAAAATGACAACAAAGTGTGAATTTAATATGGCAAAATAGAAATACAAAATAAAAAATAAGTAGTTGGAAAGAAATCTGAAAAACATTTGTAAATATCTAAGTGCAATGGCCAGGATAGAGAAAGCTGAATTTTTGAAAGTAGAAACATACCTATGCAAAAAGAGGTAAGCATAAAGTATAGAAAGATAGATGTAAACCAAAAACTGAAGGGCCTTAAAAGGACTTTAGGAGAACCTTTAACAAGATTTGACAACAGAGAGTCTTTAACTAGAACAAAAAGAGAAAATGCACTAATGGTGGTACAGAAGAGATATAGTTCAGTTTAACAGTCACTAACTGTGGGTTTACTTGTGCCCATATTATACTAGGTATTCAAAGTAGTATAAAGAAATGGTTCCCAATTTCAAGCAAACAGGAATAAAAGTGAGACTCGATTCAACAATGTATTTAAGGTTTTTCAGAGTATGAATAAGAGGCTGAATTAATTTGGGCACAGGCTTCTGTATTTCAAAATCCTTATCAGAGCCCTCACAGTCTCCTGGGACCTGATAGGTCTATCCTACACAGGACAACTAAGCACTCACCTAAACAACCAGCTAATTAAGCAAAATCTACTAGGGCTTTGCATTGAGAAACAGTGCATCAGTAATTCATCAGGTGTTTGAAGGGTGTAAAATATGCATGTGCATAAAGCAGTAGAAAGATGTTGAAAAGTCTTTTATTAAAAATAACAGGAAAAATATAGAAAATGTTCTTTTTTAAAAAGATTTTATCTATTTATTTAACAGAGAGAGACCACACGTAGGCAGAAAGGCAGGTAGAGGGGAAGTGGGAAGCAGACTCCCCACTGAGCAGAGATTCCCAATGTGTGGTTCAATCCCAGGACCCTGAGACCATAACCTGAGCCAAAGGCAGAGGCTTAACCCACTGAGCCACCCAGGCACCCCGAAAATGATCTTTTTATAACCAAATTATGATGGAATTTTAACTTACAAATATGGAAGAAATGATGGAATTTGAAAGCCACCACGTGACAACCTTGTAAGCTGTAATTTTTTGAAGAATCATCAATAGATGCTTAAGCTAATTGGTGAAAATTTAATGAAAAACAAGATATTTATCCAGTCTCAAAGTATCTTCCTCCAAGTGACTAATGATAGAGAAACTTGATAGACACCAGTTTATTCAAGTGATTGCAGTTAATATCACTACTAGTGGGATAAATAAACAGCATGGTACGCTGCACTGATAAGGATACAACATCACTTTCTTGGGATTCCTGCTGAAAATGCCCAAGTGTAATCAGAGGAAACATCAGACAAACTCTAACTGAAGGAGATTCTACAAAACAACACACCTACATCCCTTAAAATTGTCATGAGACAAAGAAAAGCTGAAGAATTGTTCTAGATTAAAGGACACTAAAGTGACATGACAACCAAATGCAACTTGTGATCTGGGATTGAATCCTGAAAAAGGGAAAAAGCATTTTCTCCTCTTGCTTACAAAGGTCATCAATGGGAAAGTTGGAAAATTTTATCAAAATCTGTAGGTGATTGCTAATCTTTGCTACTGTCCTGAGTTTGGTAACTACTCTTTTTATGAAAAGAATGCCCTTTTTCTCAGGAAATACACAGTGAAGAATTTAAGTATAAAAAAAGAGTAGCTGTGAATTAAGAACTTTTTTTCTTTAATAATGAAAAAGGAACTCATTTGAGAATAATTTTTAAAAAGAGGACCAAGAATGCTGAAAATATATTCTTTCAACAAAATGTATGTATGTACTGGGTACCTACTATATGCCAGGTACCATGCCCTGGAGTGGGTAATACAACTATGAACAAGATAGACACATTCCTTGTTCTCACAGAACTTTCAGGCTCAGGCACAAGGTAAGGAGAGACAAGAAAATAAGTCACTAGACTTTTCCTTTTGGTGCTGCAGCCACAACCATGAGTATACTCAGGCTTCAGAAGAGGCTTGCTTCTGCTGCCCTCCTCTGTGGCAAAAAGAACGTCTGGTTGGACACCAATGAGACCAATGGGCATTGGTAAGAGAAAAGGTCCTGCCAATGCTCAAATGCCTGAGAAGGTAACCTGCATGAGGAGGGTGAGTATTCTGCACCGGCTGCTCAGAAGATACCATGAATCTAAGAAGATGACTAAGAAGATTGATACTAATCAGTATCACGCAGCCTGTCCCTGAGAGTGAAGGGTAACATGTTCAAAAGCATGCAGATTCTCATGGAACACATCCACAAGCTGAAGGCAGACAAGGCTCGCAGGTTGATGCTTCTGGTTGACAAGGTTGAGACAGACAGATCTAAGACCAAGGAGGCTCCCAAGCACCATGAAGAGTGGCTCCAGACCAGGAAGGGGGAATCATCAAGACTCTGTCCAAGGAGGAAGAGACCAGGAAATAAAACTCCCTCTCTTTTGTCTGCACATAGTGGCCTCAGCAATAACACGGATCAGTTATTTAATAAAACATTATCTGAAAAAAAAAAAGGACTCCAAAAAGGAGTCATTAGAATGTAGTCAAATAAGTAAAAGGGTATGGTCCTAAGGCAGCCTCTAGGAGGGAAATGTCACCAGGACTGACATCCTTTCCGTGGAAGTGGTCCCCAAGCTCTGACCTGAAGTGTCAAGAGGAACAGACCAGGCAAAGCCCTGGGTTATATTCCACACACAGAGCTTGGCTTGTCCATAAACATTCATCTAACTGAACAATTAGGGTACCATTTCACTGTATTTAGGTGTGGAAACACTGACAGATCATTTAAAATCAATGCTAGAACAAGAGTTCCAATTATTTATAGGAAGAGAGGTACTGTAAAAGCAGCAGGTCTTCAGGTCGCTATACCATTTTCTGGATTGCCTGGGTAATAAAAAGACACCTCTGCACCGAACAATGGGGACCACATTAGGCAGATGGATTTGAAAACGAAGACATGAAGGTAACAACTTAGATAAAGTAAAGCCAAACTGTTCACTATTTACAATGCAGGAACAGAATCTGGAAGTTACCAAACTTGTAACCAAGAGGTACTGAGGTTTGTTTGTAATTTTATCTTTTTAGTGAAATGGGAAAATGCAATGTAATGTCTAAGTTTAAGATTCAGAGGCCAGAAACAACATAGTACTTTTATTCTTTTGTGACGTTTGCCTCTCTTTAATTTAGTTTTACCACCAGACTTGCTCTCTTAGTTTTCCTCTAGAGTGTGCTGCCATCAGGTGGTGGCAGGTGCCAAAATCACTAGTTCAATAAGATGCAGATAGCTAGGATGGATGTTTTTTTCTTGAGGTGTGTCACATTTTATTTTAAAACATACTTGAAACAGACTTACTGCTCAAATATCTCCCTATCTCACTCCCTTACTTCATGAAGGTTTCTGCTCAATGTCACCTTATCAACATGGTCTTCTAGAACCACGCTGTATTCATGAAATACCCTACTCCTTATTTCAGCATTTATTTCCTATCCCATCATACTGCTCTATTTTTAATCATCCATCTTTTAAATAGGTTCTTTCTCCCTGTGTTCTTTATTTTTACTCACCTTTTATTTGACTGTATTTCATTGTCAAGTCATTTTTCCCCCCATCAAAAAGTGCCTTTGGGTATTGTTTCCTTGGAGTTCTTTTATGGCTGAAAACATCTGCTTGTTGCCTTCTACTTGAATGACACCTTGCCTCATATAACGTATTGGAAAACAGAACCCATTCTAGGTATTTTTTAAAAAAGGCTTTTATTTATTTGAGAGAGAGAGAGGGAACAGAAGCAGGAGAGAGGGAACAGAAGCAGGGGGAGTGGGAGAGAGAGAAGCAGGCTTCCCTCCAAGCAGGGAGCCCAGTGTAGGACTTGGCTCAGGGCTTGATGCGTCGCTTGATCCCACGACCTGATCATGACCTGAGCTGAAGGCAGATGGTTAAGGACTGAGCCACAAAGGCACCCCCCTATTCTAGGTATTTCAAGCAAAAAAGATCACAACATTTTTGAAAGAGCTAAAGATGCAAATGAGGCAGTCGTAGGGGAACATATCTTACTTGAGATCAGGAACAGTAGTAAGTTCACCACCACTGAAGGACAGAAAGAGCTTTCACCTGTCTTTTCCTTTCTAATTTCACTCAAATGTTTCTTATTTGCAAAACCAAATCTGGACCTTAGCTGGCAAGTGAGTCTAAGAAATGTAGTTTCTTAGTTCTAGCCCCTGCACTACATGGGCAGAAACTAAAAATAAACACACACACACACACACACACAGGGAGGGAGTATTTTATATATCTATAATACATTATATATATAAATTACGTATCTGATAAGTATTACGTATATGAGAGTAAATGGCAGAATGATGCTCCTTTATCCCTAAATGTATTATATATATGTATACATATACATATATATATATATATATATGTTTCTTGTTTTAGGAAAGTTTTCTAAAACAAGGAATTCCCTTATATAACCACAGTAAAATTAACAAAACCAGGACATTAACCCTGACACAATGTTATTGAATTTACAGACCTTATTCACATTTGGCCAACTGCCCTAATTCCATATTCATGAAACTTCTGTCTTCTTTAATTTTTAATCTTTCTCAGTTTGTCTCTTCTTTATGAGCATATTTTTAAGAAAGATAAACCAGTTATTTTTCAATTGTTATTCTCAATATGTTTGTCTCATATATTTTTAAAAATTATTTATTTATTTATTCATTTATATTTGACAAACAGAGATCGCAAGTAGGCAGAGAGGCAGGCAGAGGTTGGGTGGGGGCGGGGGTGGGGGAAGGCTCCCTGCCTAGCAGAGAGCTTGATGTGGGGCTCGATCCCAGGACCCTGGGATCATGACCTGAGACGAAGGCAGAGGTTTTAACCCACTGAGCCACCCAGGTGTCTCTTCTATTTTTCAGGATTAGATTTGAGTTATGGATTTTTGGTAGGACTACCACAGAAATAACATATAACATATCGGGAGACACATGATGAAGATTAGTTCACTCCTAATAAGGTTAACTTTGATCATTCTGTTAAAGTGGTATGTGCTAGGTTTCTCTACCGTAAAATTCTAATTTTTGTGTTATGATAAGTATCTTTTGAAAAAATACTTTGAGACTATATAAGTAGTTTCAAATAACAGATACATTGAAACTATGTAAGTATCCTATTATTCTCTAAAGTTTTACTCAGTAGTTTTAGTATTAATTGAAGATACTTGCTGGAAATGATGATGATGATGATGATGACTATGATGAAAAAATGGTAATCTCTAATCCAACTTCCCTTCCATATTTACCAATCAGCATTCTTGTGTAAATAAGATCTCTCTTTCTCCCTATTATTTATTTTTATTAGTATAGAATAGAGTTGACCCTTGAACAAAATGGGTTTGAACTGTGTGGGTCCACTTATACATGGATTTTTTTTTTCCATCCTCATTCAGAATGGGAAGAGTGTGAGGGTTTCTATCAAGTCTGATTCTTTCTGGATTAAAGAAAGTCAGTGAGACTTCTCAAGTTTGTTTACTCACTGGTATGGCCTCTAGAAATGGGGTGTAGGTTGGAATCAGAGCTGAGCCACAATGCACTTCTTCATTCTTATTTTCATCTTTTATTTCCTGCTTTGACCACTAGTTTTTTGAATGTTATGGTATTAAGATATTGTTTCCTATTGGTCACAAAAGAAGAAAATTCAAGTTCACTGATATATTAAAATTTTCATCTAAACTGTACATTTGGAAATCATAATGAGATACCATTGCACAAAATGCAAGGAAATGGCTAAAATGTAATAGACAGATAATACTAAGGTTGTTGAGCACAGGGAATAATTGTAATGGTTTTTATATTCCTTAGGAAAGTGTAATTGGCACACTTTGGAAACAGACCTATCTATCAAAGCTAAACATATATCTACTCTATACACAGAGATTATATTACTGGACATAATCCAAGGGAAATAAGTGTAATGTCCACTAAAAGATTTGTACAAGAATGTGCATGGTGGTTTTATTCACAATAGCCCCAAAGTAGAAACAACCCAGTTGTCCTTCAGCAGAACAATAGACAAACTGTGGTATGTTCACATAATGGAATACTACACAGTAATAAGAAACAGCATCTTATGGTTTTATCTATTTATATTATAGATTTACAGATGAATACCACAAACATTAAATTAAGTGCATAATATATACCGACATTTATATGAAATTTGTAAGCAAGCAACATAGGGGAAGAGAATTAAGAGTCCACTTATGATGAGCATTGAGTAATGTATGGAATTGTTGAATCACTATATTGTACACCAGAAACCAATATAACACTGTATGTTAACTATAGTGGAATTAGAAAAAAAAAATAAGCAAAGCCCATCTATGTTGATAGAGGTTAGAACAGTGCTTTTCTTTTGGGTGTAGGGCCTTGTGAGGAAGTAAAAGAGAGGCTTTCTGAATGCTGGAAATACTTTATTCTTGATATGGATGGGGTTTATATGAGTGATTACATATGTCAAAATGGGCTCTTAAGTTTTAATTTGTTGCTTTAAGTTTAATTTGTTACTTTAAGTCAGAAAACAATTAAAATATTTTACATGGAAGAAAATAGGATCCAGAAAATGACAATTCCTGTAGATTAAAAATCAAATGGGGCGCCTGGGTGGCTCAGTGTGTTAAGCCGCTGCCTTCGGCTCAGGTCATGATCCCAGGGTCCTGGGATTGAGTCCCGCATCCAGCTCTCTGCTCAGCGGGGAGCCTGCTTCCTCCTCTCTCTCTCTGCCTGCCTCTCTGCCTACTTGTAATCTCTCTCTGTCAAATAAATAAATAAAATCTTTTTAATAAATAAATAAATAAATAAAAATCAAATGAATCTATGGCCATGTAAACTTTGACAAAGCAGGAAAGAATATCCAATGGAAAAAAGACAGTCTCTTCAACAAATGGCGTTGGGAAAATTGGACAGCCACATGTAGAAGAATGAAACTGGATCACCTTCTTGACACCATACACAAAAATAAACTCAAAATGGATGAAAAACCCAAATATGAGACAGGAATCCATCAAAATCCTTAGAGGAGAACACAGACAGCAACCTCTCTGACCTCGAATGCAGCAAATTCTTACTAGACACATCTCCAAAGGCAAGGGAAACAAAAGCAAAAATGAACTATTGTGATTTCATCAAGATAAACAGCTTCTGCATAGTAAACAGCCAACAAAACCAAAAGACAGCCTACAGAATGGGAGAAGACATTTTCAAGTGTCTTTTCAGACAAAGGGCTTATATCCAAGACCTATAAAGAACTTAGGAAACTCAAAACCCAAAAAACAAGTAATTTGGTCAAGAAATGGGCAGAAGACAAGAACAGACATTTCTCCAAAGAAGACATCCAAATGGCCAACAGACACATGAAAAAAATGCTTAACATCATTCAACATCAGGAAAATACAAATCAAAACCACAATGAGATACCGCCTCACACCAGTCAGAATGGCCAAAATGAACGAGTTAGGAAACAACAAATGTTGGCAAGGGTGTGAAAAAAGGGGAATACTTTTACATTGCTGGTGGGGATGCAAGCGGGTATAGCCACTCTAGAGAATGGTACGAAGGTTCCTCAAAAAGGTGAAAATAGAGCTACCTTATGACCCAGCAATTGCACTACTAGGTATTTATTCAAAGGATACAAACATAGTGATCCTTTGGGAGATGCACCCCAAAATTTATAGCAGCAATGTGCACAATAGTCACACTATGGAAGAGCACAGATGTCCATCAGCAGATGAATGGATAAAGAAGATGTGAATATATATATACATGTGACTATATATATGTATACATGTACATGTATATGTATATATATGTATATATATGTGTACATATATATATATATAATGGAATATCAACCATAAAAATAAATGAAATCTTACCATTAAAATGATGTAGATGGAACTAGAGGGTATTATACTAAACAAAATAAATCAGAGAAAGACAGTTATATGGTTTCACTCTTATGCAGAATGTAAGAAACAAAACAGAGGATCGTGGGGAACGGAAGAAAAAATAAAATAAGATGAAATCAGAGAGGTAGACAAATCCTAAGAGACTCTTAATTATAGGAAACAAACTGAGGGTTGCTGGAGTGGTGGCGGGTGGGGAAATGGGTTAACTAGGTGATGGGCATTAAGGAGGGCACTTGATGTAATGAGCACTGGGTGTTATATGCAACTGATGAATCACTGAACTATATCTCTGAAACTAATAATACACTATATGTTAATTACTTGAATTTAAATAAAATTTTAAAAAATCAAATGGAAAAAGTTATATTTAGCAATGCTGTAAAAAGCATCTATTATATATGTGAAAATCCAAACCCAAAGGAGAACATATTAAAAAAAAGATTGGAAGTACTAGATTTCCATTTCTTTCTTTTCTCTTGATCAGTTTAAACATCATGAAAGATCTCTCTTGTAAATTTGAAAAAAATTGCCTGTAAGCCCCTGTGGGTACAATGTCTTTCAATGGATTTCTTCAACTTTTCCAGGATTTTCTTATTGTCATGGTTCTGTTAATATCTTCTCCTTACTTCAGAATTAATTGTGGTGTCATTGTCCCTACAATGTTATTTTACACATTTTTAAAAAAATGAGGGATGGTGGGGCGCCTGGGTGGCTCAGTGGGTTAGAGCCTCTGCCTTCGGCTCAGGTCATGATCCTGGGGTCCTGGGATGGAGCCCCAGGCCCTGCATCGGGCTCTCTGCTCTGCGGGGAGCCTGCTTCCCCTTCTCTCTCTCTATCAGATGAAAAAATAAAATCTTCAAAAAGAAAATGAGGATGGATTTGTTACTCCCTGTATTATATTGATTAGATTACTTTTCTTCATTAAATTGGCAAAAGGTGTTTCACTGTTTTCCTTGTTTCTATTTTGGCCACTCATTTTTCAATTGTTCGGTTCGTTTCCCTCCTGGATATTTTTCAGACATTCTTCTGCTTTCATTGAGTTTACAGTCTAGTTATGGAAACAGCTATTTGGTAGGAAGAAGAGTCCACAACCCCTTTAAAAAAACAAAACAAGACAAAAAATCCCCCCATAATTTTAGAAACTCATTGGATAATTCAGAAACCTTCAGTGAGTTTTTAAGTTGTAGTTAATAATTATTTTTAGTTTGACCTCTCTTCTTAAAAAAATCTTTCAATTTCTAATTCGCTTTCAGGCAGTTATCTTTGCCGCCAAGAGTTTCCTCCTAGGAAATTAGCCAATCCCGCGGTCTCACTTGTTTAGTTCGGCTTAATTTTATCAAACTAAACTACTGTTTCTGGACTTTAAAAAAACCCAAACTTTTCCGTTTTTGATCTTCTAAAACAGATTTTATTTATTTATTTATTTGTGAGAGAGCGAGAGAGCGAGGGTCAGCCAGAGGGAGAAGCCGACTGCCGGCTCAACGAGGAGTTCCACGGGGCAGTCAATCCCAGGACGCTGGGATTATGACCTCAGCAGAGAGCAGACGCTTAACCGACTCAGTCACCCAGACCTTTCCTGGTTTTGATTTTTATCATCCGTCATACTGCCAGAATTCGAAGACCCAGAAGATAGGCAAAGCCCCATTCCATTAGAAGGCTCTCTCAAACCCTGTAACTCTTGCCCTTGCCCATCCCTCTCTCGCGAGATTTGGAAACCGGAAGTGAATTCTATTTCGGGCGTGTTTTCGAGGGGTGGATTCAGTCAGTGTTGGCGGGAGTTGAACGGTCTGGCCGCTTCTTGCTGTCTGGCCTGTGCTGGCGCTGGTGTAGGGGCTTGCAGGCAGCCCTCCCAGCCTCCAGCCGTCAGAATGCGGGTGGCTGTGGCCGGCTGCTGCCACGGCGAGCTGGACAAGATCTATGAGACGCTGGCGCTGGCGGAAAGGCGCGGCCCTGGGCCGATAGATCTGCTGCTGTGCTGCGGCGACTTCCAGGCGGTGCGCAACGAGGCCGACTTGCGTTGCATGGCCGTCCCGCCCAAGTACCGCCACATGCAGACCTTCTACAGGTGAGCGAGGGGACTCGGGCCCCGGACCTGGCGGTGCGAGGTGTGACTATCCAGCAGGGAGTGGGAGAGAACCTGGACTGGGTTCCAATCCCCCTGCCCCCCGCCCCCGGCCTTGACTAGCTGTCTTGCTTAGTTACCTTCTTTGTTCACCCGGTGTCCAGGAATGGGTGCTTAGTAAATGTCACTTTTCTCACATCCTTTCACCTGTCCGTCTGTTTCGGAAGGGATCGAAGCCTAAGGGAGAAACCTGCAGGAAGGAGCTGACAGCTTAATTACCTTGTACTTGATAGGACTCTGGGACTGCTTTCTTTACTGATCCAGGAATTTTTATTGGACGCCTGCTCGTCCGTGTTCTAGAAGCTAAGGTTCGGAGCTGACAAGGTTCTTGCTTGACCTTATTGAATGCGCGCTGGCTTGGAACCCAAGGTGGCAGCTCCTGAATTCCTAAGGACTATAGGCAATTAGTTTAGAAAGAGCTTTTTAATTTTTTACAGTGGGCTCAGATTTTTCCTTTGGACCTAATTTTGCTTTTCTGCTATGCCCAATTTTATGGGCATCAGTTACTCCTTTCTCTATGCTTAATTTCTGCTATGCCAACTGACAACTTTACCCTTATGTTCTAGGTATTACTCTGGAGAGAAAAAGGCCCCAGTTCTCACAATCTTTATTGGGGGAAACCATGAAGCCTCAAATCATTTGCAAGAGTTACCCTATGGTGGCTGGGTGGCGCCAAACATTTATTATTTAGGTATGTGTTCATGGGTAATTTTTTGGTTTGTTTGGAATGGAAGAGCCTGTCAGGATTTGTATAATATTTGGGCAGTGTCTTGAGATGTATAGTGTTTTGGGAATGCCTCTTAATTTAAATAGTTAATTATGAAAATTTAATTAAAACAGTTAATTTAGGTAATCATGAAAATATGTCCATGCTTCATCTGGTGTTTAAGCAATTTTGATAATGTAATATAATGTAATAACTGCAGAGGCCTTTTACACTATATGTGCAGTCCCTTTATTTTTCTCTTTCTGTATTAAACTAGAAAAACTTAAACTTATTATAATGGAAATTGTTAAACATACACAAAAATAGAGAATAATATAATGGATCTTTGTACCTATTAACCAGCTTCAACAACTGTTACCATTCTGCCATCCTTATTTCAACCTCACTCCCCTCCAAACTTTTTTTTTTAAGAAGTTTTTTTTTTTTTTTTAAGATTTTATTTATTTATTTGACAGATCACAAGTAGGCAGAGAGGCAGGCAGAGCGAGAGGAGGAAGCAGGCTCCCTGCTGAGCAGAGAGCCTGATGCAGGGCTCGATCCCAGGACCCTGGGATCATGACCTGAGCTGAAGGCAGAGGCTTAACCCACTGAGCCACCCAGGTGCCCCTCCTCCAAACTTTTTTGTGGGAAGAAGTGACTGGAGTATTGCAAAACAAATCCCAGCCATCATATTATTTCGCCTGTGAATACTTCAGTACATATTTTTAGGAGATAAGTGTTTTCAAAAATACCACAGCTACAGTACCATTATTATACTTATCTAAAGTAGCAGTGATTCCCATTATCTGTTGCCTACTTCATGTTCAGATTTCTGTGATTATCACCAGGAGTTTGATTTTACAATTGACTTGTTCAAATAGAATCCAAAGCAGGTCCACACATTTCATTTGCTTGTCATGATTCTAAATCCTCTTAGGCTATAACGGTTCCTTTTTTCCCCCACCCCATGTTGTTGATTTGTTGAAGAAGATGAGAAATTTGTCTTACAGAATTTCCTGCTTTCTGGATTTAGCTGATTGGAATTTCCTATGTTGTTTAACACATTCATTTTATCCTTTGCAGAACTTGTAATCTGTGTTTAGATTCACAGCCTGATTAGATTCAGGTTCAATTTATATATTCAATTTATATTCAGGTTCAATTTGTATAGACCTGTTAGACTATACAGTCCTTTATTCTCTTTATTTAAATGTTTATAGCGGGGTGCTGGGGTAGCTTACTCAGTTGAGTGTCTGACTCTTGGTTTCAGCTCAGGTCATGGTTCAGCATTGTGAGATAGAGTCCCATGTTGGGCTCCTCGCTTATTGTGGAGTCTGCTTGATAGATTCTCTCTCTTCTCTCCTTCCCGCTCTGCTCCTCCCCTAGCTTGTGCTTTCTTTCTCTCAAATAAATAAATAAAATTTAAAAAAATATATAAATGCTTATAGCTCTAATGATGACATCATAACTTCAGAAATGTAATTTCTCTAGTTAATTACTGGTTGATCTTTTGACAGCTCAATATTATGAGGAGGTTTGAAGATGGTCAGTCAGAAATGAAGTATAGAACTGTAGGTTCTTTATAATCTGTTGACTTTCAGATTTATAACATACAAATCCATCATAGGACATTTTTCCTTTTTTCCTACCCAACCCACTGTAATATTCGATTAGGTACCAAATTATGTCTGTTTCTCCCTTAACACACCTAATCTCATGCATTCCTTACTTTCTGCTTAGTCTCTTGCCTGTCTGCTTCTAGGCCTCTCCTCCCTAGTCTGCCTTATATATTGTTGGCTTATCACTATGAAAAAGAGTAGCTTCATCATGACATTTAATTTTCAAATAATTTTAGGACTGCATAGAGTTCTAGGCCTTTATATTATTCATTTAGTTAGTAAAGAGATTGCTTCTGCTTATGGTAATTTTATTTAACTGTGTACTTTTTCAGGTTTGGCTGGTGTAGTAAAATACCGAGGCATAAGGATTGGTGGCATCTCTGGTATCTTTAAATCTCATGACTATCGAAAAGGTATTATTCTGAAAATTGTTTTTAAACTTTAGAACTTGGTATGCCTCAGAGTAACTTAAGCATAATATAGAGTTTGACTTTTTCATTGGATTTTTTTCTTTGAACTATTATTACTTTTTTTAATGAAATAGTTTATACATATGAAAATGTTGAGAACATTAGAACATACTATTTATGTATCCACTATCTAGTTTTATCAAGTCTTTGTATTTTGTGACTTTTAGTTAGGATTTTAAAGAAATAAAACAGTACGGATATAGTCAAAGCTCACTGTTTATCTGCCCTCAGTCCCATTCTCCTCTTATCCTTCCCTTTTCTCATCAGGCAGTCAATTCTTCTGAATTTGGTATTTGTCTTTGATTTGATTGTGTCATTAGGAGATGTGTAACGGCTTTATACAGTGTATGATATAGTATGTTTCAAACTTCATGTGAATGTATCATTTTGCATGTGTCTTCCTGCAGCTTGCTTCATTGTTCAATATGTTTTTGAAATCCAAGTTGATACATCTCACTCTATTCATTTTAATTTGTGAGTAGTATTCCATTGTAAATGTATACTACACTGTACTTATTCATTCCACTGTATCTGAAAAGATTATACCTTGGTTTTAAAGTTAAAAGAATAACTTTGCTTCACACTGACTTCAGAATTTTATGAGTTGGCAGCTAAAACTTGTATCCTCAATGTAACTATTAAATCATGAGTCTGTTCCCTGCTGTGCTGTTCCCCATGATTCTAAACTATTGGCATAAGAGTACAAAAATAGGCTATCTTCATGGCAAGTGTGGGTACAAACTGTCTTCCACTCTTTGGAGGATAGCTGGTAGTCTGTGGAAATTACAGAAATACTCTGACCCAGGTGTTCTATTTCCAGAAATGTAATTTACACATATATTCCACAAGTGCAAAGTGATGTGTACAAATTTTTTTAATTTCAGCCTTGTTTGTAATGGCAGAAGGTAGGAACTCATTAACTATATCGTGATAAAACAATACAATGTAGTGCTATGAAGCTTTTTTAAAAAAAAGTAGAGAAGCAGCTCTATGTCGGAGGTATACAAAGAGCTCTAATATACGTGAAAAAAAAAAAAACAAGGTACAGAACATGTATAAACTCTACTGCCATTTGCATTTAAAAAAAAGAAAGATAAAGAAGTTTGTGTATTATAACGTGCATAATAGATATTCTTGGAATAAAATACTAAAACCTGACTAACACTGGTTGCCTCTAGGTAGTGTTACTGGTGGCTGGGGGACAGGAATAGGAGGATCCCTGCCTCCCATTGTTTTAGCAGCTTTGTAGAGGTAAAATTTACATGTCTTTGGAAGTATACAATTCAGTGATTTTTTAGTAAACTTCTAGGTTGTGCAACCATCTAAATTATAACATATCTATCATTCCCAAAAGTTTTGTGGTTAATCCCTGCTCCTACCCCAGCCCTATGCATCAGTGGTCTACTCTCTGGAGGAATTCTTCTTATTCCATTCTGATGGTATCTTTTAAAATTTAAACTATGTGAATAAACAACATATTCCACATTAAATATAATTTAATTTAAAAATTCACAAGCCCCTCAATTATTTAGATTTATAGTTAGTGATCACTAGTAGAAAATACCAACATTTTAAGAGCAGTGTCTTTATAAAATTTTTAAGAACCAAAAGCATTAATGATAGACCTCAGTTTTGGAGAAGTGTATGTATATATTTGTATTTGCAGTATTTAAGGGAGTTGAATATAGCTTATTTCTCTTCTTTAATTTAAGGTCATTTTGAGTGCCCCCCTTATAATCCAGCTACAATAAGGAGTATATATCATGTGAGAAATATTGAAGTCTATAAATTAAAACAGGTATGTAAAAAGTACATTACAGCAGACTTGAAAAAAATGTTAAAGTAATTCTGTACCAAAGTGTATTTTGATCATTTTGGTATACGACTTCCAAGAAGAACTTAATTCAGTATTTCTAAAATTTGGATCTTGAGTGCTTTTAGGAGGTTCACAGATGAACGTGTTAAATTCTA
The DNA here is from genome assembly GCF_964662115.1 of Mustela nivalis. Classification (NCBI taxonomy): domain Eukaryota; kingdom Metazoa; phylum Chordata; class Mammalia; order Carnivora; family Mustelidae; genus Mustela; species Mustela nivalis. Next base: position 122,594,700 of record NC_139020.1, read on the forward strand.
ATGTTATGAATTTATTTTAGGGAGTAATAATAAAATAGAACATTTAATCCATGACTTCAGATATTACTACTTAGAATAAGGCTAAAGAATATATATTGGCGTAAAGTGAAACTTTAAAGAAAATACTAAAGTATTTCAGATAATGGTATTAAATAGGAAATAAATAGTGGTAAAAAATGATAGAGAATATGGTAAAATTGTGAAGGAGGTATTGGAACACTGGCTTAACTGAGAGTAGGCAAAACCAGGTTTTTGTTTGAGAATGCATTAAATGCCTGACACTGGACTAAGCAGTTTCCACACAGGGTATTTCATATAATTGCCACACAAATCTGTGAACTGGTGTTACTCTGACTTTGTCATATTAAGGACGCAAAGCCAATGCTCAGATAGGTAAGTAGCCTGCCCTGGATTTCCCAAGGAGTTAAGGGATGGGGGCCTGGCTGATGCTCTCAGGCCCTCCCACCGTACCCGACAGTCTCAGCAGGAGCACGAGGATGCTTTGCAGGCATTTTTTTAATACTCTACTCATAACAGTTCTCTGCCTTGAATGCTTTTTCCGTTTTACTGATTTCAGCCCTACCAGTCTTTGAAGAACCTCCTTAGATACCAGTGTTCTAGTTTTTTTTTTTTTTTTTTTTCATAGTCTCCATGCCTAGAGTGGGGCCCAAGAATGGTTGAGAGGCTTGAACTCACAACCTTGAGATCAAGACCTCAGCTGAGATTAAGGGACAGATGCTTAACCATGTGAGCCACCCAGGTATCCCAACAGTGTTCTAGTTTAAAACCATCAGCTTATTCTGAAATTTCATTGCACTTACTGCCTGAATTAGTTATTCCGTGATTAGTCATATCTGTCATCTTGTATCAACTTGAACACTTAAGTTATTTTAATTTAGTTTTCCAGGTATTTTTTGCAGATTACTTGAAGGTGCTAGGGATCAGTAAAGTATAGAGTGTATTTTGTGGCCTTCCCGTGAAGACACCAGCCACCTTAAATACCTCTACTGTAATTTATGTAGTAATCAGAGTTTTTTAGGTATATGCTATATGAGTCCATTAGGGGGGAAAAAAAGGGAAAATACCTTTGGGTTTTACTATACTCTTTACATTAGATATCTCATGAAATCTGGTGTCTGTGTATCTTAAAACAGTTTCTTCACTAGAAAGGAAAAGAATGACGGTTATTATATATTTTAGAGGCCCCATATGAAAGACCATATCTGGCTGACAGTCTGATCAAAGTGTGTCTGCATGGCCCTGCCTTGCCATGGAAGACAGAGGTGATTTGTGAGGAGAGAGAAAGTGGTTTCTCCTGGCTTAGATGAGTGAGTTTAGTATTTCTTAGTGTTTCTGTGACCTTCTTAAATAAAGTTTCCTTGAAATGAATTACACAGAAATCTAAAGCTCGAAGTGGGCAAACGGTTGTGCGGTAGTGGAGAAACAGTCAGGGTTTGCTTTTGATCTGTGTTTTAAAAAGTTTTCTTTCTTTTTTCTGTTAAAGCTGAAGCAGCCTATGGACATATTCTTATCTCATGATTGGCCAAGAAAGATCTATCATTATGGAAATAAGCAGCAGCTTCTGAAGACTAAATCTTTTTTCCGACAAGAAGTGGAAAATAACACATTGGGAAGTCCTGCTGCCTCAGAGCTCTTAGAGCACTTCAAGCCTACATACTGGTTTTCTGCGCACCTTCATGTGAAGTTTGCAGCCTTAATGCAGCATCAGGTAGAAACCAAAAATATTATTCTTTCATTTAACAAACACTTATCAAATATGTATTAAATAACAATTATCAAAAATAGTTGTAAATTGAGAGAAAGATATCAAATATAACTTTGCTTTTGCAAGTAACTCCATATCCTTGGGAGGAAGAGACATGCAGGTGATTATAAGATAGTGTATTAAATCAGTGATGAAAAGTGCCAGGAGACTGTGGGAGTACCTCTGCCATACTGTGTTCAGATGGGGATGTGGACAGGAGATGAAGAGATGAAGGTTTTCCAAAGGAATTGACTGTCCCAGAAAGCAGTTGAATCTAGGTAACACCATTGAGGTAGAGTGATCAGTGTGTACAGAGACTAGTGGCCTGAATGCCTGGCACTGGCATGTGCTGGGGGACTGCAGCAGTCCCTTTGATTGAGGCAGAGGGAGAGATGAGGCTGGAATGAGAACATAGCTACCTTCGACGTCATGCTGTGGAGTTTAAGTTTTAACCAGAAGGTAATGGGGAAAGTTGGGGAGTGATGAAACCAGATTTTCGTTTCAGAAAGGTTAGTTTCATAGCAGTTTTGTGTATGGATTGTAGGAAGGAAAATGGGAGGCATATTTAAATAAAAGATGAGATTCTAAACTGTGGCGAAGAGGGAACACAAAGAACACAGGTTCCAGAGAGATTTTGGAAGCGCAGTCATCAGGATTTGGTGACAGAGAGGAACTCCCAGAGTTTTCTTTGGGAAACTGCTTGAATGATAGAGTGCTTGATGGAAGATAGAGAATAAATTTATACTTACAATTAGGCTTTTATGGAATGTGTGGTTCTCTCTTTCCCCGCCCGTTCTCACCAAAATCTGACTTTCCCTATAAAGTATTCCATAGGGAAAACAAGGTATTCCTGGGGTAACAAGTATTCCTGGGGTAACAAGGTTAGAGATTTCTTCTCAGGGGCTTCTATAATTTCTGAGAATCTCGAATGTGTTAATGGGCACTGGAATGTGGTGTGCAGTGCTTCCTGAACTTGACCCAACACTTTTCTGTGGTGAGGGTGCACTTTAATGATGTTACTCAAATACAGTTTGGAAAGTTATGTTTGAAAACATTCCTGTGGGCCCTTGCTGTTATGGGCTTATCCTTACTCCCCAGTTTCACTGAGATGAAGAGTCAAGGTTACTCCTTTTCTTTTCCTTTGGGCCACTGCCAAAGTGATTATCCTCTTTTAATATCCAAGTCATCCATTTATACCCATCACCTTTTCTACATCTCTGTTACTGTCTTCTATCTCCTAGGGCTCATGATACTCCTGAATTTTTACTGAAGCATCAGATTTGGTACTTTCCTCCCCATCCATCTTCTGTTGTCAACCTCAGGGACTTCAGTTTCTGAATGAATATGTTTGATCCCTTTTTCTTAGCTCCTCAACCTCCTCTGACTTTGCCAGTGTTCTATTTCAGCCCCTTGTCCAACACCAGAAATCACCTTTCCTCAGAGCTGCCTTGCTGCTACCATCTGTCTGTAATCTGTGTACCTTGCACTTCTCTTAGTCCGTCACCACCAGTGAACTGAAACCTGGCCTACACCAGGATGGCACAGAACCTGCTTCCTTGTCTGCTTTTCTCCATATGCCTTACTGTTCTTCCTGAGCCACTTTTTTACTGCATCCAATAAAATCTTCATGTTTGTGACCCACCACCTCTTGCCCATGTTTCTTTCTGCCAGTTCATTAAAAAAAAAAAAAAAAAAAAAAAGTTTCATTGGCATATAATTTACATAATATAAAATTCATCTATTTAAATGTACCATTCAGTGAGTGAGTTATAGTATATTTCCAGAGTTCTAGATGTTTCCAGAGCAAACATCATATAGCCCAGTTTTAGAACATTTCCAGCACCCCAAAAGATCTTTTGTGTCTATTTCCTGTGAGTCTTGTTCCCACCCGCAGTCCTGGGCACTCACTAATCTGCTTTTTGTCTCTCTGAATTTATCTTTTCTGAACATTTATATAAGTGGGACCAAAATCTATAGTCTTTGGCTTGTGGTTTCTTTCCTTTGTTTGTTGTTTTTGAGGTTCCTTCAGGTAGCAGGTTTAGTATTTCTTTCATTTTTATTGTTGAGCAATATTTCATTCTGTGAATGTATCATATCCACTTTCAGTATTTATCTAAGAGAGCTTTGCCCGACCCAAGGTTATAAAGATTTTTCCCTATAATTTCTTCTAAAATTTGTTTAGAAGAAATTATACAATTTCTTTCAATCTGCCAGATTACTTTTAAGCTCTTCTGTTATCATTAACCTTTGTATTATGTGCTTTGATTTAACTGTATCATTATCTGATTCTCTTTTTTAAATTTACTTTTTAATTATTATTATAATTAAAAAAATCCAGTATCATTATCTTCAGCATTTGTGTCTACCTTTGACTTTTGTAAGGAAGTTGAAGCCCAGAGAGTTTAAGTACCTTGCCGGTCATTATACAAGTGGTTATAGAACTGACTTATTTTGGAATGGTGACAGTTGTTGCTTTGACACATGACTTAGGGGTATGTTTAATAAAGATTGCTTCCATCCTGTTCTGTGTATGAATTACCTTTGATGTTTTAACATTTTTTTCTTAAATCATGCTTCACATTTCTAGGCCAAGGATCAAGGACAGGCAGCCAAAGCAACCAAATTTTTAGCCTTGGACAAATGCTTACCACATAGAGACTTTCTTCAGGTAAAAAGAAAATGAAATAACTTTGCAATATAGTTTTGTTCTTCCAATGACTAGAAACATAATAATTTTCCTTTTAGAATTTATTTATGCTCTATAATTTATATATTCTGAGAATTTTGGGGGGAATACTTAAGTTATGTTAGTGTTTGTAAGCTATTAAATTCCGTTTACATTTTGTTATATTGAAATTCTTTGAATATTAAAAATAGAAATGTATTTCTTAAAATTACTGATTTCTTTTTATAGGTGATAGAAATAGAACATGACCCCAGTGCTCCTGAGTACTTAGAGTATGATATTGAATGGCTCACTGTTCTCAGGGCTACTGATGATCTTATTAATGTGACTGAGCGTCTATGGAATATGCCTGAGAATAATGGCCTGCATACAAGGTAAGTCTGACCTTCTTTAGGGTTTGCTGTCTCTGTTGCATGCCCAACTTTTGTCCCATCCACCTCTTTCTTATTTTTTTAAATCAAGGGAATTATTGTTAAATGAATGTCAGAGTAATTCAGGGTTTCCTGACTGGTATGGAAAACTATAAATTTTCCTTCTAAGGGATATAAAAATGGATGATGGAATACCAACCCAAATAAGTGTATAAATGAATAAGCATGCATAGAACTGTAATATGGCGGAGATTTGGTTCACATTAAAGTGATTTATATTTGTTTTAGAGGGTGAATTAAGAATAGTTTTTTCTAAGAATTTTTTTTTTATTTCAAAATGGTCCTTTAGAAAATTAGCTATAATTTTATTAGATGGAATTTTTATATATGGTTTATATGAAGTCCATATTTAGATTTCATCTTTTGTTGTCTGAGGCTAATGTAAAAAGCTATTGTTCTGGACTTTTGTAGGTGGGATTATAGTGCAACAGAAGAAGCTATGAACAAAGTATTGGAAATACTAAATCATGACCTCAAAGTTCCATGTAACTTCAGCATAACAGCTGCTTGTTATGATCCTAGCAGGCCACAAACACAAATGCAGTTGGTTCATAGGATCAATCCTCAAACTACTGAATTTTGTGCCCAACTTGGCATCACTGACATGAATGTCAGGCTTCAGAAGGCCAAGGAGGAACATCACTTATGTGGTGAATATGAACAGCAAGATGATGTGGAGAGTAATGACTCTGGAGAAGATCGTAGTGAATATAACACAGATACATCTGCCCTGTCCTCTATTAATCCAGATGAAATAATGTTAGATGAAGAAGAGGAAGATGAAGATAGTATTGTAAGTACGCATAGTGACATGAATACACCATCTGTAGAACCTTCTTCTGATCAAGCTTCTGACTTCTCTGCCAGCTTCTCTGATGTCAGGATCTTGCCAGGTTCCATGGTTGTATCTTCTGATGATACGTTGGGTTCCCCAGATGGCAGAGAGGGGAAACTTGGTGAGGCTCCAGAGTCAGGGGATGGAAACGACTTAACTGAGTTGCCATTGAAGAGGCTGAGTGATGAACATGAACCTGAACAAAGAAAGAAAATTAAGAGGAGGAATCAAGCCATCTATGCTGCAGTGGATGATGATGATGCAGCATAAGACAATTGAGTTGCCTCTGTATTATATGTAGATATGTGATTTTTGAGACTATATTTTTAGAGCTGGATTTTTGACTCAAGATTTAACTTTGTAATAATGAAGTTACTTAAGAGAATTTTAGTTAGGTATTGACTTTGTCTTTAGTCCTTTGTATATTTCAGATGAAAATATTAAAATTTCATATATTTACTTGATCGAGTACCTTTTTTTGGAAGATGGATATTATTCACTTTCATTTTTTTCAGGAAGCACTTACTGAATACCTACTTTGTACCAGGCACTCTTCTGTAGGATGGCTCTATAAAGATGAGTAAGACAGGGATTATTACCTTCAAGGAGTTACTACCACTATGAATATTTTGGTGTATAAAATAAGGCATATTTAATATTTTGTTTTGGGAAATCATTGTTACGTGTGTGATTTTGTATGCTTTCTTTTTATTTGTTATAAATATTTTCCTGGTCTGCTCTTAATGTCTGTCAAATATAATTGAAATTGAAGATGGTAAATAAGGTTTCAGGAAATAAATTCTTCTAAATACTAAACATTGGTAAACAAAATTTTACACTTAATTGCTGAGATTCATACAGCCTTGTAGACTTTAGTATATTTTAGCTTTAGCTTTAATTTTAAGGTAGTTATAGTAAGTGTTTCAGGTCATTTGGGTACAGTTCAGCTTAGTCTTAATTACTAGTGGGGACTGAGTTGCATAAATGCTGCCCCTTTGTTGTTATGGATTACTAGTAGTAGACTATTTTTAAAGATCTACATGGAAAAACTATACTTCTATCCTGGTTCTGGTTAAAATGCCTGGGTGACCCTCAGAGATGGTTGCCCTATACTTGGGTCAGTAGCCATGAATTCAGATTGTTCTAGGATGTCATCATCCCATAGTAGTCCACATCCAGGGGCCAATCTAGGAGAATGATTTAGTAGTTGACGTCTATTTTGTCAGCATCTGGCTTGAAGAAGGTTGGGCACTTTATCCTTATTGCCATCTATTTTGTTTACTTTCTTTTTTGAGTGAATTTACTTCACTAATTTAAATTTTCATTATTTACATGAAGTATTTAAAAACTATGGATTTCCCCTATTCCTGATTTAATAGACTCTATTAATAGCTTTAATAGAACCCCATAGTTGTGACACAGAGGTCTCTCCCCCAAAATTCTTTAATAAAGATAAATAAAAGCAGAAAGTAATTAGATGTAAAATAAATAACAGAGTTTTTTTTTTTAAAAAAAGACAATCCTTTAGCTTGCTCAATCAAGAAAGAAAGCACAAATGCCAAAAATAAATAAATAAATAAATAAAAGGGAGAAATAGCCAGTAAAACAGTGTATTCAAACAAACATAATCATGTGATAAATGATTAGTAGGAAAATAGAATTCACTGAAATTCATCCTACTGGAGGTAGAAAGTGGCAAAAATTTCCACAGAAGGAATAGAGAAAGTTATCAAAAAATTAACGCCCACAAAAAAGGGCTCGGCCTAAGTGGATTCAAGAGGAAAGTACCAAATAATCACTAATGTCAGGTAAACTTACAAGATGTAGAAAAATGAAGGAAAGTTTAGTTTTCTTTTTATGAAGCAAGTAAAATGTTGGTATCTAAATCTGAGTCAAGATTGCACCAAAAACCCACAGACCAATCTCACATATGAAAATTGCTGCAAAAGTCCTAAATAAAATACTAGTAAACAGAATCTATAGCACATAAGGTGATTTAGCATGACTGATACAAAGATGGTTCAATAATTAGGAAATGTGTTCATATAACTCACATAGTAGTAGATCTAAGAACAAACATGGTTATCTCCATGGATGATGAAAAGGCCTTTGGGCAAAATTCAAGACCCATTTCTGATTTTTTAAAAAGTAAAATCCAAGGGTACCTGGGTGGGCTCATTTGGTTTCTGCTCAGATCATGATCTCACGGGTCTTGAGATGGAGCCCTGCATTGTTGGGCTCTGTGTTCAGTGTGGAGTCGGCTTGAAGATTTCCCCGCTCCCTTTAAAAATACATAAATCTTTGGGAGAAAAGATCTAGCATCTTGTTTAATGGGGAAACACTTTTGGCATTCTCATCAGAGGAAAGCAGAAGGTCAAGGAACAAGACAGGATATCTGCTACCTCCATTATACTTTAACATTGTATTTGTGTAAAGAACAAAGCAATTAGACAAAAGAAAACAGTGAGGGAAATCAAGATTGCAAAGGAAGAGGCAAGTAAATATAGATGAACTGAATGTTTAGGTGGAAAACACAAGAAAATAAAAATTAAAACTAATACAGCACAGTAGTAATACAGTAATGTAATAAGATAAAAATCAACATACGAAGCAATAGCTTTCACATATACAAGTACCAATAACTAGTGTGATACAAACAATATCAAAAGGAAATACCTAACAAGAAATGTGCAAAGCCTGTAATGAGGGAAACCTTAAAATATACCCCAAAATGCAGAAGTAGACTTGAATTAGTGGAAATATCTCTTATTCTTGGATAGGTAAACATTTTAAGGATGCCAGTTCTCCCAAAGTTAATATGTAAATTTAACAGGACCTCAATTAAAATATCAATACATGGTTTTGGTTTTTGTTCATTTTCCTGGAGCTAGGCATGTTGCCCTACTGCCCAAAAGAGCAGTAGATTATACTGCCTATATCACCTATTGAAACATATTGTAAAACCTCTATAATTAAAACAACATAGTATTGGTTCATGAATGACAGACCAATGGAACAGAAAGACAAGAAATAGGCACAAACATATGGAAGATTTTAGTGTATGATTTAAGTGGCATCTCTAATCACTGAGGGAAAAGATGATATTTTAAATATACAGGGTTGAATCTCTGGGTATCAATTTGTAAGAGAAAAAACTTGTATATATATATATGTCATAATGTTTATGCATATATAAATTGTGTGTGTGTGTGTGTATGTATGTGTGTGTGTGTGTGTATATATATATATATATATATATATATATATATTCCAAATAGACCAAACTTCTACATGAGAAAAATGAAACATAAATAGCATATGAAAACCTGAGTAAGGGTGCCTGGGTGACTCTGTTGGTTACGTTACCAACTCTTGGTTTCAGCTCAGGTGGTGGTCTCAGGGTGGGGAGATGGAGCGGGGATCTTGATCAGAGAGATACAATGATGAGAGTCATTGGAGCTCCTTAGTTGCAGATGCAGCACCCTGACAAACCCATTTTACCCACTCAGAATTGCTCTTTTCTGTGCATAGGGTTTCAGCCTTCCTTTCATCTTCTAATCCCCATCTCCTTATCTCCTTCCAGTAAATTTCCCATGTTTAATTTAGCCAGCCAGAGTTTTGGTGCTTGCAGCCAAAATACCCTGACTGATACATATGCTCCTGAGTGTTAATGAGCTTGTAATTGGAACAGGGGACGAAAGGCAAGATAAGAAAATTATGGTACTCATCTATTATGATTTTCTTTAATTCTTATTTATTAGCTTAGGCCATTCATTTATTCATTCAAGAAATATTTATTGAGATAAATACATCCCAGGAATTATGCCAGGGATACAATGTTGAGAAAAATCAGGTATAATTCCAGGCTTCATAGAACTTATAATACAATAAGGGAAATTAATAAAAATAATCACCACAATAATTATGAAATTCTAACTATAGCAGTGTGGCAAATGAGGGGAATATGGTACTATAGGAGCAAATCAGAGGGGCATTGAATTCACAAGTATTGTTTAATATAATACCAGAGATCTTGGTCAAATATAAAAGAAAATAATAGATATAGAGGTTGGAAAGGAAACATCATTATTTGCAGGCCATCGGTATGTAGATCACTCATATAGGAAGTATAAAAAGCAAAATAAAAAGATTCATAGAAATAAGGCCAACAAAAGTTTGCCAGGTACAAAGAGAACCTCAAAAATCAGTAGCATTTTTTTCAAATAACAATAACCGGTAAGAAGAAAATGATAGAAAAACAGCACAACAACAAAAATAAAGTGTTTCTGGAAATTAATTAATAAAAAAATTTTCAACACTTCAATAAAAAAAAACCATATCAAGGAAATAATTTAATATTTAAATAAATGAGAAAATAAATCAGGATTCTGATTGTGATGGCTTAACATTATAAAGGTGTCAATTGTTGCCAAATCAACAAATACCAATGATCACAAACTACCTAGGAGGAAGTATGGACTCTGATCCTGGTAATTTAACAAATCTGGAAAGTTAAATTTTAATATAAATATAGTAGTGATACGAAGATTCAAAATCAGTTCCTAAAAGTATACAGAAGTCTGGTGACAAGAAATAGCATTGTGAAATATGGATGTGACTCCAATTTTTATTTTTAATATTTCAAATATCAACGAACTCCAAAACAGTTGATTTCCTTTGTCTATTTTTGGACTTCTCTGTGGATTATTGAATCCAAAGTAGGAAGTTCCTAGTGATTTCATGAATCCTTCATTAATAATTGTATTAAACTTCTGAGCTTTCTTCATGGGTCTGTGTTCAGTCACTGTTGGGATACCCAATTATTCTTTCTTAAATCTATTGTTTTTGAAATTGCTTGCATATACACATGGTACAGAATTCTGATAGTACAAGGTACATCCAGTGAAAGATCTCAGTTCCTTCTATGTCTGCCAGTCACTCAGTTCTTCCCAGGGTCAACCAACATTATCAAATGAATTTCTTTCTCTCCTCTCTTTTGAGAAATGTAGTGGCAATCCACACATTCCCTTTACAGTGGTTTTTTTTTTTTTTCCCACTTAAAATATGTTTCTTGGAGATGAATCTATGTCTGCATTTAAAAGTCTTCCTGCTTTTTTATGGATGCATATTATTCCATTGTATAGGTGTATCTTAATTTATTAAACCAGTCCCTTCTAATGGACATTAGGTTGTTTCTAATCCTTTGAAAATAAAAACAATGAAAATGAAAATATATGTTACTTTGTTCATGTGCAGCTAGATCTCTAGGATAAATTCCTGGTAATAAAATTGCTGGACATATGGGATATTGGTTTTTCATTTCAATAAGTATAGTTTAACTGTCCCCAGCTGAGGTTATACAGATTTATGCTCCCAGCAACATGTTTGAGTGATTGTTTTCCCACAGTCTTCCCAATGCCTTGTATTATTAAACTTTATAGGCATTTGCTCATCTGAGAGGTAAAAATATCCCAGGGCAGCTTTAACCATCTTACATAAGGTTGAGTGTCTTCATGTATTTAAACCTATTTATATTTCTTTTACTCTGGATTACCTGGTTATAGCTCTTGCCTGATTTTCTACAGAAATGAAGTTTAATTTCTTACTGGTTTTTAGGAGTTGTGTAATAGGCAGTTTATAACTTTGGTATTTGATTGTTTCTATTAAGGAGTCAGTAACCACTGCATCTTTAGGTATTTTTATAAAATAAGATTGTAAAATATTTAGATCACAGCATCAGAACACTCCCAAGACAAATGTATCATTCCTGAATTATTATAAGGTGAATGAGCACCCCTGTAACTACCATCCAGGTCACACTCATGGCTAGAAAGTTGTCATTTACCCCAGAAATCCATCCATATGCCCCATTCTGATCTCAACACCCTCCCTTCCTCCCAAAATATCCATTATCCTGTCTTTTATAGTAATTGCTTTCTTGTGTTTCTTTAAAGCTCTTCACTTGTAGGCAATCCTAGACTCTATAGTTTAGTCCTGAACATTCAAAAAATTGCAATGGCTTTAAAGGGTCTTTTAATCTTGAGGACTCCTCTCCATTTTTTTCTTTATTCACACCTTTTCAGATGACAGTCTCAGGACTTTTGTGTAGTTTTCCATAGTCTAGATTTTGCTCTTGGTGCAGTTCAACACATTCCTCTATCCTCTATATTTCTTGCAAACTGGCAGCTGGAGCCAGATGCTTTATCAGACTTAGATAAAATCCCTTCGAAAAGACCATAGGTGGTGCTGTTTTCCTTCATAAGGAGGCTACACCATGTCTGGTTTTCTTTCTTTTTTGTGGCATTAGCAGCTTTTGATGCCCAGTGTCTAGAACGATTAGCTTATTGGGAGTTGTAAAATAAGGATATTCTAATTCAATACCTCATTTTTCATTTATTCATTGAAATATTTTATATATGTTTGTAAAGTGGAGTATTTTTTTTATTTAATAAGAATTCCATTTTTAGAGTCAATAACTAAAAGTTCAATTCTATGTGGGATATAGAGGATAAAAATATGATTTTAAGTTTTTAGATTGTGAATCAAATCCCTATCACAATCCAAAACTGGCTGGCTTTTTTTTTTAATCATTATGAATCTATGGATTCAAACATATTTAAAGAGTTTCAATCAGTTGCATTTAGGCCTTTTAAAGCTAAGAGTGTTCTGCTTTTGTTCAATAGAAATCCTTTCAAGTCGGCCTCTGAATCATTTTCACATAGCCAAGTAGCTTTCTTTATCTGGTGTGAAAATATATTCTTGACTTACCTTATACTTTTTTTTCTGCCCCAGGCATGGAATGGACCATTTCCCCATAAAAACCCTTATTTCTCTTAGTGAAACATGGTATTTCAAAATCACGATCTGGGTACAAGGGTTGTTAATTGCTACCAAGGATTAGTCATTGTTTCTAGGCTTCTTCAATGGACAGAGCTAGGAAAAGCACACACACACACACACACAACAAAATACTTCATGAGTTCATACTAATATTTCCAGTGAAAATTCAGGACTATTGGATGTTTTACTTAACCTCTTTTATATTACATCAATACCTCCATCTTTTACACTGGAAATCTTGACTTCAAGGACCTGGAGTACTAAATAGAATTAGAATCTCCTATAATCACTAATTTACTTTAACCTCTATTAAACATACATAAATCTCAGAGTAATACAATTACTGGGAATAGTCATTTTTTTGCATATGTACGATTTTCTCCCCATTTTGGTTTCTGACTATTGATGTGGTTAATTTTTAAAAAAAAGATTTTATTTATTTATGTGACAGACAGAGATCATAAGTAGGCAGAGAGAGAGGAGAAAGCAGGCTCCTCGCTGAGCAGAGAGCCCGGTGCGGGGCTGGATCCCAGGACCCTGGGATCATGACCTGAGCTGAGGCAGAGGCTTTAACCCACTGAGCCACCCAGGTGCCCCTGATCTAGTTAATTTTAAGTCTATCATCTGATCATTTTTCTCTCTTTCTCCCATCTGTATTTTGTTCCCCTTTTCTTCCTTTTCTGGCTTCTTTTAGATGAATATTTTTTAGGATTTTATTTTCTCTCCTCTGTTGGCTTATTAGCCATAAACTTCATTGTGAACTGACCACCAGTTGACCTTTGAGCCGGACCCTAGAGATGGGAAGGTCCTCATCTCCTCCCCTGTCCTTAGAAAGTGGATTCTGGGGGTGCCTGGGTGGCTCAGTGGGTTGAGCCGCTGCCTTCGGCTCAGGTCATGATCCCAGGGTCCTGGGATCGAGCCCCGCATCGGGCTCTCTACTCAGCCGGGAGCCTGCTTCCTTCTCTCTCTCTCTGCCTGCCTCTCTGTTTGCTTGTGATCTCTCTCTGTCAAATAAATAAATAAAATCTTAAAAAAAAAAAAAGAAAGTGGATTCTGCTTACCTTTCCCATTCCCAGTGGCGCTCCAAGGTCCTAGCCTTGAGATAACGATGTGTTGTTGAGACCACCTGCACAGTATACGTGATTGTTCTCAGTTAAGGGTATAGACAGTACCCATGTCTCTCCATATACATTTTAAGACATGGCAGGCAGATTCCCGGACCCACTTGTCTTGCTGCAGCCCAAGACGAGCCTTATAATTAAGTTACCTTTGCTTATCAAAACTATTACCTACTAAATAAATAAATAAAATCTTAAAACAACAAACAAACAAACAACTACTATCTACTAACCTGGAGTGGCTTGCCTCTTCCTTTGGTCTCTCCCTGCCTTCTGCATTTGGGGTCCAATTTCAGATTACACCTGGAATGTTCCCCACAGGGTTGCAAGCCAACAATCTTTTACATTAACAGCTTACATTCAAGTGTTAGTATATCACCTCACATACAGTGTAAGAACCTTACCAGAATATTCTCCCATTGCTTCCCCTTACACCTCAATGCTATTTCACAATACAGTTCGTTTTTACATATGCTACAAATCCCATACTATATTATTTTGATTTTTTTTAAAGTGACATATTTTAAAGTGATTGAAATAATAAGAAAAATACTTGCATATTTCTCCACGTTGCTACCATTTTTAAAAAAGATTTTATTTATTTGACAGAGTATATGCCCGAGAGAGAGCACAAGCAGGGGGAGCAGCAGAGGGAGAGGGAGAAGCAGGTTCCCCACTGAGCAGGAACCCAGCTGTGGGACATTACCATGTTTTAAATTTTAAAAAAAATTATTTATTTATTAAAGTTTATTTATGTTTTTAGCAATCTCCACACTGAACATGGGGCTTAAACTCATGACCCTGAGATTGAGTCCCATGCGCTTCCGACTGAGCCAGCCAGGAACCCCATCCCATGTAGTTACTATTTTTGATGTTCTTCATTCCCTTGTAGAGATCCATCTTTCCTAGTATAACTTTTCTTCTGTCTCAAGGACCTCATTTAACATTTCTTGTAGTGCAGGCCTTCTGGTGATTAATTCTTTCAGCTTCTATATGGCTAAACAAAACTAAACAACAACAAAAAACAACTTTATTTTGCCTTCAATTTTGAAAGATGTTTTCACTCAGGATAGAATTCTTGGCTTAAAGGTGCTTGTTTTTGTTTTTGTTTTGTGGTTGAGTACTATACATTGTTACTTTACTGTTTCTTTTTTAGGTTGCTACTGACAAGAAATCTGGGATCATTCTTATCTTTGTTCCTGTATGTAATGTGAGTTTTTCTTTTTTTGCCTTTAATATTTTTTCCCTTATCCTGGATCAGAGTAATCTGAGCCAAACCATGGGCCTTGCTGTAGTTTTCCTCATATGTCTGTGCTTGAGGATAGCTGAACTTTTGAATCTGTGACTTTATAATTTCTATCAAATAGGGGAACATTTAGGCTAGTATGATTTTTTTTTTACTAATTTCCCTGTTTCTATTGTCTGCCCTCTTTTGGGGGCTCCAGTTATCCATGTATCAGGCACTTGAAGTTATGGCACAGTTCACTGATCCTCTGTTAATTTTTAAAGATTTTTTTTTCCTCTGTGTGTTTCATTTCAGATAGTTTCTGTTGTTAGGTCTTCAACATCTCTATTGCTATGTCAAGGACATTCTTTTCTTGTGCAGTGCTAAATCTGCCACTACTCCCATCAAACTGTTTTCATCTCTGACATTGAAGGTTCATCTCTACAAGTTTCATTTTTTTTTACCCTTCTATGTCTCTTCATTGCTTTCTTGAACATACATAATATTTTTATAATTACTGTTTTAATATCTTTGTTGGCTAATTCTAACGTATGTCAATTCTGGGTTGATTTCAATTAATGGAGTTTTCTTTTCCTTTTCATTATTGCTAGTTTTCTTGCTCCTTTGCATGCCTGGTAATTTTTTTTTATCAGATGTGAGAGATTGTGGGTTTTCCTTTTTGGGCACTAAATGTTTTTGTTTTCCTATAAATATACTTGAGCTTTGTTCCGGGACTCAGTTAAGTTACTTGATGCTTTTAGGTCTTGCTTTTAAGGTTGGTTAGATGGTGTCAGAGATGTGTTAGTGTATGGCTGATTTTTTTTCCCCTAATACTGAGACAAGGGCCTTCTGAGTTCTCTACCCAATATCCTATGAATTATGAAGTATTTAACCTTGATTGATGGGAACAAGAACTATTTCTGACCCTGTGTGACCCCACGTACATTTCCTCTAATCCTTGCTGATGGTTCTTTCTCTAACCTCAAATTGTTTCCTCACACATTTGCTCAATTATTTCCCTGATGAATTCGCAAGGAAGACTCTCTGTAGGTGTCCATAGTTTTTGCTCCGTGAAGCTGTCTCCTCTCCAGCACTCTGCTTACCTCAATCTTCCTAGAATCTCAGCTTGTCTTTTCAATGCAAGAAGTCTGTGGGTTCTTCCTGAACTCCCCATCACTTACACTGAGGCTTTGAAATCCCCCTGTGGCAGGAGGCTGGGGCCATCAAAGGGCTCACCTTGTTTGTTTCCCATCCTTCAGGAATTACTGGCCTTCATTGCCTGGTGCACAGTGTCTTGAAAATTGTTTCATATACCTTGTCTATTTTTGTTGACGTATTTTTGTGCATTTTGTGTATTTTTGACTATTTCTTTTTTGTTTGTATATTTCATGTATTTTTTGTTTCAGGTAAGAAACAGGGATTCTGGTATTCTGCCTTCCTGAAAGTGGAATTCCGTATCTTGTACATTTTTGTTTCCATTCCTCTTGGTATCTCCTTAGTGTAAGTCCTTTTGTTGGAGAGGAGGCCTAGTTGATTGATTTCCAGAGTCCATGGAGGCTCAGTGTATTCTAGCCCCTTCAGATTTTACTATGGGCTCCTTGCTCTTATCTGCTACTACTGGAAATGCCTTCCTGTCTCAGTGCTGCCACACTCTCCAGCAAATATCTGTTAGATATTTTGAGTTTCTCCTGCTCTCAGTTCTGATTGCTTCTCTCAGCTTTCTCCAGCACAGAAGCTGATACCATGGAATTCTTGGGGCTACAGATGGATCATTGGCATCCGCTTGTATTTTGAGATTTAGGAGGATATCCTGTCACTTAGTTTTGTTGTCAATGTTATCCATGGGATCTTGTTTTATAATTTAGTTGTTCTTCCTGCTTTTACATGGGGATTTGGAGAGATTCAAAAATCATGCTTCTGTTGACATTTTTCCAGAGTCCTACTGAAATTTCTCAGGAGACATTTATGTTCTCACCACATTATGCATTTCTTTTGGATAATCATTTTTACTAATAGTTTGTGCTTTTCCTCCTAAATAATTTAAATTCTTCTTCTATTGTTTCCCCCTTGGAAAGCTGTGGCTGTGTCTTTAAATTTTTTTTCTCTGTCTTCTCTTATTTCTCTTCCTTTTCCTTTTAAATTTTTTCCAAGAATATGTTTAATCCAGCTACAACATTTGGCCTGTTTTTTTTTAAAAGATTTATTTATTTGAGAGAGAGAGAGAGAGAAAAGAGAGCATGAGTAGGGAAAGGGGCAGAGGGAGAAATTCTCAAACTGACTCCTTGCTGAGTGCAGAGCTCTACCCAGGGGCTGGATCTCACCACCCATGAGATCATGACCTGAGCCAAAACCAAGAGTCAGATGCTCAACTGACGAGTCACTCAGCTGCCCCTTTACCTGTTCTTCTTCTTTTTTTAATCTCTCCATTTTTATCAGTTTATTCTACAGATAAGCATTTCACCATCACTTCTCTGGTCACCTTGTCCTGCCAAGTGCAGTTGCTCCAAAGGCATGGGGGGAAATCAGAGAAGGGAGCAGTCCTTCGATATTTACCACAGATTAAGATCTACTTAAAAAGCCAGAGGAGGGCGCCTGGGTGGTTCAGTGGGTTAAAGCCTCTGCCTTCGGCTCAGGTCATGATCCCAGGGTCCTGGAATCGAGCCCTACATCGGGCTGTCTGCTCCGAGGGGAGCCTGCTTCCCCCTCTCTCTCTCTTCCTGCCTCTCCGCCTACTTATGATGTCTGTCAAATAAATAAATAAAATCTTAAAAAAAAAAAAAGCCAGAGGAATTTAAGAACTACAGGTATAAGAAGAGAAAAATTGAGGAGTCAAGATGGCGGAGAAGTAGCAGGCTGAGACTACATCAGGTAGCAGGAAATCAGCTAGATAGCTTATCAAACCATTGCAAACACCTACAAATCCAACGGGAGATTGAAGACTTAAGAAGAACATCAATTCTAGACACAGAAAATCAACCACTTTCTGAAAGGTAGGACTGGCAGAGAAATGAATCCAAAGCGACGGGAAGACAGACTGTGGGGGGAGAGGCCGGCTCCCGGCAAGCGGTGGAGCAACGGAGCACAAAATCAGGACTTTAAAAAGTCTGCTCCACTGAGGGACATCGCTCCAGCGGCTAAACCGGGGTGAAGCCCACGTGGGGTCAGCGTGGCCCCAGGTCCTGCAGGGTCACGGAAGGATCAGGGGTGTCTGAGTGTCGCACAGCTCGTAGGTATTAGAGCGGGGAAGCCAGCTGCAGAGAGAGAGCTGAGGAGTGATCTCTCAGCTCGGGGTTACCTTGAACAGGTCGCAGGCTTGGTGAGCTCGGAGCATGACCGGAGGCCAAGGAGACAGGAGTGATTGGACTCTTTTCTCTGAGGGCACACTGAGGAGTGGGGCCCCCAGCTCTCTGCTCCTCTGGGTGGAGACTGGGAGGCCGCCATTTTCATTCCCATCCTCCGGAACTCTACAGAAAGTGTTCAGGGGACAAAAGCTCCCAAAAGCAAACCCAAGCGGATTACTTAGCTTCGACCTGGTAAGGGTGGTGCAATTCCGCCTCGGGCAAAGACACTTGAGAATCACTACAACAGGCTCCTCCCCCAGAACATCAACAAGAAATCCAGCCAAGACCAAGTTCACCTACGAAGGAGAGCAGCAGAATTTCAGAGGAGGAGAAAGCAAAGCACCAAGCTCATGGCTTTCTCCCCATGATTCTTTAGTCTTGCGGTTAATTTAATTTTTTATTTTATTTTATTTTTTTTCTTTTGCTAATTTTTTTTAACTTTTACTTTTTCTTTTTTAACTTTAAAAAAATGTTATTTATTTATTTATTTGAGAGAAAGATCACAAATAGGCAGAGAGGCAGGCAGAGAAAGGAGAGAAGCAAGCTCTCTGCTGAGCAGAGATCCCAATGTGGGGCTTGATCCCAGTACCGTGAGACCATGACCTGAGCCGAATGCAGAGGCTTAACCCACTGAGCCACCCAGGCGCCCTTCTTTTTTAACCAGTTTATCATATATATATATATATATATATATATATATATATATATATATATTTGCTCTTTTTATATTTTTCTTTATTTGTTTTTATTTATTTATTTATTTATTTTTTCTGAACCTCTTTTTATCCCCTTTCTCCCCCCCCACGATTTGGGGTCTCTTCTGATTTGGTTAAAGCACATTTTCCTGGGGTCTTTGCCACCCTTTTAGTATTTTATTTGCTCCTTCATATACTCTTATCTGGACAAAATGACAAGGTAGAAAAACTCACCATAAAAAAAGAACAAGAGGCAGTACCGAAGGCTAGGGACCTAATGAATACTGACATTGGTAATATGTCAGATCTAGAGTTCAGAATGACGATTCTCAAGGTTCTAGCCAGGCACGAAAAAGGCATGGAAGATATTAAAGAAACCCTCTCTGGAGAGATAAAAGCCCTTTCTGGAGAAATAAAAGAACTAAATCTAACCAAGTTGAAATAAAAAAAGCTTTTAATAAGGTGCAATAAAAAATGGAAGCTCTTACTGCTAGGATAAATGAGGCAGAAGAAAGAATTAGTGATATAGAAGACCAAATGACAGAGAATAAAGAAGCTGAGCAAAAGAGGGACAAACAGCTACTGGACCACGAGGGGAGAATTTGAGAGATAAGTGACACTATCAGACAAAAAAACATTAGAATAATTGGGATTCCAGAAGAAGAAGAAAGAGAGAGGAGAGCAGAAGATATATTGGAGAGAATTATTGTAGAGAATTTTCCTAATATGGCAAAGGGAACAAGCATCAAAATCCAGGAGATGCAGAGAACCCTCCCTCAAAATCAACAAGAATAGGTCCACACCCCATCACCTAATAGTAAAATTTACAAGTCTTAGTGACAAAGAAAAAATCCTGAAAGCAGCCCGGGAAAAGAAGTCTGTAACATACAATGGTAAAAATATTAGATTGGCAGCAGACTTATCCACAGAGACCTGGCAGGCCAGAAAGAACTGGCATGATATATTCAGAGCACTAAATGAGAAAAACATGCAGCCAAGAATACTATATCCAGCTAAGCTATCATTGAAAATAGAAGGAGAGATAAAAAGCTTCCAGGACAAAAAAAAACTGAAAAAATTTGCAAACACCAAACCAACTCTACAGGAAATATTGAAAGGAGTCCTCTAAGCAAAGAGAGAGCCTAAAAGTAGTAGATCAGAAAGGAACAGAGACAATATACAGTAACAGTCACCTTACAGACAATACAATAACACTAAATTCATATGTCTCAATAGTTACCCTGAATGTTAACGGGCTAAATGCCCCTGTCAAAAGACACAGGGTATCAGAATGGATAACAAAACAAAACCCATCAATATGTTGCCTACAAGAAACTCATTTTAGACCCAAAGACACCTCCAGATTTAAAGTAAGGGGGTGGAAAAGAATTTACCATGCTAATGGACATCAGAAGAAAGCTGGGGTAACAATCCTTATATTGGATCAATTAGATTTTAGGCCAAAGACTATAATGAGAGATGAGAAAGGACACTATATCATACTCAAAGGGTCTGTCCAACAAGAAGATCTAACAATTTTAAATATCTATGCCCCTAACATGGGAGCAGCCAATTATATAAACCATTAATAACAAAATCAAAGAAACACATCAACAATAATACAATAATAGTAGGGGACTTTAACACCCCCCTCACTGAAATGGACAGATCATCCAAGCAAAAGATCAACAAGGAAATAAAGGCCTTAAATGACATGCTGGACCAGATGGACATCACAGATATATTCAGAACATTTCATCCCAAAGCAACAGAATACACATTCTTCTCTAGTGCACATGGAACATTCTCCAGAATAGATCACATGCTGGGTCATAAATCAGGTCTCAACCGGATCAAAGGATTGGGATCATTCCCTGCATATTTTCAGACCCCAATGCTCTGAAGCTAGAACTCAATCACAAGAGGAAATTTGGAAGGAACACAAATACATGGAGACTAAACAGCATCCTTCTAAACAATGAACGGGTCAACCAAGAAATTAAAGAAGAATTGAAAAAATTAATGGAAACAAATGATAATGAAAACACAACGGTTCAAAATCTGTGGTACACAGCAAAGGCAGTCCTGAGAAGAAAATATATAGCAGTACAAGCCTTTCTCAAGAAATAAAGGTCTCAAATACAGAACCTAATCCTACACCTAAAGGAGCTGGAGAAAGAACAGCAAAGAAAGCCTAAACCCCACAAGAGAAGAAAAATAATAAAGATCAGAGCAGAAACCAATGAAATAGAAACCAAAAAACTAATAGAACAAATCAACTAAACTAGGAGCTGGTTCCTTGAAAGAATAAGATTGATAAACCCCGAGCCAGACTTATCAAAAAGAAAAGAGAAAGGACCCAAATAAACAAAATCACGAATGAAAGAGGAGAGATCACAACTAACACCAAAGAAATACAAGCAATTACAAGAACATACTATGAGCAACTCTATGCCAACAAATTTGACAATCTGGAAGAAATGGATGCATTCCTAGAGACATATAAATGACCACAACTGAACCAGGAAGAAATAGAAAACCTGAACAGACCCATAACCAGTAAGGAGATTGAAACAGTCATCCAAAATCTCCAAACAAACAAAAGCCCAGGGCCAGATGGCTTCCCAGGGGAATTCTACCAAACATTTAAAGAAGAACTAATTCCTATTCTCCTGAAATTGTTCCAAAAAAACAGAAATGGAAGAAAAACTTCCAAACTCATTTTATGAGGTCAGCATCACCTTGATCCCAAAACCAGACAAGGATCCCATCAAAAAAGAGAACTACAGACCAATATCCTTGATGAACACAGATGTGAAAATTATCACCAAAATACTAGCCAATAGGATTCAACAGTACATTAAAAGGATTATTCACCACGACCAAGTGGGATTTATTCTAGGGCTGCAAGGTTGGTTCAACATCCGCAAATCAATCAATGTGATACAACACATTAATAAAAGAAAGAACAAGAACCATATGGTACTCTCAATAGATGCTTAAAAAGTCTTTGACAAAGTAGAGCATCCCTTCCTGATCAAAACTTTTCAAAGTGTAGGGATAGAGGGTACATACCTCAATATTATCAAAGCCATCTATGAAAAACCCACTGCAAATATCATTCTCAGTGGAGAAAAACTGAAAGCTTTTCCGCTAAGGTCAGGAACACGGCAGGGATGTCCATTATCACCACTGCTATTCAACATAGTACTAGAAGTCCTAGCCTCAGCAATAAGACAACAAAAAGAAATTAAAGGCATCCAAATCGGCAAAGAAGAAGTCAAACTATCACTCTTTGCAGATGATATGATACTATATGTTGAAAACCCAAAAGACTCCACTCTAAAACTGCTAGAACTTGTACAGGAATTTAGTAAAGTGTCAGGTTATAAAATCAATGCACAGAAATCAGTTGCATTTCTCTACACCAACAACAAGACAGAAGAAAGAGAAATTAAGGAGTCAATCCCATTTACAATTGCACCCAAAACTATGAGATACCTAGGAATAAACCTAACCAAAGAGGCTAAGAATCTATACTCAGAAAACTATAAAGTATTCATGAAAGAAATTGAGGAAGACACAAAGAAATGGAAAAATGTTCCATGCTCCTGGATTGGAAGAACAAATATTGTGAAAATGTCTATGCTACCTAAAGCAATCTACATATTTAATGCAATTCCTATCAAAATACCATCCATTTTTTTTCAAAGAAATGGGAGAAATAACCCTAAAATTTATATGGAACCAGAAAAGACCTTGAATAGCCAAAGGAATATTGAAAAAGAAAGCCAAAGTTGGTGGCATCACAGTTCTGGACTTCAAACTGTATTACAAAGCTGTCATCATCAAGCCATCATGGTACTGGCACAAAAACAGACACATAGATCAATGGAACATAATAGAGAGCCCAGAAACAAACCCTTAACTCTACGGTCAACTAATCTTCGACAAAGCAGGCAAGAATGTCCAATGGAAAAAAGACAGCCTTTTCAATAAATGGTGTTGGGAAAATTGCACAGCCACATGTAGAAAAATGAAATTGGACCATTTCCTTACACCACACACGAAAATAAGACTCAAAATGGATGAAGGACCTCAGTGTGAGAAAGGAATCCATCAAAATCCTTGAGGAGAACACAGGCAGCAACCTCTTCAACCTCAGCCGCAGCAACGTCTTCCTAGGAACATCACCAAAGGCAAGGGAAACAAGGGCAAAAATGAACTATTGGGATTTCATCAAGATCAAAAGCTTTTGCACAGCAAAGGAAACAGTTAACAAAACCAAAAGACAACTGACAGAATGGGAGAAGATATTTGCAAACGACATATCAGATAAAGGGCTAGTGTCCAAAATCTATAGAGAACCTAGCAAACTCAACACCCAAAGAACAAAGAATCCAATCGAGAAATGGGCCGAGGACATGAACAGACATTTCTGCAAAGAAGACATCCAGATGGCCAACAGACACATGAAAAAGTGCTCCACATCACTCGGCATCAGGGAAATACAAATCAAAACTACAATGAGCTATCACCTCACACCAGTCAGAATGGCTAAAATTAACAGGTCAGGAAATGACAGATGCTGGCGAGGATGCGGAGAAAGGGGAACGCTCCTACACTGTTGGTGGGAATGCAAGCTGGTGCAGCCACTCTGGGAAACAGCATGGAGGTTCCTCAAAATTTTGAAAATAGAACTGCCCTATGACCCAGCAATTGTACTACTGAGTATTTACCCTAAAGATACAAACGTAGTGATCCGAAGGGGCACGTGCACCCGAATGTTTATAGCGCAATGTCTACAATAGCCAAACTATGGAAAGAACCTAGATGTCCATCAACAGATGAATGGATAAAGAAGAGGTGATATTTATACACAATGGAATACTATGCAGCCATCAAAAGAAATGAAATCTTGCCACTTGCGATGACGTGGATGGAGCTAGAGGGTATCATGCTTAGGGAATTCTGGGGTATGGGGCACACCTGTTTCACTGAGAACCATTATTTTCTCTCATCTCCCTGCCTTTGTTCCTATCCCTTTTCTTTTACTCACAAGTACATCTTTAAAAAAGGGGGAAGTGACATGTGTGGATACGGTAATTTCCTGAACAAACCCAGACACACATTCTTGATGGCTACATAAAATTTTGTAAACAGAAGCATATTTAACTGGTATGGCTGAGTGGAGAGCAAAAGGAGTTATTTCCAGAACACAAAGCTAGGACAATTTTCTTAAACATTCAGAATAGTTCAAAATATTACCCTGAGAGAGGGGATCTTACTCTGGCACCAATTCACTAATCATTAGTAAAAACATTTTTTTCCCTAAGACTTAATGTTGATAATCACTCCTTCCTGTTTCAATTACTCTCCCATGCGTGTCAAGTGTTAGGCTCTGGATTACTTCTCACTCTGCAGGGAGCTGCCTCTGTCCAGCTATCTTCTCACTATTCATATAAACCCAACACTCCAGTTTTTGTTCCAGCTTCAGAACAGTAGTGAAAGGAATTAGCAAGGTTGATAAGATATCACCATATTGGTTTTGTCCTATTGATAGCTGAATGGTTTAACAAATTTATCAGTCCCACTTGCTCAACAAATAAGTTAAAAACCGGAACTGTGGTCCCCAAAGTTCCAAAGTAAATAGGACAAGTATTGTGGGCTTGCATATTTCCTTCTCACAGTCAATCAGAGTTCAAAGAAGTTACAGAATTGAGAAGTGTGCTTTCCACGTGTTATTCAATTCAACAAACATTTATTGTTAAAAATGCCTTTTACCTTTTCCTTCACAATACAGTGAGTCCTTTATGGCAGAGGGAGTTTAGGCCCAAACACGGAACTACTTACAGTAGAAGTTATCAGAATTTTTCCACAGGGCTAGGGGGTTGGGGAAATTTCTGCTATGGTTCTGTGGCTTTCTTTCTTGTACTGCTTTTTATTTTTTTATTATTTTATTTATTTTCTTTTTAGTACTAGTTCCAAATATCTGAAGAACAGCATTGTAAAATCCAAAGAACACTGGATTCAGAGTTTTTTTCTCCATCCTGTTCATTCCTTTGAATCTATAGCAATCTGCCTTTCCTAAGGTCTCATTACTTAGCAGCAAATAGCAGGCTCCATAGTCCATGGGATTGACCAAGTTGGGCTTATATTGCAATGGAGGAAATAAAAGATCTTTCACAAGTGGTAGAAACTCCTAGGAAAGTAGACAGTATCTGGATACACATGTAACTGTCACCAGTGTATTTGGACCCATCCACTCATCAAAGGTAAACAGCTCTTTGCACACATCTACTCAGATGTCTGTTTTGGGGTCCCTAGGACCTCCTTGGCTGGTTGGAGAAGGCCTGCAATTGTGTGTTGAATAGTTTGATGAATTTTAAACAGAGTTAATGTCACAGAGGGTCAAAGAGCAGGGACATTCTTGAGGTGACATGTAGGAGAAGCTATGGATAGGTGGCATCCAGGTAATGGGACTGTTGCAAGCTGTGGGCCCAGGGCATAGGGTCTCCTGAAGTCCATCCTTGGAGCCTCTGGTGAGGAGCTGCTGCTGGGGCACCTGGCCACAAGCACAGAAGGTTAGGGTGGTCCAGCCAAGCAGAAAGGGGAGCAGAAGGAAGGAAAAATAGTTCTGTTCTGAAGGAGGAGGGAAGACTGAAGGGATGGATCTGGGGTCCTCGGGAGGTTTCTGATAGAGTGGTTCAGGTGACAGGAGGCCTCCTCAGAGGGACTTAGAAAGGACCTCACACTGAGGCCCTGAAAGTTCCCTGCCGCACTCCGCCACACCCGCCATCCTGTACCAGTGACACACTGCTTGGCTTCTGCACATGCCTAATCCCCTCTCACACAGGGCTGAGGATTTCCTTTTTCAAGGTTTACTGGGAAATAGATTTCTTTAATCTGAAAACAATAATGTTTGTCATCAGGGAGTTGAAATACCATCTACGGTCATCATTTTATGTTCTTTTTGTCCCTTCTTCACTGTGGTGGACAGTGAGCATTGCACTTTGCCTTACCAAGAGCTCTTTCACGCTCACTGTGGGCCTGCTGTCAGTTATCTTCCAGAGCGCATGAGGGAGCCAAGGCTCCCAGCAGACCTGGGGTCTTGTCCTGGTGCCCTCAGCCTGGGGCGGATAGTGACATGACTGTAAACTCAGTGCTCTTTTCTTTATACCATCTCCTTAGATCTTGGGTAGACAGGTCCTACTTCTTGTGCTTTAGGATTTCAGGGCATCACCAAGGTTTACTTTCATTTTTGGGACAAAGACTACCAACTACTTCACTGTTCTCTGATTCCACCACTTGCTCAGTGATTTTGACCATGCTGCAAGCAGCTAGAAGGCACTAGGATATGTGAGTACCTGAGACATAGGCATTCGGGATGTATTGCTCCCCCAAATTGGAGCCCTTTAGTTACCCCAGAGTGGGGAGCAGGAGCTCTGCTCTCCCCTACCCACTGCAGAGAAAGAAAACCAATCCATCCAATGCTAGGGAACTCCAGAAAGATGCCAAGGCACACTGAACATAGAATTCCTAGGTTCAGAGAATAAATTCAGTTGCAAAGAAAGGTGTGTGTGGAGGCCCAAAGAGCTGTCCTGGGGAGCCTTGGCCACATAGAAACAGGAAGCCAGAGATGAGTGGGAGAGTTATACCTTCCTTGATGTAGGACCTGTTATGTCAGGATCCAAAATTTGCTCAGGGGGGTACCTCCGTTTTCACACCAGAACACCTGGGGGAACACCAGGTGGATACTTGATCATGGCTGGGAGAATGAGGCTCTGGACTGAAGACAGGTAACTTCCTGAGCAGAGGATGTCTCTGAATGCTGTTACTGAGTGATCCTGTCAGGGGTGCTGGGGACCAGACCATAGGAGAGTGATGCTGACTCCTGAGATGTGGGGGCTGCTGCATCAGTGGAGGCTAATGAAGCTGACCTGAAACTGACAGAAAGTTTCTACACCAAAGGTCGACCGCTGGGCAAAAGCACCCTTTCCGAACCCACTTCACTGAAATCGGGGAATCAATTCCCATTCCAGATCACCAGGTCCTTGGACTACTGGGGTTTGTCCATTGCTTTGTAGTGATGGCTTTGCTTTTCTTTTAATCCAACCTGTGTTTGCAAAGTTAGAATCCATTTATAGGACTGTCTAATGAGGAAACTTTCCCACATCTCTGCCCATAATTTTGACTGAAGTGAACTGCCCAGGTGCACAGTCTATTGGCTCCAGGGTTGTGCTATGATACATTTAACCCTCCCTGATAGGTCCACAAACAGGCAGGATTAGTGTTTAGGTCACCTGATAGATGGTGCAAACACCTTATATTCCCCAAGTCTCTGTGTTTGAGGCATCTTAGTAAAAGGAGAAGCATCCTGAGAAATTCTTGTGTTTGGTGTTGAGCTTCTGCCAATGATTTAATTCCCCCAGTTTTTGAATTGGATGATTAAGCGGTGATTTATTGGGAAGTATAGTAGGATATCAGGAAAAACTTATCATTGTTAAGACTTCAGATATTGGTTAACTGCAAGTTCCTGGCTGGAAGGTGATAAAATAAAGGAATCTTTCAACTTCTAATGTTTGTGGGTCCTGCCCCTGGGCTTCCAGGGAAGCTATACTTAAACACTTACCAAGGTCAGTTGAGGGTTTGCAAAACCTCAGAGTATGGGCTTTAATTCTTCCCATGAGCATACACTGTACATCTGATTTGTTTAAAAAAATAACAAAAAAGGAGCATTCCAAACGCAAAGATAAGAAAAAGGAAAAAACCTCCCTGGTTCCCATGATTTTTAAAGTTATACAGCCTTGCATATACTAGAAGGCCTTATGATAAGGCCTGCATCTTTCTGAAATGTCCTTTGTCTAATTATTTGTAACTTTTTAAGAGTGCACCAAATGTTCCTTCAGCAGATCACCCTCTTCTTTGTGAAGATTGTGTATCCTGGGCAACTGCCCTAGCTTGAGTTCAAATAAAACTCTTTCTTTTAAATATTCTAGAAGGTTTATTCAATTTGCATGGATATAGCAATTTTCTTAGATATAGCCAGCAGGGTAGCAGAGCAACTCTTGTGAGATCACCTGGGGGTCCCCTGGAACACAGGCTCGGCACCAGCAGGGGTCTTTGGGCCCCTCCAACCTCTTAGCACCTCGAAGGTGTATTGGGTGAGTTCTTCCCATATCTGATCCTCTTCAACTGGAGTTGAAGAGGTTCCTGACTTTTACTGGAGCTGTTGAGGGTTACCAGTAATATTCTCTAGGTGGAGGTAACCTAGAAGGGTTGGGGTGGATGGGCTGGTCGTTTTGATTTGGCATTATGCTAATTGATGTTATTAATATAAAGCTTTATTGAACTTTCCGGCTAGAAACACGACAGACTGAATCACTCAGCTTCAGGGAGAAAGGACACTTGCTCCTTCAGGCCAAATGGTGCTTTCAGGTGACTGAAAGCCTAAAGGAGCTGTCTCGGAAAACTCCTGCAGGCTCGATGCACCCCACACACTGAGCCTCTACTTGGAAGTGGTTACTCAAATGGGACATTTTCACTAAGAGTGACTGGAGTCTCAGATGACCTAAGTGAGATTCTTTTGACATGTCTGAATTTGTTTTCTTGTGCACACAATTAGAGAAAACCAATCATAAGACTAACCAACCAGAAGCTAGGAAGCCATTTGTTTCGATTAGTAAAGCCCCCAACCTTGGGGAGGGACCAATGACCACAGAGGCACTCTGGGTTTCATTTGGCTTGTTGCTGCAGCTTTGGTATCTTTGGGCAAAACTGGCCTTGTTCTAATTGGAAAATGAAAAAGGACTCATTAATGGATTCATAGATTATATTCTACCTTATGATTAGATTTGTTTTATAAAAGAGAGATATTTGGAAATTGGATCTGTAATGTCCTCTCCACAAATGTTAGTGAATTAAAGGCTAGATTTTGGTAGCATCTTGTTTGTGTATATATGTCTATATGTGTTATAAATGTGACATATTTTCTCTACCTCCGAATGGTATTACTAAAAATTAATTTGTAAAAGAGCTCTTTTTAATTAGCTTAAAGGCAAACACTTGTAAAAACCTGCTGTTCTAAAACTCAGAAAGGTAAGAACTAATCCAAATGTTTTTCAAGTTCATGTGATCTGGGGTAATCTTTAATAAGTTAAAATTCAAGTTTTTTGGTTTAATTAAAATAAGGCGGCTGAAGGGGGCATGGAGGGATGAGGTAACTGGGTGATAGACATTAAGGAGGGCATCTGATGTAATGAGTGTTATATAACACTGGGTATTATATAAGACTGATGAAACACTGACTTCTACCTCTGAAACCAACAATACATAAGTCAATTTTTTTTTATTTTTTTTTTTTAAGATTTTATTTATTTATTTGTCAGAGAGAAAGCGAGCGAGATCGAGCACAGGCAGACAGAGTGGAAGGCAGAGTTAGAGGGAGAAGCAGGCTCCCTGCGGAGCAAGGAGCCCGATGTGGGACTCGATCCCAGGACGCTGGGATCATGACCTGAGCCGAAGGCAGCTGCTTAACCAACTGAGCCACCCAGGCGTCCCTACATAAGTCAATTTAATTAATTAATTAATTAAGTCTCCCACCCTTCCAAAAAAATTAAAAATAAAGTTAAAAAATAGACATGTCTTTAGAGTTGTTAACATTAAAAATAATGGTTGATTTTGTCAGCCTCATGAAGTATTCATGGGCTATTGTTAAAAACAAATAAGTTGAATGAATAAAAAGTTTTTTTAATAAGGTGGAATACTGAAATATAAATTACTAAACATAGGTTTATTTGCTTTTGGTTCTTATTACAAAGAAACTAAAGATAAATTTGGGTCTGCTTATAAACATGTATTATGCTTTATTGAAAGTTGTACTATGAAAAAACACATTTTTAAAAATTATGAAATATATCTATAAATTGGCCAATTTAAAGAATTCTGATATAACAGCTCATAATTGCTTCCTACTTAGTTTTCACCTACAGACTGAGGTTTTTAAGAATTAAAATTCTGATAAATGTGATTGAGACTGTTGGAAGTAATATGGAAAGCAACTCTGTACACAGGAAAGTGAGAGGTATATATTGTATAAATAATGAAGATACATTTTTGTTGAGGAATAAAAATGATTTTGTCCTGAAATGAGATTGATTGTTTAGAGAGGAAAAAGGACAAAGTCTTAATGGAAAAAGAAAGTCATAAAATGTTAGTGAAGGAGAATCTTTAGAAAATAATTTTATATATGGTCAAGACTAAGATTGGAATGAACGAATTTTGAAAGTGCACTAATAAAAGATTGGAATTTGGTTTTTCTCCCTGTTAAAAAGACAAGGATTGGATTGTTTGTCTGCTCTTGGTAAGAAATTATGAAAAAAAAATTTTTTTTTCTTTTTCTGCACAGAAAAAACAAAGATCTATGTTTTGTCTTCACCAGTTTTTTTGATTATGTAAGAAAATTAAAACTTCTCAATATTAAAAAAGCTAAATTTTGTTAACAAATATGTATGCTATATTTGCTTTTGGTACCTCTTAAGGCCACCTTTGTTAAACAGATTAATTAAGGTTTCTTTTTTTCAGATTAATTAAGTTTTAAGTTTTGTGATGATCTGTAATCCTATTTAAGGATACGCTTTTGAAACTGCTCAGCTTTTTAACAAACTTCTCCCAAATTCAAATTCTTTTTTTTTTTAAAAAAGATTTTATTTATTAATTTGACAGGCAGAGATCACAAGTAGGCAGAGAAGAAGGCAGAGAGAGAGGGAGAAGCAGGCTCTTTGCTGAGCAGAGAGCCCGATACAGGGCTCGATCCCAGGACCCTGGGATCATGACCTGAGCTGAAGGCAGAGGCTTTAACCCACTGAGCCACCCAGGCGCCCCCCAAATTCAAATTCTAAATGAAGTCTTTTTGACTAATTAGAGTTGTTTATTTGGTGTGTTAATTGGTACTAACCAATTAGCCAATTGGTTAGTACCAATTAACATAATTTTGGTATGTTTATTTGGTATGGTACATGGGAAGTATTGTCAAACAAATGATGGTAAACTTTCTTAAGTTATGTTGTGTGGGCAAACGCTATAACCATTGCAGAAATTACATAAAATTCCTAGTTTTAATATGTCCTGTTATAATGTCATCACTTGAAATTCTACTTTTTGAAATGTTGTGTGTCACAAAAATAACCAAATTTCCTTGTCAACTGCATTATAACAATCAGACTTTTAACCATGGCTATTTTTGAGTCGTTTTTCATTTACAGTTATTGTCCTAATGTTCTTGAAAATGCCTTTCAGCTTTAAGAAGATCCATGTAAAGGACTTTTGATGAACACAGGTTTCTGGTATCTTTAAGATCATAAAATAAAACTGGGTAAGATCTCTAGAACTAATGGAAAAATTGCATTCAAACAGAACAAGAATGAATTACATGAGACAAACTGAATTGAAAAAGATGATTATAATTTTTATGATTCTTGTTTAAAACATTGCTCTTTCTCTATTGTTTGCCCTTCCAGATTCAAGGAAAACTTTTCTCTTAAGGTATCTGTGAGTTAATAGAAATTTGGTAAAATATTCCATTGTAAGCAAATAAAAATAATGATCTTTTCTCCCTATCCAAATCCTCCAGAATTCAGAACTCAGTATTCTTTCTCTCAAGGCAATTATAGTCATTTGCATAAATCCAATGAGAATCTGTTCTCCTTGTAACAGGACACCCTTAAGAACATTGGCTGTATTACCAAAGCTTTAACTGGAATGTCATATTTGAGAGACACATGCATAGACTCAGATATGACTGGAGAACTTTAAGGAATGAAGGTTGGCTTTATGGAGTCAATAAAGCCCTTTGGAAATATTGGCCTGATACCTTGCTTATAGAGTTCCCAGGAGCCTTACCAGGTGAGTAAAGAATGTCACTTCTTGGCAGATACAGGAACCTCAGGATATTTTGGGGACTTCAGGAAGAGAGGAATTCTCCCAAATCTATAGGTATTGTAGATGAGTCTGATGGCAAGTATTTGGCTTGGCTTCTGGCCTTGAGAGGCTATTAAAAGTTAAGTGTGAAATTCCTTATAAAAAGTTCCAGCAGAGCAGATTTTCTGAAACCCATATGATTGATCACAATTCTTGCTATTAATAATTAGGCCAGGGGCGCCTGTGTGGCTTAGTGGGTTAACGCCTCTGCTTTCGGCTCAGGTCATCATCCCAGGGTCCTGGGATCCAGCTCCCCATCAGGCTCTCTGCTCAGCGGGGAGCCTGCTTCCTCCTCTCTCTGCCTACTTCTCTGCCTACTTGTGATCTCTGTCTGTCAAATGAATAAAATATTAAAAAAAAATAGATAGGTCGTATTTGTTAAAATGGACTTTTTTTTCCCAAATGAATTAGTTTTAATTTGGCTATCTTCAACAGAAATGAGGATGATTTTAGGGAGAAAAATTAAGTTGAAACAACACATCCTTATAGGTGTTAGATTCTAGTTCTGATTAATTGTCTTTGAATGGTTGTTGTACCTATAAAACTGGGCTGGATCCTGAATTCTTCTGATTTCCTCAAATACCTGGCTATGACTCTCCAAATGAAGGTTTCCAATTTTCTCCCATTCTCTTGACTTAGAAACCCTGAGAACCAAAAATGCCCCTTTCCCTGAAGCCCTGGAAACTGAAGCAAGACAACCTGGGGCAAACTTCAGAAAAATTTCTACCATAGCTCATGTCTTGATGCTCTCTCTTCATGCCTGGTACTCTATGGGTCCCTCAAAAGGGTGAATGATTATTTTCCTCAAATCCCTCAGATAAACCCTAGTGAGTGCATTTTTCTTTTACTATTATTGTACTTGATTTGACCCTATTTTTTGAGGATTTAAAAATCTAATCTTAGAAGTGATATTTATGTCCCATTTTCTTGCATGCTGTCTTTATCAGGTATTGTGTGTGTATTTTTGTAATGAATTGTGTTTCTTTCAAGCAGCAGGCCAGGAGAGAGACGTAGACATGCTGAAGGAGCTCCAGCTCTTCCTGTTGGGCATCCTGCTGCTTGTCTGTGTCTTCTTCTACCAGCTCAACGTCAAGTCCAGCTGCCTCTTCTCCTGCCTTCCTCCCCAGAAGTCCCAGCAGGACCCTGGAGCCCTCCTGGGCCATGGGCATGGCATCGTGTTCATAGAGACCTCAGAGAGAATGGAGCCAACTCCACTGGTCTCTTGTGCTGTGGAGTCTGCTGCCAAGATTTATCCTGGGCAGCCTGTGGCGTTCTTCATGAAGGGTCTCTACGACACCACATGGCTACCCTCAAACTCCACTTACCCAGGCTTTTCCCTCCTCTCAGCAATAGACAATGTTTTCTTCTTCCCTTTGGATATGGAAAGGCTGTTTGAAGACACACCATTGCTTTCATGGTACACTCGCGTAAGTGTTGAGAGGCTCTTAGAAGGTCAGTGTTGGGATGGACAGAAAAGGGGTGCCATCTGCTCATTTTATGGATAGGTAAACGGAGCACAAGGACTCAGTGTCAGAGATGGGACTAGGACCCAGATCCTGGCCTTCTTTCTACAGCGTTGAATCCTGATTCAAATAAGCAGGAGAGACTTAAGTTAGGTTCATCTTGAGCCTCTTGTCTCATGCCTCCAGCCTTATTTCTTAGGAACAAGTTTTCCTTTGAGACTATTCTTTTTTTTTTTTTTAAGATTTTATTTACTTATTATTTGAGAGAAAGAGAATAAGAGAGAGAGAGAGAGAGAGAGGGCATGAGAGGAGAGGTCAGTGGGAGCAGCAGACTCCTTGTCAAGCAGGGAACTGGATGTGGGACTTGATGCCAGGACTCCAGGATCATGACCTGAGCCAAAGGCAGTCGCTTAACCAACTGAGCCACCCAGGCGCCCTCCTTTGTGACTATTCTGAACCGAATGAGTTTCTAGATCTTTTCTGGGGGCTATAACCACTTATTTTTAATTTATTTAAACTTATCTATGTTGAACTTTATTTTTTTTGCATCTAAGTGGGAATCCAGGCAATATTTAATTTGAAAATTATGTGAACAGAAAATTCGTGAAGGATCAGCAGAGTGCTGTTATATGAGATTGGGTTATATTAGGATATGACCCAAGAAATATCTTTTTTCTTGGGTCATATCTTATGATCCAAGAAAACTCCTGGAGCTCTTGAGAATTTTGTAATCTTCATCTTGATAACATAGCATAATAAGGAAATAATATTTCAATTAAACATTTGTCTCACAGAGGACCCATGATTGGATAATGCTTAAGGAAATTACAGTAGAACCACTTAATAATTTCACTATGCAGTTTTTAGCTGTGACATCGTATAAAGACTACAATACAATAAAAGATTAAGTACACTTATGTTATAATGTAATTGTAATTGTTTTAGTTATATACCCCACCCCTCCAATCTATGTGGAAGAAAACAACCTGAAGAAAATAATACAATGCATGATAATAGTATGGGTTTTTATGTGATTCGATTAGGAGAGCATTTAGTGATGAAAATATGTTCATTTTAAAAATAAAACTATCTTAAAAACTCAAAGGTAATTTAAAAATCAACATCCAAATAACACCATTTGCTTGCCATATAAAATCCTTTCTAAGTTTAAAGCAGAGGCTAGACCAAATGGCAGCAAACATTTTCTCTGTAAAGCGCCAGACTGTAAATCCTTTAGGTTTTACAGGCCAAGAGGCAATAGTGAAGCCACTGTGCACCTTCTTGTGTTAGTTTCCTATGGCTGCTGCAATAGATGTACACACACTGGGTGGCCTGAAATGGCAGACATTTCTTTTCTTACAGTTATGGAGGCTACAAGTCCCAAATCTGTTTCACTGGGTGGATGTCCCAGGGGCCCAGTTCCCAGGGAGGCTCTAGACAAAAATCCTTCCTGTGGAGATCTGCACGTGTCCTTTTCCTCTGTGTGTGTGTGTGTGTGTGTGTGTGTGTGTGTGTGAACATTCCCTCTACATCTTCTTTAAATGATACTTGTGATAGCATTTAGGGCTCATCAGGACAAGCCAGAATAATCTCCCCATTTTAAGATCCTTACTGTAATCCCAACTGCAAAGACCCTTTTTCTCCACACGGTGACGTTTGCAGATTCTATACTCTAGTGCCTGAGGTCTTCAGTCTACTGTCCTGGGGGGAGGACACCCCAGTTGCTACATACTGCCATCTGGAGGCATTTTCTGGACTATGCGACAGGCCTGTGGGGGCGGTGCCTAGTTTTATTCTTGGCCCTGTGGGACTTCTAGATCTCAGTGTGCCCATCTCTTCTCCTGAAGAGTCTTGAGCTCTCAAATTGACTCCCATCAGGAGGGGATGGAGCAGCTCACCACACTAAGATTACACCTGCATCCACCAGCACACCCCAACAATTAGGCAGCTGCCAGCATGAACCCCTGGGAGGAAGCAGGGCAGGCCACGGGCCAGGGAGACAGTCCCTGGCAGTTGAGGGGGCCCCTGGGGTGAACAGGCTGGCGAGGTCCCTGTCGCTCTCAGGGCTAGCCTGCTAGAGGGTGTTCCAGGAGGACTAAACAAGAACAGGCAGTGTGCTGGCCTACTTTCCCCACACCTGGGGTAGGCGAACATTAGCTAAATGGTGCTTTGCTCCTTGGACAAATAAATCTCTGCTCCAATTGTCTTGGACGATGCCACATACTACACTCCCTTCCCCCCGCTTTTTGCCCCTCACAGACTAATCATGTACATGAGAAGATGAAAGCCTCTGCAGTTCTGAACTAAAGAAACGTTAACTTGATTCAACACAGCATTTTCCAAACTGATTTGAGCATGGATGCCTCGGTAGGACATCAA
The DNA here is from genome assembly GCF_964662115.1 of Mustela nivalis. Classification (NCBI taxonomy): domain Eukaryota; kingdom Metazoa; phylum Chordata; class Mammalia; order Carnivora; family Mustelidae; genus Mustela; species Mustela nivalis. The sequence goes on from NC_139020.1 coordinate 122,630,456, forward strand.
TGTTTTCTTGGAGCTAATGTTCCAAAGGGTGTAGTTTGGGTTCCCCAAGCGGTACGTCAGTTTTACAATGTTAAGTTTTCAGAATAGGGTGGCTCTGGGACACATCTGGCCACATCAATAACCTTCCTAACTTGTCTCTGTGCTTCCACCCTTGCCACCTCCCAAGCCCCACCCCTGTCTGTTTTCCACATAGCAGCCAGCATTACCCTTTTAAGACTAAGTCAGATCACTTGACTCCTTTCTTCCAAACCTTCCAAATAATTTCAGCCTTTACCCCAGCCTATGTGATCTGCTCTCCCTCTCCTCCCATCCCTCTCTGCCCCCACATGCTATCCCTCTCCTTCACTACTCTGCTTTGGGTACTCTACCTCTTTTCTGTTCCTGCACATAGCAAGCGAGGTCCTACCTCAGGGCCTTTGCACTTGCTGTACCTCTACCTAGAACCCTCTTCTCTGAGATATTGGCATGATTCCCTCATCAAATTCATTAGGTTTCTACTGGAAGCCAAGATAAGATAGGGCTCCATCCTGTTCCCTTCATAGTCCCCTTATCCAGCATTTTTTCCTGCACAGTCCTTATGAACCCTCAACTTATCATATATTAATTTGTTTATCATCTATCTCCACCTAGCAGAGATTTTTGTCTGTCTGTTTACTGCTATCTCTTTAGCAACTATAACAGAGCTTGGCACATAGAAAGTAGGCCCTCCATGGATATTATTCAAGGAAGTAACTACTGAAAGAAGACATGCACGCATTTTAAGAGTCTTCTACCAATTTCTCAAAAAACATACATATTGATCTATTTACAGTCTCCTAGTTTATTTTTTTTTCTTTATCAGTTTTCAGCATTTTTAGGACTTAAGAAATTCTTTCTTCACAGTTTCATATTTGTGGTCAATGTACACCCTGCTGTGGGCTCCTGGGTAGCTCAGTCCTTAAGTGTCTGCTTTCAGCTCAGGTCATGATCCCAGGATCCTAGGAGGGCTCTCTGCTCAGCGGGGAGTCTTCTTCTCCTTTTCCTACCTGCTCCCCCACCCCTGCACCCCCACTTGTGTTTCCTTTCTCACTGTGTCTCTGTCTGTCAAATAAAGAAAATGTTTTAAAAAAAATTACACCCTGCTGAAAATGTCTCAATGTGTTTATCCTGAAATCCCTGCTGGGTTTCTTCTTTACCATTCCATTGTTTCATTTTTTTTTTTTTAACAAATTCACAAAATCTTTAAAAGCTGCTAAAATCTTCCCATTGTTACTGACTGCTGCAAACTTGTCACTTCATTGAAGGCAAATTTTTGGGTGGAACTAAGTTTGGTAAATTTGCAAAATTGGGCTTTTGTCCAGTAGATTTTTGAGAAGCTGGCTTGCTTCCTTCTCCACAGCTACCCTGGACTGGCCTCCTGTTGGGACAGCCCGCCCTGTCCCCCTGCTGCTGGGGCTGATTTGCTCTTGTTCTTGCAGATCAATGCCAGTGTGGAGAGCAACTGGCTCCACGTCAGTTCTGATGCGTCCCGCCTGGCCATCATCTGGAAGTATGGCGGCATCTACATGGACACCGATGTCATCTCCATCAGACCCATCCCTGAGGAGAACTTTCTGGCTGCACAGTCTTCTCGGTACTCTAGTAACGGGGTGTTTGGCTTCCTCCCCCACCACCCCTTCCTGTGGGACTGCATGGAAAACTTTGTTGAACACTACAATTCAGAAATCTGGGGCAACCAGGGGCCCAGTTTGATGACGAGGATGTTGAGGCTGTGGTGCAGACTTGGAGACTTCCAGGAGGTGAGTGACCTCAGGTGTTTGAACTTGTCCTTTCTACACCCCCAACGATTTTACCCCATATCCTATCCGGAATGGAGGCGCTACTATGAAGTCTGGGACAGAGACCTGAGCTTCAATGACTCATACGCCCTGCATCTGTGGAACTACATGAACAAGGAAGGGATGACTGTGGTCAGAGGAAGCAACACGCTGGTGGAGAACCTCTGCCGTAAGCACTGTCCCAGGACTTACAGGGACCTGATTCAAGGCCCAGAGGGCTCAGGGACTGGGACGCTGAGTGCAGGTAACAAATAGAGGCAGCATTGGGCTGTTGCTGCTGAGTCGTAGGACCGAACACTTCCGGGAGTGGCAGTGTTTGGTTCATGCCCACATTCCCCAGGGGGGTGGGGCTGACCCACGTATCAGTTAGGGTCATCTCTCTCTGTAGTAGAAAATTCCCAAAGACATCAGTGTGTAAAATATAGAAGCTTCTTTCTATCTCATGTAAAAGATGTCTGAAGGCTGGTGATTCGGGGAGTGGGGGTGGGTATTGTCACTACGATCATTGGGGACCTAGGTTTCTTGCATCTTTTTGTTTATCATTTGCCATCCTTAGTGTCCCATAGCCCATGGTCTATATGGTTGCTTGATCTCCAGCCCATTATGTCTGCACTTTGGGTAGGAGGGAGGGGGGTACACCTCCTTTATTTTATGAAGACCTCCTACAAGTCCCTTATAACACTTCCCCTTACGTCTCACTGGCCAGAGTGTAGCTGCAAGAGAGGCTGAAAAATTTAAGGAGGAAGAGAAAATGGGTGTTAGGAGAGACAGCTAACAGTTTTGCTACATGTTACATTTACTTCTGTAAGATTAATTTTAAGACCTGTTAGAGAATTGACTGAGGAAAAAGAGACTTGATCTCTGGTCCTGATTTTGATATTCATTAATGCTTTCAGTCAATGAGCATTAACTGAATCCCTTCGGTGTGCCAAGCACTGATTGAGTTGCAGAAGATAGAGTTGGATCCAGCAGACAAGGTTCTGTCTCAGTCAGTCTGGGCAGCACTGGCCAGGTGTCACAGCCTGGGTGGCATATAAACCATAGAAATTGAGTTCTCACAGCTCTGGAGGCCAGTAGTCTAAAATTAGAGGGAGGATCCTCTTCCGGTGGCAGAGGGTACTCTTCTTGTTGAATTTTGTATAGTGGAAAAGGTCAAGGGGAATCTCTGGGGTCCTGGGAACTGATCCCACTCATGAGGGCTTCACCCTCATGACCTAATTTGCTCCCAAAGACCCCTCTCCTATCATCATCCCATTGAAGGGTAGGATTTCAACATATGCATTTTGGTGGGACAGGAACTTTCAGTCCATTGTAGGTCCCTCGTACTTATTCTAATGACTGGCCACATCCCCCCTCTGATACCCTCTTGCTTTTCCCAGGGAGTCTGCTGATCCCTACCCTACCTTAATTGGCTTATAAAAGCAAATTACAAATTCTAATTTTTACAAACCATTTCCCATTTAACAGTCACATAAAAATTTATCTCCCCCCTCCAGGATGTATGAGAATCAATATTTCTTCTATAGATATTCATCAACCAAGATTTTCTAGCACTTTCCTTTTGGCAGTTGGCTTTATTGGAAAAATAGTTTCTGTTTTTTCCAAATATAAAAATATGATGAGTTTTCAAACTACATGGCCCCCCACCCCATCCCCTTTTACTGTGCTGTTTCCCCCTTTGGGAATCAATGCTCTGACAGTCTTATTAAAAAATACAAGTTATGTCTCTGGCCCAGCTTTATTTATTTCTGGCTACTTGCTCTGGATTCTTAGATATCTAACACCATGGTCAGATTTTGGGGCCTGCTGCTCCCCCTCACAGCTAAACTCCTGCTGGTTTTCAGCTCTCATGATTGTCCCCCCAGGTGAGGATTTTCAGAGCTCACCCTTTCTGAGAGAATAGTCACAGACATTGGATTTCATTTCTGCATCTGAAGAATACATGAGAAATGGTTCTCCAACTAACATTCCCAAAGGTTCTGAAGGGTTTAATTAGGAGTAACTTTAATATTTCTTTTTCCTTTCATTTTCTTTATCTTTTTCTTTTTTTTTTTTTTTAAGAGAGATTGCGTGCACACCCGTGGGAGCAGGATGGGGGAGGGGCAGAGGGCGAGGGAGAGGGAGAGAGAATCTCAAGCAGCACAAGCCCGAGATGGGGATCAAACTCATGACCCTGAGATCATGACCTGAGCTAAAATCAAGGGTCCGGTGCTTAACTGAGCTACCCAGGCACCCCAGGAATAGTTTTAATATTTTAAAAATATCTGAGATGTTTCATGATGGGACCAAATAGGTCAATCTGAATGTCACATTTCCTTATGTGGGGCTGTGATTATACGAATTCATTGCATTAATATTGATAATTTGATGTTTATAGGGAGATTTATCTGAGAATAAAATGTCTTTAATAAAGTGTCAGAAATAAATTAATAATGTATTGCTTAAGAAGTACAGTTTGTTTTGTAAGAAAGGATATGTCAAGAGGTGGTAGTGAGGGTGGCAGAGCAAGGGGCTAAAAGCAGTGAGTAGTAAGAAGTGTGGGATTTCTGGGTTTCCATTTGGCCTGATTCCTTGTGAACTCTTCTGTTTGTCTGCGGCACATGTTTATGTCACGATAGACTTTGAAAATAGGCCATGGTGGTATTATTAATTTTTTCTATATTAATTTTTCTATATTAATTTTATATTAATTTTTCCCCCAAATCCCACACTCATTCTTAGAATTTCAAGCAATAAGATTGTATAGAGCAAAGAGTACCTCTTGTACCACTGTCAAGTTTGGTATGTCTCTCCCCTTTTCTCTGCATTGGTAAGAAGTTTTGGTCACAAAACTAATGAAGTACTGTATGGGGACTAAGGTAACATAATAAATAAAATAAAATAAAGGAAGTGCCTCTTGCATTACTATCAAGTTGGTATGTATCTCTCCCCTTTTCTCTGCATGTATAGCGTGCTATCAGTAAAATACTTTGGCCACAGGCCTTCCAAGTATTTCCCACTAGCACCTTGTCCACCCTAGCTCTTCCTTCCAGCACCCCCGCAGTGTAGAAAGTAAAGGGTTAAGACTGGCCCTAGGAGGCTGTCCAGTTTCCTGTGGGTTAGTGGCTAGTGGCTGTGTAAGTCTGATAGTTAAATATTTGAATAACACCCCTGAATTTCTCATATGATTATTATGTCAGTTATTTTTCACTTTAACAGTACATATCCTTGATACCCTTTCTCATTAGCATAACTTATTCTTCCCAATGGTTGCAGAATGTTTCATTGCAGGATATATATCGTAATGTATTTAGTGAGTACCCAACTGGTGGACATTTAAGTTCATTTCAATTTTAATAGTGCATGTAATGCTGTAGCAAAAGCTGCGATTCCTGCATTTTTGAGGAATTTACATTTTGATATGTGGTGCCAAATTATTTTCAAAAAAGCTCTTCAAAATTGCCTATTTTCCCATCCTTCACCAATGCCAAACATCTATTAATTTTAACCAATACAATAGTTTTAAAAATGTACTTAATTGTCACATTAATTTTGGTAAGACTTAGTGTTACACATTCTTAATAATATATATTCACTTATTCTGTGAATTGCCTAAATATTTTGTCTGCTTTTCTATTGGGTTGTTTTCTATTTCTTATTGATTTATATACTTTTTGTATACTAAGGAAACAAACATTTTAAATATTTTAGTTGCAGTTTTTTTTTAGTTCGTCCCAGTTTGCCATGCCTTGGGTTTGTTTCTAGACTCAGAGAGCCAGTCCTGGTTAGGCTGACAGTGCCTTTTTCATTTTGCGGAAGAGAATATCTTTTTCCTGAGAAAGGAGATCTCTTCTTAAGGGCATCAATATCCTTCAAAATGACTTTTTTTCAGGGAATAGACTAGAGTGTAGGCTGTGCCTAGGGAAGAGGCCCCCTGTCAGCATCAGCCAATACTTGATATGTGAGAGTACAGGCCTCTTGTTGCCAGATCTTCGGATTTTTCAAGAGAAATCAACAAACCAGTTTTTTATGTAAAATCTCCCTTTGACTCTATACCTGTCTACACATCAGCACTGTGAAAACCCAACAATATAATTTTGACCTAAAATTACCTCAGTTACCATGCATGGCCAGCATCTCCGCTGGGAGATCTGCCTCGAACACCTCACGTGTCCTTCTGGAAGCTGGAGCTGTCTCTGGAGCTGGTTTCCGAGCTGTGATGCCACAGTTGACAGTAGAGAGAGTACTCCTATTGTGGGCTTCCTAGGTTCCAAAGTCCACCTTCAAAGGGCAGTCTGTCACACTGTCTCCTAACACATCCCTAAGTGTAGGAAGGAAACCTGCTGTGATGGCTGTGCTGAGTCAGAGAGTGAGTGTCTGTCACTGGCTGAGGAAGGGGTGAGAGGCAAAGGGGCCAGATGCAAACCATAGGTACTGAGAACCCACTCTTTTCTCTTCCCATCCAATAGTTATGGCTCAGCTTCTCCTGGAGACAGTGATGTTCCCTGGCTTAGCCATTTAGGGTCAGTCTCTTTTGGCCTGTTCCTTGTCATGGACTATATCCCTGTCCCCACTGGTGCTGCCAACTCTTGTGTGTGCTGTGGCAGAGGTGGTACAGCAGAGTGTGACCGCTCCCCAGTGCTAATTGACTAAAGCCTTGATTCTTTTCTCTCTTCTAGTAGGTGGCAGGAACTCCTGGGGTGAAGTGTCCTGGCCAAGAGGGAGAGGAGGAACAAGGTTTCCCATCAGAGTAGATGGCCTACAGACATCCCTACTTGATCTTGGTCCTGACCACCCAGGTCTTTTTTTTTTTTCCACTTAAAAAATTGGGATATATATATACCATTAAAATTTACCATTTCAACCCTTTTCAAATGCACAATTCAGTGGCATTAAGTACCTCCACATTGTTGCACAGCCAACACCACTCTTCATCTCTAGAACTTTGCCATTGGAACTCTGTACCCAATAAACAATAACTTCTTATTCACTACACTCCTCTCACCCTGCCCCAGCTCCTGGTAACCACTATTCCATTTTCAGGAATATCTCTATGAGTGTAACTATTCCAATTACCTCATATAAATGGAATCACAACATTTCCAAGGTTCATTTATATTGTGGGATGCATCAGTATTTCATTATTATTTTTTAAAAAGTTATTTATTTATTTGAAAGAGAGAGAGATAGAGAGCATGAGGATGGAGAAGCTGAGGGAGAGGGAGAAGCAGACTCCCCACTGAGCAGGAAGCCCCAGGTGGGGCTCCATCCCAGGACCCTGAGATCAAGACCTCAGCCAAAGGCAGCCCCTTAAATAAATGAGCCATCCAGGTGCCCCCAGTATTTCACTATGTTTTAAGACTGAATAATAGTTCATTGTATGTATGTAGCTCATTGTGTTTATCCATTTATATGTTCAAGGACACTTGTTGTTTGCACCTTTTGGCTATGGTGAATAAGGCTGTTGTGAGCACAGATTTGTTTTGGTCCCTGTTTTCATTCTTTTGAGTATATAACAAGAAATGAAATTGCTGGATCATATGGTAATTTTATTTTCACTTAGTTAAGGAATCACCGTTCTCTTGTTCTCTTTTTCACAGCAGCTGTACCATTTTATATTCCCACCAGCAATGCACGGGGGTCCGATTTCTCCACATCTTCTAACACTTGCTCCCATACACTTTTGCTTTGGCTGCCCCAAGACCCAGTGTGGCAGATTGAGACTGGAGCGGGGGTGGGGTGGAGTGGCGTGGGGTGGAGTGGGGTGGGGTGGGGTGGGGTGTGAGGCTTTAAAAAAAAAGTCCCAGAAATCTGGGTCTCGGTAAAGCAGTGACTGGCTAGGGATCAGGGACCAATAGCAGGAGAGAAAGAGTTCTTTGGTCCTGGATTTCAGAGCTGGATCCATATAGCAAGCTAGAAGGTTGGGGCTTGTGGGGTTGCTTGCTTTAAGTACTAGTTCTGCAACTGCTCGTGCTTTCCAGCAGGCCAGCCTTTGTTGTTGGCGTGTGCGCGTATGCGTGTGCGCGTGTGTGTGTAGGTGGGAGCGCGTCCAGCGCCTTGGTTTCCACGCGGCCGCTCTCTCTGCAAGGCCTGGGAGCCACTCTGTAGGATCCCGGATTTTCCCGACGGATTAAACGTGGCATTCCCTTCCCTCCAGCCTCCGTAACAGACTTAAAAATAGCTTGCCCCGGGGGCGCTGGGGAGAGTCTCCACCCTCCTGCGGGGGAGGTGGGGCTGCGATCCCCGGAGCCGGCGGCATCGCAGACCCCGGGCCTCCAGCTGCTGGCGCGGAAGGCTCGGGGGCCCGCGGGTCCGCAGGTCTGCGGCACGGGGTTGGGCTGGTCCGCGTTCTCCCCGCCGGGGAGGTAGTCCAGGCTCTAGGCTCCGGGGGGTGCATCCGCGGCCCGCGTGGCGCGGGCGGTTCCGGGAACTGCCTCCCGGCGGTGGGGGCGGTGGAGCGAGCCGGGAGGCGGGGCCGGGGCCAAGCTGGGGAGCCCGCGACTCTGGACAGCTGCCGGCTCCGGCGGCACCCAGGTGAGCAGGGCCGCGTGGGAAAACTATGGCAGGAATTCGGCCCGGGGAGGGCTGGGGTGCGGAGCGCCCTTGCAATCCCAGCGGAGTGTGTGCCGAGCCGCGGGAGGTTAAACAATAGCGGCTCCGACGCCCTGTCGGGGCCCAGCCCGGGAGCTGCGGGAGCGGCACTGCCCAGCTGCCTCTAGACCGCCGCTAGACCGCCGGGCGACCGGGTGACTGCCGCCCCTCACCTCCAGCTCCGTTGGCGGCCTCTGGACCGAGGTACCTTCCCCCTAGCCCCGCCCCGAGGGAACCAGGAGTGACTGCATCCCCCAGGACTGGGCTTCTCTTGGTGGACAGACTTGGATGCTTACTTTTTGAGTAAATAAGGTTTGGAGGACTTGATGCTTTGGGTTCTGCACGTAAATGGCGATCATTCCATAACGAGATCTAGGGGAGACTTCTTTTGTTTGGAACGAGGGTCTAGAAGGGGGTCTGGAGGACTTGGGCAGGCCTACTCTTCATCCAGCACTCCTTAGGGCTCAGGGCTTTCCTGCCCCTCGGTTGTCTAGGGGAATTTGAGTTCTAAAAGGACTTTGAAGAGAGGCCTGGTGAGTGTGAGGTGCTTTGACTGTGGCCTCTCACACTTAACTCAGCAGACAGGGCGGGTGGTCTACCGCCTCTGTCAGGGAGGTCTCTCATCACCTTCTCCTGGCCCCCAGAGCTGAAGACTAGCCAGTGAGAACTACTCCTCTTAGAGAAGGCCGGTCCTCCAGTCAAGTGGTTGATAAGCAGACTTTCTCTCTCTCTCTCTCTCTCTCAGCGTCAAGAGTCTAGAGACATCTTCCTCATGTGGAAATAGTTTTGGATACCATCCAGCTTGATAAAATGGTCCCATGAAGTTATATACTTTAGGTTGGGAACAGAAACCTGAATTCCTTCATGGATTTTAACTGGGTTCTGCCAAAAAGCTGGAGTTTGGTTAAAAGGCTTGTGGCTCAATGGACACTGCTGGGAGCAGGAAAGGGGACAACATGGTGGTGAACCTTCTTGTGGGCCCTTTTCAGAGAGGGCGGGTTCTGGCTGGGGGGCTGCTGCTAGGCCATGCACCCCTAGGGAGGATTTTGTGGGGGTTTGATGACTGAAAATAACACCTGCCAAGACGCAATGACTCCTTCATGGGAAAGAAAACACCATTATATTCTAAACTCATATTCTTTTATTTATTTATTTATTTATTATTATTATTATTTTTAAACTCATATTCTTTTAGATGTGAAAAGCAGTGCTGATTTTTGACAATTCTGCACCTGGGAAGACAGGTCATGTCAGTTTGTAATCTTCCCCTCCAAAATATTCCTAAGTAACGCCAGTCAAAATCCTAGCCCTGATTTTAATTTTAAGGAAAATTCTTTTGTGACAAAAACTTAAGAGATGTTTTTTTACAAATCTGCTGGCTGTGTCTTTTAAAAATACCTTCTTAGAAGGAGATCCAGAGCTTCAGTTCTGGAGTGAGTAAGTCACAGGACTAAAAAGCAGAGCATAAGGAATGCAGTTAGTGATACTGTAGAAGTGACATAAGGGGACAGATGGTGGTTACACTTGTGGTGAACATAGCATAAAGTATTAACTTGTCAAATCACTAAGTTGTACATCTGAAAGTAGCACAACATTGTGTGTCAACTGTACTAAAAAAATAAATAAAACTACCTCCTGGTAAATAAAATTACCAGGTAATTCCCTGCATTCCCGGGAATGCAAGCCAGCTGTAGGGGAGAGCTGTGTGCCACTTGATGGTTCGGGCAGTGGGTGCAGCACCTGGGAAGGGCAACAAGGAGTGGAAAGTGTACATCTTTCTTTATAAAACAGCAGAGGCAGAGAATAAGTCGAAGATCTGTAACGATAGTCTTTCAGGAGAGCACCTGAGTCACTCTCCTCTCCTTTGGGATCCCTTGCCTATGGTGTGTTTGCATGGCCTGTTTGCAAACTGTGTGAAGGTTTCCTTGGCAGCCACGACAATTAGCGCTAATGACAAGCCTGGGCTCCCCAGGGCAGGTGCTGCTGAGGGTAGCTCAGGGAGTGAGGGCAGGCTTGTCAATAATTGCCTGGCAACTGCCTTGATAGCTTGGCTCTCCTAATAGCTCCTCTTGGCTTGAGGAAGCAGAAGAGACAGTAAAGTGGCAGCTGCAGTGGTAGAGTCTAGCTTTCCACTGATATTAAAAAAAAAAAATCAGAATTTAAAAAGATCAGTTGTCTGGTTGAATTTTGAGCAAGTTCTCTTTGGCCAATTATAGCTGGGCAGGTTTCAGAAGAACCGTAAATCCTCCAGGAGCTGTTTCACCGTGGGATGGCTGCCTTGTGAGGTGGTGATCACCCCATCATTGGGGGTGTGCAAAGCAAGGGTGGTAGATGGGCTTTTTCTCTTGGCTGTGGGATTGCCCCAAGTAGACACTATCTGTTCAACAATGAAGCAAATTTAGAATGCTAGCATAAATAATCGTTCCTTTGGGTCCTACGAATTCATGACATTGGTATAGGATTGGGAAGCTTCCTGGGACCCCACCAAAACATGCAGAGATGGTTAACACAGCTTTGAATTTCCTAATGATAGCAAGTCATTTCTGCCTTGTGTTTCTACTCCCAGGTGTGGGGAAGACAGTCCGCTGATGCCTGGAGAAAGCACAGTGTGACTGCCCTTTGGGGTGTGTAGTTTCCAGGTAATCTGCCGCACTCTCTTTGGGCTTTGTCTCCCGCCATCCTAACCTGGATGCCGGCTGTGCAGTTGAGTCCCGTTCAGCTAAGCTCCGTGCAGATACAGAAGGGATTTCAGGTCCCCAGCACTGATCCTGTTGTGATTTGCCGTCAAGTTTCAGTTCCTGCAGTTTGGTCAAGAAATCTGAGGTACTGTCATTTCCATGGTGGGAAGTATTTTCTGTGTCATCATCGTCATTGTTGGGAGGTAGCTGGGCATAATTCAAAAGCTCTGGAGTCAGAACCTGATTTGAATCTTGGCTTCATTATCTCGTCGCTGAGTGACCTGGGGCCAGTCCCTCAGCTTTCCTGAGCGTCAGTTTCTATGTTGGTCAGATGAGGCAAATCATAGCTACATCCAGGGTTGTATGATGGCTAGAAATAGTACTTTTAAAGGCTGGCATGGTGCCTGATACACAGAAACTTAATCAGTGATGGCTACTATCATAATCTTCAAATTCCCCCAGTTCTTGCTCACCTTTGGATGGCAGAGCCCTAAGACTTCTGAGAACCTGGGGGTTCTAGTGGAAGACAGGCGTGACACTTCTGGGGTTCAGTAAGATCACATGAACTCAGGTCCCTAATTCAGAATTCTGTATAACTGGGAGTGGGGTGCTATCTTCAGTGTTTACAGAATATGGTCAAGGTGTAAACATGAGGGTTTCAGGTCTGGGCCCTGGGGCTTCTCGCTGAGGAGCCTGAGCCCACCCATAAAGGGCTCCATTTTCTAGGCTTTCATTAGCGGCCAGTGGAATCAGGTTGTGGACACATACTGTAACAAATCCAGCATTTTGGTAAGTCTGAATGGCATTTCTCTCCTGTGGGTCCAAATTAAGGACTCCCAGCTCTGTTCTTCCTCTTTATCCTATTCTTGCTGGTTCATAGGCTCATTTCTCCAAATACCCAAGAATATAGACTTTCGAGGGAGATAGTAAGATTTTGATAATTCTGCCCAGGTCAATAGCAATCTGGGCTGCAAGTCTTATTCTCGGGGTTGGAATACAACAGATATGAATAAGCCATGGTCTCAGCCCTTGCAGAACTTATAGCTGGGGACTTGGAGGAGAAAGGAGACAGGAATGTCCTGCCATGGGCTCTCTTTGGTACACCCACTGCACCCTGTCCCATCTCCTACCCCAGCACATACCATTCTGTATGGTCAATCCTGTCTGTTTTTCTGTCTTTCTGGAGAAGTCTAGCGCCAGACACCATCATTTACTACTAGTTATATGATTGTGATGTTGTCTGCCCTCTTGGATCATCTCTAAATTTCTTCATCTGTACACTAGGTGGTAGGGAGAACTAAGTGGGATAGTGCATGGAAGACCTTATAATTGTGTGTGCAGAACTGGTAACTAGATTTTTTTTTTTTTAAGATTTTATTTATTTGACAGAGAGAGAGAGAGCACAAGCAGGCAGAGAGAGACAGGAAAGCAGGCTACCCACTAAGCAGAGAGCCCGATGCGGGGCTCAATCCCAGGACCCTGAGACCATGACCCGAGCTGAAGGCAGAGGCTTAAACCACTGAGCCACCCAGGCGCCCCCTGGTAACTAGTTTTATTAATGATGGCAGGGACTATTGCCTGGGTCACCGTCAATTCTGAGTGTCAGTTGTTGTGCCTGGCACTTGGAAGGGGCTCAGGAGTCATTTGCTGATGGGATAAATAAATGAATGTTGCACAGAAACACCAGTACAGACCAGAATGTGGTAAGGCACCCAGAGGAGAGTATACCCTGGGCTCCAGGAGTCCCAGGGAGGGGCAGGGCATTTTGACTCTGGGCCTGGGGAGGGATTTATGGTAGCTGTCAGGTGTGAGCAAGGCCTTGAAGCAGGCACTCATTCACCTGCAGCAGGAGCAGGGGGAGGTGGTGGAGGTCCATCTGTACCGTGGTGGCATAGTGGCTAAGAGCTCAGACTCTGAAAGCAGGCTGCATGGGTTTGGATCTTGCCTCCTGCATCTGGGAAAAACTTCTTTACTTCTTTGCGGTTTGGATAATATGAGGACCTCCTTGAGGGATTGTTCTGAGGATTACATGAGTTATTCTTCACGAAGCATTTAAAAACAGTGCCCATAAATAGATAGCCTGGAGATATGAATGTGTGGACAGCAAATAATATTGTAAGTGGGAGATGCAGCTAGAAAGGTAGTTTGGAAACGGTTCATAAAGGTGTTTGAATATCTTTTTAGTGAATTTGGGATTAGCCAATGAAGAATGCAGAAAATCCATTCTCCTGTGGCTGAAGCCCAGGGGTGGCTGCCCTTTCCTTTGTTTTGTTTGTTTTTGTTTTTTGAGATTTATTTATTTATTTTAGAGACGGGGTGGTGGTGGTGGTGGGTGGAGCAAGTGACTGCATACAAATTGGGGGAGGGGCAGAAGGAGAGAATCTCAAGCAGGCTCCCTGCTGAGCACAGAGCTGATCCAGGGCTCCATTCCAGGACCCATAAGATCATGACCTGAGCCCAAACCAAGAGTCAGTTGCTCAACCAGCTGTGCCCTCCAGGTGCCCCAAGGTGGCTGCCCCTTCTAAACGGGTCAAACACTCCCCAATTTGCCACAATCCCTAAGATTCCCTCCCACCATGGCTCTGCATCAATAAATTCTGAAATTCACATTTCTAACAAGTTCCCAGCAGTTGCTGATGCTCTGATGCTGCTGCTGAAGGACCACACTTTGAGAACTGCTGCCTAATTGGATCCTGGACACTAAGGTAGGGAGTCAGTTGCCTTTTATCCTCAAGCTTGTACTGTGATTTTTCTTATACCTGGCACATTCCTGTATTTAATGCTACTTCCTGGACCTGGGCGAATTTGGATTTGCAATCTCTCTCTCTCTCTCTCTTTTTTTTTTTTAAAGATTTTATTTATTTATCTGACAGACAGAGATTACAAGCAGGCAGAGAGGCAGGCAAAGAGAGAGGGGGAGGCACTGAGCAGAGAGCCGGATGCGGGGCTTGATCCCAGGACCCTGGGATCATGACCTGAGCCAAAGGCAGAGGCTTTAACCCACTGAGCCAACCAGGCACCCCATTTTTTTTTTTTTTTAAAGATTTTGTTTATGCAATTTCTGATATAATCAGTACTGGAAGGCTGGATCTAAAGGTCCCAAGAGAGAAATGGGCCAGAAAAAAAGAGATCTGGGAGTTGCTGAGGATCAGCCTAAAGCAGGCCTTTAGTTGCTGAAGCTGTGGGTATGTGTGAACTTATCATCAGGGAGAGTGTGCAGGGAGAGATGGGTCATGAGTGAACAGCAGAATATCACGGGAGCACTGCCCGTGCCCTATCCCCTCTGCCTTCTCCCCTTTCCCCCACCTTGTTAATAGAAGGGTAAAAGGATAGTAATTACTCATGGAAGAGGCTGGAAGGAACGTTCAAAAAGGTGAGAGTTGCCTTTGCCGATGGAGCATTCTTAGCCTTCCTCTTAGAGAGAGAACTGCGGGCACACAGTTGAGGCCAAAGCTTAAATAGTTAAACAGTAAGTTGTAGGTGAGCTCCCTGTTGTCTGGGGGAGGACAGGAAGCAGGTGTCCTGTTACCCTTGCCCACAGCATGCCTGGTAACCTGCTGTTGCTCCAAGACATAGCTTGTTGTGACAATTGTCTCAGAGGCTCCAGGGACACAGTTGCAGCTTGGAGCTCAGCATGGTAAGTAGCAGGACTCTAGTCTCTCTCTCTCTTTTTTTTTGTTTGTTTAAATAACAGAACACAATACGTAGAAATGGACTGATCTTGTCATGGCCATGATGGGGGTGCAGGTGGCTGGATGGTTTTGGTTTTGGAGTCTGGTTGGGGAAGAGTAGATGAGAAAGGAAGCGTGGGAGCTGCAGTGGAAAAGGTGGGCCATTGGCAGCCTGCGGGCAGTCTTCAAGGCTGGGCTAAGCAGTTTTGTGCGGTGGCAGCAAGGGGCCACGCGGAGCTCCTGGGTGAAGGACGGTATGTGGTTCCTGTCCCGTGGTGGCCCCAATGCCCGGAACAGGGTCTGGCCCGAGTAGGCATGCTGTAAATGAGGGGAGCAGTGGGTGAATGAATGAATGAGTTTGAGGGATAAGCGGTTATGATCTGATCAAAGCCAAGTTTAAGGGCAGAGAGTCTCAAGAATCAGTGTTCAGAGTCCATAAGCTTTACGGCCAGATGCACCTCCAACTGTGCTTCAACTCTGGCCTCCCAATCTGGGGCAAGACTCTTAGCCCCCTCCAGAAATCCATTTCCTTGTTTGTAGAATGGGAATTGTGACAGCCGCTTGGAGGTTTGCATGTAGAATTTGTGTCCGGCAGGAGCTGGCACTTGTTGCACTGAGGCCCGTAGGGTGCAGGCATGTGGTGCAGGCCCCTCACTGTCTTTCTCGGGTGAAGGCTCAGGGGTTTCAGGGACCTTTCCTGGAGGCCCCTCCCCTCTTTACAAACCCACAAGGCCTTTCCCCTTCATGAGATCAGTGACCTCTCTCTCCTCTGATTTTCTCTTGTATTTAAAAGTTTGAATCACATAATCTGGAAAGAACTTGATTAAATAAGTTCATCTGTCCTTATTGTTCCCAGGTCATATTTGAAGGTCAAGGGCAGAAATTGTATTATTTCTATAAAAATTATTAAAGTAATAGATGATGATGTAAATATATACTGGATAGTATAGGAAGGGGGAAAGTGGAAAACCGAAATCTTCCGACTTCCTTTCCTCCTCCCATAGGCAACCATTACTAACAGCTTGTTCATTTTTCTAGAAATACTGTAGTCTGTGGTAACAAAATGATAGACAATGAAGCACATATAGGAACCATAAATCAGTGTATTCTGTTTTGCTATTATTACGTATGAGCAACAAATATGAATCATTCATACATGTGTATATATGTATATATATATTATATACATGTATCATTATCATCATCGCTCTGTGTAAGGCTTGTCTATTTATCCATCTCCTACCCATGCACCATCCATGTATTCGTTTATTTATCCCGGTTTCACCCCTCATTTCCCTCCTTCCTCATAGGCAATAATGTGAGTTATATGTATAGATCTATAGCTATGTGACATATATTGAAAGATATAGATAGGTACATATGTGAGATATATATATCTTTATTTTGCAAATTATTATTTGATGTGATTATGTTATCATTTAAACAGGTGTGGAAATACATATGTATATATATGTGTATATTTATGTGTGTGTATACTTGTATTTATGTATATGTATACACAGACACATAGTCATTTCTCTGTTTTAGTGTGTGAATAGATGCCTTATTCTTATCAATAGCTGCATAGTATTTCGTTGTATAGAATTACCATTTGTATCCCCTGTTGTATTTCGTACTTCACTTTCTTGTATTTTTTCTTGTACCTTGCTGTTACAAACAATACTACAGGACCCTTTTGCACAAGCGACTTTGCACACTTGTATATGTTTATCTATAGGATAAATTAGAATTCTTTGCTGTGAAATGTTCATTTTAAAATCTTATTGCTACTGTCAAATTACTTTTTAAAGAGAGAGAACAATTTCTGTGTCTTCCAAGAGAGTGGAGAGGAGTCTGAGAACAAACTGGACCTCTTTTCTAAACCAGTAGGTTTGAAAGGAAGACCATCATGGATGGAGTAGAGTCTGTGCGGAGACATGACTGCTCTGTTAAGCCCCCCAGACCGCGGTGGCCATCATCTTACTCACATCCCCCCAGGGGGACCATAGTCCTGTGATCACACTTTACAGTTGGGGCACACTTTATGGAATGTAGCGCATTCCTGGTCGGCTGTAGTCTTGTAATGACAGGAGGTCAGGATGGAGTGTGGTGGTGGTTAGGAGGCTTTGCCTCCCACAGCAAGTTATTGGAACTTATCGTGAGGTCAGTATAGGGTTGCAGAAGGACCCACTTAGACATTTGACCCCTCCCTCTGACAAAGACCTCTGGCAGGGACACACACATAGCAGTGGGGGAGAGTCACTTGCCTCATTCCTAGCAAGAGGACCTCCTATGTTTCAGGTATTAGGCTGGGTGCTTCACTTGCCTTATTCCTAACCACAAGCCTGAAGAGTAGACTCCAGGATCCCCAATATACACAGAAGGCATAAGGATGTGAAGGAACTTGCCCAAGGCTTCGATCTGAATCCCCATCCCTGTGATTACAGAGTCACACCATTGGCTCCCTCAGCTCTCACCCAGTCAGTGCATCCCATGGATAATATGGCTGCTGCCCAGCTCCCTCCCTTTGCCCCACTTAGGCTCCTGCTGGCCAGGTGTACAGTACCTGCAGCCAGATGTATCTCGCCAAACTCGGAACACCTCCTTATTTTCCAGGCCCTCTCCCAGCTCCTGTGCCTGCTGCCGTGGCCTTGGTGGCACCCTCCCTTGGTGGGCAGCCCAGGGCTTCCTCAGCCCATGCAGTCCCCAGCTACCCCTGCTGAAGGCCTCAGTGGCACCTTCTTTGGGGCCTACCCCCTGCCTACCTTCAAGTTCCAGCCTCGCTCTGAGAGCGTGGACTGGAGGCGCATTAGCGCCCTGGATGTGGACCGTGTGGCACGGGAGCTGGATGTGGCCGCCCTGCAGGAGAACATCACCGGGGTGACCTTCTGCAATTTGGACCGAGAGGCATGCAGCCGCTGTGGGCATCCTGTGGACCCGGTGCTGCTCAAGGTGCTGCGCTTGGCCCAGCTCATCATTGAGTACCTGCTGCACTGCCAGGATTGCTTGAGCACCAGCGTTGCCCAGCTGGAGGCCCGGCTGCAGGCCAGTCTGGGCCAGCAGCAGCGTGGTCAGCAAGAGTTGGGGCGCCAGGCCGATGAGCTCCGGGGTGTGAGAGAGGAGAGCCGACGGCGTCGCAAGATGATTGGCACCTTACAGCAGCTGCTCCTGCAGACAGGGGCCCACAGCTACCATGCGGTGAGGACTCTCTGCAGGGTTGGGGATGGGGAAGGCTGTGGGCTCAGTCACCACCTGGCCACCTGGGCACCAGCACCCTGGGTCCCAGGATTGCTATGGGCCCTGCTTTCTGGGGTGAGGAGCAGATGTTAGAGATGTCTCATCAAGTTCTCCAGCATGTGTGTGTGTGTTGAAGGGCAAGTGTGTATCTGAAAGATGTGTGTGCACACGTATATAATGTATGTGTGTGTTTGTGGAGAGGGTGCCTGTCTAGGGTGTGCAGGTATGAATGTAGAGGCTGTGCATGTTTAAGGACAGTGTGAATATGTGTGTCTACCATGTGAATGTTTGGATATGTGTATGTATGTATGTAGAGTTTGTGGTGTCTAACGTATGTTTGTGTGTGAAGTATGCACCTAAAGATATATTTATGGTTCATGTGTGTGTGGTGTATGAATGAATGAATGAAGGAAGGATATATACATGTGTAAGGGTGTGTGTATTTATGGAGGGTGTGAGTGTGTGTGTTTGAAAGGTTTGTGTGTATGTAGCAGTGTGATATAAAAAGGTGTGTGTGCGTGTGTGTGTGTGTGTGTGTGTGTGTAGAATCAGTCTGTAGCAAGTGACTGGTACTGTGGTACCACCAGCCCCATTCCCGAAAGTGACTCCATCATTCAACCGAGTGACATTTCATTACCTGGAGTGGCATATGAACATTTGCATCTGCATGGCAACTGTGGCCTGAGGACATTGCACTTTCATGAATTGCTGTGGGGGCCTGGCCCTGGACCAGGCTCTGAGGAGGCAGGCACAAGTCATGCTGGCTCAGGTGTTCAAGAAATTCATAGTCTGGGGGTGGGTGGGACAGAAGGAATAATATGATACAATGTTAATTATGACAAAAAGGTCAGAAACCTTTCAGTAGTAAATGCCAGAGCAGCAGTTTAACTTGGTTTAGGCCAATAAAGAATCTATTGGTTACTTTAACTGAAAAATCCAGAGCTCTGGTGGGACTCATATGTGGCTTGTCCTTGGAATCAGATGATGGCACTAGAAATTAGTTTGTTTTTCTGTAGCTGTTGGCAACTCTTCTTTAGTGTGGGTTCCATTCTCAGAAGGAGTCTGTCTGTGTGGTAGGAAGTTGGGCCACCAGTGCCAGTATCTCATTTTCCCAGGTTCAAGGCTGGCATGATAAAAGGCCCACTTTGGTCCCAGAGATCTGGGCCATGTTTCACTGTGTCCTGTATTTGGCTGTTTTTGATCTTCTATCCATCTGGGAGCCACTCACAGGTCCCTGAGAATTCAGGATTGTGACTGGCTTTGGTCTAGGTCGCATGTCCCACCTTGGAGTTGGGGATGGACAGAAGCCTGTGGTTGGAGAGTGAGGAGCAGGGTAATTCCCCTGAAGAAAACTTGGGAGTTCTGTTGTCAGAGGAAGAAGGAGCTGGTACTGTGCAGTCCTAACTCCCTTAATGATACTTTCTAGAAGTTGCATATATCACTTCTGCTTATATGTCATTGGCCAGAATTTAGTCACATGGCAAGGGAGGTTGGAGCATAAATTGTTTATTCTCATTAACCTTATGACTAGCTAAAAATAAGGGTTTCTATTACTGATGAAAGAGGGAAAATGGGTCTTGGGGGACAACTGGCAATTTCTGTCACATTTGTGTAAAGATCGCAAATAATCTGTCCTCTTAGTCTGCTTGAGTAGGATTGGCAACCTGCAATTTTGTTGTGTTGGAGAAAGTTTGAAATTTTATAGTGAAAAGATGGTATGATAGATTGGCAGTGTCTGAAATGCTTGAGGAGAGTGAAGTAGAATTAGAGATACTACTATCTTCTATCATCTGCTCTGGTTGTTCTAACCCCAGGGGTGGGACCTGGGCATTGGCTTTCTTTTTTTTTTTTTCCTTTGTAGTGTGAAGATTTTTAAATGTGTACAAAAGAGAGAGTAGTGTAATGAACCTGTACATTAGCCATCCCAATCATTATCAACTATCAATATTTTTGCCTGTGTTCCCCTACCCACTTGCCCCATCCCTGTGTCACTTTGAAGTGTGTTAAGTGTATGGTGTTATCTATACCTATTTCAGTATGTATCTCTAAAAGGCAAGGACTCTCACTTTTAAATATGAACACAAGAGCATCATCATGCCTTGAAAAAACCAACAAAAATTCCTTGGTGTCCTCAAATACCTAGTCAGTGCTCACCAGTACCCAGGGCACCGTAGCATTCAGATCAAATCTTCATTTCTGAAGCAGCCCTGGAAGCCCACGGAAATGGGAATTTTGATATTGGGAGGACAGCAGGTTGAGCCAGGTGATGTAATCCTGGCTTACCACCATTTCCTTTCTGTGCAGTGCCACCTGTGTGACAAGACGTTTATGAATGCCACCTTCCTCCGGGGCCACATCCAACGCAGGCACACAGGCACAGCAGAAGGCGGTGAGTCCAGGAGGCCCTCCTGGGATGGTCACAGAGTCTGGGCTGGTCTGCAGTGGGTGTGGGGCATGTAGACCATCACAGCTGTCCTCAGACCTTATCCAGTAAAGAAGGGGATGATCTCACCATCTACTGTAGGGTGGTGGGGGACCCATCCCATGTGGGCCTGGAAGGGTTTCTGACCATGTGTGTAGAGAAGAAGGGAGTCAGATAGGTAAGTTCTGGTGTTAGCTCTATTCCTTTCTATGATGTGACCACAGTCAATGCACCCCCTCTGAGTCTCAGTGGCTTTTGCTGTGAATGGGGCAGTCAAATGGCATGACTCTGAAGGGTCCTCACCTTACATTCTCCTATGAATCTGCTATTTTTTGATGCTAACTAGGAAGGGGTTTAAGTGGGGTTAATGAGCAGTTAGACCAGGTCTTTGACATTTTGTATGTACATGAGCTAACTATGACTTAATCACTTTAATTTTACCGTTTCAAATTCCAAAACAAGTAGAGAGACTGTATGTTCCCCCATAAAGAGATTTACATTCTTTATATCTACATTTGTGGTTCATAAGAAATAGCTATTAACACAAAAAATAAATATAAATATGAAAATATAAATCATATAAATATAAAAATCTCATTAAATAAAACTTTTTTCTTATTGTTTTCATTTTAATTTCCTTTTCAAAGAGCAGACTTAGAGTTTTAAAACAGCACCATTTACTTAATTGTTATGCATTTATTATATATCTAATTCTTCGTGGCTCTGTATTAGAGACTGCTAAAGAAAAACAGATTTTCTACTTCTTTTTTTAAAGATTTTATTTATTTATTTGACAGACAGAGCTCACAACTAGGCAGAGAGGCAGGCAGAGGGCGGGGAGAAGCAGACTCTCTGCTGAGCAGAGAGCCCGATGCGGGGCTTGATCCCAGGACCTTGGGATCATGACCTGAGCCAAAGGCAGAGGCTTTAACCCACTGAGCCACCCAGGCGCCCCCAGATTTTCTTCTTCTTAAATGAGTTTTTCTGATAAAAAGACATGTCTTTGAAGAGATATTTGTATACCGATGTTCATAGCAGCATTATTCACAGTGGCTAAGATGTCGGAGTACCCAATGTCCATAGACAGATGATTAGATAAACAAAATGTGGTATATACATGCAAGGGAATATGATTCAGCCTTAAAAAGGAAATTATGTAACATGTTACAACATGAATGAACCTTGAGGATATTATGGTAAGTGAAGTTAGTCTCAAAAGGACAAATTCTGTGTGATTCTACTGATACAAGACAAGGTACCTAGAGTCATCAAATTTATAGAAACAGAAAGTAAAGTGATGGTTGTGGGGGACCGGAGGGGGTCCATGGGAGTTATTTAAAGCATATAGAGTTTTTGTTTTACAAGAATGTAAAGAGTTATGGAAGTGGATGGTGGTGATGGTTGCACAGAATTATGAATTATGAATGCATTTAACACCATTGAACTGTACATTTAAAAATGGTTAAATGCTGAATTTTATAGTATATATATTTTACCACAATAA
Organism: Mustela nivalis; assembly: GCF_964662115.1. Lineage (NCBI taxonomy): Eukaryota > Metazoa > Chordata > Mammalia > Carnivora > Mustelidae > Mustela > Mustela nivalis. The sequence continues at coordinate 122,652,355 of NC_139020.1, forward strand.
AAAGCTGGGAAAAATGTCTTTGACCTGGAAAAATTTTTTAAAATTTAATTTATCTTTTTAAAATGTTTGTTGATTTTTAAAAAGATTTATTTATTTATTTATGTGCCAGAGATAGAGAGAGAGCACACAAGTGGCGGGAGCAGAGGCAGAGGGAGAAACAGGCTTCCCACTGAGCAAGGAGCCTGGTGTGGAACTCAATCCCAGGACTCTGGGATCATGACCCGAGCTGAAGGCAGAAGCTTAATTGGCTGAGCTACCCAGGTGTCCCTTGACCTGGAAAATTTAAATACAGAAGTGTAGAAAAGAGAAAATAAAAACCATGGACAGTATCAGCTAGTTAATATTTTGGTTTGTTCTATGTCATTATTTTTCTGTGTACATATATAATCCTATACTATGCAGTTTTAACTGTTGCTTATCTTCAATTAAGAATATATTACATTTTCGGGGCACCTGGGTGGCTCAGTGAGTTAAGCCACTGCCTTTGGCTCAGGTCATGATCTCAGAGTCCTGGGATCGAGTCCCGCATCGGGCTCTCTGCTCAGCAGAGAGCCTGCTTTCCTCTCTCTCTCTGCCTGCCTCTCCATCTACTTGTGATTTCTCTCTGTCAAATAAATAAATAAAATCTTTAAAAAAAAAAAAGAATATATTACATTTTCAATGTCATTCAGTCATCTTGGAAAATATGATTTTTAATGGCTGCATAGTATCCCATCCTCTGATTATCATAATTTATTTCACGATTAAATTACTTTGTACTTTATATGGGTTACTCATAAATTTCCCTTTTGGGGGCGCCTGGGTGGCTCAGTGGGTTGAGCCGCTGCCTTCAGCTCAGGTCATGATCTCAGGGTCCTGGGATCGAGTCCCGCATTGGGCTCTCTGCTCAGCGGGGAGCCTGCTTCCCTCTCTCTCTCTCTGCCTGCCTCTCTGACTACTTGTGATTTCTCTCTGTCAAATAAATAAATAAAATCTTTAAAAAAAATAAATTTCCCTTTTGGAAATCATATGATGATCAACATTCCCCTATATAAATCTTTGTGCATATTCCTTGTTATTTTCTTAAGGTTAAGTGCTGAAGGAGAGGGAAAGTATGTTCTTAAGGCAACTTTTGCTAAATTAATGTTCATGATCTTTTTATTCTCAGGCAGCTGGCTTTTCAGATACCCCTGTTCTTCTTTTTCATACTATCTCAAATCACTTTGTTAACCCAAATTAATTTTCACTACATCTAAAAATTGCTTGTTTCCAAAAAGTCCAATCTGGGGAAAACCATATCTCATTTCAGAGACAGACTTAGAGTTTTAATAATGATGCCATCTATCTAATAGGAGCTAAAGGTACTTTGAAAAGTAACAAATGTTCAAGTACTATTGGTGTCTTTTTCATTAACCTGTAACTCTTGGTTTATAAGTATGTGGTTTAGTTAGAATGTTCTCTTACAATTCATTCTTTTTTATTAATCTTAGAAAAGTTAAAGCATCCATGCACTTGAAGCAATCTTGGCTGAAATTTTCCTTCATAATACATGCTGCTTTTTTTTTTTTCATTTGAAACTTAATACTTTGCTGTGTTTCTGAACAAAGTGAACTTCAAACTACAATTATCTTCACTATGTTCAACTCCTCTCTGATGGCTGTCAGGACCCATTGATATGTTTTTTTTGTATCAATAATCACTGTGCACGTACTATTTCGTATTCTGCTTCTGTTACTCTACTGATCTCGTGTTTACATATGCATGAGTCAGGACTGCCCAAATAGTTATTTTCAATGGCAATCATAGTTCACGTTTATGGAGCTGTCAGGCCAGGCAGTATGCTAAGCACTTTGCACTATCACATTTCATCCTCACAACAACCCATCTGAGCTGGGTGCTGTTATCTTCATTTTCCAACTTGGGAAAACTGAGGGTCGGGGAGGTTAAGTCACTTGCCCCTGGTCAGTGTCCAATGGAAGTGGCAGAACTGGTCTCAGCCTGAGGTGTGGCTGATTGCGTAGGCGAGGAACGGTGCTCCACTCACTTTTTCACTGAAACTGGCCACCCTTTTCGTGGACCCCACAGAGAAGCAGAAGAAGCCGGAACAGCCAGTGGAGGAGGTGTTGGAAGAGCTTCGGGCCAAGCTAAAATGGACCCAAGGAGAGCTGGAAGCCCAGAGGGAGGCGGAGAGGCAGCGGCAGCTGCAGGTGGGCATGGAGAGGAGGCACCGGGGAGAGCTGCTTGTGGACTACCCAGGAGACCCATGGGGCACCTGTCTCCCACAGGACCAGAAGTCTGGCTGGTTTTTTGCTGCTGGGAGTTGGCACCAGGGTGGCATCTTCCTGAGTGTGGCAAATGATTTTAGGTTGTCTGGGAAGGAAAACTCAATTATTTTTCCAGATCTGTACGACCAAATGTAAAGCGGAGAATTTCACTTTCCTGCCTTTTCTGGCACCCTGTGAGGGCATTTGGACCAGAATGTTAGCTTCTTACTTTACCTGGCTGGTTCGCTTTTTTGAGAACAAAGACTGGATAAACTCCAAAGTCCAGTTTCAGGGATGCACTTAGTAGATAATTGTAGAATGAAGATATGTAAACTTGCCTCACTCCTTCCTTCATGTAGTCATTCTTCATTCATTTCCTCATTTTATCATTCCTCGTTTATCGAGCGTCAACTATGCCTCGAACAAAGAGAGAGAAAAGACAGGGTCCCTATCCTCAAGGGTCTTTACAGTTCAGATAAGACTTGTCCTGCTCCATGACCAAACGATGGGGACTGTGGTAATGAATGTTCTTTGGGTCTCCATAGTGACTTGCCCAGACAAGGAGCCCTAGCATTTTCTCAATCAATATTTGCCATAATGTGGAATTAATGAGTCTATTGTTCTTGCTTTTCTTTCCAGGAAGCAGAGATCACCCGTCAGAAGGAAATAGAAGCTAAGAAAGAATTTGATGAATGGAAAGAAAAAGAGCGGGCCAAGCTATATGAGGAAATAGACAAGCTAAAAAAATTATTTTGGGATGAATTTAAAAGTGTTGCCAGCCATAACTCTGTGCTAGAAGAGGTACCAACACAAAAGCATTGAAAGTTCTTTTGCTAAAAAGCTGTTTATTCTCAAAATTTATTTCTTAGTTTGTACTAGTTTTATTTCATCTGCCATTTGGGCTAATATAATGTGAGGCCGGGTAACAGAGGCCGGTGCCAGGAATCGAATCCCTGTTCTGTCACATATTGGCTGTGTGACCTTAGGTGAGTTACTTAACCTTCTTGTGCCTCAGTTTCTTTTCTGTAAGATAGGCTGCTGAAAGGGCTACATTAGCACATAGACAGCACTTAACATTGTCTGGTATGTAGTAAGAACTTCCCAGACATTATCTTTATTTTTGCAAAGGGCTGTCTTTCATCACTGGACAAGCGATGAGGCGGAATTTAAATGAATGCAATTTTCTCCCAGCAAATTGTGAGTTGAGTGCTGCTTACCTGCCAGGCATTCTGCTGGGGTCTGTGGAGATCACACATAATAATAAGATTTACTGACTGTAGTTACTGGTTTCCAGCTCCTGTATGGGTCACTTTATATATAGACATTAACTTTTAATCCTCACAACAACAAAACAACCATAACATTCTCAAAGTAGGTACAATATCCGTTTACTTATTTCTTTTTTAAAGTTCCTTAAAAGAAAGCTATTATCATTCCTCCTTTGCAGGAGAAGACATTGAGGCCCCATGTTATGGGGTCACACAGCTACTAAGAGGTAGACCTGGGATTTGAACTTGACTTATGAAACTTCAAAGCCTCTGCTCTTCTACTGGGTCTACTGTCAGGTTTCTTCAGGAAAACCTTATTGTAGGTTATTATCCCTGGACTGTATCTTCCCATATAAGCCTGTATGACTGTATGGCTGAAAATGTTTTGAGGAGAAATATGTTCAGAATATATTTAGCTCTAATTATTGGTCCTGCTAGCATCAAGGAGAATATATATATATATATATATATTTTTTTTTTGTTTGTTTGTTTGTTTCTGTTTTTGTTTTTGAAAATGAACTGTCTGATCGCATTTCTCACAATCATTCTATGTTTTGCTAAAGAAACACCTGGACAACTTTTCCAGGAGGAGATCGTTATAGGTTATGCGTGGGATCTTGGGTGGTCCATCATCTCAATCTGAGATGGGAAGTCATGGATGGGGAAGGCTTGGGGTTGAGATGATGTGTGTGTGTGTGTGTGTGTGTGTGTGTGTGTGTGTGTGTTTATCTCTAGTGACCCAAGTCCTCCCATCCTAAATGTTCCCGCATGTGGTCAGGGATGATTTGTGGGCGACAAGATGCCACTCTACCCCATGGAGCTCATGCTCTTACCAACTCTGTGCTCATCATTCCTGAGCTCACCCACACCCCTGCTGACTCCCATTCCTCCCCCAACATGGTGTTAGCTGACTAGACATTTGATAGATAGGTATTGGTTTGAATTTGGAGTTATTGTTCAGAAACCACCTCAGAGGGTTCCTTCAGTTCAGAAATTTGAAGTTTTGATAAATAAGGACATAATTCTTACCGTCCATGGTTTCTTTTTAACTTGGATCACATTTTCCTAAACCAGAACATCATTTTTTTGGTCTTTCCTCTATAGGATTGCTTATGCTATGTTTTTGTGTCCGTATGTCGCCCCCATCTCCTCTCAAGTGACATTTTATTATAGGAACCAAACTGGATACACACATCTCAGTGTATTTGGATAATTATTTTGTTAGTTTTTCTTCTTATTTGGGGGAGAAAAAGATAAGATTTCATTTACCATGGGAATAAATAACACAGTAAAACTGTCTGTCTCATTACACAAGAAAAGATTCCCCTTGGTGTTAGGAGGGCCAATGAAAGAGAAATACTTCTTGAAGATGTTTCTCCTCAAAATTTTCTCTTTGATACCAAGGCCTGTGAGCTTACTTTGGCTAAGTTGCCTGATTGCAGAGAGAACTTGAGAGATGATGTAGGGTAAATCCAGCTGCCAAAGGAGTCCCTAGTTGAATGGAAATTGCCATGAAGGTTTGTGATGCCGAGAAATCCTGCTCTCTGGTTGTCTAAACATCGGTGTGAAGACAGTAATGACACATCAGAAGCTGAGGGTTGCACATACACTTGAAAAAGCATTTTACTCTATGATAATACTCAATTAGAAATGGTTAAGATTTTACCTGATACTGCTTTAGCAGTCTAGAAGAGTTGAAGAATGGTAAGTTAAACTCAGGGACGTGCAGTTCTTTAAAGCTTTAATGGGGGGGCTTGTGAGTTTGGTATGGTAATAGAGATGGAGATAATTTGCTTTTGTGACTGCAGAAGTGGTATGTTTAAAAGTGTAACCACAGGTGGCAAGGCCTGTTCTCTTGGATCCCCCTTTCTGTGCCTTTTCCTTCAGATTACACACTGCACGCTCAGGAATCACTAGGTATTGGTGACACCACTCCAAGCCAGGCAAAGCCAGGCCTTCTTGGTGACAGCCAGCAGTTTTTGATGGGAAGAGGGACAGGAGTGTTCAGGGAATGGTCGGTCCAGAGTGCATGAGACCCTCCCAAAGCCTCTAAGAGTCTAATTCTCTTCAGCGTATTCAAGACTGAGGAGGAAATGGGGGCAGAAATGTCTGGTGAGCTTTGGGCTTTGGGGACAGTTGAATTTCAGTGCAGTTGAAATTCTGCTCTTGAATTCTTTTTGTCCATGGGCTCCTGCTTCTCCTGCGTAAGCACTGAGCTCTTAGGGGAACCCTCGTGGAGGGGAATGCAGACTTGTGTGAATATATATAGGCACATAGATGTCCGGTGAAGACAAGCTGGAGTTTGTGGTGGGATGTGGTGGGCCCTTCTGACCGTATAAAAGACAACATCAAGATTAGATCTTCATCTGAATAAAATTGGGCCCTGACTTTTCAGAAACTGCAGGTGCTGCAGTCCTACAGTGTGGTGGAGTCCAATCTCGGGTCACTGCGGGATGAGGAGTCTGAGGAGCGACTCAGGCAGACTCAGGAGCTCCAGGTCCTGAGAGAGAAGATGGATATTCAGGTGAGCTGAGGGCTCTTGCCCTTTTCCCCACAGCCAGCCATATTGTTTTCAACAAAGTCTCTCAGTTTTGCTCTTGGCTTTATGGAAGTTGGAAGACATTAGGTTTTTGTTTTGTTTTGTTTCTGTTTTTTTTAACCTTTAAAATGTTTGAATTCATGCACAGTAAGAAAATTTTACATTTTACATATACATATATGTGCACATATGCAGATAGACCTATGTTGATGTGTTCATGTATGTACAAATAAAATGGAAATATATTTTATACAAAATAATATTTATCTTCTCTATGCATTATGCAGTTTGATATTTTCTATTTTATTATTATTATTATTATATTATGTTCAGTTAGCCATTGTATAGTACATCATTAGTTTTTGATGCATTGTTCAGTGATTCATTAGTGGCTTATAACACCCAGTGCTCGTCACAGCACATGCCCTCCTTAATACCCATCACACAGTTACCCCCCCTCCCTCCTCCCCCCTGAAACCCTCGGGTTGTTTCCTGGGGTCCACAGTCTCTCATGGTTCATCTCCCTCTCTGATTTCTCCCACTTTGGATTTCCTTCCTTTCCCCTGTGGTCCTCTATGCTATTGCTTATGTTCCATATATGAGTGAAACCACATGATAATTGTCTTTCTCTGCTTGACTTACTTCACTTAACATAATTGTCTCCAGTTCCATCCATGTTGATGCAAAAGTTGGGCATTCATCCTTTCTGATGGCTGAGTAGTATTCCACTGTGTATATGGATTACATCTTTTTTATCCATTTGTCTGTTGAAGGGCATCCCAGCTCCTTCCACAGTTTGGGTATTGTGGACATTGCTCCTGTAAACAATGGGGTGCATATGCCCCCTTTTTTCACTACATCTATATATTTGGGGTAAATATTCCGTAGTGCAATTGCTGGGTCATAGGGTAGCTCTATTTTCAACTTTTTGAGGAACCTCCATGCTGTTTTCCAGTGGCTGCACGAGCTTGCATTCCTACCAACAGTGTAGGAGGTTTCCCTTTCTCCACATTCTCATCAACAGTTGTTTCCTGTCTTGTTAATTTTTGCCATTCTGACTGGTGTAAGGTAGTATCTCATTGTGGTTTTGATTCATATTTCCCTGATGGCTAATGATGTTGAGCATTTTTTCATGTGGAAGACATCAGGTTTTACCTTTGCAGACCTTCTGCCGATACATGAAAGCATGGGATCAGATTCTTAGGGTTCTCAGGTGAGGCTGGTATACACATGGGGGCAATATCAGGTTTGCTTGGCATCTTTTCAAAATACATACAGTTATGTCCCTTACTGGGTACCTTCACCCTCATTTTGGTTCCAACCCAGTTGAAAACAACTCTAAGGAAGTGTGACAGTCTCCTGTTTTGAAGGCATTTCCAGTGGATCTTGTTGGTGATGGTAAATATCCAACAACCACTCTCTGGACCGAAAAAAGCTTTAATTTGTAGCAGTTGCCATTGTCCATGGTGTAAGTTTTCCCACCCAGGCCGATTTCATGCTGCCGCTGGGAGGCCCCTGGGTGTGGAGTTGGAGAGGCTGGCACCCAGTCTGCTTTCTTGAGGCTGCAGGAGGTGGCTCCGGCCACCACTGGAGGAATCTTACAACGGTCCAGCTACATTTGGTCTGTGTCACTGATTGCTCCAGGACAAGGAAGGACCTGATCACTCTATCAGATTGTGCTTCTGCTTCTGCTTGCTAAGATTGTTAAGAAAGAGTTTAAAGTCTAACTGAGATTGGTAAATTGTTTTTACTACTTGATGTTTTACAGGTTTCACTTTAAGAAATGACCTCTGTTCTCTTCATTTGCCTCCTTGTCTATGGATTTCCTTACCAATTTGAGAGTTTCTATGATATATGGAACTTAACCCAAACTTTTCTTGCTCTTGTGGTTATTTAATTTTTAAAAATGATTTTATTTACATACTTGTCAGAGAGAGAGAGAGAGAGAGTGCATAAGCAGGGAGAGCAGCAGGCAGAGGGAGAAGCAGGCTCCCTGCTGAGCTGGGAGCCTAATGCTGGACTCAATCCCTGGACCTTGGGATCATGGCATGAGCCAAAGGCAGATGCTTAACCGACTGAGTCACCCAGGCGTCCTTGTTCTTGTGGTTGTTTCCCCCACAATATTGTGCCTCCAGTTTTGTTGGCCATATGAAATTAATAATGTTTATGTGGTCAAAATGATCAAATTATCAATGTTTTGTATATGGCCTCTCAGAGGTTTAAAAAGAAAATGTTTCTGTGTTTCCTTTAAGGCTTTATTTATTTATTTATTTATTCCTTCATTCATACGTCCCTCTTTATTAAGGTATGATTGGCATGTAAGAAGTTGTGCATATTTGGTGTACATGACTCAGTGAGTTTGGGAATAAGTATTTACCTTTGAAACCATCACCACATCAGGGCACAGTCATATCTATCACCTCCCAAAGTTTCTTCCCACCCTCTTTATTATTATTATTATTTTATTTGTGTGTGTGGTGATAACACAACATAAGATCTACCTTCTTAGCTAATTTTAAATATACAACATATCTTGTAGAACAAACCTTGTACCCTTTGACCATAACCTTCCCACTTTCTCCTCATCTTAACCCCTGGCAACTACCATTCTCTCTCTGTTTCTATGAGTTTTAGATTCCACAAGTAAGTGAGATCATACAGTGTTTGTCATTCTTATCTGGTTTATTTCACATAGTGTAACGTCCTCTAAGTTCATTCATGTTGATGCAGGATTTCCTTCTTTTTTAAGACTGAATAGTATTCCAGTGTATGTATGTACCATGTTTGCTTTATTATTCATCTATCAGTGGATTATTAGGTTTCCCTGTTTTGGCTATTGTGAATAATGCTGCAATGGACATGGGAGGGTATCTCTTTGAGATCCTGATTTCAGTTTTTTTGCGTCAGTATCAAGAAGTGGGGTTGTTGGATTACATGTTAGTTCTGTTTTTAATTCTTAAAAAATTTTTATTTATTTATTTATTTGTTTGAGAAAGAGAGAGAGGGCATTTGCAAGAGAGGGGAGGTGCAGGGGAAGAGGTACAAACAGACTGTACTCAGAGCACAGAGCCCGTTGTGGAGCTCATCTCATGACCCTGAGCTGAAATCAAAAGTCAAATGCTTAACTGACTGAGCCACTGAGGCACCCTTAAATTTTTTTTTTAATAACAGAAAAACAAACAAGTTTATTAACAAATACATTTCATGTCTACCTGGGAGATACCAGGGGAAATGAGTAAGTCTATTTTTAATTTTTGAGGTACTTCCACTCTGTTTTTCATAATAACTACACCAATTTATATTCCCTCCAGTAGTGTATGAGGATCCTCTTTTCTTCACATCCTCACCAACACTTGTTTTATATATCTATCTATCTACCTATATCTATTTTAATAATAGCCATCTTGCAGGTGTAAGGTGTGGTATCTCATTGTGGTTTTATTTACATTTTTGTGCTCACTAATGTCTAATGTTGTAGGCCTTCTTTGGGGAAATGTCTATTCAGACTCTTTGTCTATTAATTTTTTTTTTCTTTTTGTACTGAGGTATAGAAGTTCCTTATATTTTGGATGTGAGCTCCCTATCAGATACGTGGTTTGCAAAATATTTTTTCACATTCCATAGGTGGTTCTCCTTTTGCGTGGAATGTTCTGTATATGTCTGTCTTGCCCATTTGGTATATACTGACATTCGAGTCTAGTGTTCCCTTTTGGTTTTCTGCATGGATGATCTTTCCGTTGTTGAAAGTGGGCCATTGAAGCCTCATACTCTTACTGTATTGCTATTTCTCCCCTCAGTTGTATTAATATTTGCTTTATATGTTTAGGTGCTCTGATTTTGGATGCTTCTATATTTACAATTGTTATATTGATGAATTAACCACTTTATCATTATATAGTGACTATTCTCTTGTAACAGTTTTTTACTTAAAGCCTTTGACAGAGTTATAGCTATCCCATTCTCCTGGTTGTGGTTTGCATGAAATATCTTTTCCTATCCCTTCAGTTTCAGCCTATGTGTGTCCTTGAGATGAATCTCTTGTAGGCAGCCTACAGCTGGATCTTATTTTTCTAATCCATTCAGTCACTCTGTGTCTTTTGATTGGAGGACTTGGTCCATTTAAATTTAAAGTAATTAATGGTGAGTAAGGACTTACTATTGCCATTTTGTTAATTGTTTTCAGACTGTTTTGTAGTTACTTTGTTCCTTTCCTCCTCTCTTGCTGCCTTCCATTTTGATGTGATGGTTTTATTTTGTAATGGTATGCGTTGATTCCTTCACTTTTTGCATATTTGCTATAGGTTTTTTGTGGTTAGTGTGAGATTTACATAAACCATCTTATAGTACAGCAGTCTATTTTAAGCTGATAATAACTTAATATTGGTTGCAGGTAAATACTTCTCCTCTTACACCTCCTGGTGTCTACAAACCAGCCAGTCGGATCTGTGGATGGTTGTTGAGATCCCCATGCTGGGCGCCACAGGCTGATTTGGCTCTGCCCTGTCCCCCAGTTCTGAGGGCGGGGGAAAGAAGTGGGCCTCCTGGGCAGCACCCCATGAGGCTGGGGCGGTGGGTGCTCACTTGCTGTCACTTTCCTTCATAGGAAAAATTGCAGGCTGAGGGGGTGTCTCTTTAGGCATCAAACTGTGCCTCCTTGGGGAGAGCTGAGGCAGGTAAAGTGAAACTTCTCTGGACTGCATCTATTCTCAGGTTTATTTTTTATTTTTTATTTTTTTTTGTTTTCCTCTTTTGAAGTGTCAGAAACTCTCAGCTGGGTTCCTGGGCTCCCACAGAGGAATCCGCACCTGTGGGTGATTTGAGAGCTGGAATTTCTTATGGTACCGTTTTACTAATATCACTTCCAATTTTTAAGTTTAAATCTTTGACCCACCTAAAATTTATTTTGGTTTAAGATATGAAATAAAGATTCAAGTTCATATATTTTTTTCCAGGTAGTTAACCACCTGTTTGAACTCCATTTGTCAATAATCTATTTCCCCCATAGTAAGATTCTATCCCCCACTACCCCCCAGTCTTTGTCTGGGCTTTCTGTTCTTTTTACTACTCTGCCTAATCATGGGCCAGCACTTTTTAATTCCTGTAGCTTTGTAGTACATTCTGATATCCAGAGTCCTGTTTATCTTTTTCAGAAAGCAGAATGGAAGAGAAAAATGAAGGAACTTCAGGGAAAGCATGCAGCTCAGAAGCAAGAGGTAACTCTGGGTGGTCAGGGGGAGCTGGGTTTCCTGAAACCTCCTCTTACCCTACGGCACACCCATCCTCTATCACTAGCCCCCTCAAACTGACCAGTATTTGGTTGCTGATGGTGTTCCTGGTGGCTGACCCCAATCAATCCCCAGAAGGGGTCAGCCACCCAAACAGCAGCCTCCCTGGCCCAGAGTCAGGGCCTCTGGGACTTGTCTTCTGTGGTCCCCTATGCAGGGACCCCTTCAGGCCATCCACAGAGACCAGGCCTGGAAACCTTAGATGCATTGTCTGGTCATTTCATGTTTGCGCTCTTCCTTGAAACCCCACCCAGGAGAGAACCTCAGCCATCATTCAAGGGGAGCCCACATGGAAAGGGTCAAATACTGAGATCGGGGAATAGGGAGCAGCAGGCCTCAGGATGAGAAAACAGCTCCTATGAAAATGCCCCTGAGGAGGAAGCAAGTTGAGGAGGAAGCTGGTTATCAGAAGCTCCAGGTACTACCTACAGAAAGCCCAGAAGAGGCAGGTGCTCAGATCAGAGGCCAGCACTCCCATTTCCAGTAATTCCCATCTGATGGGTTTTTTAAAAAAGATTTTATTTGTCTATTTAACAGAGAAATCACAAGCAGACAGAGAGGCAGGCAGAGAGGGAGAGAGGGGAAAGCAAACTCCTGGCCGAACAGAGAGCCCAATGTGGGACTTGATCCCAGGATCCTGGGATCATGACCTGAGCTGAAGACAGAGGCTTTAACCCACTGAGCCACCCAGGAGCCCCGACCATCTGATGGTTTTATTTTATTTGAAACATCTTCAGATGGGAAATACGGTTTAATTTATTCCAAAAGTGGAAGAAACATATGAAGGCACACTCAGTACAATGTCTTTGTCTAAAGGCTGGCATTGAAATATATGGAGGTTCACTTCCACCCCAACTCTGTCTACCTGCCCCCATCACCCACCCCGTGGCTGTCTGTCCACTTGTACTGCTTTCTTGGGTGTTTTTCTAGAGTATCTTTATGCAAATAGAAAGAGTTTCATCTTCTATCTACTCTTACAACAGCACGGGACAGTATTTTCTTCACCTTCCGGTTTTTCCCTAAAAACACTATTGGATGACTCATGAATGGCCTCTGGTTATCTGACTGTCCTTCCGTGGGTGGTCATGCTGGACAGAAAGCCTGTTTGCCCTGATTGTAGGGGTCTGTATCCAATTCTCACTTCCCCTCAAGCACAGCTTGGAAATATGCCCAAACTGGAAAGTAGTCCATCCTGTTAGAAGCTACCTGCCCAGGTCTGGAAGCCCCCACCCCACTTCAGGTGAAACTGCAGCCAGCATGTGCCTCCAGGAGCAGGCCCTGCAGCTCCCGGGCACTCCGAGGTTGCTGCGACACCTGACTGACTGAGTCCCCTGTGCCCACCAGCTGCAGGAGCAGAACGAGATGCTCCGGGCCTCCCTGTCTCAGGATCAGAGGAAAGCAGCTGCCCGGTCCCAGCGCCAGATCAGTGCTCTCCGCGCCCAGCTCCAGGAACAAGCCAGGCTCATTGCCTCCCAGGAGGAGATGGTAGGTCTGTCCCTCCTCCTTGCCAGGCCCTGGGGCCCCTAGGCCTCTTCTCTGTGAGGATCTCCTTTGATTCTCCGGACTCACTGGCAGTGGTCTCATTAACGAGGCTCTCTCAGGAGAGAAAAGAATGATGAAGCTGCGGCTGTCTCTTTCCAGGCTGAAGATAGCCCTGTTGTCCGGAGGGCCTGAGCTAAGTTCACACTAACACCAGACACTGTCTAAAGGCTGGCACCTGCTTGATACTTGGTATATTACTTCATTTAAACCTCACTGCTGCCCTTCAAGGCAGACATTGGCTTCCTCCCATCTTCCTTTGACAGATGATGGAACAGGCTGGAGAAGCAGGTGCCTCCCTCAAGTCCACAGAGCATACCCTATAAGAGCCAGTGTGGGGATTCAGCCCTGGCCAGGCAGTGCACTGCAAAACTTGGGCTCTTTTCATTGTGTTCTCAGACATCTTTTCCTGGTCAAAACACTTGTCCTAAATTAATGGACGCTGAAGATGTTGTCACACAAATTAGTATGGTGTGACATAGCACCTCTCTCCTAGAGCTGACCCCTTGACCTACTGCTAACTCTCTGCCCAGTCTGGGCTCAGCTCCCCCTTTTGAGTTGCAAGTCAGGGGACAGGTGTCTCTGCCATCAGAGGGGCCCCTCTGTGGCTTCAGGGCCTTGCCTTGCTTCTGAAACCCCCTCCACACAGATTCTCTGAGCAGAGCACCTCCTGTCACTATCTAGTTCAGTCTTCTTGTTCCCACTCCTTGGTTTTTGTGTTTTCAGTTCTCCCAGCTGTACTTCACTCGGGTAATGGATCTGACCCTCTCTTCTGCTTTTCATTTTACTGGGCCTCCCGCCACTTAGCTCTTCACTGCTCTGGCCACCTCAGGTCCAGTCTGGAAATTTCTTCCTTCTGTTACCCAGGACTCCTGTTTGCAGATATTTCACTAGGGAGCCCATTGGCTAAACCTGGATTTAGAATAGATCGGTAGGGGTTTATTTGTATTGTAACATCAAAAGAGGTGACAGTTGATGGCCTTGATTTAGCAGCAAAATTATGTCATTGAAAATCCAAACTCAGTTTTTCTTTTTTATCATCCTCAGTGGGTTGACTTTTGTTTTCATGTTTGACCCTTATCATTACAAGATGGCTGCCATAGCCCCAACCATCACAAGCATATTCAGTAGAAGAAGTTGATGAAAAGGCCCCTTCCTCAGACTTTTGCTTATATTTTATTGGTCAGAGCTGTATTACATGGGCAACCGTAGCTGCAAGGAAGGTTAGAAGGCAAATAATTAGTTTTAGAGTCTCTAGAATAGAGGTAGGCAAAGAAAGAAGTGGTTGGAAATTGGCATTGGATGTGTCATTCATCAGTAGATAATAAAAAACAACTGAAGCTTAAGCAGAAGAGGAAATTTGTCTTAAGGATAGACAGGGTGTCTCAGAAAGTTCAAGGCAGGAGAGCAGCTGAGTCTGGGATTAACTAGAACGAGAGACATGAATGTGGTCAGGAGTTTTCCTTTGCTGTGTGTCTCTGTCCTTTTCTCTAGATCTGCTTAAACTTGTTCCTTTTATTCTGAAGATCAGCTTTTACATCATACCTACCCCATATGGCAATACAAATAAACAAGCAGCAAACAAACAAACAAACCCCAAACCAGTTGGCTGCCACTGGCTCTTGACTTCACATGTTTCCAATTCAGAGTTCTCTGCCCCAACCTAGACACTTGGCTATGGTTGTGGTATGCGGTCACGTTGTCACAGATGGCTGTCCCATGTGCAACTGTGTGGAAGGAGGATGAAGAGGCACCTTCTGGAAAAGGGAGGGCTCAGCAGTTTAATGACTGTCCAGCTCATGCCTCCTTCCGCCCAGGGGGCCCTCAGCTCATGTCCCCATGGTGGGGGGAGCCTGCCTCACCCTGGTTGTCCACCAAGTGTACCAGCAGTATTGCTGTATGCCTGTCCCACTCCACTCATGTGGGGCTCCTGCCTTTCAAATCACAGTCCCTCTCTGAAGAGGAGCATTCTTGCCTCCCCATCCTGGATGCTGCTGTTCAACCTCAGTGCCACCACCCCCCTTACATATGGATGGCAGGAGGCATACTGGGGGGTTGGGGCAGCGTTCTCCCAGTTCCTTCTAGTTCCCAGTGGGGGATATGGAAACTGACTGTCCCTTCTTTATGGTGCTGGGCAGGCCTACGGCACAGAGCAGGGTTCCCGGCTGCCTGTTCTGTTCTGTATCTTTGCAGATCCAGACCATGTCTCTCAGGAAGGAGGAGGGTAAGTTCTCATGGGGTGTTTTCTAATAGTCTTGGCCTGTTCTCTCTCCTGTCCCCCACCAGTCAGTTTATAGAATGAGGGGGTGGCAGTGAGAGCAGCTCCTGGGTCATGGGGTGTCAGGCTCGCTGGCTGGGTGAGGGAGGGCAAGAAGAGATCTGCTTCTGGGACAGACAGATGGATTCTGGCCTGGCCTGGTCTTCTCTGTGGGGTAGTGGAGACCCAGGGAGCAGTAGGATCCTGCGGGCAGTGACTGATGGAGCTTTTCACGAAAAGATTCTAATTCCTCATGCCTAGGGTTCGAGCCATCAACTTTGACCTTCCTCTCAGGGTGTAGCAAGTTGAATATGAATGTGGCCTGTCTAGAGTATGTGTAGTCTTCCTCTGGGTACCCTGGTGTGCTGCTGTGTGTTTCTTGTGTGTGTGAGTGTCTCATGGATGCAGGTGCTGGTGTCTAAAGGGAGCCAGTAACACACAGGAGACCGCCCCTGTGTGGAGGACCTTGGCCAGGCCCTTATGAAACCTGGCCCGTTGGACTCCCACTTCTTCTGTCCTGTCTCTTTAGCCACCTTTCTGCCTTTTCTTGCAAACCCACATGCCTGTCCCTAATCCCTGCCTCTAGGTCAGATGTTCCTTCCCCAGCTTGGCCAGCAGGTCAGCTGTGGCCTTGAACGTCCTGAGGGCTGGGGCTGGGATGTGTGTCGCCAAGCACTTTAGATTCATTGTCTCATTAGGTTGTCCCCACTACTTAATGTGGACCCAGCATTATCAGACTCATTTTTTAGATGAGGAGACTGGGGCTTGCTGAGGTTCTGGGACAGCCCCCACCCCCCCGCCCCCACCACGTGGGGTTGTGAAGGACCAGCAAAGGGCAAGCTGGGCTGGGAACTCTGGTCTTTCTGGCTCGAGCTGTCTGTGCTCATGACTGCAACTCCATCCGTCCTGCCTCTCCTGGTGAAGAAGCGACTGGAAGGCTTGCTCTTTCTGGCCCGCAATCATGTTGTGTTCTGCACTTTCCTCCAAGTCAGGGATGGTATCCGGGGCATTGGGGCCACTAACTGTTGGGCTCTCCTCAGGGACCTGCGAGGGCCTGAAGGCTGTGGTCACAGAAGAAGACTCTTCTGAGGAAGGTGAGGCCTGACTCTCTTTCCCCGGTGTCTAATGCAGGAGTCGTCCTGCATTAGATTTGTCCTCCTTGTCCAGTTTGTCTCTCCCTCACTGTGTCTGGCTACCAGAAGCCCGGGAAAGGGAAGTAGGAACATGAGACGAGTACTTTAAGCACCTTGTGTGTGCCAGGCAGGTTGCACACAGGCCTTAAGGTGCAATCTGATGGCTCACTGATGGGGAAGCCCAGAGAGGGCCAGCGACTTGCCTGGAGTCACAGAGCCGGCAGGTAGGCGGAGGCGGGATTCGGAAACTGCCTGGGCTCCCTCTACACAGTCGTGGGCACCTTCAGTCCGTTCGGTGGTGAGTCTGGTATGCAGAGAGAGCTCAAACAGATGATTTAGGGGATGCAAAGAAGAAGTGGAAAAAAAAAAATAGCAGTTTTCCTCTGACTGTGGGAGCTCCTGGGGGAGTTGGGGAGAAGAGCTCCCAGGAGAGATCAGGGAGTGCGCGCAGCTGACCTGCTGACCAGGGCCTGCCCTCTGGAGCTCGGCTCTGATATGACAAAAGTGACCCAACCAATGCACCCAGGAAAGGGTTTTATTTGTGTCACCAAAGAGTTCACCATGGGAATGTTTTTTTTTTAAAGATTTTTTATTTATTTATTTGACAGAGAGGAGGATCACAAGTAGACAGAGAGGCAGGCAGAGAGAGAGGAGGAAGCAGGCTCCCCGCTGAGCAGAGACCCCCGACACGGGCCCGATCCTAGGAACCTGAGACCATGACCTGAGCCGAAGGCAGAGGCCTAACCCACTGAGCCACCCAGGTGTCCCCGGAATTTTTTTTTTTTTTTTTTTAAGAACATTCTTTTTTTTTTTTTTTTTAAAGATTTTATTTATTTATTTGACAGAGAGAGAGAGACACAGCAAGAGAGGGAACACAAGTGGGGGAGTGGGAGAGGGAGAAGCAGGCTCCTCGCTGAGCAGGGAGACTGGTGTGGGGCTCGATCCCAGGATGCTGGGATTCACGACCCAAGCTGAAGGCAGACGCCCAACGGCTGAGCCATCAGGTGCCCCGGAATTTTGTTTTTTAATGTAATATTTCTTCCTTTACTTCTGAGACAGTGATCTATGCTCTTGGAAAAAAAGAAAAAAAAAAGTAAGCAAGCAAGTGAGCAAGCGAGCAAAAGGGTGTGTGTACAGTGAGAAGTATGTCTCCCTCCTGCTGGGCTATCCAGTTTCCACCCAGAGATCACACTGCTATGCTTTCTCATTTATCTTTCCAGAGATATTTGGTGCAGATATAAGCACATATGTGTATGCATTTTTTTCCTTTTTCCCAAATGGGATCATACTATACATACTACTCTGTATTTGGTTACTTTCTCAACAACTTATTTGGGAAATCATTTCCTGTCCCTTTATGTACAGTTGCTTCATTATTTTTGCAGGGCTTTACAGTATTCTGTTGGATGGGTGAACCAAAATTTATTTATCTGTTTATTTATTTAAATATTTTATTTATTTGACAGACAGAGATCATAAGTAGGCAGAGAAGCAGGCAGAGGGAGAGAGAGGAGGAAGCAGGCTTCCCACTGAGCAGAGAGCCCGATGTGGGGCTCAATCCCAGGACCCTGAGATCACGACCTGAGCCAAAGGCAGAGGCTTTAACCCACTGAGCCACCCAGGTGCCCCACCAAAATTTATTTAACTAGTCCTCTACTACTCCCCACCCCCATCCCGTGCACTTAACCTTGGAATTTAGAAGTACAAATTAGAGATGCATGTAACTTTGTTGGGGGAAGCTCTCTACTGAGTAACACAACACGTTACTGGACCTGCTGAGGTCCGTAGAGTGGAGGAACCAAATCCTTCCGCAGAGGCTGCCGATTCATGGAGAGCGGAGCTGAGGAGGGTGCTTTGGCTGACCCTACCCATCCCACTTGTCACACGAAGCTGGGGTCTCCCACACTGATCCACTGTGCTCTACCTCTTTGTATGCTGGCCTGCCTCTTCTAGTCCTGGATCAGCAGGAAAAATACCACTTGGGAACTTGTTAGAAAGGAAAGTTGTCAGATTCTCAGCCTTATCCCACATAAGCAGAGTCAGAAATTCTGGGGTGGGGTCCTGCAGTTTGCAATCTCCGGGCATCCTGATGCTTGTTGGAGCCCCACTGTCACACCAGTGGCTGTCTGCAGCTGACTGCACATTAAGAATCACCCAGGTCACTTGTAACTCTCCGAGGACCCCACCAGCCCCCCACCCCCGACCTTAACAGAACATATAGGAGGTGGGTTCCAGGCATCGTTAGTATTTAAAGCTCCTGGTGATTCTGATGTGTGGCCCTGCTTGGGGCTTATGCCCCAGGGTGGACTTGATGGAGGAGGATCAACCTTGTGGGGGGGCAGCTTGCTAAAACACAGGTTGCTGGGTTCCCAATCCATAATTTTTGACTCAGTAGGGTTGGAGTGGGATCTGCAAATCTGCATTTCTAATAAGTTACCTGGTGGTGCCATCTCTCAGGCTCACAGTTCGGGAACCATTGCTCTAGAACACTTCGTTCTCAGGCTTGGGTGTTAGAAGATCTGAGGTCTAGGGCCTAGCTTCAGAGATTCTGATGTCATTAGTTTGGGATGGGGCCCAGGAGATTCAAATGTGCGGCCACAGTTGACATCATTTTTGAATGTGAGCCCCTTGAGGGTCTTCTTCTGTGCCCCTCAGCACCCCAGTACAGGCTTGTTCATTCTCCATATTACTTATCAGAAAATGTCCACTGAGTGAATCTAAGGGCTGGTCCTGCTCTAAGGGCAGTGTGCACACCCTCCCTCCCACTGCCCACCCCACACTAGACCTGTCTCCTTGGAAGGCCTTTTTGCAGCAATGGCCACATTTTATTGTAATAGCTTATTTTATTATTCTCTGGGTCCACATTTCTCACAGTATGGTCTGTGGCTCACCTCCACCATAATCGTTTAGACAAGTTAAAGTGCAGTTTCCAGGGTCCTTCCCTGGACTTACGGAATCAGACTCTCTGGAGGGTGGGGCCAGGGAATATGCATTTGTAACTCTTGTGGTCCTTCTGTGTACTGCTTTGAAGGGCGAGTCTCTAATCTCTAAAGGCAGTAAGCTTGAAGGGAGTTTATGGTGTCTGTCCCAGTAAGAATTCAATCCCCTGGATGGGAGCAGACGTGGTACAGCAGTAAGTGAGAGTGTCAGTTGGGGCCAGGATCACACAGGGCTGGCAGCCGGCAGGGCCTGGAATCTGCGGTTTACAGTCGCCAACATACAGAAACAGCCTAAGTGTTCATTGATGGATGAATGGATAATGAGGTTGAGGTACATATATATATATAATGGAATATTATTTAGCCATAAAATGGGGGAAAGCCTGCCATTTGTGACAACATGGATGGACTTTGAGGGCATTGTGTGAAATGAACTAAGTCCGAGAAAGACAAATCTGTATCATCTCCTTTATATGTAGAATCAAAACAAACCAAAAAACAAACTCGTAGAAGAAAAGATCATAATTTGTGGTTACCAGAGGTGGTGTAGGGGAGGGGGATTGGAGGAAGGTGGTCAAAAGGTACAAGGTGCCCGTGAGAGCAGAAACGAGTGCCAAGGAGGTCATGGACAGGAGGACCAGAGTTAACACTGCTGGAAGACAGACGGGAAAGCTGCTAAGAGAGTAGACCCCAAGAGGTTTCATCACAAGGGGAAACTTGTTTCATTTTTTTCTTTTGTATCTGTATGAGAGGGCGGGTGTTAACTAAGCTTACTGTGATAATCTCTGAATAAAGTCAAGTCACTATGCTATATACCTTAAATGTATAAGCTGCTCTGTGTCAGTTATGTCTCAATAAAACTGGGTTGGGGGGAGGAATGAAGCTCAGCAACAAGCTGCTGCTAGGGCTCAAGAGCAAGTCCAAAGCCCACAAATCCCAGATTCATCTGAGCAGCACTGAGCCCAGATCTTGGCGGCCCGGACTGGCAGGGGAGGAGAATCCTGCAGGCAGGTATGTGGTCTGAAGCAGTGGGAGCCAGCAGCGGAAACATCCCCAGTGTCTGGGAGGGACACTCAGGTGGGGTCCGTGGCTCTGGGCTCATGGTCTGGTGAGGGCCACGCAGGTGCTATGTGACTTTGAGAATGGAGGTTTTGGGCGGCTAGGCTGACCTTGGTGGATTGTTGTGTGCTGCAGATCTGGAGGACTCCCGAGACGGAAAGCAGAATGTGCTGGCTGCTCTGAGGCGAAACCCCACGCTGCTGAAGCAGTTCAGGCCAATCTTGGAGGACACCCTGGAAGAGAAACTGGAAAGCATGGGGATAAAGAGAGTAAGCGCAGGGGCCACAGCTGCAAGGGCTGCTGCCTACCATTTGGATACGTGGCATTCTTAACCTGGCAAGTGTTTGATTGCTCTTAGCTGTGTAGGCTTCTTCGTCTTACTTGTTCAGCTGGGAAGCCTTTCATATCTGGGAATATAAACAAACCCACATGGCTTCTCCTTACCTCATGGCAGCAGTGTGGTCTCTCTCCTCCGTTTCTAGTGGTTGCTGGGGGTGTCACCCTGTGTCCTGACCTCTCTGTGCTCTCCACTCATGGGCTGCTTTCTTCTGTGCCCATTTATTATTTTTATTTTTATTTATTCATTTGAGAGAGAATGAGAGCAAGAGAACACAAGTAGAGGGAGTGGCAGGGAGAGGGAGAAACAGACTCCCCGCTGAACAGGGAGCCCTATGCCGGGGTCCATTCTAGACCCTGAGATCATGACCTCAGCCAAAGACAGACGCGTACCCGACTGACCCACCCAGGTGCCTACCATGCATGTTTTGACAAGGCTCCCAGACCCTAAACCACCACACTTTGTGCAGAATGTGCACCCCCTGCCCACCCTGCTCTGACGCTCACCATATCCTCTGCCAGAGAACACCCAGCGCTGATCACAGGGACTCCTAGGCCAGCAGCAGGCACGAGAGGCTTTGAGGGAGGATGAGGAGGCTTCTGTCTTCAAAGAGGAATGTCTGTCTTTTTTAGGATGCAAAGGGAATCTCCATTCAAACTCTCAGACACCTTGAGTCCCTCCTGAGAGCCCAGCGGGAGCAGAAGGCACGGAGGTTTTCTGAATTTCTGAGTCTGAGGGAAAAGCTTGTCAAGGAAGCCACCAGCAGAGTGAAGGAGGGACAGAGGAAGAGGGCACTAGCGTCCCAGCCAGACACCAAGGCTCCAGGTGAGCCGGCAAAAGGGCATCCCTGGGGGCTGTGACTGGGAAGATCTGTGCTGGTTTGCACACAAGGAGGGCGCACTGCTGTCCCCAACAGGGCATTACTTTTAAGGGCGAGAGGGGAGCATCCTCACAGATGACTTGAGTCCAAAAGTTCTCTGTTGAGGGAACGCCAGAATCCAGGTGTGGGCCTGAGTCACCCAGGGAAGTTGGTGGAGAGCCAGAGTTGGGCCGGTGGTCAGCTCTGAGCTTGCTGCCCTACTCAGCAGCTTGGCTCTACACTACTTTACTTGCTTTGATCACAACTTGAACTTTGCTCTAACAGAGAGTAGCCCATTCTGTTTCTGGCTCTGAAGTGGGGCATGTCAGTGCCGGGAGAAGACCCAAGGCCTGAGAGCACTGGGGCTGCAGGTGGAGGCAAATAGGAATCAGATGGAAAATCTGCTGGGGAGCAGAGGGAGGTCGTGAGAGGCTGGGTGGAGTTCTGCCTGCCCACACATCCTCAGAGCTTGACTGTGGTTCCCTGGGCCAGATCACAGTCCCTGATTTGCCCCTGGCACTTGTGACAAGGACAGGCCCAGTGGTTCTTGGGGAGAATTCAGATGTGTGGCTGACGACCCTCTAGTCTCTGTCCTCCAGGTACTGAGAAAGAAGGGAATTTGTGTTCTTAGGTTTGAGAACCCCCCCATTTCTGGAGGATTCCCAGATCCACCAGGCTGCTGAAACTGGGGGCTCTAGGGAGGGCCTCAGGGGCTCGAGGCTGTTTGTGCAGGATGATGTTGCAGCTCCTTTCCCTCATATGTGGCCAGAGGGATACCAATTCTCTTATCTCCTCCTGTATAGGCAGACCCAACCTGAACTCTTCATGCTAAGGAATTCTCCAGAGTGTGGACACATTCTCTGGGGATATGAGATGATTTTTGTTGGTACAGGGACCGATAATTTTAAAATCTATTGAGGGTGATCTGTGCCAAGGCTTGCCACCTCACCTGGGAAACCAGCCCAGACTAGGAGGTGTGATGGGGCCAAGCATAGGGGTGGGGTGTGTGGGTGCGTGGGCTGAGAGGAGAGAGGGGACAGGGAGGCAGGGAAGAGGAATGAGAGCATCTTCTGAGGACAGGCTTCCAAAAGAGGAAAGGTACCTCCAAAAGAGAACGAGGTACCTTTTCCCTCGTTCTTCCTGTCTGGCCCTTGCTCCTGTGGTCAGAAAGCCAAGAGTGAGAACCACCCCTTGCCCGAGCTCCCCTTGCCAGGCCCAGGGGCCCCACCTTTTTCAGGGCATGTCTTGGAGATGTGAGATGAATAATGTGTTTTTACAGCATTTTGTAGACCTCTCTTTCCAGCTCTATGCCCACATGCTAGTTTTCTAGGTCCCATGAGTGCTATGTGAATGCTCACCTCTGATTTCTGCCTTGATTGCACCTCCTTTTGTTTTGGGGCAAAGCTGTGGGATGAAGCAAGGCCATGAGTAGCAAGAACCCTGGCTTTGGGGTGGCTGATGACCTGAGTTGGGGAGTGGTCAGTTGTACTGACCACTTCCTTCCATGGAATTGTGGGCCTTGATTGAGTCCCTGGATCTCCTGCATCCTCAGTAAAGCAGGGAGAACAACACTGTCCTAAGGGCTCGGGGCTTGGTGGCTGCTGTAGGTTGAGGGCTTAGCTTGCTGTCGGTGTGCAGTAACCAGCTGTCGCCGTTCCTTTCCCTCAGCCAGTTTGTCTGCTTTCCCTTCCCTTCAGTCTGCCCCTCCTAGAAGATCTACTTCTGTGTAAATGCGTTCTCAGAGAGCAGTGTATTTCAGACGTTTTCTATCTTGAACTACAGTAAGAAACACATTTACACTGTGACAGTCCACACATGTGAGTTTCATGCAACAGAACTTACTTTGACTCCCTGCGATGTGCTTCTCTTCCATTAAAAAAATTGCTGATCCTGGATCCTTGCCCCACTCCTACCCCAGCCTCAGTGGGACTTGATG
Organism: Mustela nivalis; assembly: GCF_964662115.1. Lineage (NCBI taxonomy): Eukaryota > Metazoa > Chordata > Mammalia > Carnivora > Mustelidae > Mustela > Mustela nivalis. The sequence goes on from NC_139020.1 coordinate 122,675,749, forward strand.
CAGTTCAGAAGAGGGAGGCACTGGGTCTGGGGTCTGCCGTTAGCCCTCCTGCCACCGGCATGTTTGGGAGGACAGTGGTGGATGTGGGTGGCCCATGTGGTCCTGTGGCGACCTCTGGTGGCAGCAGGGCCTTCCTGCAAGGTTGTCTGAACTCTTGCAGCTGCAGCCTGGGTGGGTAGAGAGGGTGGGGCTTTTGGGGAGATCAGGCCCTAGGACTGCAGGGTGAAGCTGCAGGGAAGCCGGGCTCCTCTTCAGACCTGCCGACTCCCGTGGGACTCCTGGAATGAGTCATGACCCTGGAACACAAGCTGCTCTCCTGGTCTCTGGTGGAACTATGGGCCATCCCCAACCCTGAGTCAAGCCAGCAGCAGGACAGACAGTTGGGAGTGGGGGCAAGGACTTTATTGGCTGTGGCTATTATGGTATAGAGTGACAGAGTGACTTGTCCATTTCTAGTGGGCCAGAACCTCTCTCTCTGTCTTCTTCAGGCTTGAAGGCCCAGATAGTCATGCCCTGGAACTTATTCCTCTCTGTGTTTCTAGTCAAAAGCCAGCAGAACACATTGGTCATCAAAAAGGCACAGACGAAGTCCAGGACCCTGCATGTGGCGTTGCCATCCAAACCAACAGAGCCTCCCACGTCGACTCTTCAGAGCCGCAGCAGCCATGGCCCCGGCCTGGCCCACATGCCCACCCCCGCTCCACGTCCCAGAGCACATGGACGCTCCAGCACCCCTGCTTCCCCAGGGCCTGGGCTGAGGTGAGCCCTGGACTCTGCATTCCTACTGGGTCTGTGGCTGCGGCTCCCAACCTCAGGCAGTCCTTATCAGGGCTTCCCACAGGCTTCTGCAAACAGGTGAGGGGCAGAGACAGAAGTGAACAGGAGGCGCCTCAGGTGGGGTCCCCTCCCAAGCCCCCATGAAGAGACCAGGGTCCCTTGTTCCCAGGTGGGACAAATCTACCCTTCCTTCCCTATTTCTTCCTTAAGCCTTAGTTGCTGCACCAGGAGGGTTTGGTCCCCATCTTCTAACAGAGTTGCTGGTGTGGCTTCTGTGCTCCAGGGTACCTCCTGACTGTCACCCGGGCCCAAGGAAGGAGCAGGGCTGGCTCAAGCCAAACCAAACATGCTTACAAGTGGTGAGGTTTGGCTTTTAAAGTGTTTCTGGTCCATATAGGCCTCATTTCTTCCCCTCCATGACAGTACGCCCCCGTTCAGTTCTGAAGAGGACTCGGAGGAGGGAAATTCGGTGCAGCGGACATCCCTCCAGCCCCCACGAGGTCCCTCCAGAATGGGGTCCCGGCCAGAGGATGATTGGGACTGGTCTGACACTGAGACCTCGGAGGGGAGTGCCCAGCCCCCTAACAAGGGCTCAGGTGGGCTGGCTTCCTCAGGTGAGTGGTCTGGGACCACTGGGAAAGACCTTTTCCAGGCCAGATTTCTCTAGTTCTGGAAATACCCTATAATTTTCTCTGGGTTTTCTGGTTTGGCAACTCATTGAAACTTGGGGAGAATGACCCTCCCTCCTATCAGATATTTTCCTGGGATTACAGAGATATCAGAAGGAAGAACCTGAGAGAGGTTTATTTTGCCCCTTTTTTTGCTTAACTGTTGGAGACTGGAGGAGCTCACTCACTCATTCCAAGCCTCCCAGTCCACCAGAATCCACCAGAACCAGGTACTGATAGCCACCAGGTCGGATGACAGGGTGGAAAGATTTTGGAAGCAGGAGTTGGGAGTCCTCTGAGACAGTCTGGGCTCTGTCACTTGCTACCTGCTTGTGTCTGAGTGACGGATTTTGGTTCCTTTGCTGTAAAATGAGGTACTGGTACAAGACAATGAAGAGTAAGGAACACAGTGCCTGGACATAGTGGCCCTTAGCAAACAATTCTTCTTTTTTTTTTAATATTTTATTTATTTACTTATTTATTTGAGAGAGTACACCCATGTGAGTTAACGGGTGTGTGTGTATGTGTGTGTGTGTGTGTGTGTGTGTGAGGGACAGAGAGAGAGAGAGAGAGAATCTCAAGCAGACTCCATGCTGAGCACAGAGCCTGACTCAGGGCTTGGTCTCATCACCCTGAGATCATGACCTAAGCTGAAATCAAGAGTTGGGTGTTTGGGACACCTGGGTGGCTCAGTTCATTAAGCGACTGCCTTCGGCTCAGGTCACGATCCCAGGGTCTTAGGATCAAGTCCCACATCAGGCTCCTTTCTCAGTGGGCAGCCTGCTTCTCTCTCTGCCTCTGCCTGATTATGTATTCTCTCTCTCTCTCTCTGACAAATAAATAAATAAATCTTAAAAAAAAAAAAGTCGGATGCTTAACTGACTGAGCCACGCAGGCGCCCCTTAACGAACAAACAATTCTTGAATGAATCAATGAACCAAGGGCTGTTGTAGCCCCAGACATCTGCTCAGGCCCTCAGTCATTTGAACCCTACGAGGTGGTGGTTAGCACCCTGCTTCCTGGCTGTTCCTGAGGCCTGGACATCCCGCAGGGTTTAGCATGTCACCAGGAGTCTGTTCATAGTCTATGTCCCTGTTTAGCCCTCTTCCTGCATGGAGTTTGCAGAAAGTCTGTCTGGCCCTTGGCCGCTCTGTGATAATTTACATTTATGATACTTCTTCTCTTCTCAGTGAAGATGTTGAAGGAAGCTGTGTTTGCCTGTTAGTCTTGCTTTTCATATACCAGCTGGGCAGAGGTCCTGCCATTAAGAGGGAAGAACAGTTTCCTAAGCCTCTGTTCACGTCATTAACTGAAGTTATATTTTTAAGATGGGCAAAGCCTCTTTTTACCAGCACACGTTGGCCTGGGCCTTCTCTCTGCCCTTGCGCCTCTTCTTTGTGGCTGCCTTTCCTTCTCCCTTCTGACCCTTCTCCACACTCCCTCTATCCACACCGGAGTCTGGTCATGACTTATAAGGATGAGGCATTCATTCTCCGGAATTTTCCCTCCGGTGTCTTCCAGGAACACTAGTGCAGTCGCTGGTCAAAAACCTTGAGAAACAGCTGGAAGCTCCAGTGAAGAAGCCCTCTGGAGGGGTCAGTCTGTTCTTACTGCCTAACACTGGGCCCCAGAGGGCTGCCGTGCCGGGAAACAAGCCTCAGGTAGGGCATAGGACTCTTGGAGGTTGTCTTGCCATTTCCAATAGAGCCAACTCCAAGTGTTGGGGCACTGGGGTGGGGTATAGTGTCAGCCTTGGCCCTAGTGGGACATTGCCAGTGACCTCCCTGTCTCTTCTGCCCCTGCACAGGGGGAGGAATGGCCACTTCTTATTTGTATCCTTGTTGATGTTAAGAAGCCTTTTGGTTCATTACACAAGGAACTGCTCAACAGATTGTTTCTCCTGGTCACTCATGCTCCTATGTCCCGCCTCTGACAGAGCTGGGACCTGGTTCTGTGCCCGGATGCTTGCAGTAGCTACTGTCTTCTGGCTCGGCTTCATCCCATCATGGGCCCCACCTCCTTCCTTCAGTCAGCTCTGGACCCCAACTCCAGGATGTGTGTGCAGAGGAGACTTCTCTCTGAGGGCTGGGTGTTGGAGGGGCATCCCATAGCACATGGTAGTAGGTGACAACATAGAAGGGGAATATCTAGAGATCTTTGTTCAGAATATTCAAGGTCATTCCTTATCACTAAGAATGTCTTGGTGGTCTTCCCTCCCTGAGACTCTAGCTGCCATCAGCCTCTGCGACCATTACCATCAGGACCCCCTCCCCACTGCCTCCAGTCAGGGAACAACTCCTACATGCCCATTACCTGCTTAGGCAGAAAGATGTAGAGCTCGTTACTTCACATTCCTCTCTCACCCTTCTCAGTTGAAAAGGCATCTCTTGGGATGACCAGGAGAGTGGACAATCACTTTTTGGTCCTCACGAGATCATACACTTATTATATAATGTGTTTGTTTTCTTGTGCAGGCCGTGTGCGGTTTATGAGTAGGAAGTCCAAATGATTAAACAAGTATTTGTCCCTTCTCCTATGTCCCAGAGCATGTTGAGGCTCTGCTCAGAGCCTGCTGCCCTCGGCCCAGGGTGTTTCTAGCTGCTTGGCCTTACATTCTGGGAAAAAACGCATAGGATGTTCCTATCAAAGGCCAGGAGGGCACTGAAAGTTCTGGAGTGGGGTCCGTGGCCCAGAGGTTGCCTGGGCCCTTGGCCTGCTCAGGCTTTTCCGTTGGCTACAGCCCAACCGCTTTCCAGGCTAGGGGATCCTGGTGTTCTGGAGCGTCTGCTACTCCTCGAGTCAGGGTGTTTAACCAGGCCTCAGAGCAGCTGTCTGAGAGGAGGGGAGGTGTGCATTAGCCTGGGCTGCATTCAGCTCAGGGATTCAGAAAAGTCAATGCTCTGGGCTTTCAGCTCCATCAATGTGGGGAATTAACAAATCTGGACAAAGTTTAAATTACAAGAGCAACTTGACTTGCCATAAGCCTTTCCAGAGAACTTGCCTTGGTGTGGCCAGTGGGATTTCAGGAGCATTTGAAATCACTCTGATTCAGGGTCTCTGAATCAGGTCTTCCAAGACAGGGAAATGGGAACAAATAGGAGAAGGAGCATCTCCCTCCTGCTCCTTCCAAACCTGCATTTTGCCCCCATGTCTGTCCAGCATTTCGTCCTCCATTGTCAGAATGCATTTTCCTCTTCCCCTTCCCTCCCTGTAGCTTTCTGATGCTGAGAGTGACTTGGAGATTTCTTCCTTGGAAGAGCTCCCCCAGGACCTGGGCCAGAGAGAAAAATCAAAGATCCTGTCTCGCTCAAAGCCACCGGAGAAGTCTGATGCCAGCCCTTGGAGCCCTGGCCGACCCAGGGTCCCTGGTTGGTGATCCTGCCCCAGAGGCGGGCTCCCTGAACAGAAGAGGCTGCTAGGCCTCTTGTCTTCGCCAGTAACCAAGAGATCTCCTTTGGAAAGAAGCAGAGCAGAAGTTGGATATAATTTCTTCCCTCCCACCTGTCCTGCTCCCAAGCACCAGGGGTGCTTGGTGCCCCTGGGTCCCAAGGCTTGAGAAAGGGTTATAATGAGTTATAAAGGGTTATAATGAGCAGTCTCCATTCCCACCTCCATGTTCACTCTGGCCTGAAGGAGCCCCTTGATCTTTATTTGCTGGCATTTTGTAAATCTGTGGGAAGACTGTAGATGAGTGTTACCCTGCAGGTAACACTCATGGTGAGTGTCTTTGTGGGGACACATGCCTCAGTCAGTCATTCAGTGACTGATTCAAAGTCATTTACTGAGTGCTTGCTCTGTGCCAGGCCCTTCAGCCTCTCCCTGCTGAATTGGGGTGCTGGCAGAGGTGACTGGGATGGAATTACAGGGTGCTAAACTAGTGATAGAGCTTGGGGTGCTATGGTAGTAGAGCCCGAGCCAGCCAGTGCTGTAAGGGGAGGTCCTGGAGAGGGTCTCAGAGCTGATGTCTGGCTGTGCTTCCACAGTGGCAGGAGGGAGGGAAAGCCACCTGGGTGGGACCCCGTGCTCAAAGACCCACAAATTTAATTTTTGATATTATCTCCAAAATTAAGTTATCTATGCCACCACTGTATTTTTTTAATGTGAAGAGCTTAATTTATTATATGTGAACATTTAAATAACACAATGGTTACAACTCGTGTGTACTCATTATTTTGGAGCTTCAGCAGGGGCAGAGTGGGGGTGAAGCGAGTGCACCTTGGTCATGTTAGGTGAGGTCTGTTGGGATGCGGTTGCCAAGATGGAGTTAGGAGTGCCAGAGGTTGGCTGGGCTGAAGGCGGAGGAAGCAGAAGGGACAGGGAGAGCCCTCAGAGAGTTGGGGAGGTCCCACCACAGGGAGAGGAGAGGGAGCCCCCAGACTGCCTGGCAGGGCTGACATCTCCGCCAGCCCAGTGGGAGCTGTGGAGCAGGGACCCCTCCTACCACCCCCCACCGCCACTGGGGAGAAAGGGCTGGGCTCTAGTGCCCCCACCCTGTCAACCTACTCCATTCCTCAGAGTCCCAACGGCAATTTCTGGCCTCAAGGGAGATGCAGCCTTGTGCCTCCAAGACTCACATGTAGAGGAACCCCAGTCCATCTGCCCACTGAGACTTTGAGTATGCAGCAAGGAAAGGGTTTAGTGGAGAGGCAGCCAAATGGGGAGACAGGAGGGCAAGCCTCAGACCTCTCTTTGCAGGAGGAGAGTAAGGGAAATGTAAAGGCAAACTAAGAGAGGGCTGGGTAAGAAGTTGCTGCTGTACTTACCATTCTGCTGCTGTGATGGGTCTCCATTGGTCATAGGTTACAGGAGTAGTGTAATCAGTGCACATCCCCAACACCCAGCCTCAGCCATTAGGAATGAAACTCATGGCCAGTTTTGCTCCATCTCTCTTTTCCCCCCACCTGGGGTCTTTTGCCCTCCCCAACCCTCCATCCGGGCTTCTTTTGACCTCTGGGTTCTGACACCTGGCCAGGCCCAGAAGTTCTGGTGGGAGGAACCAGGGGAAGCAAGGGAGGAAAGGCACTGCAGAGGACAAAGGGTATCTGGGGTCGGGGGGAGTCTTAGGGGGCCACAGTACCAGGCTGTTCACTGAAGCCAGAAGACAGCTTATGAAGGGCATGATGTGGGACTTGGGGCTGGTGCAGCCCTGGCCGCCCGGGGATAAATTCCCTTTGTGTTTCTCATACCTTTGAGCAGCTGAGGACCTGTGCAGCGATGCTCGCAGGTGAGTGTGTGAGGAGGAGAAGGGGCAGTGAGTGGGAAGTGTGGTGGGTTCATTGGCCTCCCAGGATTCTTCCAACAAAGTCCTGGTTTCCTGTTAGTGGGGTTTGGGCAAGGGAGGTATGAAAGATGGTGGCTCTGCATCCAGGTCTCCTCCGTCCCCACCACATCTGGGTCTCCCCCCATTACATCTGGGTGTCCCCCCACCACATCCGGGTCTCCTGCAACTCTGAGCTGATGTTGGATGGCAGCCCACCCACTTCACACATGCATCCTAGGGTCACTGCTCTTTGGCCAAGGGGCGTCTCTGATGCTGTGGGAGGCTGCGTAGCCTATTTGCAGATGTAACCCTGAAGCGTGGGAGAGCTGATGCTACCAGGGTAGCCTGCAGCCCAGGTGGGAGGGGAGTTGAGTAATTGCTCCAGCTTGCCTGTGCGTTGGTGGGACAGTTCTGAGGTTTATCACAGCTTCTCAGAGAGTGCCCAGTGGGAGTGAATCCCAGTTGCTTGCAGCAGTTACTTTTTACTAGCACTCCTCTTATTGGCCTTTCTCCCCACTGTTGCATTTTTTTCACTGTCACTTACACTTCTTCTTCTTCTTCTTTTTTTTTTTTTTTTTGAAGATTTTATTTATTTATTTGACAGAGATCATAAGTAGACAGAGAGAGAGAGAGGAGGAAGCAGGTTCTCTGCTGAGCAGAGAGCCCGACGTGGGACTTGATCCCAGGACCCTGAGATCATGACCTGAGCTGAAGGCAGAGGCTTAATCACTAAGCCACCCAGGCACCCCTCACTTATGCTTCTTGGGAGCATCTCTAAATAAATGAACCTGTTCCCAAATCCTTCCCTCAGGCTTTACTTTCAGGGGGAACCCAAAGGAAATAGATGTGTGCGCACATGTGTTTGCATGTGAACACACAGACACTAGTGATAATTACCGAGAATGACTCTGTACCTGAGTGTTCACTATGAAGTTATATGTTTCCGAATGTGTTTTTCTATCTACTCTGGAGACTAACATTATGCTGCTTATCCCTCACCACTTTCAAACCAATTTTAGAATGTGTGGAAAAATTGATAAGAACTTTGTAACATATGTATATTAATCAGGGTTTCCAGAGGAACAGAAGCAAGAGAATATAGGTGTGGATATAGGTATAAAGAGGGAATTTATCGTAGGGGTTTGCTGATATGGTTATGGAAATGGAGAAATCCCATGGCCATCTGCAGATTGGAGAACAAGGAAGGGTCCTGGTGTCCAAAGGTCCCAAAACCAGAAGCTCCAATGTGTGAGGGCAGGATAAGAATAATGTCCCAGCTCAAGAAGAGAAAGCTATTTCATCTTTCCTCTGCCTTTCTTTCTGTTTTGGTCCCCAGTGGATTGGATGATACCCACCCACATTGGGGAGGATGCATCTTCTTCATTCAGGCTACTGATTCAAATGCTCATCTCTTCCAGAAACATCCTGAGAGACATATCCACAAAGAATGTTTTACCAGCTATTTGAGCATCCCTTAGCTCAGTCAAATTGACTGAGATTAACCATCTCAGTATGCAGCATAATAAATTATTTAAAAATTATATGAACAATGAGATTGATCTAGAAAAATTGGAAGACACAATCAAAAAAGAAAAATAAATTTGAGTAACCCCCAAATCAAGGGTCAACACGGTTAACATGTCTGTTAACAGCAAGCTATACATTCTCTGATTAAAAAACATGTATGTCTCCTTCCTAGGGTTCCATTATATTTATTCTTCCCTAGCTTGACCTCCCTTCTAGAAAACAGAATATGAATGTGCTCACATCAGTACACATGTATCAACATAATTATACTTAATGGGCCCATAGTATTACAAGGTAAAGTCTGCAAAAATTTATTTAACCAGACATTTCCACTTTTGGCCTTTGCTAAATAATGAAGTGATAAATGCATATATACATCTTTGTGCCCTTAATTAAGATTTCCTTAGGATAAACACTTAGAAGTGAGGTTGCCTGGACCAACATCATAATGAAAGCCATGTTATGTGCCAGGCACTGGTCCAAGGTGCTCATGAATATTCACCGGCTGAACCTCACAGCAGTCAGGGTGCAACTCTTTACAGTCACTGAACGACTAGTCACTGAGACATAGAGCAGTCCTTGAAAGAAACTTGATTCAAGTCCTGTTGCCAGCAAGTAGTATAACTGCGATCTGCCCTGACTGGCTGCCCTGGAGCCCTGGCTCCAAACCACCTACTTTTGGGGATTTTTGTTATCGATGGCCAAATGCTCCCCAGAAAACCCAAACCAATTTAGATTAATGTTTGCAGTGTGAGCTCATTTTCTCCTTCCCTGGCCACCAGGGGGTATTGTTTGTCTTTAAATGTTGGGATATGACAATGTGATGAGTGAAAAATGAAAACTCACTTTAAAAAAATTGACATTTTTTAGTGATCTTCTATTAGGAGTCCATTTTTCATTGTCATATCAATTATTTCTATTTTTCCTTGTACAAATTGATCATATTCTTAATTTCCCCCCCTCCCCCGTGTTGATGTGATTAACTTTTTCTTTTTGTTGTATACTACAGAAACTATTTGGGTTATACTGGGTGTTTCTTTTGAATACATCTGGGTAGAATGGCCCATTCCTCACAATCCTGAGATCAAGACCTCAGTTAAAATCAAGAGTTGGATGCTTAGCTAACTGAGATGCCCCCATGCCCAATAAATAGATGTGTCTTCTGACACATTCAAAATTGTGACACTTCAAAATTTGACACTTCAAAATTGTGTTTAACTTAGAGGCACTTGGCTGGCTCAGTCAGAAGAGCATGCGACTATTGATCTCAGCATCATGAGTTTGAGCTCATAGAGCTTATTAAAAAAAAAAGTTTAACTTAGACATGTGGGGATGACATTGATTAGAAGTTAGTAATAAGTGTACGTTTACAACCTGAAACCATCTAAAAATATAAACCCACAATTTAGGGAGTAGAAGATGCTCTGGGCTCGTGGCTGGAACTTGGTAGTAGTAGATAACTAAAACGAAGATTAAGACCATTATTAATCGCTTCTTGACCTTTTGGCTAAGATCTAATGTAGTAAGACCATTTTCAGCTTTGGAAAGTCTAATGTGAAATAACCTAAGTTGTTTTACATACTGTAATCAAACTGTACGTTTATAGGGAATTCAAATAAAGCAAACTCTAAAGTCAACAGAACCACAAATGGAATTCTGTACCTTTTTTCTCTTCCCTCTGCCCTCCTCGCCTGCTACCAGTTTCTGAAGGGAGTTACAAATATCCATCAAGTCCTTTTTAGGTTTAGGAGGAAAGGACTGGAAGGAATCATTGTATACCTGCATGGCTTGCTCTATGTCTGTTTCATGCCTGTTACAAATGGCAACCATTCTGTCCTCCTGCTGGCGATAATGCTGCAGGCTCCACCTTGAGAACAACAGGCAGAAAATGGTGGTGCCAGGCACCAACACTTGCTAAGTTCTATAGGGAAGAGGTTGTGTTGCTGACCCTTGGATCACTGAACATGCACAGAGCAGACGCTTGCCATCTGATATGCTGAGCTGGGCCAGTTCCATGTCTGTTCCTATGCCAGGAGTGTCTTCATACATTGTTCTACCTAATGACAAGACTAGATAGCGGAACTAACCTCAGCAAGGAACCAGTAAGAAAAATATCTCCAAGGGGCACAGGGGGCTTAAAATAAAGGTGTGAGGTGGCAGGTAGAAGGACCCGACCCAGGGTGAGATAATGATTGGAATTGTCCTGCCACTGTCAATAGCTGGTTGTTACTAGGCTCTTGTAGAAGCTGAAGCTGCATTTCATAGTCCACGGAATGCATCAGAGGACTGGATCCCATGGGTGGTCTCACACAGGTTCACAGCCGACCTTACAGAGGAGACTGTTGAGAACTCTGGGGCCTGAGAGATGGTCCCTGAGGTCTCTTGCACCCTAAGGCTCAACAGCCTTTTCTCTGCATTGATTTAGCACAGTAGCCATGCAAAGAAAAGTGCTCAGGGTTCCCTGGCCTGAAGTGATATATTGGCTTAAAGCTTCAGTTCTGTCGGCCAACTGGTGCCTACCACATGGTGGCACTGTGGGCTACAAAGCCATGGCCACACTCAGACTTAACGGTACGGGGACTTCTCTGCAAGAGAAAACCAGGGTTCTTCCAGCCTGCACCACCTCTCCGGGACAGGTGGGCAGGACTTGGCAAACTGTCTCATTCAGCCAGGAAACTCCCTTGTGATTGAAAAAACCAAAACCAAAAGATAAGGTAGAGAGCCGGGACTTACTTGCCTTGTTTCCCTGCTTACCTTAGTGTGGGCAAGGTGTACCTGAGAGTCTTGCATGGAAAGAGCAATCAACAGATATCTATGGGTTTCCACCAGGTGTGCTCTCCAAGAGTCTCACTGTTGGGAAGTGTTCCCTGTCCTGGGAATAGCCAACATGCATGGCAATCTTGCACTGAAAAATCCTTTGTTGCTTCCTCAGTTGCCATATTATTTCTTGTATTTTGTTTATAGATACATCTAATTGATTTGTCTCTACCCACTGCACCATGTTCCTCAGTCCATCAATTTTTTAGATGTACCCTGTTACAACTGAATCTCAGCTTTGGCTGACATGCCCTTGAGTTGCCCTTAAACTGTCCCCTCGGCATCTATCTATCTATCTATCTATCTATCATCTATCTACCTATCTCACCAGCACCACTGGCTCCTGCACCACCACCACCTACACAGTGACCACTCCCATCCACCACCACCACTACCACCAGCCTGCATCTGTCCATGTAATTCTGGGGTTGTGGCCCATTTGGGAATGCAGCTTCTCTTGTAGACTGAGTGGAAAGAACCTGAAGAAGCAAGTGAGGAGCCCTGATTCAAATCCTGACAGCCACAAACAGGTTTGGTGGCCTTGGGCAAGTCATGTAACCTTTAGTATTCTCACCTGGGGACTGGGGAGGTTGGCAGGGGACATTTCCTAGACTTATGGTATTCTAGAATCCCATGAAGGCCTTAGGCTTTGGAAATTCACTTTTACCTTTAAAAAGGTTAGTCAATTTACTAATTATAACCTGAAAGTCCTTTTGATATTTAAAAAATCCTCTTGCTTTCTCTTTGTTCTTTGAAAATTTAGAGCTGCCTTATTTCATAATGCCTCAAGCCTATATTTATAATCAGCCTCTATTTCATGGTTCTGAGCCGTTTGTCATATAATTGTCTTATTCTTTTTTCTTTTTTCTTTCTTTCTTTTTTTTTTTTTTTTGCTTTAGAATTAGCTCTTTTGTGGTTAATGTATAGCAGAAACAAAATGACTTTTGAAAAAACCCTTTAGGAATTATAGGTTCAGGGCGGTATCACTAGGGGCCCATGTGGCTGTGGGAGAGACCTGGGTCTGGGCAGAGGGGTTCCGCTGAGGTCAGAGGCAGTTCTGCTATGGTGAGACAGTTGCTTTGGGGTGGCCCAGAGGAAGCCAGAAAATGGTTAGTCTGAACTCCATAGTGGAGGGGATGAGGCACATCTGTGAGATAAGCAGGGACAGCAGGACACAGGGAGGGGGAGAGATAAGAGAAGGTGCAGGTAGAGGTTCTGTTTTTATGTGGGGCCTCCCAGGCACTCCAGGAAGGAGTATGACCCTACTTAGGACCCCCAGGTGAGCAGACTGAGGCACATTTGCATTTCACATGTGAATTCTGAGAGATCTAAAAAGGTTAGGAAGGGTTCTGTGGCAAAAGATGTAATTTCCTACTGGTCAAAGTTGGAGGGGCTTAGAGCCTCAGTATTTGGAATGTGGCTCTATATAAATGATCACAGAATTTTTACTCATCAGCAGCTGTAGCACAGGTGGCAAATACACTTGGGTTTAATAGTCCATGAACTTGTGTGTTTTTCTCATTTCAGAGTGTGGATTTGGGCATTCTCAGTACATTCCTCAGTCACTTCCAGTTTCCATAATGGTGGGGTTTAGGGGTGACAGTCTGAGGGGGGATAAGGCTCGAGAAGACCTGTCTTGAAGTTGCATGGGTTTAGGGATGCTCTATGCTTTTACACTGGGAGCCCTTAGAGTAAGTGAAAATGGAAAATAGAAAGATTTCACTCTCATTCTTAAAAGACAAACTATGTAGGTATAGAATACTAGGATGATAATTGCTTTCTGTCATTACATTAAAGACACGATTCCATTGTGTTCTGGAGAATTCTGTCATCATTCCAAATGCTGTTACTTTGTAGTCAATTTGCCTTTTTCTTGATTTAAGTTTAAGTTGTTCTTTCAATCTCTACAATTCTACAAAAATTGCAGTGTTTGTAGGTATGGATGGATTTGTTTTAGTCTATCCTTACTGGGATACAATGTGATTTTAAATTAGAAGACTCATATCCTTTCAAAAACACTTTTAAAAAATGAAAGTATGCTAAATGTAAAGATAAATGGGATAATTAACTGGATTTAATAGAAACAGATCTGGGATTTTTTTTCCTGTATATGGTTGGCTTGTTACCTCAACAAATAAACAATAACAGTTTATATCGATTGAGCATTTATTGTACAAATAGTATGTCATGAGAGTTATACAAATAGCATATAAATGAGACTTTTGAGACAATGAGACTATGAGTACTATTATTCCCCCATTTTACAGAGCAGAGTATTGAGGCTCAGATAGGTTCAAGGTCACATGACTATAAATGATGGAAGTGGGGTTTGAGGCCAGGGTAATTGGCTTTAGAAGCTACTGTTCTTAACTACTGTGCTATACTTCCTCCTGACATTAACCTAAAAGGTTCAAAACTTTAATTTTGCTCAGTTTTCTTTTTTACAATTTATTTTTATTCCATTTGGAGAGGATTTTGGAAGGATAATGAAGTTATTTGAAGGGGATAAAAGCCTCCACTCATTACTGGGTTCTTTTGTCCTCAGCTTTGAATGCACTTTCCCAAGCAGGCCTCTGTCCAGCTCTTCCCCACAAACCCCATTCCCCTGCCTCCAAAAGACACAACTGTGCCCAGGCAACCTCCAGGGGGTACATGGCCTTGGACAAATATTTTTCATGGGGCTGCCTGTATAAACAATATGATTGAAACAAAGAATTACAAAACTCATGGGCCCATGAGCATAGACAAATTGGTGGAGAAGAGGTACTTAGGGATTTGTTTCTTGTCGAGTCATTGCATGTGAAGACCCTGGATAGTATCCTGGCACCATCTCTTCCTGTTCTTTCTTATCAAATGTACCATTCCTGGCTAACTTCATATCCTTCACCATGAGGAAAAGGTAGCAACACTGTTATTTCTCCCAAAGCTGTGGCTGTGTGTATTGAAACAATACAGATCAACTGGTCTCTGCAATTCCCTGAGACCTATTATTTAATGCTAGTTTCATCATTATTTACAATCATGCCACCTGTGAATACAGCCTTCCAATGACACTCTCAAATCTTATAGTGTTTCGTTGTTGATGAGTGTAAATATAAATCTTGCCCACTGTATATAGGAAAATCAAATGGTAATTTTCTGGTCTTGGTAAATTTACCATTTAGAATTTTATAACACAAATGTACACTAACATGTCTTCCAACCATGTCTTTTCTTGAGGTTGTTAGACCTTAATCATTGCCTTTCTAGAATGTGTTCCCTTTCAATGTTGACCATGCCCTTGCTTTCCACAGACAGCTGCCTGCAGCAAGGATAGGAAAGGGGTCCTTGGGTGGAGGGAGAAGAGCAAGGTGTGTCCATTACGCAAGGCATGTCCATTATGCAAGGCATGTCCCTGTGTTCTCTACCTTGGTGTAAGACTGACCCAGGAGAGCAGGATGTCACCACAACAACTGGAGGTAAGAAAGGACATCAACTGGAAGAGAGTCCATTTGTGTTGCTGTGCAACAGTCTTGAAACACCTCAGGGGGTACAGAAGGGACCACTCTCAGAGGACTGTTGAAGCCTATGAGTAGTCGGAGGACTGTCCTGGGTGTCAGCAGTGAGGGACATGCAGGATAAATGTCACTCTTTGCTCTCCCAAGTTGTCAGCCTGTGGCAGCGCTGAACTAAAACATGGAAGCGTGAGAATTGACACATGGGCCCGTTCACGTGGCAACGGACTTTTGGTAACTAAGAACCTTGAACTTCCTCTGTGAAAATTGGGAAGTGCCTGGGTGGCTCAGTGGGTTAAAGCCTCTGCCTTCAGCTCAGGTCATGATCCCAGGATCCAGGGATCGAGCCCCGCCTCGGGCTCTCTGCTCAGCAGGGAACCTGCTTCCCTTCCTCTCTCTCTGCCTGCTTTTCTGCCTACTTGTGATCTCTGTCTGTCAAATAAATAAATAAAATTAAAAAAAAAAGTGTCACCCCAAATTAGCATGTTAGTAGCATTTTTGGAACCCAACTTTCATGCTCTCACAAGGAATTACTGCCCCAGCTATTAGGAGCATATGCCTGCCACAAGTCCCAAAGCCCCTTTGGGCATCTGATTGACCCCTCATTCAGGGTGGAGAGTCAGCGAGAACTGAGAAGGGGAGAAACAGGGACTGAGTTCCCTGCACCCTCATCTGGACTTGAGGCGTCCTTTCAAATGGCACTGCTGCCCCAGCCCATTTGAGCCTTAGGAAGGACTGAAAATCCCAAGGAGGACATAGAAAAGAGCAGAGCCCCTTGAGGCCTGGGATGCTTGCTTTCCTTTGTCCAAGTGATGTAACTATTCCTGCCCTTCTAGAACATTGTTAGGTGAACACACCACCATTAAGAGAGGCTGATGAGAACCCTAGGCCCCTGCACACCGGGCCCAGGAAGTGAGGTTGCGGTGAGCTAGGTCTTAATGAGTGATGATGGATGGGAGTCCTCCAAGTTCAGTCTCCTGTTAGATATACTCACCTTTTTTTTTTACCAGTTGATGCATTAAAGTAAGTACTGTCCTGAAGACATTTTGTTCTTGACCGTACAGTCTAAACCCATAATGAGGAAAAGACATTTCTTCTATTTGCAGAAGCCTGTCCTAACCTTGGCCTTAACAGGTCTCTATGGCTGGGTAGAGGAACTTTTCTTTTTTGCTTCATCTGGAAACCTTTCATTAAATGTTCATTTTTTTTTTAAAATTTATTTGACAGAGATCACAAGCAGGCAGAGAGGCAGGCAGAGAGAGAGAGAGAGGAGGGAGCAGGCTCCCCATGGAGCAGAGAGCCTGATGTGGGGCTCGATCCCAGGACCCTGGGATCATGAAATGAGCCGAAGGCAGAGGCTTTAACCCACTGAGCCACCCAGGAGCCCCAAATGTTCTTTCTTTTTTTGTTTGTTCTTTGCTTACCTCAGGTCTCCTGCCTTGTATAAGCTTGTTCAAATCTGGAGATACTCTCTAGTAGAAGTGTCTGTATGTGTGGTGTTTTGGGAGCTGTTGTAGATGTTGGTTTATTTTTTCAATTATTCCTGTGACATAAGGTATATTTTTATTTGGGTGTGTTTCATGCTCTAGTAGGCACTTGCTTCCTGATTTAACAGAGGAGGAAATGGATGCTCTCAGGGACCTGAATGTACAGTGTCCCACAGCAAGGATTCATACCCTGGCATTTACAGCCTGGGGTCCACACACTGAGGTCACTCCCTGGGGTCACAACACCAAAGCTGCACCCTAGGATCCCATACTGAAACCACACCTTGGGACTCACACCTTGGGATTATACTGAAGAGGTGCGGGATGAGATACCCCAAAATGGGCCACTTTGACATAAAGATTATTTTGAGTTGAAAATAATAAAAAACCCAGCAGATGCCAGAAAGGTGCTCTGCCTCCCTCATAACTGACTAAACTTACATTGGAAGGAGAGCTTGCAACTGGAAGAGAAGTATTGACTAGGCCCTCTTTACAGAAGGAACTCAGCTACATGATAGAACAATCCTGTTTTTTCCAAACACCTTCTTACTAATGAGTTTTCTCCCCTTTGTGTCCTTAGGCCTGTGCTTAGCTCATATAAGCTTCATGTTCCCTCATTGTCTTGAGAATTTCATGTCTGTGGGTTTTCCATAGGTGTGCTATTAAATTTGACTATTAAATTTGTGCTATTAAATTTAATTTTTCTCACACCGAATGGATTCTAAGTCCAGCTAGAAGAAGCAAAGGGCAGAGGAAAGTCTTCCTCTCTGGAAATTCTATGGTATCACACAAAGCATCCACACCCCGGGATCACATCCTGGAATCACACCTGGGGTCATACCCTGGGATTATATCCTGGGGTCACACACTAGAATACATGCCTTGGGATCATATCCTGGGATCACAACTTGGGATCCACCCCCTAGGACCCACATCTGGGGATTATGTCCTGGGACTGCACTTTGGGTGGGATCCACACTCTGGGATTCCATCCTGGGTCCACACCCTGGAATCATCCCTGGGATCACACCCTGGTTTTGCATCCTGGTAAGTCAGGTTCTCACATGCTTTGGCAGCCCACAAGGGAGTGGGGCTGCCACAATGTTCCGAAACCCCCCAGGAAACTAAGGTATGTCTTCCTGAGGTTTCAATTCTATTTGAAAATGAGGGCCTAAAAGTAGAACATTTTAATTGGTAAATAACTTTAACCCTTGTTAAAAAGTTAAAAAACAAACCCAAATTGAAGTCATTTGCCCCCACAACAGCAAACCAAGACTTAATTATAGGAATTAATGACTTAATTCCTATCCCAGCAATGTGACCAGTATACATTTATTTATTTATTTATTTATTTATTTATTTGATGAAAGAGTAGAGTAGGGGTGTGGGGGAGGGGTAGAGAGAGAGAGGGGGAGAGAGAATCAGACTCCACACCCAGTGCAGAGCCTGACACAGGGCTGATTCTCATGACCCTGAGATCATAATCCTGAGCTGAAATCTAGAGTAAGACACTTAACTGACTGAGCCACCCAAGTGTCCCAAATTCTATAACCTGTTAAAAGGCAATCTGAAATGTCGTGATCAGCACTAATGAGATAATCAATATGATAAAAACCCTGCAGTTCTGCCCTCCAGCCCCAAACTACTCCCCCACAAAAGTTCTGGCCTGAAACAGTCCTCTCTTTTTTTTTGCTAGTAACTCATTGCCCCAGCTTCCTTCCTATAAAAACCTTCCATTTTATAAGGTTCCTAGGAGAATCTCTCTACTTGCTAGATGGAATGATGCCCAATTTATGAATTGCTTCATAAAACCAATTAGACTTACAAACTCACTTGGTTGCATTTTGTTGTTTAACTCACTTCAAAAGCCACAGCAAGTGGAGGTTATTCTAGGGAGTGAAATGCAACAGGCACGTGAGAGTCCCTACTTTGAGCTGTGCACTTGAGTCCAGGCCCTTCAGGCCTGCCAAGGATAAGTTTCCCAAGGCTGTTTCCCTTGCTTTTGTTTTGTTTTAATGTGTTTTTTATTATCATGGAGATGAATTTATAGAACATAAATGTCATCACTGTACAATGCACAGTTCTGTAGTTTATGGTCTGTTCACAGTGTTGTGTAGTTACCTCTGCCATTACTCTATTTTTAAGGGGTTCTTTGCTAAAAAAGTGTGGGAAGTGCTGCTTGCCTATGCCACTGCCTCCAAAGTAGGATTTGCAACATTGGCGACAAGAGATAAGAAAACAAGTTTATTGGGTGGCGGTGGGGGGTTGCTTGGGGTGTCATGGGGATGCATCTTCAGTTTCTCTCAAGTCCTTCCATTCAGGCAATGATCCTTCCCTATTTGGGAGGCAGCCCGGTCCTTGAGGGTTCATGCTGCACCATGGATAGATTATCTCTAGAAGAAACAAAGATGGTGTCTTCCTGTCATAGAAATTGCTGAATCACAAAGGACTAACCAGCTTGGAAACTGTGGGGACTCCTGAGAGAACAGAAGGGGTTGGACTTGCTTTCGATCAGGTTTCAGTGCAGAGAGAGGTGTCTTGCCAATTCCCTCATTCAAGGACACATTTGTCACGGCATTAAGGAACAAAGTCAGCTTCCCCCCAGAGACCAACAGAAGCCTGAACCGGTATACCTTTGTGCCCTTCTGTAGAGATTTGCTGTGGGATTCCAGGCAGTTTAGATAATGGCCTTCCTCTCACTGCAGATTGCTGTGGCAATTCCAGGGGGCCAGACCTGGTAGTTATCACTTTTCATGCACAATCAGGAGCAGACTCAACAATGGTGAGTCCTCTTGTCATTCCTGACCAGCAGTTCGGCTGAAGGAGGACTTGAGAGTAGGAAAGCAAGTCCTTGAACTTTCCTCTGGTTTGGGATTTTCTCTTCTTGAAGACTTTCCTGAGATTCTTGAGATAACCATATACTTTCTCAAAGCCATATAACAAAATAACAAAATCTTGTTAACTTTGATCCTAGATTTCAAAATTTGTACCCAATGTAAGCTCTGAGAATTCAATGTGTAGGGAAATGACTCCTACCTCTTTGAGAAATGGTAATTTACATGGATGTGAATAAAATAAGGTATTT
The DNA here is from genome assembly GCF_964662115.1 of Mustela nivalis. NCBI lineage: Eukaryota > Metazoa > Chordata > Mammalia > Carnivora > Mustelidae > Mustela > Mustela nivalis. The sequence continues at coordinate 122,694,864 of NC_139020.1, forward strand.
TTTATAGACTCCCATGTGCTAGGTGCTTTACACATATCTTCTTTAATCCTTGCAATAGCCCTGCACGGTAGGTATTAGCCCGTGACTAGGCTGGTGAAGCTAAGAGTGGGTAACTAAGAGTGGATAACCGGCCCACTTTCACACAGCTTGCTGGGAAGTACTCTGACTCCTAATTTCCCAGGACCCTCTTCCCACTTTCCTATGAAGCATACTTCTAATTTGGTCTTCTGTCATGGTGCATGGAAACACGATGGGCTTTGAGTCAGACAGGATTCAAATTCCAGCTCCAGTAATCACCAGATGAGTGAGTCTGCAAGTCATGTAACCTCCCTGAGCCTCAGTTTTCTTGGCTGTGTTTGTGATAGTGATGCTTTGGGAGGTTGTTATGGAAATGTAATGAGCTGAAACACTTCAATGTTCCCAACAAGGTATTGGCATGTTGCTTAGCACAGCAGAATCTCAACAAATGATACTTTCTCTTTCTTCTTCATTCATCTCTGTACCTGCCATGGCCCCTGGTACAAAGTAGGTACTCAAGAAATATTTGTGGAAGTAAATTCAAAGGATTCTGCATGGCCTTCCTTCCCAGGGACATTGTGAAGTTGGACCCTCTCCAAAAGCTCCCTGAAAGAACAAAAGAAGTTTTGAAGCATGTCAAATCTACGCATGGTTTAAATCTTTAGTATGAAGCAGGAAGACAAGAATAATCCTAAAAACAACAATAGTACTAAGATTCTGAAGTGAAATTCACTAGGTGGAGTGCTGTTGCTTTTCAAGAAATAGCAATAGTTGAGGATTGTTAAGTGCTCTGAAGCATAAGGGACAATAAATGCGATGAGAATGGCTCTTGGGTTTGGTGGATTGTTCAACAAGGACTGGATTGGCTGGAGACAGTGCACTTTTATAAGTACACCCTTGCTTAAGAGGAGATAAAAAATAAATACAAGATTTTTGAATGCCTAACACAAGATGTTGAAAGAAGCACATCCTTACTATGATGCAGGGGATGCTTGGCTGAGTTCCATCTCAGGGGGATTCAGGAGGGTGAGTGTGTGGCATGTCTGCTGCCATTCCCCAGCCAGTTCCATGACAAACATTGTTCACTGATCTTGGCTTTCTCTCATGCTTGAGTCCTTCTAACCACAGTTCATTGGAATCAGTCTGTGTTGACATTTAAGATCCAACCATTTATTGTCCCTGGCTCCAAACAAGGAGACTTAATTCCAGCTTAGTACCCAAGATTCAGAGACCAGTCCTTCTTCCCGGGACACTTCAGTCCCATCTCCTGATACAGCCAGATCATGGAACCAAACCTACTAGTACCCTTCAAAGCACATCATGGAGATTTTAGTAAAGTAGTTGTCAATATTTTTCACTTCTTTTTGTAGTGCTTGCCCTCGAATTCAGATACAACACTATGCACAGTAGATTAGAGGACAATCAAAATGAAACCATCATACTGCATCCAGAATCATCCCTACTCATCTTTGAAGAAAACTCGTTCTTTCCCGATTTTCTTCCCTTGAGATAGGATGTCCTAGGACATGCTTTGGTTTTCACTCTCCTCATGTTCACCAAATCCATGTGGCACAGTGGATATTTCTGTGGGAGCTATATCTGCCCATGGCCTTTGATGAAAGCCTGGCTTGGGTGTCCATGTTTGTTTGGATTAGGAGGCATTGGCTTTAAGTGATAGTAAATCCCAACTGAAATTAGTAAAGCAATAAAGAAGGTAATTATCATACATTATGAAGAGATCAGAGATGGGATGTCTGCAGGTGAGGAACATAGTCCAAACTATTGAAGAACAAATATTCAACTGTATAAATTTGAAGATCTAATTGGCCTTATTCAATAATTGATAGTGATCTTATCTTTAGTGAAAGAAGTTTGCATATGGGAAGCTCAAGTATGTCCTGGAATGTGGGTGCATCTGTATGGAGTACCTACCATGAAGCCCTACAGTATCACTTATTTCAGACAGTTTTTCTCTCTCTTTGATGATTAAAAAAAATTTGCTACATGATTCATAAATATTGTATTTTAACAGCAAATTTTCTTTATTTTGGTGTAAAATAGACATTAAATACATATTTATTCAGTAAGTGAGTACAGTGAATCTTGAAAATATATTATGTGCAGGAAATTCAATTTGGAAAACAATAAATTCAGTGCCAATCCTCAGGTTCACACAAAGGGGAGCTAGTGTCCCTGTAGAAAAGAAGAAGTTAAAGGGTTGCACCTAAGTGGAGCAGTCCCATGTTCAACTTCTTTTTAGAGTTTCCATTCCATAGCAACATGAATCAGAGCAGGGGATGGGAGGACAGCCAACCATGGGGCTCACAGTAGTGTCTTTATTCCTGTCCGTCCTGCCCTCTTCTGCAAAACACACCCCTCAGCAGCTCCCTGAAGCTAAGCTGTCCACTGCAGGGGCCCAGTCATTCCCTTCAAACAGTCTGGCCTGACGACTGTTGTTTCAGAAAGAATTTCTTTCCACATCCAGGAGGGAAATATGCTTAAAGGGAGGGCAGAGTTGAACTATTTGCCATTAATGGTGGTGACCAATTGACACTCTGTAGTCCTTTTGTGAAACAGTTTCTTGGTGATTAAAAGCAGAGTGAAATTAATTTCATTTCTTTTAAAATCCTATCTCCCTACAGCTTTCACATATACACAAAATTCTCTCACTATCACATTTGTGTGGAGAAGTTATTTTAGCAGGTATTTTCAATCGATTCAATGTGCTAGGCATAACATAACTTTTTTTTCTGTTATTCTTCTAGAAGTCAAGAAGTCTTCCATTACTTAGCACATTCTGGTTGAGAACCAAAGACTATGGAATTGACTTTGCTCTACTTTGTGTCACACAAAGTACTCAGTATTAACACACAATAAAGGGGAGACTAAAATGTAAGAGGAGAGGTCTAAAAAACTGGTAGCTTGGTGACAAATACTAAATGAAAAAAGATTTTTTTTTTTAAAAGCTGACCTTACCCCCTAGTGTGGGACAAGACATGCAGAGAATGACCAACTGATATTTCTTTGTCTTTTGTACTGGCTTTTTTGATCATCTAGGGACTTCTTAGGAAATGCCTTTAAGATATGGGGATTGTGAGGAAATTTGCATCCTGGAAGCTTCTACTTCTATATCAAATGTCTACAGAATGATATTTCTACAATTGTTCTTTCAATTGGTTTCCAAAGTTAAGAATTTCCTGGTTTAGGGGCACTTGGGTGGCTCAGTCATTTAAGTGGTCAACTCTTGATTTTGGTTCAGGTCATGACCTCAGGGTCCTGGAATCAAGCTCTGTGTTGGGCTCTGTGCTTAGTGGGGAGTATGCTTGAGAATTCTCTCTTTCTCTCCCTCTCCCTCTTCTCCACTCATGCACGTGCACACATTCTCTCTCTCTCTCTCTCAAATAAAGAAATAAAAATCTTTAAACGAACAAACAAAAAGAATTTCCTGGTTTAGTACTGTGTATAGGGACTGCCAAGATTTGCCAATTACTATTATACATAAACAGATATATGCTTTTTAGTGTGGCTCCATAGAAACTCCCAGTTATGTGGGGAAGTGTGGATCACTGACAGCTGCCCAGAACTGCTGTGGTGGTTACAGTAGGAGGCTAGATGTAGTACACTGACTGTTCAAATTCTTAACCTAGAACCTGGCATTATACCTAGTGATATACAATGTCCTATTTAATAAGGTCTGTTTCTGATACTCTTCATTTCTTCCTGAAGATCCTACTTTCCATCTGGCATCATTTCCCTTCAGTCTGAAAAACTTTCTTTCCTTCTTTTTTTTTTTTTTTTAAAGATTTTATTTATTCATTTGATGGACAGAGATCACAAGTAGGCAGAGAGGCAGGCAGAGAGAGAGGAAGGGAAGCAGGCCCCTGGCTGAGCAGCAGGGCTCAAGGCAGGGCTCGATCCCAGGACTCTGAGATCATGACCTGAGCTGAAGGCAGAGGCTTTAGCCCATTTAGCCACCCAGGCACCCCTGAAGAACTTTCTTGAGTATTTTTTGTAGGGAAGATATGCTGGCATCAAATTCTCATGGTTTCCTTTATCAGAAAACTGTATTTTGCTTTCATTCTGGAAGGACATTTCAGCTGGATATAGAATTTTAGGGTGACAGTTTTTTCTCAGCACCTTAATAGTATCACACTACTGTCCTCTGATGTTCCTAGTTTCTTTTTGATATTATCCTATAAGTCCCTGAGGCTTTATTAAAGATGTACTATATGTTGGCTAATTGAATTTAAATTTTAAAAAAACTCCACAAAACACCCCTTCTTTATCTCTATTTTTGGATAATTTCTATTGCTCTGTCTTCAAGTTGATTGATGATTTTCTGTCACCTCTATTTTGCTTTTAAGTTCACATAATATATCTAAAAACTTTTCAGACATTGTATTTTCAGTTTTAGAGTTCTTGTTTTAAAAAAATAATTTCTACTTCTCTGCTGAGATTTTCTGTCATAATGAAAATTCATTATAAGCATGTTTTCTTTTGCATGTTACAATAACTGCTTTAAAATCCTTATCTGCTAAATCTAACACTGGAGTTATTTTGAAGTTAGTCTCCCTGATTGATTTCTTTATGAAAAATGGGTCATGTTATGTGTGTATCAAATAATTTTTATTCTATTCTGGGTATTGTGAATGCATGTTTTAGGAGACTATGTATTCCATTGTGTTCTTCCAAAGTGTGTTGAATTTGTTTATTTGTTTGTGTAAACAGTTAACTTGCTTATACTCTTACTACAAACTCCGTGTCTTGGGGGCATCTCAAATCTCCTTTCATTTTATTATCCTAAGCCATCTGTTTGTAAGTCAGCCCTGTACTTGTATAGTTCAGGATTTAATCAGAGATATGGGGAAAAGTTTACATACAAAATTTGGACATTACCTCTGTGGGTCTGTTTATTCCAAGATTCCCTTCTCATTTTATGGAGTCTATGGTTACCCTAAACCCTGTTCTTTGACTCCTCAGGCCATAAAGAATGCAGGTTTTCTAACACAGTTTTAGCTGCTCTGGATCCATGCTGCCTGACTTTGGTCATCCTTTGGGCCAGAAGCCACCAAAATGGGAAACTTGCCTTATGCTTTTCCTTTCTTCCAAGTGTCACCTATCCTCCAGAATATGCCTGTCTTTGTTTGCTCTTAGGTGTCTTCAGGTGGTTGTTTTTTGTATTTTTTTTTTAAACGGAATTTATATTTGTTATCTGCAGGAGGATTATTCTAACGGGAACTTTCTAAGTTGTACTAGAAGCTGAGCTGCCCCAGATGAATTTTGGTAATAAGTTCTGTGCCATGGAAAAACCCCTAAGCCAGGAAAAACTGGGAGAAGCACAGATTTTAGGCCTTGAAGTCTTGTATACAGCATGGAATGTGGGTTCCTTTTCCTCACAGGTAATCTCTTTTCCATCACTGGTGTACAATCCGTGGCACATTCTGTTCAGTGTTTGTGGGATAGTGAAGGCAGTATTTCTATTTCCTTTATGTAGTGAGCTCAGTTCAAGTATCTACAGGCATGGCGTCTGATGCTTCCCAAAGGAGCTTAAAACACAAACCTCATGATGCATATCTAATGGAATCCCCTTGTGGGTCATATGGCATCAACTCCCACTCATCACTTTGGCTTTGAGTTCTTTCTTCATTTCCAGCACTTGTGGTTGCCATGCTCTCTAGTTTGGCTAAAGATTAAAAAAAATTTTTTTCCGTTTTTTTTCCCCCAGTATTCCTATGTGTTCAAACTGGCTGTGGGGTGGGGTGGGCTTCCCATGTCAGCTCAGCTTGCTGCCTTGACTGGCAGGCAATGACTGGGACTCCTGAAGATCTTGGTGTCTGTGCTTAGCTGCTTCTGTCTGAGGTTGGGGGGAGGAGAGGCTCTCATCCAAGAGGAACAACACCCATTCCATTCCAGACCCTGCCCAAAATCTTATCATAAGGTCCCAGGAGCTGAGACAAAGGGCAGTTGAGGAATGCCACCCTGTGTTTGATTTTAAAATGTTCTATCCTGAATATGCTGAACCACTGTTCTAGGACCACATTGGGGCACCTTGCCTCTTCTGCTTCAGACTGACTTTCTTCTGTCCAAGTAGAGCCCCTCCCTTTTTAATTTTGGAGACAGACTGTTCTCTCTTGTTGCTAAAGCCCTTTAAAAAAAGATTTTATTTATTTATTTGTCTGAGAGAGAGAGATGAGGGAGGACAAGCACAAGCAGATGGAGCAGCAGGCAGAGGGAGAAGCAGGCTCAGGGTGCCTGATGCAGGACTTGATCCTAGGACCCAGGATCATGATCTGAGCCCAAGGCAGACACTTAACAGACTGAGACACCAGGCCTCCCAAATATTTTTTTTCCCCCTAAGATTTTACTTATTTGAGAGACAGAGAGCTCAAGAAGTGAGGGGGGTGCAGAGGGAGAGGAAGAAGTAGGCTTGAACCCAGGGCCCTGAGATCATGACCTGAGCTGAAGGCAGATGCTTAATGAACTGAGTCATTGAGGTGCTCCCTCTTACTGCTAAAGCCTAAACATTTTGTGTTTGATCTAAGCATCGATTAGTTGCACAGATATATGCAATCTTCCTCCTAGATCTTCCTGCAAACAGATCTCCCTCATGGTGTTCTGTTCTATTGTGTGAGAATTCCCAAGGTGGGCATATAGGCTCCACTTCTCCCATCCCCACCTCTCCCCTCCATGTTCTTTCATGTCTCCTAAAGTCCTATTTTCTTCTCTAGACACACAAAATGTGGTAATTAATTTTTCCCATCAAAGTTGTCTGAAATTTTACTTCCCTAAAGAGTTTGCTGTGGAATCGGCACATTTGCTGTAGCAAAAAGGTTAAAAGGAGGAAATTAATTTGCTCTTTTTCCCATTCCTCTTCTCTGGTGGGTGGAGTATTCACCTGGGATGGGCATACCAGTGGGAAGAGAGCTGTGTGGGCTCCAGGTCCCAGCCACACCTGGGGAGAAGGGAAAGCCCGCTGATGACATAGGCAGGCAGGTCCTCCTGGCTGTTCTTAGTACAACCTTGCCTCTCTCTCTCTCTCTGCTTAGTCCTCCCTGTCTCCACTTTGTGGTGTTTTTTTGTTTTGTTTTTTGTTTGTTTTTTTGCAGCAAAAGAGGAACCAAAAGGGAAATGTGTTGAGAGAGAACCACTGCTTTTAAACATGGTTAACTCTAGCTATGGCAGGGCTTCCCAAATTTCAATGAGCATACAAATTACTTGAGGATCTTGTTAAAATGCAGTTTCTGATTCAAAAGGTCTGGGATAGCATGGAGATTCTGCTTTCCTATTTGGTTTTAAAGCTTTTAAAATAATTTTTAAGAAAGATTTTATTTATTTATTTGACAGAAGGAGAGAGAGAGAGAGAGAGAAAGTAAGAGAGTGTGAAAGCATACAAGCAGGGGGAGCTGCAGAAGGAGAAGCAGCCTCCCTGCTGAGCAAGGAGTGGACATGGGGCTTGATCCCAGGACCCTGGGATCATGAGCTGAGCTGAAGGCAGACACTTAACTAACTGAGCCACCCAGGTACCCTGAGATTCTGCATTTCTACCAAGCTCCCTGGTAATAGCCAACCCACTGGTCCTTGAGTAACAAGATCCTATGGTTGAGAGGTGTAGCCATGTACTAACATCAAGAGGAGGGCATCTGGGGCTGGGGGCAGAATGCCATGTGATATATTTTTTTTTAAGATTGTATTTATTTATTTTACAGAGAGAGATCACAAGTAGACAGAGAGGCAGGCAGAGAGAGAGGGAAGCAGGCTCCCTCCTGAGCAGAGAGCCCGATGCGGGACTAGATCCCAGGACCCTGAGATCATGACCTGAGCCCAAGGCAGTGGCCTAACCCGCTGAGCCCCGCCCGCCATGTGAGATTTTTGTGATACTTCATGGTCTCTGCCACAGTGGGTAATACCAGCAGAGACATAGAAGGGATGAGAGGGCATAAGGATCTCTGTCTTGGCAACAAAACTTACTTTTATATACTTTCATAAATCTGGTCTTTGCTTGGGTGTGATTTCAAAGGGGAAGAAGTCCACACTGAGAAAAGAAATATCTGTGTGACCAGTATGCGCTATGGAATTTTATCAGTCTTAAACTCACATATGTACACACTTAGCCCAGGCTTAAGAAACAGTACAATTTTATCAGTTAGGAACACATCCAACTTCCAGCAACAGAAAATCCAGTAGCAGTGGGATTGATTGCTTTCACATAAAGGGAAGTCTGAATCATTGGGTAGTGTGGTATTACCTCTGACCCCTTTTTCTGTATGCCTCCAGAACTGGGTTCTCAGCCCTGGCCAAGCCACCTGGGGAAGTTTTAAAAATCCCGATGCCCAGCTGACTGCCTAGACCAATTAAATAAAAGTTTCCAGGATTAGGACCTGGGCTTTTGTATTGACAAAATCTGTCCACATGACGACGGCAATGGTTGAGAACCTCTGCTCTTGGCCTTGCTGCCGCACAGTTTCCTCCAATACTTTTCATCATGGTCTTAACAACCTCAGCCACTGACATTAGTTCAGGGCCCAGCATGTGATTCTCTTGGCCTTCCCAGCTTGGTTCCCAGATGACTGTTACTGCCCCATTTGCCCACCATGTCTGCAGTCTAGGCAGGAAGAAGAAAAAAAGGGCAAAGACAGGGCTCAGCCTTCCACTCACACCTCACAGCTGGAACTGTGCCTTATGGCTTCTGTTAGGACAAAGATGATTGGAAAAGTGACAATTTGAGCTTTTCCAGCCTCTACAGTAGAAGCGGGGAAGAGCTAAGAGGTTGGGGAGTGCTATGAGGTAAGAGAACATGTGTAGGTCTTGCAAAATGTTTATCATCATTGCAAACATAAAAACTACATTCCCATTATAGAAAATTAAGAAAAATGTAGTAAGAGAAAATAAACTTACCTAAGTCTCAGCTTTAAGGCCAGAACTGTTAATAGTTTGATGCATTTCCTTTCAGATTCTTGTCTGTTTCCCCCATGATTCAGATTATAGTGTATTTACAATGATGAATTTTACCCTTTCTTGTAACATGAAAGGATGAGATTTTCTCCATCTGTTATGATGATTTCTTAAACACAATTTTATGTTCTGTATTTATATTTCATTATGCTAGTGTGCTACAGTTTAACTTCTCTCCTGCTCTTAGGATTGTTTTTTTTTTTTCCTTTTCCTGGTTTTACATTATTAAAAATAACCTTGCAAGGAACTTCTTTGTGTCTTCAGCCTTTTGTCTCTTTTGTTCTATGTATATCTTTTTTTTTTTTTTTTTTTGGTTGGGGAGGAGAAAAGGTTAAAAAAAAGTTTGGTGTTTGCCTCAAAGAGCTTTCGCAAACAATAGTGATTCATTTATATTACACATCCCTGTGGATGAACACTGTACCCCAGGCTTTCATGACAGTTTGAATTCAAGATAGTGTGTGTAATAAGTGTTTTTCTGAAATCCGCTATATTCATTTGCACCTATGAAGCGTGGTTCCTTGTGCTCTTGTTCTCAGATGAAAGCTATTGGGATTTTGGTTCCAAGGACAAATTAAAAAAATCACAAATGCAATCTATTTTTAATTTGGGTCTAGACTAATTACTAAGGGAGCATTCAGCAATATTAGTCTCAAATATTTTTAAATACTTGTGAAGCAGCAATGAATTGAATGACTGTTGGCTCGAAGACTGAGGCAACCAACAGGGACTGAGGGAAGAACTTTAAGTTTGGACACCAAGTTCAGAGCCAAACGTCAATAACTTCCCACTCACGTCTGCAATATCTATAAATAAAGTGGAGGGAGAGGATAATAAGAATTATTTGAATAATGTTAAGTAATAGTACATATAAAACAGGGGAAATGTTTTTTTCCACTTAATCTGTCACTCATTCCACTTCAATAAAATGCTTGTAAGCTGAATAACAATTTAATGCAGACGACTGTATTGTTGCTGATCAGAACTTCTCTAGAGCAAAAGAATGAATATTGATCAACTTCCCTGGTTTAAACTTAACTTTATTTATTTATTAATTAAAATATTTTTATTCTTTATCTGTCAGAGAGAGAAAGAGCACAAGCAGTGGCTGAGGGAGAAGGAGCAGCAGACTCTGCTGAGCAGGAAGCCCAATGCAGAGCTTGGTCCCAGGACCCTGGGATCATGACCTAAGCTGAAGGCAGACACTTGAGACTGAGCAAGCCAGGGGTCCCTGAAGTTAACATTAACTATGTGCTTTAAAACATGTTATTTTGTGATTTGAACCACTATGTTATGCCTTCAAAAGTCCAAAAAGAAAGTAAAATCATATAGAAAGCCAGAAACTTCACAAATACATCCAGACAGACATTTGTGATTGTTTTTGGTATCTGAAACATTTCCCCCACAACATCATACTGATGTCCCTTTTGTAGGCATAGCCCTGGCAGTAATGAGAACCCAGGTAGTGCACATAACTTTTGCATTCTCCAAGTGGGGAGCTTATTCTTTCCATGTGGATCGACTCCTGCTTTTTTGAAGTTAAGTCTTTATTTTTGTTCAGCTTTCTTCTACCACTTTCTGTGGTATTCCTTGGACATGCAAAGACTGGAAAGATGTGTCTGGAAAGATAGTGGTATCATGTTTCTTTTCATATTCTCTGCCTCCCAGCCTTCTGCCAATGGCTCCCTTAGCAGCAGGACCACAGTCAGGCAGACTTCCTTTGAGAAGATTCCCGGGGATGGAACTACTGGATCCAGGAGACTGAGCCAGCCTGAGTCTTGTGTGTATGTTGCCAGAGAGGCTGTGAGGGTCATTCTGATGCCAACTTTCCACAAGCCTTCATTGGGTTTTCTCTGTTCTCTCGGCTGTACTCCTCTGCAGCTGGATGGGATGGTCTGTCTGCATGAAAGCTACTGGTGGGAGGGCTCTGCCAGTCCTTGTGAGAAGCCATGCACTCACCACTGACATTAAAAATATCACCATCCATATTCTGAACCTCCCACTCCAACCCCTCAACATGTTTGTTTGCAGCTGGACATTTTTGTTTCTCTCTCTCCAAATTATGACTTAACTCCTAAGACTTGGGCAAACACTCCCAGTGTCATAAGAGACCGGCAGGCTGGGCGGCCTGTGCCCCATTATGGAATTTTATTGACCCTTCAGCCTCACTCCATTGTCCTTACCAGAGCCATTTCCATGGCAACTGTCCTCCTTTGGCCATTAAGTATGGGTGGCTAAGTCTTACATGCTTAACATGTTTGGTATTTCATCTTCCAAAAAATTCAAGTTGGCTTGTCGAATAGAACAAATAAGCTTTTTATAGTCAACAAGGACTAAGGGCGGCCGCTTTGATAACAGGGAAAGGCCAGAAACCTCAGGCCAGTCACATCCAGCTCCACCTGAGATAAGAGAGGACTGGGAAGTCTTTAGAAGGTTGGGGGAGACTGACTCAGACCCAATGTTGGGACTTCAAGTTAAGAGTAGTGCTGACGGGGCACCTGGGTGGCTCAGTGGGTTGGGCCTCTGCCTTCCGCTCAGGTCATGATCTCAGGGTCCTGGGATTGAGCCCTGCATCGGGCTCTCTGCTCAGTGGGGAGCCTGCTTTCCCCCTCTCTCTCTGCCTGCCACTCTGCTTACTTGCGATCTCTCTCTCTGTGTCAAATAAATAAATATAATCTTTAAATTAAAAAAAAAAAAGACTCTCTCTCAAAAAAAAAAAAAGAAAAAAAAAGAGTAGTGCTGAGATGACATGGGTCTTGACCTAAACCCCACCTCAAGGACCTTTGGGTGGCTTAGCTATCATCAGTGGAGGAGTTCACCTGCAGACAGTGCAGTTTGGGGACCCCGGGATTTCCATACCCTTCGCATAGCATCACACCACAGTGCTATCTAGCTAGCCCAGGAGCCCTTAAAAGTGAACACATGTTGCGTAGCACCCTGAGAACTTTGCTGAGGTAGATGTGTCAGCTCGGAAGGGACCAGTTGGCCTGATGGTCTCCTCCATTCCCACCATCTGTCCACCATTTACAATACATTTGCTCTTGTTCAACATTTTTTTAAACTTGAGAATTAAAAGTTGAATTTACAGTATGTTAAGTATTACGCTTCTTGGATTCATAGGCAAATACCCTTATCTTTAAAGTAGATTTGTTCTTTCCTCCCTTTGCTGGGGGCTGGAGGTTTCCTGGAATGCAGAACTTTGAGTCTAAATTGAGGACCATCTTGAAGAAACCAGGACAGTTATGACCTTACACGGGCAAGACAGAACCTTACTGAGCCTTGGTTTCTTTATCTATGAAATGGGCATAATAGTACCTGCCTCCTGAGTTATTCTGACGATTTGAGTTAGTATTCATAAAGTATGTGAAGTTATGTCGGAGATCTTCTAGATCTAAACAGATGATAATGAGGTAATATTAATATTCATAATTGTCTCTCTTTTTAAGGCTCAAAGTGATCTTTCATCATCATTCAATGCTTTTTTTCTTCATTTCTAATGTCTCTTCAGGAAAGGAGAATTTATTCTGGGTATGGGTATAAAGTGAAGATATTCTTTATACTGAAAAGTATAAAGAAAAAGTATCATTATCATATCCCTAACCTGAAGCAACCACTTTAAAAATAATTTGGATTCAGGTTTACTAGTCTAAACAATTGATATATATCTTTGGGCGTAAATATTTTTGATTATTTCCTTAGGGGAAATTAAATAACAGGGGTTTGCTCAATTAAAAGACAAATATTTTTAGCTTTCTTTTATATTAGATATAACATTATATTTACATTCCTCCAAAAATCTAAGTTTACAGAACAAAATATGATGTTTTCTATGAAGGGAGTTGTGTGTTCCTTGGCTCCACACAGGATTCAGCTGTCCCTAAAGGCTCTCTAAGGAAGAAGTTTGATTTCTTTCAGCAACCCTGTGGTGGTGGTGGCTAACGGATATCATCTTATCTCATCATTAGGTAGCAGTACTGCTTTTACTATTGAGTATTAGTTTAAAATGGAATGTAATGTCATGCTCAGTTTTAGGTCTTAATTATCCATTTTCTGGGAAAACTAGAGTAATCACTCAGATCCTCCCTCTCTGTACTATAAATACTATGCTGTTTGGTAATTGGTCAGAGAGGTTTAGAGGTTGTGCCTCTGAAGCTGTTCCTGGAGATCAGGTTCAACCAAAGGGGTAACAATGAGGCAAAGCAATGAATTTGCCTGATTTCTAAGGACTCTGAGTCCTTTGTGGGATATGACAAATCTCCATATTTTGACTATGGGACCCAGGCTCAGCTAAGCTAAATATGACTGCTCTGGTTATATGAAGATGTTTAGGGGTGGCTATGACTCAAACAGTGCAATAAGTTTTATCAGAATTTTTTTCTCCTACAGATATCAGGAAAGAGATACTTCCTTTTGGCAAGATACTCCAGCTGAAAGATGGCATATGCCGGGCGCCTGGGTGGCTCAGTGGATTATGCCGCTGCCTTCGGCTCAGGTCATGATCTCAGGGTCCTGGGATCAAGTCCCACATCGGGCTCTCTGCTCAGCAGGGAGCCTGCTTCCCTCTCTCTCTCTCTCTGGCTGCCTCTCTGTCTACTTGTGATTTCTCTCTGTCAAATAAATAAATAAATAAATCTTTAAAAAAAAAAAAAAAGATGGCATATGCCTAGAGATATGAGCAGCCATCATTGCTATCCTGTGGGGACATCCTGCCTGAGAAGCAAACCAACAGAGAGGAAAGGAGAACTGAGGTACAGACAGAAAAAAAAGTAGAATCTTGGTCATATCCCTTGATCTATCCCTTGATCTATGCCTGAAACCAATGCTGGCCTCAGATATCCTAGTTACCTAAGTCAATGCCCTCTTTGTCTTAAAGTTATACAAGTTGAGTGTTTGTCACTTAAATATGTCCTTTACTTGCATTATACCATTATGGCTATTATATTCATTCTATAGAACCAGGACTCAGAACGATTAACTGCTTTGCTCAAGCTAACACAGCTGGGAAGTGGGGTGGTCTGGGTTTGTGGTTGGGTTGTTATGACTCTACAGGTCATGTTTCTTAGCTTGATTCAGCCTCAGTGAGTATAACAACTTGAGCTGGTGAAGCCAGCCCTTGACAGCATTAAGATAGGCATTGGCTCTTCTGTTTTACTAGCTTGTGGGCAGGCCAATGACATTAGGCACTTCAGGCTGGTGCACTGAGGGTCAGACAGGCTAAATGTGGCCCTGGATTACATGCTGCATGCCTGCCTGCTCTGAAAAGTCCTTTTGATTCAGGCTTCTTAACTTGCAGGAACCACTGAGTGTGCGGAATCAGACCTCATTGGCCTCTAGTCAGCCAGGCTACTGCTGAGCAGGGAGATTCTGCAAGCAGAAACATTCCAGAAGATGCCCTCAACTTTGAAGTGCTGAGACACGCCCCCTCCACGTCCTGAAGCTTAGGACAAAAAAGCAGGAGCTATTCAAATGTGAGATAATAGTAATTTTAATATTTAGTTCACAAAACATGCAGGTCAATGGTCAATGCATATATAATAGGCTAGAGCAACAATAACAAAATTACAAAGCACAGTCTAACTCACAGAAGCTTTCATACAACAAAGGGTTGGGTAGAGAATGTGCTGATTAAAAACCCAGCTGAGCCACACCTCAGTGCCTCAGACTGGACCAGTGACTTTCTGGTGGTAGTAAAGAAAGCTCATTGTGCCCATGGCCTTCAAGTCAAATCCTGAGAACCCTCACAATCTCCATGCCCTTGGTTGTTCAGTTTTGTCTTCTCCAATCTCTGCCTTTTTTGTTGTTGTTGTTTTTTTCCTTGAATTATCTATCCACCCTTTATCCCATCTCAGGCAATGAGTTCCATGAATACTGTATCTGATGTAGCTTAGAACCATTGCGGACTCAGTGAGAAGGGTCTCTTGAGTTTGCTTTGTATGTTGGTGAACAAAATTCCTCTCTGTTTAATGGGCTGTGATCTGGTTTCTCCCAGACATACTCTGTTGAGTCTGAAGACCTCTATGAATAGTCACCCAAATCCCTGGAGGCCACTTTCACATGCACTATTGGTGTAGGGACTTTTCCCCCCAAATAATAACCCAATGGTGAGATTCCCCCAGTGCCAGTGCTGCTCCCTGATTGGGTAGTTTTGAGAGACTGCTCTAATTTTACTTCCCTGGGGACCTATTCTGGCTCTGGTGCTGAGAGGGAATTCTGGTGGCCTGGAAGGAATTCAGGCTTTCTGCAGCAGGCATGTGAACACAGGGAAGGTGTGTGGCTGTCAAGAGCTTTCAGTTCTTGAACATCCAATGGTCCAACCACTGTAGGTAAAGTTAGTGAAGGGAAGAGCTCTCTGAGTATCAAAGCTGACCACAGTGCCTAGTAAGTGCTCCTGTCAACTGACAATGACCTCTAGCCATGCAAGTGTGCATAGGGGTCACTTGCAGGATCACATTACATCCAGGCTCATCACTTTGTAGTTGGGCTTGTCTTTTGAAAGAACTGGTTTCAACTCATTCCTTCAGCTTCATCATTTGGTTTTTACAGAGTTACACTGTATCTATCATGTGTAGTCATAGTCCTGGAGAGCTCAAAGGGAAATACTTAGGATCAGTGAACATTTAATGGAATTCAAACTTAAGGCTGATTTTACAAAGTCAATATAGACAATACCAAAGCAATTATTTTTTCATTTTCTTCTACTCATGTGCAGGGGTGAGGCTAACTCAGTGTATTGTTTCACTAATATTTATTCTAACTATATTGAGAATACCACATATATTCAGATTACCCACAAATATCCTTTTCTCATTCCTCTAGGGACACTTTCTGGCCTGTGACAGAAAGAGGACTTGCAGTGGGGAGCCCAGGAGACCCCTGGGTACATTATACTAGAATTAGCAGTTGCCAGCAAAAGCAGAAAGCTTTCCTTAAACTGAAATTGCTTTGGTCCAGGTAATGTCAAGATCACAGTGTAAGAAAACTCAGATAATGAGCTGGAGACATAACAAATATCTTTCCCTATCACCTCTTCTCCAATCAGTGTTTATTAGTAGCCAAGTTGGCAGGGGAGGTTAAAATCAAATAGCAGGAAATGATGTCTTTTGATGGACTCTCCTTTTTTCCTTGCAGAATTGTTCTGGGGGATGAGTTAGGAAATAGATCATCGATGGGCTATTGTCTGATAGGAATTCAAACCACAGTCTATCATCAGATTAGAAAGGTTAAATTAAAAAAAAAATAGGGGATTGGAAACTGTGAACGGTAGCCTCTAATTCATGTCTGATAACTCAGCTGTTTTTGTGATGGAACATTAGAGACATAGAGACATGTGGCCCAGACCATCTGGCCACCTCACGGGTGAAATCAAGGTTTTTCTAACTTTCAACTGTGAGTCAAAAGCAATCAGGAGTCAAGGTAAAATTTCCTTGTTTTTCAAGTGCATTCTAACTGGGGGATTCTTTTGCCCATGCCGAGGTGTCTTGGAGTGCTACACGTAGTCGTACTTGGAAGGATGAGACTGTACCTCGTCTTCTGTGCGGGCACCCCCATCGTATATCTTCCTGTTTTTGCTATTGGGCCCAAAGGCAGTGCTAGCCTTGAAGCCTCCGGGCTTATAGGCGACGTTGTGGCCTGAGGCATGATAAGACACAGCTTTGTAGCTGAAAGAAAAAAAAAGAAACATTCCATGACCACACATGTATTTGGTAAGAGGATAACCCACTCCATTTGCCCCGGGATATCTTGGTTTTAGCACTGAAAGTCCAGCATCCCAGGAAACCCTTAGTCCTGGGCAAACTCAGATGGCTGGTCACTCTAGGCTTTGAGACACTGGTTTTTCTGCCTCTGCACTGGAGCAGAATTTCTTGTTTTGTATTAGAGCTGGTAATGAATGACTAGTGAGTTCCTCTGTTAATCAATTAAAATGAAGCTGAAACAGAAACAATGTCTGGGGGGAACATGGTTATGCCAGAAAAAAAAAATCACAGAATTTATAAGCTGGAAGGCACATACATGGAGCCACTCTTCTCTCATCTGCTCAGTTTATGGATGACCTAACAGAGGCCCAGAGAAGGCAAATAACCTGCTAGAAGTCACAGGACTAGTTGGCAGTAGATCTGGCCCAGGATCCAGGTCTCCCAGCTCCAGTAGAGTGGGGTTTCTCTGAAGCAAAACTTTGGCATTTTGGAACAGAGGACTCCGTCATGAGGGCCTCTCCTGTGCATTGCAGGAAGTTTAGCAGCAACACCCCCCCCCACACCCCCTGCACTTGATCCCAGTATCACCCCTGCCCCACTGCAAAGCTGCTGCCAGAATCAGGAGTCTTCAGCTGTTGCCAAATATCCCCTGGTGGGCAGACTGCTTTCAGCTGAGAACCATCGAATCCTGAAGTCAGAAGGAACGTGGGGGGGATATTTTTTTCTCTCAAGCAGGATCATTCCTAAATCCACTCAGCTGAAATATTCCTATTTCGTTCTTTAGGTTCCCCATAAAAGAGAGGGTTCAGGATCCTTTAGTTAATAAGTTCATCCATAAACCTAGACTGATCATTGTGGCTCCAAATTATACTTTAAAATGGACTTGGATTAAATGTTTGATTGCACTGGGATGGGGAGACTCACTTGGTTTCCTCAGGCGCCAGGCCCCGGCAGGCAATGCACATCATCACACCCCCAATTAGTGTGAGGCCTCCAGCGACCCAACCCACGAACAAAGCCGAACCAAAGGTGTACCTGAGGGGGGAAATGAAGCAATGAATGTGGGCCACTCAACCCTCCAGACTCCACCCACTGTACTTGGCCACACCCATCCTCTCTTGTCCCTTCCTGCGGCTTCCACACCCATCCTCGCCCATGCCACTGAACACACACACACTCCTTTGGGTCTTGGCCAAGTGAATGAGGTGCCTTCGAGAGCAGAACTGGGACGGAAGCTAGTCAGCCAAACGGCAGTGGGATTCTCTGGCCCCTAGCATCACTCAGGCATGGAATTAATTATAAGTCTCTAATCTCAGAGAAACATCTCTGGAAATCCACCTCCCTCCCGACTGGCATTAGGGAGTGTCTTAAAGGTTTGGCAAGAGGAATTTGAGAGACGTGGAATCAGTCTGAAGTTATTATTTCTGAAGGTATTTTGGCCCCTTGAGTTCTTCCTGTGGGCCAATAAACTGTCATCTTACCTAATTCAAGTACCCTGGAAACTGCCCATGCAGGTAGGAGCATCATCTTCAGAAAGAACTAGTGTGAAGGGACCATTCATTCTTCCATTCATTGTTTATGCATCTGTTCAACACGTATTTATTGAGCTCCTACTATGTGCCTGACACTGCCCTGGCACTGGGACATAGGGAACACAGATTCTACCTTCCCAGTGCTTCTGTTCTAGAGCCCACACTGAAACTTTAACCTGTGTCATCTGCCTCCAAAGCTGGTACACTTCTCCTAGGAGGGATGCCTCCATGGGACTGGTTACCTCATTCATAAGTCAGCAGGATTGTCTGAGAACAGGTGTCCTGAAAATAAAATAATTCTCATTCCAAATGGACCTTTGTGGGTAGTGGAGTCTGTGCCCAAAAGCTGTTAGGAAGTCAGTGGGTAATTCAGTGTTAGCTGGTAACTTTCCCTTCATCTCCAAGAATCTCACAGGAAGGGAGAGCTCAGCACAGTGGATGCCTGCCCATGGAGGTTTTCCCCTTGGGCTCATTAAGGATCATGGGGATGTTTGTAGAACACTGTGAATCACTCGTATGTTTACAAATCACAAAATAAGAACATTATACCAGTACTTGGAAGACAGAAATGTGTGCAGACCTCTGCAACCCAAGAAAATAAGATACTTTAGATGTGGTTAAAAAGTATACACATTTTAGCAGGATCAAAGTAAGCAATATAAGCTGGATGACCAAGTGTAATGTAAAGGGCAGAGCTGGCAGACTTAGCTCAGGGCTTGAAAAAGTTCTGGGAGAACATTTAGTTGTAGGCTATTTTTATTTCCTTTGGACTAGGAAAAGACAGGCATTTGGTTTGAGTGCTGTTGGCTTGGAATGAAGAACCTCATCCCACCCTTGGTCCTCCCCATTGTAGCTAGGGGTTTAACAGCTGACCTCTTCCTAGGACTCCTCTTCAGCCCCTGGGTGAATCTCCTGGGGGCAGTCCTGGTCCCTCTGCCCTGACAGAAATCCTGTCCTTGATACCCCTACGGATGTTTGAGTGACTGCACAATGTTAATGATGACAAAAATCGCTCCAGTTATTGAGCCCTTACTGAGACTGTGATGGACTCTTTTATCACAATTTTATTTAATTCTTCCATCCAGTCCCATTTGGCAGGATTTATTATTCCCATTTTATAGATGAAGAGACAGAGGCTCAGAGAGGCTAAGCAACTTTTTCAAAGACCCAGGAAGGAGTTGCTGGGATTCAAATGCAGATCCCTCTGTCTCCCAAGCCCTCATTGTTAGTCATGAAGCTAATTCTATCTTCTGTGTAGGGGGAATGAGGTGCCCTTCTTTAACTTAGACCTCTTGGTTAAGGTCAGCAAACTTAAATACTTAACTGGGATGGCTATGGAATTTAAATGAGTGAAGTGGGTTGGGTATAAAAATATTTCACTTTCTTAGCTCTCTTTTTTGGGGAAAAAACCCCACAAGCCCAATGATAAATGACCTCAGAGCTGGGACATTTGATAAACTGGAGAGAGTGAGTCCTTGCTAAGAGGGCGTTCGTCTCTTAACTGCAGAGATTGTCGTCATAGAGGATGAGGGCCTAGTACTGTCAGATCTGTTTTTTTTTCTTGCAAGAAGCTGGGAAAACAGGGTGTGTGTGTGTGTGTGTGTGTGTGTGTGTGTGTTGTGAAATATCCTTGTAGAGAGCACTAATGGTGCTCCACCCAGGTCCCCTATGTTCCTTTAATCATTTCTTCAGTTCCTGTGGTCTTTGCCTTTGCTTGCCAGCCCCCATGTTTCCCCCCGGGAGCTTTAGCTTTGGTACAGTCCCTGGAGCCATTTCACCCACAAGCACAGAGGCTGACTAGTGCAGAAGTGTGACAATTTGAAGTCAGGGCAACTCGGAGGTTGTTTTGTTCACAGCTCCCCAGGATTGGGTTGAGTCCCAGACTTCATTGCAATTACTCCCTTTTCTATCCTGGGTTCCTCTCTCCTACCCAGTCTCCCCTTCCTTAATAAATCGCTAAACAGAGCCTTGGGATCTGTTTCACAGGATCTGTTTCTGAGTAACCCAATCTACGACACACTTCTACTTTTTAAAAGTTGGTGATTAATGCAGGTTATAAAGTGCAATGTGTAGGCTAATACAACATATCTCGCAAGCTGTGTATAGCATGAAGGCAGGCAGTTTGCAGCTCAGGTACATTCAGTGTAGCAATAGCAGAGGAAGGGATACCAGAAAGCCCAATGGGGTACCAGAAAGTCCCTTCAACTGACTGCCAAGGCCTTTCTTGGAAGCTGCACTGTCCTGGGTGATTTCTGGGTAGATAGATAGGATAAGAAGACAGAAGAAAGGGAAAAACTGCTGCCCATCCATGGAGGAAGGCATTCAGGAGGACTCTCAGAATACTATAGTCTCGATCTCAGAATATAAGTTGGCTGCCGAAGGGATGGGGCAGGTTTTAGGGAGATGGTGTAGGAGAATGATGGAGGCATTAATCCTAGGTGCCATTGGGTGGATGACCCCTCTAGGCAGGGACAGTGGCCCCAGGCACCCAGATACTCCAGATAAGGTGGGCTCTTCTAAGTAGGCTGACCAACCATCCTGATTTGCCCACGAAGGAAGAGTTGCTCAGGATGTGGGACTTTCAGTGCTTAAATTGGCGAAATTCCCAGAAAACCAAAATGGGTTGGTCAGCATACTTCTAAGTTGTCCTTATAACCAAGAGATAATGGAAAAATCATATAGGAGGATGGGAAGAGCTTATGGGGATCATTTCCTCCTCTCTTGAAACAAAGCAGAGCAAGGATGGGGACTGGAGTTCCAGGGAGTCAGAGATTAATGGATTCATCCCAACCTCATCCCCGCTTTGTATCCCATGATGGTGTGGCTGGAGGAATACCTAGTGTATCCACTCCACTGATGACAGGTCACTTAGATATAATATTTACATGACTCAGTACAAGATCTTTCTTCTTTAAGAATTTGCTGCTGCTTCTTGCTTTGAAATACATCTCTTTGAAGTGGTTAAATGAACATCGGTTTCAGAATTGCTCTTCCATCATTTAGAAGTTCTATCCTCCTTTAGACACCAAATTATCATGGGGGTTCATCTCCTTCAGCTAGACCACAACCTCCATGAGGATGGGGACCTTGTCTTATCCCCAGCACTCAGAACAGTTCCTGGCCCACAGCAAGTGCTCCATACATTTGTTGAATGAATACATGTATGAATGAAATGAAGATGCAGCTGTACAAGGAAGAAACATAATATTACTCTTCACACCTGTACTGCACTCTGCTCAGTTCTACTCAAGCTTTCACCTGTCCCTAGCCAGGTTCCTGTCATGGCCTGGAGATGCAGGTTGAGGTTCATTTACATGCCTGGGCTAATAGTGCCTGTTTCATTGCCACCACAATGGGGCCTGTGTAAGCGTGTTAGATAAATACTGTGTACTGTCACTGTATTTCAATGCAAATGTCAGCTCAGCCTCAAGTCATAGCACCAAGGATATTTCACTGAAATGAAGTTTATGAATTTACAGATCATTGTTGATTTACGATATGGCATGGTTGCCTCTGATAAATTTTTGCTATTTCAGGCACTGACAGTCACATTAGGCATATGTGTTTAATAGGATTTTTACAACTGTACTCACCACAGAATACTAAGACTAGATTAGGAGATTACCTGGTCTGAACGGTCTGCACCATCCCACCCATGCCGGTGTACATGTTAGCTGTAGACATCCAGAAGTTGGTAACCAGCATGTTGGCAAATACAGATACTCCAACGATTGCACAGAGACCTGTGGGCCAAGAACAAGAAAGCTCCAGAGTCAGCTTTAAAGGGATCACAATGTTTCTGAGGCAATGTGTGCTTAAAGAAGTTTAGCTGAGCAGGATGCAGAATATTCCATTCCTGTAACAGAATGGCTAATCCAATCCTTGATTCTTGAATTCCCACTATGTGCTAGACATTGTGTTAGGTGCTTAGACTCTCTTATCTTGCTAATTGTGGAAGGATTTGTATGTGTGCAGAAAGAGATTTTCCAGTCATCTTAGGACAAGGGATTAATAATACAAATATTTTGGGCCTGGCCCTTTCATGATGTTAAGTGCTCTTCCCTTAAAATCATTTTTCTAGAGTCTTACCAAAATAATGCCTTTAGGGACTGAGTCACATGACTACCTTAGGATTGATAATCTCTTCTAATAAAGTGGGGTGGCAGCTAAGGGGGACCTTAACACTCATGACAATTCTGTACAGCATAACTGGGCCCTAATCTCAGATCTTGAATCCCAGTGTGTAAAGCTCTGATTCATGGTCCAGTCATGTTCAGTAGAGAGAAGTCGTGTTTCCTCTGCCAGAATGATTTAGCTTTGACATTCCCAGAAGCCCATTTCAGAGAGGGAACTTTAGCTCCTTGTTTACCTGAGATGATGAACATGATCCCAGAGGTCAGTGTCATGTTGGCTTTGGCGGCGTCCTCCATGCTGCCAATGCGGATACACTTCAGGGCAAAGATGGACACCAGGAGGCTGATGGCACCCAGGACAATGCCCACAATCATCAGGGCTCGCACTGCTTGTAGCATGGCTGCAGAAGGAGGAACAAGACACGAGCTGCAGGTAGGGCCACCTCCACATGACTGATTAGGCTTTGGCTCAGTAAAACAAAGCAATCACAATCAACCAGCACCAAATTCCCAAGAAATAGCAAATCCATAAGCTGTGACCCTTGCCATCGCCAGGGGACGTGGAGTTGTGAGAGATGCAAAACCATATGCATAATCCTCTGATTGTTGAAGGACCTGGCCATGGTTGTCTGTAGAATGAGGACATTGTGGAGCTGGGACAGCCAGTGGAATTGATCTATTCTGTTTCCTCATTTTAAAGCTTGATAATCTGTGGTCTACTTAGAGGAAATGGCTTGACCAAAGTGACATGAAAAATTATTGATAGAACTTACAGTAAAACTGTGTGACTTTGATTTCTAACCCCAACTTTTTCTCCTTTAGTCTCTTCATATGGGCTCAAAGCTTTGTATTGTTGTGTCCATTTTAGGAAAACCCAATATTCTTTTATAGCACGTGATGAGCAAGTTTACTAGGTGATATACCAAGGGCACCGCATTTTTGTCTCTTTGCAAAGGGACTATTACAGTCAGGATGAGTCGTAGGCTTTGGGTGTATAAGAAAAGCCTGATGTCTCAATCACAGGCCTTTCAACACAACCAGTTTATCATCAGTTCCCTTCTCTGGAAGCAATGGAAACTGTAGGTTTCTCCAGCAGTGACCTCCCTTCCAGATATATCCACAGTGGTTTCTAGTGTGTCCTTAATATGCAGTGACTCATCCCAACAGTTTTTTTCTGAGCCCCTCTGATTAGGCACAGGAATGACCATAATTAATAGGTCAGCATGGCCTCTGCACTCATGGATCTTATGCCAAAGTGGGGAAAAACAGTCATTAAACATGCCCACTATAAGCATAATGCATTTTACAAAAGAAAGACAAATGAGTCCTTGGTGTTCTTCAGAGGGAAAGGACTGAGCATGGGTATTTCTAATAGAGTAGAACTGGAGAATTGTGGGAAGCAATTGCAAATGTAGCCAGTTGCTACATTTTGATTGAAAGCTATCAGTGGCTTTTTAGACATTAAAAACCTTAATCCACAGTAAAAAAAAAAAAAAAAAAAAAACAAACCCTGCATTGTGGGTGATATGATTACCTCCATTTTATAGTTGAAGAAACTGAGAGTCAGAGGTTAGAGAGCTTCAAGGACACATACCAAGGAACAAGCAAGACCTGGGGGTCAAACCCAGAACCATTCCAAAATGGTTACTTTCTCCATCACAGTACATCACTTTGAGGTACCTAATCCTGGAAAAGCAGGCTGCCATCAAGGTCAGGTGATCTGTAAGCACCTAAGAGAATGTATCCTCCAAACATGGAGACTCAGCCGTGAAATATCATCCCCTCAAATGGATGCTAAGAATGTACAAGGAAATAGTCTCTAAAAATCATCTCAGGGAATAACCTGTCCCAGGAGATTATTTCTAAATGTGACTCTCAAGACAAGGAATTTCCTGGGAACAGTTTCTCTCTAATCTCTTCAGGAAGATTTCTGTCTGAAATATGGCCTTTATCACTGGACCTGCCAGCTCACTCACTCTGAGGTGCATATCACAAAGCAGCTGGTCAGATGGAAGAATTGGCAATCGATGAAGTCTATTGAAAAAGGAGAGGTAGATCATGTGGAACTCATTCAAGAGCCTTCTGCATTGTCTGAGGAATGGAAGTCCAGGCAACCTTCTCACCAGGGTGTCTTCTTGTATGGAGATGATGGTATCCAGCCATTCTAGTTCTACTCCATTTGATTCTGATTCTCTTCTCCCTGAACAAACTTCTGATTTTAACTTTGCTTCTCTGCTGAGAAGAGAATTCTACATGCAACCATCATCAGTCTTGGTCCCATTGGCAACTATATTAGCAGAGTAAATGTGTTGGTTTATGGTGTGGGTCAATCCTGTAGGATCTGACCATTCTTTCCTGGGAAAACTGAACTGATTAACACTGGCATCTTGAGATTACAGCTGAGTTCTCATGCCAGAGCCGTGCTGACCCCAGTAGGGCAAGGAGAGCTCAGGAAGGCCTTTAGAGTGGCCCTTGGATCCACTCTTAATACAGAAGGGCTTTAGAGTGTCACCTATGTTCTCTGAAGCTTTGCTCAAGGGCTTGGCTGGCCCTGTGGGAGACTGGGAACAAACAGCCTATTCATTCCTTTATTAACAAATATAAGCATGTGTCATCTACTTGTGTATTCCTTTACATTTTTGTGTTTGCATCCAGCATATGTTGGTATATACTCATAGCCATATGTCACATAATCATACAACTCATCAATGAGTTCAGTCATTCATTCATTGAATATTTTAAAGCTCAAATTCTCTACAAAACACTTTTCAGATACCATAGGAGGTATAAAGTTTCACAAAAAATAATCACTGCCTTAAAGCAATGTCTGTCTTGGGAAGGTCATATTTTTAAGGAAATCCTTAATCCATATTTTCAGGAAATCCTGAACCTCAAGTTTCTTTTCACTTTGGGAGTACCTTGGCTAAGTAATAATAGACCCACTTTCTAGACCCACAGTTGCTCATGATATGGTTCTAGTTCTCTTTAACACATACAATTACACTACAAGCCTGGTTCAGGACAACTATGGAGAGAACATCCAGGCAGCAGCGCTGGACTTGAGAAAATATCCTTCAGGCTCTACTAATGTGTATGTTATTACCAGAAAACTGGACATATGAGAAGAGAAAGGGAGTTGACTTTCCCTTCATCTTGTCCCCATGGGCCTCTCGTGAGCTTCAAATCCACCCAAAATCCGGTTGGAGGTTTTAAACACTGCTCTCATTCTGACATTTTAAGTCTTAAGCTCTTCAGAGAACAAAATCACTTATCCCTTTTGAGAACCACCTAGCAGGGCACCTGGTTAAAACAGCCAAAACCCAATCAACCAACCAACCAAACAAATAAAAACCAAATAAACAATATTAATGAGGCAAGCTAAAGGATGTCCCTTCCTCATTCTACATTTCTGCTGGATTCTTGGTGAGGGTGGAATCATGGACTCTTTTGACTGAGTAGTTTTAATGTTTGTTCTGGAAAACATAACACCAGGTGGCCGTGGCTGAGGCACATGATCTTGCCTGACATTGCTGGATTAGAATGGCGGTGAGACTGGCAAGTGGGAGGTGAAAGCACGGTGGGCTTGCCTCATGGGGAGAGTTGCTGCTGCTATGCCACGGGAGCCCTTGGGTACAGGAGCCCTGGGCAGCCTGTCCTGGTCAGCCTTTGCCTTCAGGCTCTCAGAGGTCCTTTTGCCTCTGTGGAGTCACGTTTGCATGACAAGGCCTCGTTTCTTTCCTGCTCTCTTGATCTCTGGATTTTGGATGAACAATGGCACCTGTGCTTGGAAAAGACACAACATTGTTTCATGTTTTATGTTTTATATCTTGTGGGATGACTGTCCAAGTCCCAACCCTGGACCTGGATGGATGGACCAAAGACTGCCTTGCTTTAGAGATTCCTTGGGGGGTTCTTCTGAGAGTGGGAGCTGTGGTGGGGGCAGGTTCCAGAAAGTAGGAGGAAATGTTCTCCACCACTCATTGCTAGAAACCCCCTAAGCCTAGAAATGACCATGGACATGCATGGGGGTGACCTCCTTTCTAGTTGGAAGATTCTACCATCTGGAGTTCTAATTCTTCATATATAGGTAACCAGAGAAACTGCTCCCAAAGGAGGTAGGTTTCTCTTTTAGCCATTCTGTCTCTTATTTGCTATTCTAAGCAAGAGGCATATAGGCTTATCAGCTGATAACAGGTGAGTCAACGACTCTGTAGACTGATTCCCCGCACCAAAGGTGTGACTACAGCATTCTTTCCAATGAACAATGAGGCATTATCAGGCTTGAAGGGTGGGCAGGATTCAGGGCTGAAAGAAGCAAACAGAAAAAATGGGAACTCAGTGTTCCCTCCCAGTTGCAAAATATCTAATTCCCCCAAACCAGCTATGGACTGACAGGCAGGGTGTTTTTGGGTGTGGTTCTCAGCCCTGGTTGTACCTTAGCATCTCCTGGGGGAAATTTTAAAGAAATGTTAATGTTTGCCTCCACCCCTAGAGATTTTCATTTAATTGTTCAATAACACAAAATTTCAAGGAGTAATCTTGGAAAACAGCCCTCCACAGGGCTCAGGAGGAGGTGCTCAGAATGACGAGTTGAGAGGAAAGAGTCCCCAGTGGCTGTCATCCCTGAGCTAGCTGGGGTGTTGGGGAGTGGGGCTTATAAGACAAAGGTGTGATCTGGGGCAGTTAGAGAGGACCCACACCTCAGACACAAAGTGGCTTCAAACTGGAGGCAGGGAGGGCTGATGGAGGAGTCCAAAGGAGGGGAGCCCAGAGGAGGGAAGTCTGAGGCTAGACCTCAGAGAAAAGGTCCTTCAAAACAAGATAGAAGGGCCTAGATTCTCCCGAGATCTCAGGGAACCAATATGGAAGTCCTTTGTATCTCATGAAATTCTACAGAACAATGTGAAGCCAGGTAGGTGTTGTTAGGCAAATCTTTTAACCTTACTGAAGCCGAGTTTCCTCAGCTCTGGAGTGGGACAGAGCTATCTCTTGCAAAAAGATGTTGTGAGCACCAGATGCTACTTGGCACCAGCACAGAACTAAGCCAGGCTCAGCAAATATCAGGAAAAAAAGAGAAAAGAAAAGAAGAGAAGAGAAAAGAAGTTCTCTCTCTTCAGCCCCACATGGCTTTGGCTGGTACCCATGGTATAAACCTGAATCCTGTCACATGCTGATAAAATACGGTTGAGGATTTGAGAAAGCCATGCATGCAGGAATATGAGGGGCCAGGAGGGGAGAAGATTTGAGACGAGAAGGAAGAATAAGACCTGGACCAAGGTGGGGGGTGTTGTGGGGGAGAAGATCAGGAAAAATGGGCTCAAGATCTGACTGGCAATGAGGGAGGGGGCAGGTGACGGGTGAGGGGGGTGGCATCCACCTTCACTGCTCTTCCTTTTCATCTCTCAGGTGGGGTCCAACGATGTGACTCTGGCCACGTGCGTCCCCGCTAAGAAATGGTGCCCACCACTGACTGGCCTGGGCTGGAGCATGATACTTTTTGTGTGGCTGCCCATGCTCTCCAAGCAACAGCCTTGGCAGTCACAAGCTGGGGAGGCATTCTGATTCCTGGGTCTGCATGGGGCGGGCAGCCTCATTTCATGCTGCAGGCACAGATTCTCTCCGGCTTTGTAGATGTGTGCTCAGTTCTCTGTGGGATCTCCTTCAGACACACAATAGTGTGCACGTTTAGATATTTGTCCACATATTGAAAAAGACCTGTTTGGGCTAAAATATGTTTCTTTTGGGAAGAAAGAGAAAGCATCTTGAGCAAAACCAAGAGGCTCCCCCAGATTTAATTTCAAGTGTATAACTAACTCATAACCACTTGCCCTCTTGGGGCCAGTTTCTTCCACCAGACATTGGAGCACACCTGGTTTCATAGGATTACAAATGCTATTATTACTGCTTCATGTGAAGTAGTCAGCCAATAGGAAGGAGAAATAAACCAGGTGGCTCCTTTGGAAAGGATGCTGAAAAGCAGTTTCATATTTTTTTCCTTTGTGGATTTTTGCTTTAGATTTTGTGGAATTGTTTTCTGGGCTAAGGGTGATTTTGTGAAAAAACCCCATTCCTGTGTGTGTAAATAGATCAATAGGTTAATGGGAAACTCCCTAGCTTTCCAGTGGCTGTTGTTTTTTCACATTGCAATAGAAAGGGGCAAATGCAGCCAGTTGTATGAAAAAAGAAAAAAAAGAGCCTCAGTGCCTGCAAAGGGGCTGGAAACCAATGATGTGCCCAGAACATAGTTAGAATGGAGGACTGAAAGGAGAAAAAGAAGGTCCCTAAATAATCTTTACTTTGCATAAAGATTCATAAAAGATGCTTGATTTTGGAGAAGGAGAAAACCCCGGAAGATCAAGTGTCCTAACTGTTGTGGGTGTTGTAGACAGGGCAGTAATGATTTATTGACACCAAGAGCCAGATCTTGTAAATGGTTCGCAGAACACTTTCATACAGATGCCTTATTGTGAGGCATTTCACAGATGGGGAAAGCAAGGTCAGGAGATGTACCTGGTCAAGCTATGCTCTTAATCCCAGCTCACTTGCCTCTATCACAGGGCCCTACCACAGCACCATATTCAATCCAAATATTTGCAAACACATTAGAAAAAACATTACTTGGGGTGGCTGGGTGGCTCAGTTGGTTGAGCGTTCGACTCTTGATTTTGGCTCAGGTCATGATCTTGGGGTGGTGGGATGGAGCCCCATCAGGCTCTGTGTTCAGTGGGGAGTCTGGTTGGGATTCTCTCTCT
The DNA here is from genome assembly GCF_964662115.1 of Mustela nivalis. Lineage (NCBI taxonomy): Eukaryota > Metazoa > Chordata > Mammalia > Carnivora > Mustelidae > Mustela > Mustela nivalis. The sequence goes on from NC_139020.1 coordinate 122,723,942, forward strand.
TCTCCCTCTGCCCCTCCTTTTGCCCTCTTTCTCAAATAAATACATAAATCTTAAAAAAAAAAAAAAAAAAAGAAAACATTACTTGACCATGATGCCATTATGGGACCAGGGCCATGGTCCTTGCCTCCTCTCTACCCTGCTCTTGGACTGCCCTTTCCCCTACCCCCACTGTCTCCAGGGTGGGGGAAAGGGAATGATACACAAGTCATCCATTCTTTAAATTTGATACTCCTAATTGTGCATTTGTGATGATAAACGGGTCAAGGCGCTGGTGTACAAGTGCAGAGCACTCTCTTCAATTCTAAAGGCAGACTCTTCTAGCTGGAATGCAGAAGCAGGGCCTGAGCATGGGCAGGGGAAGAGATACAGACTTGGAAGGTTTACGGCCTCACGTTCATTTCCTGCTTCTGCCATCTTCCATCCATGGGAAATTGGGCACCTTACTTTGTCTCCCTATCTCAGCCTCAGTTTCCACTTTTATAAAAACAAAGCTAATACACATTTTGCTGTATTGCTGTGAAGATTAAACTGGAGGGTCTATGTGCAGTCCAATAAATGGTAACTGTTTTTATTTCTGGGCACTGTCCTTGGAGAACTACATGCTGCATTAACTGTTTGGAAAGAATCTTTGGCTATTCTTCATACAGAGCTGGTCATTTACAGGTAAACAGTTCTGTTACCACCAACACTCATGTCATTGGTCTATCTTTGGTTACATAATACAGCCAGTTGAATGGAATTAAATTATTCTGTGGCTGTAAGTTCTAAATAAATGTGATACATTTTAATCAGATGAATGAAGGGTTATGTGACATTTTGCAAGAAAAGAGCTTGTCCTTAGGAAGAAGTGGATAATTTTTAGTGATTTTATTATTGCTAACTCAGATATTACAGGGGTACCTGCCTCATGCTTTTATATACCTTAAAGCTTACTTCTCTGCTAGAGGGTGGTACTCCTCTGAGTTCTAGGTCAAAATTAAACTCTCTGCAACCTTCATTTCTGTTTTAAGGCATTTCACTCAGATCCTCTGCTTCAAGTCTCTCTTCCCTACGCACCTTGTCATCCTCAAGAAAATGCTTTCAGCGGTTATTCTTTTTTTTTTTTTTTTAAGATTTTATTTATTTATTCGACAGAGAGAGATCACAAGTAGGCAGAGAGGAAGGCAGAGAGAGAGGAGGAAGCAGGTTCCCTGCTGAGCAGAGAGCCCGATGCGGGACTCGATCCCAGGACCCTGAGATCATGACCTGAGCCGAAGGCAGCGGCTTAACCCACTGAGCCACCCAGGCGCCCTCAGCGGTTATTCTTGATGGCCAAGTTCCCCCTAGGTGCTAAGTCCTGGGTGGTTAATATTACCCATTTCTGCTTCCTCAGAAGCCCCACAAATGTCCACCACTGGACTCCTCTCTGGCTGCTCCATCTTCTTAGTTTCTGCCTTTAGTTTTGGAGTATCTTTTTACCCTTTTCCTTATGACAATCTACCAGCCCATCCCTTACTTTAGTCAGCCAAATATTTTTTGTTTTGTTTTGTTTTATTTTATTTTATTTCATTTTATTTTTGAGAGAGGGTGCAAGTTGGGGGCAGGGGAGGGAGAGAGAGAATCTTAAGGAGGCTCCAGCCCAGCATGGAGCCCATCTCTGGGCTCTCGATCTCAGGACCCTAAGATCATGACCTGAGTTGAAATCAAGAGTCAGACACTTAACAGATTGAGCCACCCAGGCACCCCAAGTCGGCCAAATCTTAAGTCACCAAACAAATATATATATTATGGGATACCAGTTTACATTTTGGTCACTTCTGCTGCAGGAGGCCCAACTGTTCTTAAATCTGCACTCCATGGCCATACATTATCAGTTATTTAAGGTATCTCCTTTTTGGCAATTCAGGCTCAAGAAATGTCTTTCCTGGCTTTTGATGGAATCCTCTTACCCCAATCCAGGCAGGAAGGACTGGGGGTATACCTGTGTGAGGGCTGCCTGGAGCTTTTCAGCTTTTCAAAATTGTGAGCAGTGTCACGAGGGTGGATACGCTCAATGCTGTCCGTGTGCCTTAGGTCTGTCACAGAGATTTGTGGGATCCTATTCAATTTGAGCATGTGAGGAGGCCTCACAGTGGAGGTCATATTTGAGCTGGACCTTGCACATGAGAAGATTTGTGAGATGGCAGTGGGGCGGTGGAGGGGGGCTTTTGGCATTGGGGGCAATGGATATCCAGGACCAAGTTCATGGTATAGTAGATGGACAGGAAGGAGCACAGCCTGGGGGCAGAGGAATATTAAGAGAGAAGTCAGGCAAGGTGAAGCATGTAGGGGGCTGTGGGCATCAGGCTTTCATTTCTGCCCCGAATTTATGTGAACGGGGAATCCATGGGAAAGTTTGTGTTTTAAAATATCTCGGGAGATAAGAATTGAGAACTAGAAGCTGGTGACTGGAAGGTCTACCTGACCATCTGCCGTAGTCAAAGGAGTAAACACTCCAAAAAGGGGAAGGATGGAAAGCAGACTGAGAAAGACAAAGAGTGAGAAGGGAAGTAAAATTTATTCTTTTAATTTGGTTTTCAGTGACCCAGGGAGAGACAGAATTTGAGAATGATCAGAATCATGAGATCTTCTAGGAGAAAAGAATATAAGCCTAAGTAAGGAGGAGAGATGAAAGAGGCAAGAAGGACAGGGGCTGATCAGAGGGCATGATGAGGGAGGATGGTGTGGGGCTCCATGAGTGGAAAAGAAACAGAATGAGAGAGAGGCTGGTAATTCTGTGGGGCCCTGGTTCGAGGTTTTTCAGTATGAAGTCATAGGATGTCATCCCTTAATTTTGAGTATGAGGTCCATCTTTTTCCTTCCCTTAATAGTTAAAATAAGGTGAGGCTAGCAGCTCAGCAATCCATGTTTGTACCGTCTGCCTTCTGACCTCTCTCCTCGCACCACAGTATAATACCTCCTCTGTGGCTATCTGCCCTGCGGCCAGGTCCTACCTGCCTTGTTTCCCTAAGCAGGTCTCAGTTGGTGATCCTGCTGGACCTGCAGTGCAAGTGACTTCCAGAGGTGCCTGGGTAGCTCAGTCGGTTAAGTGTCTGCTTTCAGCCCAGGTCTTGATCCCAGAGTCCTGGGATTGAGTCCTGTTTCCAGCTACCTACTAGGCAGGGAGCCTGCTTCTCCTTCTCCCTTTGTTGCTCCCCCTGCTTGTACTTTCTCTCTTCTCTCTCTCCTCTCTGTGTCAAATAAATAAATAATTTTTTTTTAAAAAAGTGGCTTTCAAAATGCAGCAATTATTCCAATTCTACTCTGTTACACATCTTCTATTTCTTTCCAAAAATGAAGACACATTAGTTGCATTGCTTTTCATAATTCAATTTCAAGTGCTATATAGGTAGTGTCGTGAAAATTTATTTCCACCTACCTGCTTACAAGGTGCTTGTTTCAGAGTGGCAAACCTAACATTTCCTCACCAAACTCATATCTTTGGCCATTCCTTGGAGCCGCTAGTTAGAATGGCCTTTTATTTTCTTTTTGCTCACCCTCTTTCTTTAAATACATGTAGATCCCAGGATATCTAGAATGCAAAGTTCCTATGAGCACGTTTGAAATAATAATCTGTATTAGAAGTAGGGGTTTAACGTACTTCATCTTCAGGGGTGAAAAGATGTTACATTTATAATTGTATTTATATTGTGAGATTATTTTAATTATAACTTTATAATATTCTGGCATATGTTGTTTTTTAGGAGTGCATACTAGAACTTCTCAATGCAAAGCAAGAAAAGGGGTATTTATAATTGAATGGCAATATATACTTTCTGGCACTCACAGAGACTCCAACTTTTCTTTTCTTTTCTTTTTTAAAGATTTTATTTATTTATTTGACAGACAGAGATCACAAGCAGGCAGAGAAGCAGGTAGAGAGGAGGGAAAGCAGGCTCCCCGCTGATCAGAGAGCCCGACGCGGGGCTCGATCCCAGGACCCTGGGATCATGACCTGAGCTGAAGGCAGTGGCTTTAAATCACTGAACCACCCAGGCACCCTGAGACTCCAACTTTTCAAAGAAAAATTGAATTGAAATGAAAATGAAAGAAAGTGAGCTCTCAGTCAACATTTTTTGGCTAGAAGAAAATATTCACCGTCCTACTTCCTTGCTTCTGTGTCTGTACAGGCAAGAGCAAGTCAGAGGCACATACATACCCATGATTTCCTCCTTTGAAGACCATTATGCTAGTATCCCAAGCATGCCCTAAGAACAGATCCCTTTTCTTCATGCCCTGTACTTCCTTTGACTTGAGTATGAATTCTCCAAATTTTCTCCCATATGATTTAGCCCTCTCTGTCACGAGGCCAACTTCTCTTATTCACACCTTTTATTCCGAGCCAAGGCTTCAAGGGTCACTCCTGGTGCTGCAGGGAGCGCGGATCAGTCCCTGCCCGGCCCTCACCAGCCGGTCCCCCGCCCGGCCTACCTGGAAGGCCTAGGATGGTGAAGTAGGGCCGGCACTCGGTGAACCCTGAGCTCTGCCTCACGCAGCTCCGCCAGAGCCCCTCGTACTGGAACACAGAGGTGACGGGGTTGTCATACAGGTCCTGGGTGCTCCACATGTCCATCCCCGTGGCAGCGATGCAGCCGGCCAGGCCCAGGAGGGACAGGAGGAAGCCCACCACTTGGCATGTGGTGGTGGACATGGCCTTAGCCCGCGCACCCTCCGACAACCTGCTCAGGACGAGCTGCGCCTTCCTCCTGAGCCGGGTGTGGGCGGGCGGGCAGTGCTCCTGAGCCTGGCTGCCCTAATCAGATGGTTTCCCTAAGCTCTTGGTATTTGCTCACAGTGTTTTCCTTAGATAGTTCAGTTTCACTCTTGGTTCAAGGGCATTATTTTTTCATTTGTTAGGGTAGCAGCCCCAAGAGGCACTTGTCCTGTCGAGCTGCGCAGACCCAGCTGGTTTGAGAGCTGAGCCGTTCGAATGGACACCTTGCACAAAGGCCGTGCCAGCCTCTTCCGGGTCCCTGGCTCTGGCTCTGTCCCTTAAGCTCACTGGCCACCACCTGGGGAGAAAGCTGATGAGTCCAGCACCCCTACAAGCTTTTCCTTGAGGCTCTGCTCGTCACAGGAAACCACTTTGGCTGACCTCACTTAAAACAAAGGCCCCGGAGACTGTACCTTGAATCAGACTTCCACATTTTCTCCTCACAGCTCATAAACTACTTCCCATGCACATCTTTCCATTTTGCTCTTACAGAAATGGGTAGAGTAGGTATTATTATCCCAACTCATATCTATTTTGAGGCAAGTGAAGTAGGAATAGATTGAAGAACTTGTTCAAGTGCCTTGGATCACACATGCATTAAAGTCAGCAAGGATTGAGCTCCAGTCCCTACTTCTAATATTCTTTCTCTATTTCTATGTGGAGTGGCAGAGGCAGGCAAGGTGTCCCCACTTTTGAGAAAAGGAAGGCAAATCCTAGAGATTTGCTTTTGTTTTACAGGTATTGGAAATAGGGGGGTCAGCGAGGGGTCCAGCTGACCTCCATGTCACACTTTCATTCACACCATGAGAACCACATGGAGACCACATGGCAGACACAGAAGGTTCTAGAAAGGCCAGAGAAGGGCTCAGGGCTGGCTGGGCCCAAGTGCCTGATCTGGTTACTGAGAGCCCTGGGATCTGCGCCTAACACTGTCACTAACATGCTGTATGCTAGATGATTTGGGGCAAACTGCTCAGCATCTGCAGGTCATGGTTTTTTCGTCTGTAACATTTGCATATTAAAGTAGAATACTTCAGTGCCCTTTAAGATCTCACACTCTTGTCTTCAACATTTTGCAGAAAAGTTTTCACTATAATTGGTCAAAATATCAGGAATTATATAATTACAAAAAAGAGAGACCTGGCCAGAAATTAGCCATTGCATTTTTCCTACCCAGTTCGATTTTGTAAGAGAATTGACTGACCTGCTACTTTCTTGGGGTCATGTGTGTCTTGCCTCTGAATTCAGAACCATCTTTTTTTTTTTTTTTAAAGTTGGTTCTCCACCCAGCATGGAGTCAACATGGGGATTGAACTCACGACCCTGAGATCAAAACCTGAGCTGAAACCAAGAGTCAGACTCCTTACTGACTGAGCCACCCAGGCACCCCCTGAACCATTATAATTACAGCTTCCCCAGCTCTGGATTTCCAGACCTGGAAACACATCCAACATACCAATCTCTAGCCTGTACAGTTCTCCAGGAAATAAGCCTTTGCATCTGGACATTTCAATGTTATCTTGAGTACACCCAGCCACTGCTCCCATTCCTTTTTTCTCCTCAGCAAACACAGAAAGCAAATATGGATGGTCTCCCCCCTAGTTTGAATAGACACCACACTCCCCTCAAGTGCTTATCTTGCTCTAGGTTCTGTGACCAGTGAAGAGAGTGAATCATGAGCCAGAAAACTCAAAAAGAGAGAGTAAGCAGGAGTTACATCCCTTTTGGTGAAACAGCATTGGTGTCCGTTTTCCCTGAACTGAGTTACAAGGCCAAGTACAAAAGGTGAGGAGGAAGCAACTAGAAAAAGGGCCTCTAGTATCTGCTCCTGGATGGGGATTGACCAATTCGATTGGAAAGTACTGGAATAGTTCAAGAATGATTCTGCCACTGTTTCTATGGAGAGAGTCCATTTTGCTCTTGTTTCAACCAAGAAGCAGTATTTTTATTCATAAAGAGCTTGGTTTCCAGTTGTTCTTTTTTTGACCTTCGTCTAACACCCACCCCATATCTTGACTATAATGCCACTGAAATAGTAGATGGAAAACAACAACAACAACAAAAGAAATAGGTTATTACAAGTTCCCTATTCTCGCTCATTGCTGTTTCCCTCCCCCTTCCCTATGCAAATACTTTAGGCAAAATTATAAGACCTGGGGAAAAACATTATTCAGGTAAGAATGAATTAGCTTTCTTTCTTGTTTGAAATGGTGACAGTCTATGGCCATACCACCCTGAACACGCCCGATCTCGTCTGAAATGGTGACAGTGACTTCATTTTTTAGAAGAAGGAAAAATTAATTTTAAAGGATAAACTAAAGCTACTTCTATCTAGTAGAATACTGAACGAATATAGAGAAAATGTAAGTCTCCATATTTTTAAAAAAATATTTTATTTATTTATTTGACAGACCGAGATCACAAGCAGGCAGAGAGGCAGGCAAAGAGAGAGAGGGAAGCAGACTCCCTGCTGAGCAGAGAGCTTGATCCCAGGACCCTGGGATCATGACCTGAGCTGAAGGCAGAGGCTTTAACCCACTGAGCCACCCAGGCACCCCATCTCCATATTTTTTAAAAAATGTAAGTCTATGTACTTTTTAAATGTAAAATAAATATTGATAGACTTAAAAACATCTGGAAGATGGAATCTGTCACTTCCTGGTGGCTATAAAATGAGTGGACCATGGCTTTAAGGGTAACTGCTTAAGAGTGAATGGGGGTCCACAGAGGGTTCCTCGCTCATGAGAGAGGCTTTGTTAAAATACATTAAATGTATCTCTAATAATAATAACAACTCATGGTTTGATTATAATAATATGTAATAATAATAATTCATGGTCTAATTCTGTTTAACAATAATGGGGTTGGTATAACTTTGTTCAATAATCTTTAAAATGGAGGAAAATTTTTTGCTGATTTCTTCAGGGAAACCATCCCTATATTCAGGTTTAAATGTGGTCTGGTAGTGCCATTTTGGGTCATAAATGTTCAGCAGTTCATATTATTTTACTGATATTGGAGAAAAAAATTTCTCCCACCCTTTCCTTACATCATTTTAGGAATAATAATATGTAAAATGTCTTCTGTGGTAATTAGGAAAATACGGTGATTGAATAGCAACATAAAATATCACAGCTAGGAATACAGGAGGAGTAGAATGAATATACTAGCAAGACAAATCACTGATATGTCTGTTAATTTCTTTTTAAAAAAATATTACCACATGGTGTATCCCTAATTTCTGATTAGGGATTAGAATAGATTTTTTGGTGCTCATAATTGAAAATTTGGAAGTAGAGGAAATTTTACCAAGTCACTCATAATTTTAAATACTAGGAAAACTATTTGGCTTATTTCCTTTTTATCCTTTCTCTGTATATGTATTTTCACATGATTAAGAGATTATATGACTTGATGTTTTGCTCTTCTAACTTAATTGCTACATAGACAATTAAAGCTCTTTGTAAACATCACTGAATGTGTGTAATATTAAACATTTATTTCAATATGAGCAAGGTAGTATTTTAGTACTAGCAGATTAATATTCTGTTACATAGAGGTGCTATTATTCACCTAAACAGCACCTATTCCTATGCAGTTGGATTATACCCCTCCCCAAGTTGTGTGTGTGTGTGTGTGTGTGTGAAAAACAATGTTACGATGAACATCCTTGCAAAACTATTTGCCAGCATTTCTGATTAAATCAGTTAGAATAGATTCCTAGGAATAGAATTAAGATGTCAAAGGGCATGAAGTTTTTAAAAAATCTTTTTTATATAGAACCAGATATTTTTCCTATGAATTTTATTCTAGCAGCAGTATTTGAAAGATCTTGTCTCATTGCACCCTTATCTAATTTGTGAATTTGGTAAGTTATACACAATCATTTGTTTTAATTTGCATTATTTTGATTACTAATGAGTTTGAAACTTTAAAAAAACCAAATGCTTATGAAAATCTATTATTTTTCCTTTTCCTGAATTGTTAGATTATACGCCTTTCTCATTTATTTACTGGAATTTTAGGACTTTGCCTATTGATTTATTGAATAAATTTTCTGTTTAAGATCTTAATATACCATTATTTATTTATTTATTTTTTATTATGTTCAATTAGTCAACATATAGTACTGTTATAATTACTAAAAAGATATTTTCTCATTGATTATTTGCTTTTTAAATTTTTCCATGGTTTTACATATTCTATTTATTGCTTCATAGTACCTGGTGCATAATATGTGCTTAATAAATATTTGTTGAATAATGTAGTTAGATGAGTTTGCTTTTGCATTTCCTCCATCATTTCTATGCTTAGGAGTATATTTTCTATTTAGAGGAAGAAAACAATATTAGAATTACTTTAGAATTTTAGAAGATTTAAAAGTATTTTTTTTGTTTTTACATTACTTAATCTGGAATCTGGTTTGGTATTTATTTTGGTTTTATCCCTCAAAAAAGCTAATCAATAATTTCTGCAATTTCTTTATTGAATAAGCTTTCCTCTCTCCATGGCTTTGTAAACCCTCTCTATATGAAATCCACATATATGTGTTTTTAATTTTAGATTTTGTTCCATATACCTTTTTGTCCATCTTTGGGCCAAATTACCAAAACTTTAAAATTTGGTTAAATATCCAGTGGAGTTAGCCCACTATTTTCATTTTATTCTGTAAGAAAACTATTAAAAGTTAATTTCCTCTGCCTCTTCTTTTTTTTTTTTTTTTAATTTATTTTTTATTTTCAGCATAACAGTATTCATTATTTTTCACCACACCCACTGCTCCATGCAATTCGTGCCCTTTATAATACCCACCACCTAGTACCCCAACCTCCCACCCCCCACCCCTTCAAAACCCTCAGATTGTTTTTCAGAGTCCATAGTCTCTCATGGTTCACCTCCCCTTCCAATTTCCCCCAACTCCCTTCTCCTCTCTAACTCCCCATGTCCTCCATGCTATTTGTTATGCTCCACTAATAAGTGAAACCATATGATAATTGACTCTCTCTGCTTGACTTATTTCACTCAGCATAATAATCTCTTCCAGTCCCGTCCATGTTGCTACAAAAGTTGGGTATTGGGTATTTACCCTAAAGATACAAATGTAGTGATCCAAAGGGGCACATGCACCCGAATGTTTATAGCAGCAATGTCCACAATAGCCAAACTATGGAAAGAACCTAGATGTCCTCTGCCTCTTCTTATAGATAAACAACTCTGTCAAGTTCCTGAAGGAAAACTCTCAGTGACATTTTGATTAGAATTCTTGGTATGTAGCCTAGGTTCTGGAGGAAGTCTGCCTGGGTTTGAATCTTCCCCTATCACTTACTATTACAGTATCATCAGGCAAATTCTTTAATTTTTCTGTGCTTCAGTTTCTTCATCTATAAAATGGAGATAATCTTACTACTTAACATCATAGTGTTGCTGTGAAAATTGAAGTATGCATAAGTAACTTATGTAAATGTATACAATTATGTAATTTATGCACATTAACATATGCTAATTTATTAAACAAATACCTATACATAGTTAGGTCTCAATAAATTTATTACTAATGATAATAGTAAAATAATAAAGGATTTATTATTATACATTAATTAGGGACAAATTCCCATTTTCAAAAATTCATATCTTTATAATACTATTATCTAGGAAACTGTAGTATATATTTCCATTTAATTAAGACTTAACTTTTTCTCAGTAAAGCTTCTTTTTCACTCCAAGAGGGACACTTGTCCAAACCCGATCAGCCCAGGACAGGCTAGCTTCCAGTTATGTGGCTAGTGAAATGATTTTATCTAGGAAGGTTGACTACCAGTCCTATGCCTCAAGTTTCTCTGGAAGCTTTGATTGGGCCTGACTTCTTCCCTCTGAGCCTGAGTCTGTGCTTGCATTTTGGGGTGTGCAGCGTCTCAGTGGACATTTAAAAATTCTGTACTTTTATCTCAGTGACAACGAAAAGGACATTAAAACAAGTACATTCCAGATCCTCAGGTTGGCTCTTAGGGTTCATGTTTGTGTTGGTGGTAATTATCATGTTTATACCAGAAGACAATTAAATATTCTCAACTGCTATGTGAACAAAGGGTTCATTCTTGCTCAAACAGAAAATACAGTCAGGGGAACCTCTCCTCGCTTTGTGGTACTGATGCTCCAAGCTAGGGCACCTGTGCCTTGGGGTCCACACCACACCAGCCTCCCCTGCAAGCATTGCCTTGCCGGGTCCTTGCACATACATGATAGCAGCAATCAGTGGTAGTAAATATATAGCAGAGAACGTTCCCTTCCCAATTCCAGAAATAATTGGGTTGATAATTTTAGACCCACATTTCAATACAACATTACTTCAAATAAACAAGACCACTGCAGAGAGCCATTGAGCCTCAGAAACCTCATTATCACAGGAATGACAGGGTTGTGCTTGAGTGTGAGAGGTGAGTACCTCAAACTTGCTAACACCATTTTGTAAAACGAACCTACACAAGTAGAGAATCTCTCTTAATGATACTGAAGTTGAAACACTGAAATAAATAAAATGCAGCAATGGCCTGGAGGCTGTATCTTTGTTAAAATCCAAATGCAAATGAACACTATCCCTAACACCAAACTAATTTTGAACTTTGGATTGATTAGCTTTTCAGTGTTATTTATATTACATTTGCAAATGTGTCCTTTGTACTTGTAGAAGACTTACATGCATTGGGAATTTAAATCTATTGTTCTACTTGGATGCGTTAAAGTAACATTAAAATAAGTATGATTTAAGTGAACATTGAGGGTCTGTAAGAATTTTTTTTTTCCTTTAAAAGGGATTCCTATAAAATTCTTTATAAAAATGGTTCTCTAAACTATCTACTGACAGGACTTATATATGCGTGTGCACACACACACACTGGAAGCTTCTGAGAGAAGGCCTAAAGGGCAGTTTCGGTCTGGCCCAATTTAAGCTCTGTGAGCTTGGGCGAGTTGCTCTGCCCCTCTCAGACTCCATCTGTAAAATACACATGGGGCGTGTTTACAGCTGTTGTTAGTCCAGGACAGCTGCCCAAGGAGAAGTCTGTGTGGGGCTGGGCACCAGGCTTTGGCAAGAGGTGAGGCTAGGAAGACCCCTTTGCACTGGGGGCTTTTGCTTTGGGTGAGGTGAGATTTCTGTTTGGAGCCCGAGAGTCTCAGGTCTTCATATTAGGGCAAACCTCTGAGGCTTAGGTGAAGGCACAACAGGGTCTGAGCCCTGTCTCCAGCTGTATTTGACCTTGGGCAAGTCACTCAAACTCATTTTTCTTGTTCCTAAAAGGGTGATAATAATAGCCCCAAGCTCACAGGGAAGTTTGCAGAGGTTACACAAAATGTTGCAAGCCAGTTGTTTACTCAAGTCCTAGTACATGAGCCACCATTTTTATCCTCCCTTTGTGGAACCGTATGAATGCCTCAGATGGGCGCTCTGTGCGGCTGAGTCCCTCCAATACAAGGCCTCTAGCTCTGCGTGGACGCAGGTCCTTTTCTCTGGAGAGACTGAACTTTTGCATTTGAGGGAGTCTCAGAGCTAAGCCTACGTCAGCAGGATACAAGGATGTGGGAGAGGCTCATCTTTGCTCTAGTCCCTTGTGGAGAGAGACCCCACTGAATCTGCAGTTGGTCACCCACTGATCTGACTCTTGTCTGCTTGTTTATACCCAGTCCCCACCTCTGAAGAGAACATTCACTGCCTTCTATGATTGTGCCCACACGAACCCTCTTCTCCAGCCAAGGTCACTCTTCAGTTTTCCCCCAAGTCATACTTGACGGGTAGCACCCTCATGTCTTTGCTCATGCTGCTTTTCCTTCCATGTCCCTGCCCTTTCCAAACCCTACCTGCCTTTCCAGGCTCACTTATGGTTTTTCTTCCTCAGTGGAGCCTTTTCTGAGCAGTTCCATACTCCTTTCATCTCTGCAGCACTGGCCCTCTGGCCTCACTTGTCACCCGGCCATACCCAGCCTGGGGTGCACTTTCATCATTTCAAGGGTGCTAGCCCCAAGAATCTTGAGGTTGCAGTGAGCTGTCCATCAGTAGGTGTGGAGTGTATAAAAGAATGATTCACTGTGTGACTTAAGTCTTTACTTGTTACCTTCTGTGCATTTCTAAGCCTTGACCCTATAGTCAGATGGCAAGTTCCTGGAGGGGAAAGCCCTGTTTTCTATTTCTGGTGCTCCCTCCAATGCCCTTCTTGGATCAGTGTCCCTCTCAAGACTTTGATGTATATTTACGGAAGGAACAAAAAACTAAAAAATAAAAATGACAAGTTTATTCAATGTTTTACTCTGTTATATGAGTTAAAGACACTTCTAACATTTCCTCTTTTTTTTTTTTTTTTTTTTTAAAAAAAAACACTTTTAAAACCTATTCTTGAGACTTGAATTTTTCTTCAAGTTACAATGACCAAGCTACTAAGCCAACGAACACACAATCCTTGTGTGGTTCATACCAATCTGGGGAATCACAGCCACACATCTTGCCTCCATGGCAGAGATCCCTTACCACAGAAGGCCCCTGTACAGAGAGAGCACCCAGAATCTGACTCCATGTGGCCAGTATTTTCTGGAGGGCAGGAGTCGAGGGCCCAGAGAAGGTGCCCATTCAGCACCCCTCAGAAAACCATGGCACTCAGTTCTTTTTCTGTATGAATCTCTTTCCTCTGTCCCTTTCTGTTGCTGCTGCGGGCTCAGGCTTCCTGGAAGCTGGACCCAGAAATAAAAGGGTCTGGAGATGAAACTCCGTTTATGAGATCCACAGTCCCCATTTCAGAGAGGGAGAATTGGGGGCTAAAGTTGGGCCTCTTGAGTCCTGTTCCTCTGTGTGCTTGAGTCTCCATGCTGTTGGTCATATAGGAGTTGTGAAACGATGGACCCCTTGGGGAAAACTGGGCACTAGCCAGTGAGGGGAACAGCAGCCCTGACAGCTCAGGAAGAGCCTCTCCCTAAGGTTGCTGCACTCCAGTTCTGACTCTGGTGTTGGTCGCTGCTGCTCCTCATTCCTCAGCCATCCCTCTGTGGTGCCCCAGGCAGTGGCCTCCATCTCCCTGCCTGCCCACAGCGCAGACCTTACCTGGCAGTCCCAGTAGGGTGAAGTAGCCCCGGCACTCAGTAAAGCCCGAGCTCTCACGGACGCAGGAGCGCCACAGCCCTTGGTAGTTGAAAACAGCTGTCACTGGGTTGTTGTACAAGTCCTGGGTGCTCCACTGGTCCATGCAGGTGGCGGCAATGATGCCAGCAATCCCGATCAACGAAACGACGAACCCCAAGCCCTGGCAGGCAGTCACGGCCATGGTGGAGTGCAGCCTTGACCCAGAGCACCACACGACAGAGGGACAGCCCGGTTCTGAGTGTGCAGGGTGTAGGGATGGCGTTTTCTCGGGGAGGTTGGTGCCCACGTCACAAATGGGCCATGCAATGGAGGAGGGGCTCAACAGTGCCACCTGAGCTTGTTGTCCTCCCTTATCTACCCCAGTGAGATAATTTCCACAACATGGTACCAAGACCCATTTGTTTTCTACCATATGTACACTCTACTCACTGTTTACCTTCAGAGGGAGTTTCTTTCCTGATTAGCCAGGTTCCCCTCTGTAGAGGATAAAGCAGGGGTAGAGGGCACTGCCTGGAAGGGCCTGCAGGTTGTCATGCCTCAAAAATAGTTGGAGATGAAAAGGCTTTGTCTGTGAGGCCCTCCCACGGTATCGATGCTGCTCTAATTCAATAAATTAAATAGAACTATATATATATATATATATATATATATATTTATATATATATATAACTGAGAAAATGATGCAAAAAATAGACAAAAATCAAGGGATAGAAAACATGAACCAGCAGTAAGAAGCTTGGAGTGTAGAATGAGAAGCTCCAACATATATCTAATAGGAGTCCCAGAATGAGAGAGTAAAGAGACTGAGAGGAAGACACTATTTGGTAAGTGATTGCCTAGGAATTTTCTAGAATTGATGAAAAGCATTAATCCCATATTAAAGATGCTCAGCATTTCCACAAAAGGTTAGTAAAATAATCAACATCTGGGTGCATTGTAGTATTGCAAAGTACAACAGATAAAGGGAAAAACCTTTAAAAAACTTGAAAGAAAGAAATTATTGTCAGGATATCAATTGCAGCAATAGAAGCCAGAAGATGACAGAATTATATCTCTAAAAATCGAGATTAAAATTAACTATCAACCTCAGAATAATGAGAAGACAAGCCACAGATAGAAAATATTTGCAAAAGGAAAATATTTTCAAAGAAATATTTTATATGCAAAAAACCTACCTGGATAAACGACTCTTGTCCAAAATCTACTAGGACCCTAAAACTCAACAATAAGAAAATGAACAGCTTGATGAAAAAATAAGCAAAATACCTGAACAGTGCCTCATCAAAGACGACACACGGATGATAAATAAGCATAGGGAAAAAATGCCATTAAGGAATTACAAATTAAAACAACAAGGTAATAGGGACGCCTGGGTGGCTCAGTTGGTTAAACAGCTGCCTTCGGCTTGGGTCATGATCCCAGCGTCCTGGGATCGAGTCCCACATGGGGCTCCTTGCTCAGCAGGGAGCCTGCTTCTCCCTCTGCCTCTGCCTGCCATTCTGTCTGCCTGTGCCTGCTCTCTCCCTCTCTCTCTCTCTGATAAATAAATAAAATCTTTAAAAAAATTATAAAAAAACAACAAGGTAATAACTTCATATTTATTAGAATGGCTAAAATCCAAAACACTAACACCAAATTCTGACGAGGATGTGGAGCAACAGGAACTCTCACTCATTGCTGGTGGAAATGCAAAGGTACAGCCACTTTAGAAGGTAGTTTGGCAGTTGCTTACAGATATACATATTCTTAGCATAAGATCCAGTGGTTTTGCTCCTTGGAGTTTGCCCAAATGAGTTGAAAACTTACATCCACACAAAAACCTGCATCAGATGTCTATAAAAGCTTTATTCATAATGGACCAAATTTGATAGTCACAAGATATTTTTCAGTAGGTGAATGGATAAATAAACTGGTATATCCAGACAATGAAATATTATCCAATGCACAAAAAAGTTATCTATCAAGCCTTGAAAACACATGGAGGAACCTTAAATGCATTATTACTAAGTGAAAGCTCCAATCTGAAAAGGCTTCTTATGATTCCAACTATATGACATTATGGAAAAGGCAAAACTGTTGGGGCAATAAAAGATCAGTGATTGCAAGGAGCTCAGAGCTCTGGGAAGATTAATCAAAGGGGCATAGACGATTTTTAAGGCAGTGAAGTTATTTTGTATGAAACTATGATGAGTAAACACGTGACATTGTATACTTATCAAAATCCATAAACGTATAACACCAAGAGTATATACTAATGTAAACTATGGACTTTGGGTGATAATGATGTAGTGTTGGTTCACCTGTTGTGATGGATGTGGCACTCTGGTGCTGGACATTCATTGTGGGGGAGGCGACACCTGTACGGGGGCAGGGAGTGTGTGAAACTCTCTTTGCTTTCCATTCAATATTGCTGTGAACTTGAAACTGCTCTAACAAGTAATATCTGAGGGCTGAGTTCCGTATTTGTGTTGATCCTTGAGTGCATAGAGAACAGCTCCGGAAGGGCAGAGCAGAGAACAAGGCTTGAGTATGGGCCGGGAGTTGGAATCAGCAGTGGGTGTGAAAATGTAAAATTTGGAGTGGACAGTAGACTTTCCCAAAGTGGATGAGGGCTCAAAACAATCTCATGTAGTTCTTCAGGGAGAGGGGAACTGCCCAGGAGAAATCTCATTACATGACCAGCAGAAAAAGCGGGCCTCGTATCTTGGTGATGTGCTCTGTAATTGGGCAACTGAGAGAGGATTCTGACCCAGAATGCCCTTCACTTGACTGTGAGGCTTGTTCCTTATATCTCTGCCCTTCTGGCCGCTGGAGGTACACCTCACATGGTAGTCAAGAGAACACTTCTATCTAATCTTCTCTCCAGATGGCCAGTGGTCCAGGGTTCTTGGAAACTTGCAGGATTGTTTTTTTTTTTTTTAACCAGATCTGGGAATCAGAGGCAAAGCTATCTTGGTACGAATGATAATATGTGAAGAAGTGTATGTCTTAACTCTCACATTGTTTTACCATTTAACCAAAACAGGTGCTCTGTTTTCCAGAAAAATAAGGAATGCTTTTTACCCACTGTATAGGAATATTTTGAAAACACAGGCTGCATAGCACTATGTCCAGAAGTCCTTAGCACCGTGCATGGGCTCCAAAAAACAAAACAAAATAAAACAAAAACCCAAATTAAAATTTGCAGAAGTGAGAGAACCAACCTGCTCTTTCCAGGTAAAATGTCCATTCCAGAATCTATAGAAGAAACTCAGCATGTTCTTGTCTTCAGCTCATGCTGCCAAGTCAGCTATGACTCAAGAAAATGACCACTGAACCCTGAGTTTCAGCCTAATGTGGATGTTCTGTGGACAGGATTCAGGCACTTGGTGACTCATTTCCACTTGGTTTGGTTTGTGGGAGTAACAAGATAATAACTGACTGTGGACAGGGGGTATAAATGGTTCAAATGTCCCATGCCATTTCAGTCTTGAGATTTAATTCTAAAGCCTATAAGTATGGCTATCTGATCTGCCCAGTGTTCCATTGGTTCTCTAGATCTGGCCATATTTTTGGGTCTCAGTTTGAGTGACTAATAATATATGGATTTTTAAAAAGATTTTATTTATTTATTTGACAGAAAGAGACACAGCGAGAAAGGGAACACAAGCAGGGGGAGTGTGAGAGGGAGAAGCAGGCTTCCCACTGAGCAGGGAGCAGGATGCAGGGCTCAATCCCAGAACGCTGGGATCATGACCTGAGCCGAAGGCTGACACTTAACAGCTGAGCCACCCAGGCACCGCAGTATATGGATTTTTAATAAAAATACACATAGCATATTTGGAAAAGAATTTGAACATTATGCATCCTTTCGGGTAAGAGAAGAATTAGATCCCTATTTGTTTGCTAAAGAGTTTTAGTTGGGACACTCAAACACTGTCCCCTTTGATGATAAAGAAAGATGCAGAAGGAATATGGACAATCCACCATGTCCAGATTTTTCCTGTTGCCAGCACATGTCAATATCAAGGAGTACCCTAAAATATAGGAGGCCCCTCTAGGGCAAGTGTTTTAAGACAGAATCAGCCCTTGGCACCTGTGATGACATCATAGATGATCCTGACTGCCCTATCCTCACCTGTCTTTCTCTGAGAGCATCCCTTTCTCACTGTTGCTCAGTGTTCCACATGCTCCCTGACTTCCCAGCCCTAAACTCTGCTACTAGGAAAGAGGTGTGCTAAAACCTAATGGTTGAAAGGCATGACTTTTTTGGTAACCTCTTCTGAACTATTCGTATTTCACCCCATAAATCAGCTTCTCTTTTCTCTACCTTAAAAACAAATCAAACAAAACCTTTTGTGTTTGCTGATGGTTTGGTAATACCCAGACTTTTGAATTGTATGAATGAGAATGTTTTCATACAAAAGATTCCAGGACCCAAAGAGGACACCAGGTTTTGACTTTGTCTAGTAAAGCAATAACTGATTGCAACAATCAGTCTCATTTATAAGAACAAGAATGTTTTCTATAACATAAAAATATAGAAAACCACAATCTGAGAATAAAGCATAGTCATGGATAGCTATGACATATGTATTCATATTTATATTCCACATTATCCTCATCTTTTCCCTCATTTATTTTCAGATGGGAAAACCATTGCTATGGACCAGCCCAGAGTTGGAGGATGCTAGGAGATGTCTTATAACCAGTGAGGTGCTGGCCACTAAGATTGTTGGAGGGGAGCAAGCCAGGATATAGGGGCAGAGAGATAGCTCTTGAGCTGAAGGTGACACAGGGAGAATTTTGGTGATCCTGAGGGGAGGTATTGACTTTGGGAGGAGATGTTGATGGACAAAGACAGGAGATCTTGAGGACTGAGGATGATCTGGTTGAGAGGACAGGGGATAAGGTGGCTGGAGGGAGGGGGTGGTGTGTTTGGTGAAAAATCATTTACCTCAGACAATGGAAGATAAAGTAAGCAATGAAAAGTCCCTAAGTGCAGTGACTATGACCTTACAAGAGACTCATCTAGAATGCTTTAGGGACAGAGACTAAGAAACATCATTTATTGATTGATTGATTTGATTCATTCAGGGATGCATTTGTTTAAAAAGCTATTTGTGAGCCAGGCAGTACACCAAGCACTGGGAATATGGAAATAAATAAGATACCATCCTGGTCCCCAGATACACATAATCATAAATGATCTATATGTGCTACGATTTTTAAGTATTATGTTGTAAAACATAGCCTAACATGGAAACGAAAGGAAGATAATATAAATGTGATTGTAAATAGAAGTTCTGAAATTATCTTTCTGTGCCCCAGTGGATTGTTTGATCCGTGTCTGGGCTGTGTACTTTCCCTATTTGGAAAGTATTGGCCAAGGCAGTTGTAAGTAAGTTGAGGGAGACTGGAAAGTATGAATGATGTGAAAGCAGCATTACTCTAAGGCTGAGAATAGACATGGGCTTGAAGAAAGAGTCGCCCTCATTCTCTAGGATCAAAGAGAAAAGAGGGAAAAAGTGAAGAGAAGTGGCATGAAGCAAGAGAAGAGAGAGGAACCTGGACATGGGCCAGGGGGGAGTACAGTGAACAAGAAACATAATGAGTGACCTTCAAGGCAGAGCTTACCAACAGAAAGGGCACTTGGAACTCTGTTTGGAGTGTATCAGGCTCATTTGGATCTAGCTAAGTGAGTAGCATGAGACTGAGTCTGCAGTTTACCTATCTATCCCACACTGTAATACAGTGATGACTGAGAGTGTGTGCTCAGCCACAGAGGATAGGGCAGGAAGGGCTTACATGAGATCCGAAAGAGGGAGAAGCATACATTTTGATGGAGAATCTTGTACTGCTCCAGATACATACATACGTCACAGGGCACTGTGGCTCAGTGTTAGCTTTTTGAATCATTTGATACCAGCATTAGTGTGACCAGACATTCTGGTTTGCCTGAGATCATCCCACTTATATCACTGAAAGTCATAGGACCTGGGAAAACCCCTCAGTGTTAAGCAGACTGGGATAGCTGTCACCTAAGTTATTGCACCTTGCCTGCTCCTTTGAGGAACAACCCTGTGTCCTTCTCAATCTACTAGGTTCCAGGGGATTGGTTTCCTCTCTGGAGGCAGACATATGACTGGGTGCTGGCCAACCAGTGTCTTTCACCACCTTGGTTGCTGTGGTTGGATCACAGATGGGCACATGAGGCAAACCAGGACAGTGAGACTCAATTCTGGATATTTTGTTAGGACTGTTGGGAAGGAAGAGGGGCTTATTTGCTGGGCCTTTTGGCACTGAGTCTGACAAATGCTCGGAGATGCTGGAGCCTCCTACTGGAATCTGGAATAAAACCAATTTTAGAGAAAAATAGGAAGGGGAGATAAAGATACTAATTCTTTCTTTTTTTTTTTAAGATTTTATTTATTTATTTGACAGAGAGAGAAGGATAGCCCAGGCAGGGAAGCAGCAGAGGGAGAGGGAGGAGCAGGTCTCCTGCTGAGCAGGGAGCCCAATGTGGCGCTCGATCCTAGGACCCTGGGATCATGACCTGAGCTGAAGGCAGTTGCTTAACTGACTGAGCCACCCAGGCGCACAAGAGATGCTAATTCTTGATGATGTCTGAGCCCTGTACTAGACAATGCCTGAAGAGAGCTTTACTCTCAAATTTCTTCAGTTATATGAACAACCAAGTCTCCTTCCAGACACACTGTTCCACTTTACCCTTTGATCAGGCCAGTTTGAATTGGGTTTTTCTACCTTTAACTGACAGAATCCTGACAAATGCAGCTTGTCCTGATCAGATAGAGAGAAAGAAATACATGTTACATTACCCAGAATCCATCTTTCTTGGATGCACCTTTCTGCATCTTGATGCCTGGGGACAGTCTTCCCTAAGATAAAGGAGATAATCAGTAGTTGCATGGAATTTAATGGGCAGGTATAAAAGTGGAGAACTGATATGTAGTGGGACTTGGTTATTATTTTAGAAAATGGTAAGGAGTGATAATACAGAACTAATAATGTAAGAGGCTTGGAAAATTTCAGATTTTTATTTTTATTTCTTGTATTTTGTATTTATTTTTTTATTCTTATTTATTCCTTTGTCTAGGATGATTTTGTATTTATTTCTTTATTCTTATTTATTCCCTTGCCTAGGGTGATTAACAGCAAAATTTTGAAAAGCTACACTGAAAGTGGGTTTGTGAGTGTCTTTTGGGGAGCACCTAAGCTAGGGGTAGACAAAATCAAGGAACATTTAAGCAGACTAATAACTTAGAGCCTTCTGTCCAAACTAAAATCTTTAAATATTTGTTCAACATTTATTTAGAAGTGGCAAGGACAACTTATTTTTATGAATAACTCTCTCCCATTGATTAAAGCTGTCCTAAAAATATTCCATAAAATATTCTTCACTTTTTTTTGAAGTTTTCATTCTCCCCATAATTTTATTATTTTCTGAAGCAGACATTTCCTTGGTAGGCTTATTAAAAAGTTTAAAAATTTAAAAATAAATCTCAGGAAGTGACCCTATGCCATGCATGATTCATTTTTGTAATTTCAATTCTCTATAATAGAGAGCTTCAGCAACCATTAGCAGGCAGGCTCTGGGTTGGAGAAGTTCAGAGAAAAGTATAGGTGCTGAAGAGATGTGTTTTAAAATTTTTTTTCACCACAGGGCATATTCTGCTTTGGAGGGAGTTGTCTATTTAACTTTTCACCAACAAGGTAAGGAGTTGTATAAGGAAACCTCAGCTAATTGATATTATATTTCCAGTGTATTCAGTGATAGTTTCATATCCCATATGGACTGGTTAGCCTGGCCCTAATCTAGCTATGGAGAAAAAAAGTGGTAGCACTGAGAATTCACTGAATAGGAGAAGGTGGATCTTTGAATCTTCAGGAAAGGATGCTTTGAAAAGTATAGGAAAAACTGTTCTATTACCTTTAGGATGGGCAGTAGAAATGGTGAAAATGTCAGCCAAGTGGGGAGGTTACCTATTTTTAGGAATGGTGGGCAAGCTAATTTGATCAAATCTCCTACTAGGAACTATTTAAAATTTCAAAAAGTTAATAAAAATCCTCTTGAAAACATAATAAACTGACAATATTACAAAGAATTACCAGACCAAAAGTGAAAGGAAAGTGGAACTCTGAGATGTAATTGAGCATGGAAATCACTTTTAACTAAGGACATTTGCTGATGCTTCAAAATTAGGACATTTGTTTTAACAACTTGGTAGGATACGTACAGAAGAAAAAAACCAAATTCCATGAGAACTAGATGTGGACAGACAAGACACTACCCCACATTAAACTGGGATCCCAAAAGTGTAAACGCTTAAGATAAGGATGATTCAGAAGTCCAGAATTGTAGCTTTAAGAAATTCCTAGTACTACAGATAATTTGGTTTAAGGTAGTTTCATGCTAGCAACAACCCGGAGCACTTGACATAAAGGAAATTCAAATTCTCCCTTGAGCACTATCTCTTTATTGTGGGTCTCAAATTATTCCTTTAAATAATTAAAAATATATAATATACAACATCTAGCCAAAAATAACCAGGTATGCACATAAATAAGACTCCATGAGAAAAAGCCAGCAAAAATAAAATCCAACACAATAGCAAATATTCAAAGAAGTCAGTAATGAAGTGATAGATCCATCAGAAGAAATTAACCAAAATATTATATGTGGAAAAATGAGAGAGGGGGTGGCAGCAAGAAAAGAAGGAAGGGGTGGGGAGGAAGAAAGAAAGAAAGAGAGAAAGAAAAGGTTGTAAGAGTCATAGAAGATACAGTGATAGGATACAAACTTATGTTTAATGAAATCCACAAAGGAGAAGTGGGCAAGAATGCAGCAGATGCTGTATTTGAAGAGATAATCTCTGAGAAATTTTCAGGACCGATGAAAGACATCAATGCACAGATTTAAGGTACCCAAATTCCCAAGCAAGATAAATAAAAATAAATCTATTCCTAGACACATCATGGCATTGCTGAAAATCAAAGATTAGGAGAATTGTTAATAGCAGCCAGTGAAAAAGAGATGACTTTCAAATGAGCAGTAGTTGGACAGTCAGCAACAATGGAAGGTAGAAGACAGAGGGATGATACCTTCAAGGTGCAATAAAGAAATAACCGCTGGCCTACAATTTTACATATATTTGGCAAACGTATCTTTCAAGAATGAAGATAAAGAAAAAAAAGCATTTAAAAAGATGAGTGAGTTCTTCATCAGCAGATGTGTAACAAAGAAAGTTCTAAAGGATTTTTTTGGGAAATAAAAATATGATTCCAAATATCCTAAATCTGATATGGGACACTTACGAAAACCCCACAAATAACAACTATCTAATAGTGAAAGACTGAATGCTTTCACCCTAAGATCAGGAACTAGACAAAGATGTCTACCTACTTTCATCATTCCTTCAACATTTTACTGGAGGTCTACACAGAGCAATTAGGCAAGAACATGAAAAAAAAAAAAAAGGCATCCAGATTGAAAAGGAAAAGGTAAAACTATTGCTATTTTCAGATGGCATGATCTTAAATATAGAAAATTCTAATAATATTAAATTCATGAAAAAACTAATGGAGCTAATAATGAGTTGAGCAGGTTGCAGAATACAAGGTCATGGGACGCCTGGGTGGCTCAGTTGGTTAAGCAGCTGCCTTCAGCTCAGGTCATGATCCCAGTGTCCTGGGATCGAGTCCTACATTGGGCTCCTTGCTCGGCAGGGAGCCTGCTTCTCCCTCTGCCTCTGCCTGCCATTCTGTCAGCCTGTGCTCGCTCTCTCTCCCTCTTCTCTCTGACAAATAAATAAAATCTTTAAAAAAAAAGATAAAAAAAAGAATACAAGGTCAATATGCAAAGATTAATTGCATTTCCATATCCTTGCAATGAAAAAATCTGAAAATGACACTAAGAAAATAATTCCACCCAAAATATCATCCAAAAGAACAAAATACTTTGAGAAAGTAATAAATTTAATGAAAGAAATATGAAACATATTCTGAAAACCATAAGACATTATTGAAAGAAAGTTTTAAAAAAGATTATTTATTTATTTATTTAATTGACAGAGAGAGAGAGAGAGCAAGAGAGGGAACACAAGCAGGGGGAGTGGGAGAGGAAGAAGCAGGCTTCCCATTGAACAGGGAGCCCAATGCAGGGCTCAGTGCAGGGTTCGATTCACAGGACCCTTACGTCATGACCTCAGCTGAAGGCAGAGGCCTGACTGAGCCACCCCAGTGCCCCCAAGAACTCATCTTATTTAAGAATTTAGAATCAAAATCTCAATTTTGAGGGTGGAGGCATGCTGAAGGAAAATACACTGCCAGTCCTCCTGGGCTAATAAAAGGGAGTGCAGTGATGCTGCTTTCCTAAAGAGTTGGTGTACATGAACTGGGGAAGATTGTTTTCCTCCTGACTTTTGATCAGTGGAAATAAAAAAATACTAAAATATAAAATTAAATCACCTTTAGCTAATGTATGCAATAACCCCCTATATGGTTGGGGTGAGGATCACTGCAGTTTTCTTTTACCCACCAGCACACACCTTATCTGAATCACCACTCAGAATCAGGAAGCTGTGATACTTCATGTCTCATGCTCTCAGGAGAGAATGAGGCAAGAGAGCAAACAAGGTGGGGACGGCTGGTTTCTGTTTGACTAGTTGTAGGTCCTCAAGCCTCCCTGCCTTCTCCTGAAACTCAACACAGAAACTGCAGGTTCACCTTTGGGTGCTTTTGTTCAGGGGAGCTGAACAGACACCCAAAGTGTTTCTGAGTCCAGGGGAAACGGGAAGCTTCAACTTGCATTTACCTTCACAAAAGGGTTTCTTTAAATGACAGTATTTGTTTTTCTCTTACCATAACAGTGATATAAAATGGTAGAAAATGTTAAAGAATCAAAAATTTAGGGGCATCTGGGTGGCTCAGTTGTTAAGCGTCTGCCTTTGACTCAGTTCATGATCCCAGGGTCCTGGGATCAAGCCCCACATTGAGCTCCTTGCTCCGTGGAGAGCCTGCTTCTCCCTCTCCCTCTGACTGCTGCTACCCCTGATTGTGCTCTCTCTCTCTCTCTCTCTCTCTCTGTCAAATAAATAAATAAAATTTTTTTAAAAAAGAGAAGAGTTTAAAGATCCCAAAGAGGGACAAATAGGTGGAACATAGGATTTTTAGGGCATGGAAACTACTCTGTATATTACTATAATGGTAGATACGTGTGTTGTCCTATATTTGTCTAAACCCAGAAAGTGTACAACACCATGTGTCAAAGCAGGTTCATCACTTGTAACAAATGTACACCCCTGTGGAGATGCTGATCATTGGGGGAGGTTGTAAATGTGTGGGCAGCAGGGAGCATACAGGAAATCTCGGTATTTTCCTCTCAATTTTGCTGTGACCCTATAACTGCTCTAAAAAAAGTACAATAAAATCTTTATAAAAATAAAATTAAAGTAATTTTTTTAAAAATCTGAGAAACAAAAACAGAATAAAATGATAAACTATGATTCTACCTCTAACATTTGGCTTTATTTTGGTTAACATTTGGCCAACATTTTGGCTTTATTTCCTTTTAGTCATCTTTCTTTGAATATGTATCTTTTTTACATAGTTGAGATCAAACTAAACACACAGTTTTTAATCATGTTTTGTTCTTTTAACTTTGTCTTTATCAAAAAATATTTCTTACTTCATCCAAAATTCACTGCAAGCATAAATTTTCACATTTTATTATATGTAGCTGTATCATGTCTGCTTAACCTTTCCTTCCCCGTTGAATATTTATGTTATTTGCAAGATTCACTTTTTATGTGCAATATGAGTTTTGAGAAACAGAACTTCTCTAATTTTTGAAAACTTGAGGAGGGAAGTTGAAACAACTGGCATTTAAGCTGTAAGCACTTTTCTACTTCATTAGAGATTGGAACTCTACTGCTCCTTCATGACAAGCTGTACCTGGAATGAACACTACAGTTACACACATGCAAATTACTTACACACTTAACTCTTCTTGGGGAAAATGTGATGTCACCACCCACCGTAGCAGAGTTGTTTGTAGGTTGAGAATTCAAGTATCCTGATGGCTAAGGTACATTGTTTTGGTGTATGCCTGAGTCAGATTTGTGTCTGCAGGGTTTTTCTGTTTTTGTTTTTGTTTTGGAAGGAGAAGTGAATAGAGTTAAAAAAAATTTTTTTTTTCTCAGTTTGAAATGAAACTACTTTTTGCCTAAAGCTTGTTCTCCTGGGTATGGATATATGTCTGTGTATATGCCATAGTTACCCAGAACACTTGAGATCTAAGTAAGACCGGTTTTATTATTCATTCTGGAGCTCATGGGTCTCCAAAGCCCTGTTCAAGAGTTCTGTGATTTTCTGAGGGTCTTACGATCTCATTGCTTTTGCCTCTGGGATCCTGTGCCCCTGTAGCGGTTCCTGTTCTGTACCATCTACACCCAGATGTCAAACTCAGCTGCTTCCTCAATTTCCACAATACTAACTCACAGAGCACCCCTAGGTGGAGAAATAATAATGACCACTGACATTTATGGAGCACATACATTGTACCAGGCCTTATTATAACAACTTTAGACGTATTGCCCAATTTAATCTTTGTAACAACTCTGTGAGATAGGAACTTCAATATCTTAACAGATGCAGAAACTGAAGCACTGAGAGATTAGGTACAATTTATGTGCAAGTATGTTTGAAGCATTCACTTATTTAAAAAGTTAATAAGTGTCCTAATCATTCCATGAAGTGCTAGGGACTCAATAGTGAATAACACAGATATAGTCTTGCTCTGTAGAGAGCTCAGTCTAGAGGCAGGAAACAGACAGAAGAAGTTACCAAAATGAAAAAGTAGTTGAAGTACAGAGTGATACTCCAGAGGATTTTTTTTTTTTTTACCTCTGTAGTTATGGAAATTTCCTGAAAAAAACTGACAACTAATAAAGGCTTGCAGGATGATTGGAACTGAGCCTTAAAAGGGTGGGAAGAATCAGGTAAAGAATATTCCAGGTAGAGAGAAGTTCTTGCGAAACCTGGGAGTGAAGAAGGGATCAGGAGCTAGGGGAGGTTGGGAATGGCTGCAGCACAGAGTGAGGCAGGGTAGACAGGGGGAGAGTGGCTGGGCAGAAGCCAGGACATGGAGGCCTTATAGGCCATGGAGGGTCTTGAAGTCTCATTAGGAATTTTAGACTCCAATCCAAGGGTAAAGACAAATCAATGAAAGGTTTAAGGAGGGGAGGGCCATGATCACATCTGCATCTTAGAGGGTTACTTTGGTTGCACATGGAGAATGTAATTGACTAGTGGGTGAGGACTAACAGCAGGTAATCGAGCAGACTCTTGAGCGGGCCATGCAAGAAGTTATGGTGGCCTGCACCCAAGGAGTGGCAATGCCAGTGGAGAGAAGCAAATGGATTTGAGATTCACTTAGAAGGTTGTATTAGCCTGGGCTTTTAGTTATAGAAAACAGATTCCATTCTAAGTGATGTAAGCAGGAAGGGGTTTATTGTTGGGTATTTAGGAGATTATAGTATATAACGTGAAAGAAAAAAAAATCGAGAAAGAAATGACCATTTTAGAAAAAGAAGTAACTGACTAAAACCTGACCAAATTACAAAATTAAAGGAAATCTAAAACATTTCCTGTGATTTGGGGTGTGTTCTGAGAGGACATCAGTGACTTAGATCAAACCAGGGGCCAAGAGGGGCCCCTGGATGAGCAAGGGGTTATGTGTTTAGGTCCCACAAAAGTTCCAAGTCAGCTGGCTTGGAGAGAGAAGGCAGTGCTCCCCACCCTTCTTAGGCTACAGTTGGAGAGACTTGAGCCTGGAGGGGTGCACCTCCTTTCATGGGATCATCCTGGATCAAGGAAGGGATAGCTTTTTGGGTGGCTTTTCTTTCTAAGCCATCTGCCTCCAAAGTCCAGAGTCCATAGGTCACTGTTAATTTCGCCATTCAATCATCTTAGTTGCTCTGGAATTTATTCACTATCTCAAAGATGCATTCACTATTCATTCATTCATCCACCCACTTACGCACATATTCACATTGTTTATTCAACAGAACTCTTATGTGTTGTATATGGTGGGGATAGAGGAGGAGAGAGGTGGGTGGCTTCAGAGTTTGAAATATAGGACTGTCTGCCTTGGCAAAGGGCGCTGGGAAAACTCACCTTCCTTTCCCTGTACCCCTCCACGTCTCTGGTGGCTCTCAATCTCAGTGCTTCTAAAACGCTGAGGTCCTCATGAATCATGTGTGATCCTGTTAAATTGGAAATTCTGGTTCAGTCGCTATGGGTGAGGCCTACCATGCTGCCTTTCTGACAAACTCCCAGGTAAGACCCATGCTGCTGCTCTTCAGACCACATTCTCAGTAGCAGGAATCTAGGCTGGTGTTATCCAATAGACGTACCGGGGGCTCCATATATATGAGATACCCAGTTTCATCTGAACTTTAGATAAACAATGAATTTGATTTTTAGTCTAAATGTGTCCCAGATATTACATGGGGCATATTCAGACTAAAAATTTACTAAATAAAGACCTTATTTGTGTTTATCTGAAATTCAAACTTAACTGGGCATCCAGCATTTTTCATTTGTTAAATTTGGCAATCTTATTTATGATCTGAGCTACAAATGTGAGCCACGTACGTAATTTTACATTTTCTTGTAACTACGTTTTTAAGTAAAAAGAGGTAAGTGAATTAATTTAAAGAACATACCTAGCCCAGTATATCCAAATACCATTTTAACTTACAGTTAATGTAAAATTATTAATGAGCTATTTCACATTCTCTTTTTTGTTCTAAGTGTGTGAAACCCAGTGTATATCTTACACTTAAATCTCCGTTCAAACTAGCCACATTTCAAGGGCTCCATAGCTACATGTGGGTAGTAGGTACTATGTGGGACACGGTAGGTCTAGGTCTCCCCAAATAGTCTTACCTCATTGGCTTGGGGAATGGGTATATTCTAATTGCTTCCCCGTGATTCCAATGAACAGTCAAGTCGCCACGGGCTCTCTACCAGATTGCTTGGTCCCAGATCATTCCGCCGTGAGCGGCCGCTGCCACAAGAGGGAGCCAGCTTCTTGGAATAAAAGCTTCTCCAAGCCACCTGGTCTTCACTGGGCAGGGACTCTGGAGATGCTGGGTGAACCCATAGGCGCAGCACCTGGACCGGTTCTTCAGTTTCCCTCCCACTTGCTCTCCCAGCCAAGGTGCCCCCCAGTCTGAGTCACTACTGCGGATCTGTCTGCTAAGTTGCTCTGTAATTATCTCTTTCATCTGCAGTATCTTTCCATCTTCCTTCTACCAACATAAGGTCTTTCCCACCACAGCAGGGTGGAAAGGTACAAAGACTGGGAGCAAGATTGAGGTCCAGGCCCCAGCTCTGCTACTTACTGGTTAAGGGCTCTTTAACAGGTCACATAACTGCTCTCAGCCTCCTCACTGGTGTGAGGTGGTACCAATCTCATCACCATGTCAAGGAAGGACAGCTTGTGATGATATACGTAAAGCAGTACACAGGAGATGCTCATAATAAGGTAAAGAAGTAGGTGCTCAGGAGATCATGGTTCATTCCCCACCCCCCGCCCTACAGATACATATTGGAGGTAATGTGATACGCCTAGTATATTAGTTGCCCAACTTGGCAGCACCACCGGATCACCTAAGGAGCTTATGGATATATCCTATTTCTTGATCCTCTCTCCCAGGGATTCTGATTCTGTAGGTCTGGGATGAGGCCAAGGATTATGGATTATGACGTTTTCAAAAGTTCTCCAGGTGATTCTGAGCAGCCAGTCTGATACTGGTTTTGTGGGTTGTTTGGGAACCATTGATGTGTGGAAGGAACAAGGGATTTGGAATCAGGAGTCCTGGACTTAACTTCTTGCTTTGTTGTTGACTTAACTTCTCTGAGCCTCAGTGGTGCGATTTGTTCCAGGACAAACAAGACAGCCTGCTCAGGAGGTGGTGATGCCCATAACGTAGAATAAGGGCGGTGGTTATGGTTTTTCCCTTCCTCACCCACTCTCTATGCTCCCTCTTTCCTAATTCCCAGAGCTACCTACTGTTTCTAGCACAGGTCATTCTATTTCATCTCCCAACCACTGTCTAGTCCTTTCTTGCCACTTGGGCTTTTTTCTGCTCCTTTTTCCCTCTGTCCCTCCTCTATCAGAGCTGGGCCAGCTAAACCGATAGCCCCACACTCCCCGTGGACTTCAGATTAGATTCTCTTTGGTGTCCCATTGCTCTATTGTTTCTGATTCAATGTCTTTGACTGAGCAAGGAGTTTACCATTAGACGAGTTCAAATAAGGCCCTTCCCTATCCTCTCACCCCTCCTCCTGTCCTACCCCAAGGAGCCAGACTTAGCTGACAGTTCTTTTTGGGAAAGGATGGGTGCCAGAGGAGTGAGGAGAAGGGAAGTTCTGTGTGGGGAAGAGCAAAGAAGACAATCCCATCCTCCTTTGTAATAAAAGGCTTCTGACCTGAAACAAATTTACTTTATAGTAAAACATCAAGAGAAAAGCTAACAGACAAATGACTAATATCTTAATAGGTATCACACATAAATGATATTAAAGCAAGTTTGGAGTTTTGATTAATATCATGGACTAACCATTGGACTGAGACAGTAATTATAACTTAAAGTGGTTGCAGATTTGTCTAACCAAGAGTGAACAGAAAAATCAGGGGCCTGCAGTTGTTGTCCTCTAGTTCAAAGAATATTTACACACACGGACCAAATTTTAAAGTGATGAGAAAAGGCCCAAGATAAAATTGAATTATTATTATATCCACAGTCATGCCTATTCATTGGACTGGTCTTTTCCAGTATTCTGTAACCTTTTAATTTTTAATATATCATGGAATAATGTTTTATGTCATTACATAAAAATATTCCTCAATCTTTTAAAAGACTGCATAGGATTCCATCGTGTGACTATATTATATTTAATCAATTCCATATCAACGTATGTTTAGTTGTCAATGTCTTTTGTTAGAAAGAACAATGATCTCTTAGGACATTAATCTTTTCCCACTTGTTTCATTATTTCCTTAGGAAAAACTCCCTGAAGTGAAATATGTAGTATAAACATAAAAAAAAAGAACTTAAAATTTTGATCATACTGTTCTCTCAAAAAGTTAGATCAGCTTATACATTTGCTAAAAAAAGTACGCTTGTTGATAATTTTCCATAGCCTTGAAAAACTAAGGATTATCAATATTCTTATTACTTTCAGGAGAGAAGAGACAGACATGATGTCCCATTTTAACTTGGAATGCTTTGGTTATTGTCCCCCAGTGAGTACCTTTTCTTGTATTTGTGGACATGTTTATTTCTTCTCCTTTGGTTTGCTTGTTCATGGTGGTGAGTAAAATTTTTATCAGATTAATAATTCCATTACAAGGTTGTGTTTCTAATATCTTCTTTTAGTGAAATTAATGTCAGATTGGTGGGCAGAGGTCTTTACCCTCCAATTAAAAAGATTAATGCCTCCAATTACAGTTTCAGATTAGATACTTTTCAAATTCTTATCTTCTATGCAACTTGAGGTTTTATGGTGTTTCTGTTTTTGTTTTTAAAGATGAGTTTCAGTGTAGCATGGGGCTTATTTAGAAAGAAGTAAGTTTGTGAATGTGGCCTTTAGTGGGGGCAGGTGCTGCTTACCTTGTTACCTCTCCACAGGACTCTCTCATTGATTCTGAAAGTCCAGCCATTCGGATCTATTTGAAACAAGCTTGGGAGGTGTTTAGAAAGACTAAAGTGGGGTTGTTAATGAGACTGAACTCATTTTTTTTTTTTTTACAGGACCATTAAATTGAAATGTTATTAAGCATATGCAGATGGGTTCTATGATCAGTTTTCTCTTCACCAAGGAGCTAGTTGAAAGTCTCCTCCTGGGAGGATGACTAGAATGGTGGTTTCTGGTCTGTTGGCAGCAACCAGGTTTCTGGAAACCAGCTCTTTGTGTCTCTGCATCTCTTGCTGTCTTCAGGCACATCTTTACATGAGGGGGTTGTGACACCTGTTGGCATTTCCAGCTCTTTCATTTCCAGCTCTTTCCATCATGTTTCAGTTTGGTGTAGGGGCCCAGTGTAATCATGAGGGTAAAGCTCAGGATTTTCCTTCCTTCCAGTATGTTTTGCAAAATACAGTGCAGGAGCTGAATCCATAGGTACTTTTTGAAGTTAACTTCTATGTAGAAAATGTTTATTGAGGTGCCTGGGTGCCTCAATCAGTTGAGCTACTGGCTTGGCTCAGGTAATGATCCTGGAGTCCAGGGATGGAGTCCCCCGTCAGGCTCCCTCCTCAGTGAGGAGTCTGTTTTCCTTTGACCCTCCTCCCTCTTGTGCTCTCTCTCATGATCTCTCCCTCAAATAAATAAATAAAATCTTAAAAAAAAAGAGTTTATTGAAAGTGAAGTAATGAAAATATGCTGATTTGAAGCCCATGTATATATTATTAATACTTAAGGGTAACCATAGCGATTGTTTAAACATTAAACCAACAAAAAATATTTTTGGAGAAGAATTTTTTTCATTGACATAAATTATATAGAATTATACATGATAATACTTAAAAACAGGCTGATTTTGAATAGATTTATTGCTTTTAAATTTTCTACAGACAGTGCTTCTCTAATGCTTTGGTACCATATAAGCTCCCAAGCTTGGCTTCAACATTCAGGAAAACATAAAGAACGAGGATCCATCGAGTGAAATATGGCTCAAAGTAGAACTTACACTCAGTTGTTAAAGAATTGACAAACTTGCTTTCTTAAACATCTGAGTGTGTGACTGGAAACTTGTACTCAGTAACTTGTTATTCCGGAAACTGCTTCTTGGTGCTGTGGTGTCCTTCCGTCTCATCTCAGAGGAACCCTGGGCCTTCTTCCCATATGGTACACTTTCTGTTGCATGGATAGAAGAGATTTTAAACACTAATTTGGAAAGAAGAATCACTTTGTGAATAGGATCCACACCGAACACTGATGTTTTCCCCGGGGCAGAAGTGAAGCTGTGAACCCTCAGTGTATAACCTGCTGAAGTTTAAGGGACGTCTATGCTCAATGGCAAGTGTCTTGGAGGATTCTTTCATCTTCACTTCCCTCTCCCTATTCAACATGTAGACGCTCTCATCTGCTTTGGCACTTCCTGGCCTTAGACTATTATTCTAGAAGGCTGAAGGGGCAGGTAGGCCACTGCCTGCCAAAGTCTTCTTTCTGAAAAGCACTGATCTGAATGTCTGTGACAGCAAGGGAAGGCCTGCTGCTGTGGAATAGGGGCTCTCTTGTAGGGCACAGAAATTCCTCTGAATAGTGAAATCTAGTGTGGCTTTGCAAATGATCCCTGCTGAGTGAATCGTCAATCAGGATGCCTCCTCAGTGGTGTTTCAACTTGCAATGATCTCCGAAGTCCTCAGGGGGAGGCACAGTTAGTGTCATCCCTCATCGGGCCTATAACGCTCCAAACCCTCCCTGGGGATGTGGTGCCCATGGCCAAGAAGGTGCTGCAGCAATTAAAGAAGGTTTTCTCCCTGAGCTCTGGGGTATATTTATCTTCAAGCTAATGGTACGGTTGGTGCTTTCTTTTGCCAAGCTTCAGAACAACTGGGCCTCCTATTCCTTCACCGCCTCACAGTGAGAGCAGGGTTCAGACCATCTTCCTTCTGGTGAGCTGGGAAGAGCGCTCATTGAATATCCATTAGCTTCAGTGAGTCAGCCTCATTTCAAAGGCATCTTGTCGACCCATCTCTGGTCCTGCCGAAGCTGTGACCTAGAAGAGGCAGGCGCTGGGCCTTTTGTCCCCAAGGACTGGTGGGAGGGGGGCTGGGCCGCCTGGAGGATGCCCTGTCGGACGCCCTGCCGGACAATGGGGAGCATTGACGAAGTGCTCGCATTTATTGGTTGAGCGGCCATATCAGTCATTCATTCACAGGCACAAGGTCTAAATTGCAGAACCAATTAACAGCACTAATAGCCCTTGCCTGAATTAATCTTTGAGACAAAAGGGAGGAGAAGTGGAAGTGCTATTAGCAAATCAAGCTGTACCATCCCTGCTTTATTGCGGAAATCTCAATGTCTGTATGTGGCTATTGTGCTCTGACTGCAATTACAGCCCTCATTTAAAAATGATTAAGTGGTTATAATTATTTTTCAATTAAAACTTGTATCTTCCATTTATGCAACATTTCAGACTTCAATTAAACTTCTTTTTAAAAGTGCCACCGAACCAAAAGATTCCTGTTTCCTCTTTTACCAGGAAACCCTAAACTCAACCCAGACAGGATTTTGATTTCCAGACTTCAGGAATGGTTTTGTGAAATTTAGACATCGTGTTGAGGGTTACCAAGCAACACAAAAATGTGTGGTGCCCACTGGCAGTGGTCAGCAGGGCCATGAGTGTAGGGGGAAAGAGAAGGCTCCTGGAAATTTGGGAGTGCTGGGAAGAGAAGTGTTCTTCTTGCCAGTGGAAGGTGGCATTCCTAGAAGAGTTGACTTCTGAGGCCATGTATGTAGATTAGCCCTCACCTTTGCTCATAGGACAGTCATGATTACTACAAGAAAACCACAACGTTTTGAGCAATTTAATTCATTTAAAAATTAGAGCAGTTTTAATGTTTTCCCTTTAAGACCTATCTTATTTCCCTTTAATGTGCTTTTTTTTTTTTTTTTTTTTTTTTGAGGGGGAGAAGAAGGAATTGCTAGGAATTACCTGTAAACCACAGCCTATTTTATCTTGCTGCTGCTTCTGATTATGGAATCAGAGCGTATTCTTGGCATATGACCCTCGTGTGTGTGGTGGTGGAAAAAAGGGTTCAGGACCTCTGGGGTCTAGCGGTTCCAACCTAGACAGTTTGGTAGAGTCCTGCTTATCACCTTTAGTGAGAACCAGAGCTCTAAAAAGCAATTTTTGGCTCCAGAGAGGCAGTGGAAAGGGTTAGTTGTTGCCCAGTTTTAATTGGATATTCTGAGTTAATAACTTCAGTTTTATTCTGTGTTCTTGAAGGCACACATGCCCCATGCAAGAGATTTTCAACTCACACAATGAAAAGAAGCCATTTATAATTCTTGTTCCTTAGTAATAAAGTATTGGTTTCTCTGACCTAATTCTGACTCTGGTGAGGAGGTAAATCATGTCTCAAGAAATGGAAGGCAACAACAGTAATGAAATCTGGGGCCTGGGCTGTGGACCAGACCCTGCCCACGAAACTCAGACAAAACTGGTTGTCCCTGCAAGGAAGAGATACACTATTGTAATATATTTTTTCCCTTTAAAAAGATATCATCTGGTATTGTTGATACCTCCAAAGTTTCTTAAGTTTTTGTTTATAGAATAATATGTTAATTGTAACAAATAGAAGATTTGGGAAACATACAGGCAAAAAAACCCCATATCAAATCAAATTACCTCTAACCATTGTTAAGAGTTTCATGCAATATTTTCTAGTGTTACGAAAGTTATTGCTAGTTAAAGTTAGATGGCAATATCCCTATGAACATTTTATTGGTCCATAGCTGCAGGGAAGATGGGCTGTGTGATCCTCCTCTGTGAAGGTTTTATCTTTGGGGTCCTGGGATAGGACCAAGGAATTTACTGAACCCTCTGCTTTTGTGCCCAGGGCAAAGAAACCTTTGAGAACTTCTTGATTCAGGGGAGAACAAGGAGTTGTGGTTGGTGCAGACCAGCATCAGAAACAAAATGGTGGTCAAGACCTTATAGCAAGTGAGTGGCTGGCTCAGAAACTTTAAGATTTTTTTTTTTTTTTAAACACGGGTTAACAGTAGAGCAAAGAGGGACTATGAAGACTAGGTGAAGCCAGAACATTTGGAAGTATAATTTTCCCAATTAATGTTTTGTTACAGCTGAATTCTATTTTTGGGTTTTAGATGTTTATCTAAATACCCTTTAATATGTCCCTATAGTTTCCTACTGAACTGACCACTTCATGTCAGTTATTTTATATAGTTTATATATATGGGATGCCTGAAAGCCTCAGTCAGTTAAGTATCTGTCTTCTACTCACGTCATGATCCCAAGGTCCTGGGACTAAGTCCTGCATCTAGCTCCTTGTTCTGTGGGGACACTACTTCTCTGTCTGCCTGCCACTCTCCCTGGTTGTGCTCTCTCTCTCTGACAAATAAATAAATAAATAAAATCTTTAAAAATATATGTATAGTTTATATAACATACCTATGATGTAGATGTTATAAAACTAAATTTCCAGATGAGATTAAAGAAATTGTTCAGAGAGGCTAAAAGTTTTGCTCCTGGTCACACAGCTAATAAGTGACAGAGTTGGATTTACTAGTCCATCTTGGCACCAGTACCATTCTTTCTTAGTTATAATGGCCTTATGGAAAATCTGATCTCACTTAAGGCAAGGACCTGGCTCTTTGGCCCCTTTACCAGCCCACAGTCCCACCCTCTTCCCACCCACCCACCTTGCTCCTCTTCTTCGAAAGAATCATTGATTTTCTTGGCTCTTTACTCTTCCAAGTGAATTCAAGGATGAACTTGTCACATTCCATAAATAAAGCCTCTGTTGGGATATTGATTGGAATTACATTAAATTTATAGGTTACTTTGGGGAAGACTTGACATCTTTATGAGATTAAGTCTTCCTATCTATGAATGTGGAGTATCTCTGTTTATTCAGGCCTTCTTTAATTTACTTCAATAATATTTTATAATTGTTTTTTCATAAAGTACATCTACTTATCCCAAGATTCCTTACAGAGTTTAATATTTTGGTATCATGAATGGAACCTTTTCCTATCATCTCTTCTATTTGATTATTACAATTGTATGGAATTTCAATTGATTTTTGTATATAAATCTTGTCTCTAGCAAGCTTGCTGAATTCTCTTATTTGCAAATAAAGACAGTTTTGTTTCTTTTTTTTAAAAAATATTTTATTTATTTATTTGTCAGAGAGAGAGAGAGAGAGAGAGAGCACAAGCTGGGGGAGTGGCAGGCAGAGGGAGAAGAGGACCCCCATTGAGCAAGGAGCCTGATGTGGGGCTCAATCCTAAGACCCTGGGACCTTGACCTGCACCAAAGGCAGACCCTTAACCTACTGAGCCACCCAGGCATCACAAGACAGCTTTGCTTCTTCATCTCAGTTCTTACACTTGTGTTAGAATTGAATTGCTTATATTCAATACAATGTGGGTATGTGCAATGATGTAACTGTTCATGCCTTGTTCTTGATTTTAAAGGGACAACCTCTAATGTTTCACTGTTAAGAATATATATATTTTTAGGTTTTGATAAATGCTCTGTCTCAGATTAAAGGAAATATTTTGTTTCTATTTTATTAGAAGTTATTTGTAGAACTGAATAAGTATTGAGTGCCTTCAAATCTTTTTTTGTCTTTACTGAGATGATTGCATAGTTTTTCGTGAATCTGGTATTGGGGTATGTATATTGTATTAACAGATTTCCTTGCATTCCTAGGGTATACCCTGTCTTATCATAATATAGTGTTGTATTCAATTTAATTCTATTTTGCCTAAGAATTTTCCATCTGGTTTTATAAATGAGACTGATCTATAATCTCCTCCCTTCCTTCATACTGAGAGTATTCTTACCCTGCTTCATAATTTAATTTCCATCGTTCTATGTTTTTTCCCATTCTCTGAGACAGTTTATTTCTGAGGAATATTGTTTACACAGTACATATTTTTGAATACTCACTATATGCCAGGCCCTCTTCTAGTCCTAGGGACATGGTAACAGACAAGTTAAAGTCTCACTTCACACATTCCTTAACATTTGGACCACATGCCCCTGGCTCCGGGTCTTTGGGAGTAGGGGGAAGCCTTTCATCTTCCAATTCAATTTTTTTCATGGGTTTTGGTCTCTTCTTGTTTCCTATTCTTCAATTTTTTTCTTTTTAGATTCTTCCTAGGAAATTTCTAATATATCTGTTTACCCATATATTGAATTGAATTATTTATAATATTAAATTATAATTTTTAGCTGATTGTAGATGTAAGTTTGTCTTTTTCCCCCTCTGCAATACAGCTTATTTCTGCCTTTTCATTTGTGCTCTGTCTGGTTAAGGTTCTAGTTAAAAGTGTATCTATTTTAGTATTATTAAACTCATTTGATAAGTTTTTGCAAGGAACCATCTTTAGTTCCTAATTTCTGCCCTTAACTTTACTATTTTCTCCTATTTCTTTCTAAAACAATTTTTGCTTCTAGCTTCTTTATATAACCACATAACTAATTTATTTCTAATCCATCCATTAAAAATGCATTTCTCTAAATATCATTCCCTCTGAAAAGAATCAGGGCTTCTTGAAGAATGGCTGAGTCCAGATCTGGGGCAGAAAATGTACAAAATTAGCTTGGAACATCTGTCACAATAGATAACAAAGACACTATCAAAGACTACCAGGGTCATAACAATAGGACCCTGAAGCTTAATTAAAGGGGTTCTTTCCTACTGGCCAAAGATGGGACAATACGCTATCAAAAAGAAAAATATCGGCGGTGGATTGAAATACATCATGTATATTAAAATCCATGAACTCATAATGATGTTAAAAATATCTTCCATGGTAATCTTTGATATTAGGATATCAACTCATTATTCTGAAAACCCTTTAAAAAGGGAAGGTATCAGTATTTATCCTGCCTTTCCTATAAAAACTATTCCTCAGTGAAACTAAATAATTGATGAGGGAAAGCTCTTTTTAGAATAATTATAGTTAATAAAGAGTGACATAATCTCAAGGAGATCATCATTTTCCAGATCTTGATGGTCAAATAGAGGGGGGCAATGACACTGAGTGGCTTCCAGAATATCCTGAATTGAAGAGCTGGGAACACACATATCCATCTATGATGTGTTTTTGCCCCAAATCTAAACTTCAGTTGAATTAGTGCTCAACATGTAACTATTTTATAGTTTATAGGCAGTACAGGCAACCAAAGAACATGGTAAATGACCCCATGGAGAAAGAATCAAAATCCAGACTGTGTGAAATTCTGCATAAAAAACACCAGACTTCACTGAGAAATGATTAGCAAGAAGAGAGAGAGAGCTGAATTTATAGATTAAGATACCTATGAGGAACATGTAATATAAATATGGACAAAATATAAAGACCTTGCTTAAAATCATGTTTCAAACTAACTAGCTACCTAATTATATAATATACAATAATATAAAAGATTATTAAGGAATTATTAGTTTTCAGTATGATGATGGAATTGTGGTTTGCTTAAAAGAAAGAGATGCTTTTAGAGATTCAGACTGAAGGATTTATGGATGGAATGAGATGATATATTTTGCTTCAAAGTAATCTCAATTGCTAAATGTGAATAATGGTTAAAGTTGGATAATGGATAAAGTTGGATAGTAGGAATTCATCATACTCCTCTTATTTGTGTTTTAATTTTTCCATAATGAAAAAGAATGCATCTCAAACTTTAAATTTGCTGTCAAGTAGTACTTCAGCTTCTTCGTACTAGTTTTCCAGGTAGCACTTTCATTGTTTTTGGTTCTAAACAGTTCTCAGTTTCTATTACAATTTAAACAATGAATTAATTATATATATATATATGCATATATGTGAGTTTTAAAGATATAACACTTATTTTATATTTTATCATCTTGTTATTATTTGTTCCTAATTTAATTGTGTTATATCAAGAAATGTTGCGCTTTATATAGGTTTTATTCTTTGAGATTATTTGAGACTTCTCTTGTAACCTAATATAAAGTTAAGGTGAATTTAAAAAAATTATTTAAAAATAAATGTTGCAGGGGCGCCTGGGTGGCTCAGTGGGTTAAAGCCTCTGCCTTCAGCTCAGGTCATGATCCCAGGGTCCTGGGATGGAGCCCCGCATCGGGCTCTCTGCTCTGCAGGGAGCCTGCTTCCTCCTCTCTCTCTCTGCCTGCCGCTCTGCCTACTTGTGATCTCTGTCTGTCAAATAAATAAATAAAATCTTTAAAAAAAAAAATAAATGTTGCATTTGGATTCGTAAAGAGAATATTATTTCTTTTGTGGAATCAGAATTTCCTTTTATCTATTAGAGCAACTTGCTAATTGGGTTGTTTTTTATTTTTATTAATTTTTAAAATTTGCTTGATCTATTGTTTTTTGATAGAGTCATCTTAACATTTCCTACTGTGATTATAAATTCTTTAGTTTTTTTGGTAATTTTATAACTTTTTACTTTAGACATATTGAGGCTATGTTCATTTTTACTTGATTTGTTCTTTGAGCTTATTCTGGTTATCAATCACTATAAAACAGAGCACGCTTAGTGGCATAACATAAGAACCATTTTTATTATGTTCATGGATTCTGTGTCTGGAATCTGAAGGGGGAACTTTGGGGGTGGGTTGTCCTTGCTCACAACCTGTGGAGCTCCAGTAGTGAGGACACAAAGGGGTGGGGTTGACTCCAGTGGCTGAGTGCTGGAATCACCTGGAGGCTTCTTCATTGGAATGTCTAGGATCTGAGTGGTGGTGACTCAAAGGCTGTGGGTAATGTCTGGGCACCTACACATGGCCCTTCTAGGAGCATGGCCTTCTCATAGCATGGCCTTCAGTTGGGTTCTGAGAGGGAGTTCCCCAAGGGGGGGTTTTTGAAGTGCAAACATTCCAAGAGGCCAGGATGAAAACTGCAAGGATCCCTCTGACCCTCAAAAGTCTCATAGAGTCACTTCTGTTGGGTCTTACTGGTTTCAACTCAGTGACTAAAGCCAACTCAGATTTAAGGGCAGAAAAATCAGCCTCTACCTCTTGATAAGGAGTGTCAGGGTCATACTGAAAAAGAACATGTAGGATGGGAGGTATTTTTGCAGCCAGCTTTGGAAAATATGCCTTAGAGCCCATATTATTAGATGCATATTTGCTGCCTTTATTATCACACATTTTTTTTGTTTGACTGTTCCTTTTATTATTATATTGCTCCTCCTTACTTTTGTTCATCTTAAAAATTTTTTTGATGTAATTAAAACTGCTTGCCTTTGTTTTCTTTTTGGTAATATTTTTATGCTGTATCTTTTTTGATTCCTTTACTTTTCATCTTTCTTGCGGTTTCACTTTGTTTTGGTCTTTAGAAAGTTTTATAGTCTCCATCAATTAATTGGTAAAGGTAATGATATAATTTGTTTACATGTATTGTGATTCCCAATATATTGGAGTTAATTTCATTATCTTAGGCAAATGCCTGGCATGTAGTAGATCCTCAATGTTAACTCCTACCACCTACTTCTGTGACTATTATTTCTGAGTTCCATACCAGAGCTCTCAGTCATGAAACTAGAGAGAAACACTTCCTCATCTTCTACTTACTCATTTCCCAAACATCTCTACTGAAATATGCTCTGTCTGTATCTCTGTAATTTAAGACTATTCTTCTGAGATTTTCAAGGCTTTCTGGCATCTGTCTGGAGGAAGACAATTTCTTTTCTAGACCATAACTAGGGGGAATTTTCAGCACAGGCTCAATTTCAGATGCTATGATTAAGGACATCAGTTTAGAATCACTTTCCCAATCACTAGCTGTTTGATTTTGGACAAGTTACTGAACCTTTCAGAAGCTCAGGTTTTACATCTGGAAGATGACCATGCCAAGTGTAGTGAGAATTAAATGAAGTAATGCAAAGTGCTCAGCACAGTGATTTCAAGGGAAGATACGGTTATTAGTCTCATTTCCAGGGATACTCTCTGAAAGCCAACTCCAAGTCAGTCCCTAAACTGAGCCACAGGTATTGTACCCAAGCACCTAGTGGGTGGGCAGCAAAGCAAGCCTAGTAGGCAGGGGAGCAAGCCTCCTCTACCATCTCCCACTTGGGGATACACACCTTGGCAGGGTTCCTCCTCTCCTGACCTGGAAGTAGACATTACCATCTTAGTTTCATGGCACAAACTTGATCCAAACAGCATTCCCAGCAGTGGATCCATTTAGGCTGTGAGCTGCTTAGCATGAGGTCTCTAATAACCTTCTTTGAAGGT
Organism: Mustela nivalis; assembly: GCF_964662115.1. Classification (NCBI taxonomy): domain Eukaryota; kingdom Metazoa; phylum Chordata; class Mammalia; order Carnivora; family Mustelidae; genus Mustela; species Mustela nivalis. The sequence goes on from NC_139020.1 coordinate 122,765,790, forward strand.
GGGGTTGGTGACTCAGCTGTGTGTAAGTACCTCTATAGGTGGTAGAAGAGCCAACATATTGCTTTAAAATCACCACTTTGTTCTTTCTGCCTTCAGATGCTAGCGAGTTTCTTGTCCTAGGCTGGGCACTGAGTTACCACTTCCAACAGCCCCTCCTTAGTGGAGGGAAGCCCTATTAAATGCTGGACATATTGCAGGTGGTTAGAAATTCTTTGTCAGATGAACAAATGAATAAATGAATAAAAATCCTCCCCCAGACACTCATGTCCCATGCTCTTTGGGCTTTTCCCTGCCTGATTTTACCTGCTGCTCCATTTCAACTTGAACCTTATTCTATAACCAACCTGATCTTTTTCCCTACCAGAGTGCTCTTTTTCCTGCCATTATCCATGGTTCTTATGCTGTTATCTCTGCTTGAGATACCCTCTCCATTTTCCACAAACATAAATATATTTTCCCCACCAATACTGATTGCCCCTCCTACCCTCCCATAAAATTTTCTTTGAATATTCAGGATATCACAGACCACCAGTTTTCTTTTTTATGGCTATTTATCTTTATTTGCCTTTCCAAGTAAAATGGCAACCTCCTTGATTAAGAACATATAGTATTAGTTTTGTGCATTCTTCTCCAACCCATGCAGTGAATGGCTAATAACAGGCAAGTGATAAATGATGAAGGAATATACTTTGCAGTTTCTACCACTCAGCAGCTGGGGGGACTAGGTCAGACTATGCAGTGTCTCCAAGGCTATATGCCCAATTATAAAACAGAGATAATAATATCTACCTTGCAATATTTTGACAATTAATTGAGATGAAATATGTAAAGAACTTAGCACTATCATTGCATTTGTTACATTAGGTACTCAGGGACCAGGCTGACAGATGTTCATCTTGACATGTGCTTCCCTGATCACCTTGGAAGGGGGAAAAGAATGTAGTAAATTATGCATTGATTCTTAGAGCTTGTGCCTGAAGTGACAGATCACTTCCACTCACATTTCATTGGGCTAAGAAAGTAACATGGTCATGCCTAACTTCAGGAGTAAGTGCAATCCTACTGGAAACCTGCCCAGGTTCCCTTATCTGAAAAGAGGTAATGATAATGGTTTTACCTATGTGATAGAATTGTCATGAAAACTGAATAAAGAATGCATGTTAAATCCTTACAAATGTGCCCAGCACACAGCTAAGTGCTTATTGAATATTAGCAGTTAAAATTCTTCCTATGGGATGAGTCATTTGATATATGCAATTATGTGGACTCATTTACATATTTCAAAAACTTGACTGAGTGCCCGCTAAATATTAGACCATGTGCTACATGGTGGGGATTGTGGAAATGGATAACCTAAGTGCTGCTATAAAGTAAGGATGCGTTGAAAACTCTTTGAGTTCTGATTCAAATCTTGACTTATACTAAGAAGTACCAAGTAGGATCCTGAAATATTACAAAGAACATGGGGTCTATCTACCAACTGGGCTTATTTTAGGTCACTAATATATTTGATGTATTATCAAATTTTGATGGCAGTTGTGAAATTTATTTGTTGTGTTTTAAATTAGCCAGATATTTGTCTCACGTTTTACCCACTGCCTGAACTTCTCTTGTGGCATCCTAACAGTATGTAACAATAAAGCTTTCTGGTTATGTGGTTGAGGGGCCTGAAGACTGTATTGCTATGTCCCCACAAAGTAATCAGTCCAAGGGCTGATTTTGGGGGAGGAAAACTAATCATCTTATAACCACTAGAGGTCAGTAGCAACTCATTGATGCAATAAAACAATCTTCTACTTTGATGGAGTGGGATTTATCACCAAGACCTAAGGATAGTCTACATTTGCAAATGAATATATGTGATACATCATGTTACTGGAATGGAAGATAAAATCAGGTGATCATCTCAGATGCAGAAAATGAATTTGACAAAATTTAACATCCTTTCATAATAAAACAAAAAATTATGTGTAGAAGAAATGTACCTCAACATAATAAAGACCATATTTGATATGGCCTCAGCTTACATTATATGCAGTGGTGACAAGCTATAAGCTTTTCCTCTAAGATCAGGAATAAGACAAATGTGCCCACTCTCACAACTCCTATTCATTGTAGTACTGGAAGTTCTAGCCAGAGCAATCAGACAAGAAAAAGAAATAAATTACCTAATCATAAAGGAAGAAGTAAAATTTCTTTTGCTAGAGTGATTTTGTCTCGAGTCAAAGTTTTATGGGACAGCTTGAACTGAATAACTGAGTAAAGTTGGGGCATACAACTTAGCCACTTTGACCTGACATGGGCAATAATGACTGGCATTATTTGTTCCAGATCCCTTCACTGGGTCGGCTAAGGTTTTATTAGAGCTGCATTGACTTCTCCTTCTGCCAAATCCTACTTCCTGCCTTTGAATCCTTCTATTTTGATTGAAAAACATTTTTGTACCTCAACTCATCTCAGCTGTCTGTTTCTGTACAATCCAACTAGTAACATTTTGCCTTAATCTTTAAATCTACTAGTTGTTTTATAATTCCAGGCCTTACCACAATTTCAAGAAAATAATATTTTTAGCAAATATCAAAATAACTGAAGATTTACAGAAAATAAAAGTATAGTGACCTTCTTGGCTTATTGCTTTTGCCCTTCTTTAAGTCTGTCAACTAGCACCATTAACTTGGCCCCAGTTAGAACTCTGAGCCCAGTCCTTGTATTTCAGATCTAAGTAACTATGTTTTCATATTTATGTATGCCTAAGCCCCCACTTTGTTTCTTGTGTCCAGTGACTGCTCAGTTTTGTGTCCCATATGGGTTGTTTACCCAAGTGGTCTGGGCTGCTGTTTTAAATCACAAAGCACAGAGAAGAATTCACCAGCTTCATATAGGTTTTCTTGTTTGCTGTCCCTGTTCTCTTCTATCTCTGCCTACACTGGCACATAATTTTCCATAATGTGATACTCCATTTTCATATAACCTGGAAGTGGTTCTATTTTTCCTTTGTATTGCCTCTTCTTTCCTTTTCCTCCTCCTCTCCACATCTTCCTCCTCCTCCTCTTTTTTCTTCCTGCAACTGTTGACTCCTTCTCCATGTCAAGAGCTCACACTTAGGCAAAGAGATAAAAGACACGGTCCTTTTTTTCAGAGCACTCCCAGTCTACCAGGGGGAATCCAGGAAAATAAATATGTGATCTCCAAGTGAATTAGTGCTCAGCACATATTAGCATGGGCCAATTGCTCTTTGAGAGCAAGGTGTACATCTTCATGGAGAAGTGAGTCTTGGTGTGGACTGTTAGAGGATGGAAGTATGGTCATGTTCACTTCTGGATTCTTGGCTACATTTGTACTTGAAGTTTTGGGGAGTTTAACCTTCAGGTAAGTGAAAAGCAAACATAATTATTTTTTATATAAATGACTGCTTCTGATGTGTTTGAAGAGTATTTTTAAAAGTCTTATTCAAAAATACATAAAATAGTCACTCAATACAAAATTTTCATCTGAAATCTTATCTCTACATTATTAATTTGCCTTACAAACCATTTCATTCCAGGTGACAGAAAAACTAAGTTCATCCTAAGTTTGACCACATCATCTGAAAAATCCTCAGAAGAGCTGTGGCCATCAAGGAAGTTTAGGAGTACATTGAATGTCTCCATATTTCCCTTTGGCTATTTAGTACATACATGCCGATTTACTCATCACACATGAAACTCTACATTTTTAAAAGAGTACTGATATTTGTCAGTCAAAGCACTGTTCATTAAAAAGGGGCCATTTTTCAAATCTAAGATTTCATGGCTTGGGGTATATTCTGAGGATGCCTCAATGCACCAGCATTCTTTCTGCTCTCTGATGGTGTGTTTTCCACTCTCCTGACTGTGGTTGCTGGATGCTACCATGCCATTCCCAGAAAACTCTAGATCATGGTAATATCAGACCTTTGCCATGTATCAGATATTTAGCTTAATTTCCTCATTTTTCAGGGGAAATAATAAAAAACAGTGTGTTGATTACTAACCTGTCCCAAGAGTTTTACAAATGTCTGATAAGAGTAACACTTGAATGATTGATTCCTTGATAATGTATGTTTAAATCACTTTTAAGGCTATATTATTACTGATTTATTTTTTTCATCAATAATTTTGTTGACACAAACTAACCTTTACTGTTTAGAGTTAAGTAGAATTTATAAGTAGAAATAACATAAATTTTATCACAGTGTAATGTCCTAGAATTAACTAGCATTCATACTCAAGATCATCAATGGAAAAATATCTAAACAGTAGACAGCATCTGAAAAACTAGTTCTAGTTGACTTAAAGGAGGTCATGAATAATTTAGGTTTGTTCAAAGTTACACATCCCCCACTCCTCACTTACAATAAAACCAAACCAAATTGATGTTAGCTTTTGAAAAATAACACATCATCTAAAGTAAAATTGGTCAATCCCTGAGAAATTATGGAATGTTGAATTAGTTCTAAGTCCATCCCCTTGGTTATTGGCATTACCCACAAGTGAGAACATTTACCATCCTGAATCTTATGTGGAGAAATGATGGGGCTTGACCAGCTGCTGGCCAGTGCATGGGTCACTTCTCAGTCTCCACCAAAATAATGTTCTGAAACAAGTGTCTTGTTAAGTCATCAGCTAAAGTGCCCTTCACAGCCAGACGGTCAGGTCACAGTCCTGCCTGCCTTGCAGACATTTTGGTGTCAAATCATCAGGCCAAGGGATTGGCATGGATCGTCTAATTGATGTCCACATATTCAAGGAAATCAGGAAGGATGAAGAGATGTCTTCAGAAACATCACATGTCCAATGGCCTCTTGATCTGTAGTGCCTCAGGCAAGAAAGCTCCCAGGTGTGTCCACAGAGAAACTTATCTTCTGGAAATTCATGAAGACCCTATAAACAACCGTCCTGGTGAGCACTCCCACTTATTAGTTTTCCCTCATCACAAACACATATCCCAAACCTTGAGGAATTATGCTATTTCCTCACAAAGCCAAAACAAATCAAATACTCATCACATCCTCTGTTAATGTATTTGACATAAATTGCATTTAAGCAGACCTAGGGTGTGATCACATAGCTGTTTGATAGCAGCCATTTGTGCATACTGCTCACTTATGCTCTGGGTTTATTACGAATATTATTCTGCACCAAAAAGAATGAATCTTCCCATGTTGAGAAATTAACTTGGTCTTAACGGAGAAAGTCTAGAGGTCCCAAAATTGGACAATTAATTCAGCACTTCTGTCTCCAAGTGACTGTATTGCAACAGATTATGAAGTGTAATTATAGTTATAGAACATCAGAGCATTTGGCAAATTCAGTTAATTCTGTTAAGACGAGTCATTGAGAATTGGCTTTGGTTCCTGAATGAATTATTTGCACCTTCATTTGGTGCTTTGCCATCACATATATACATGTGAGGAGGCTTTAGGGGCTGGGTTTTGGTGGGGGTGCCAAATCTGAGAAGGAAAAGAGAATGGCCATGGATATATATGCTCTGTTTCTTGAACTCACTTACGAAGTCACTACTTTGGAGATAATTTTGCTGAAGCCCAGTATATTGCATCTCTGCTTCAGTTTTCAGTTCAGATTAGCACATGGGGTTGCTTGGAGGATTTCGAATGAACAAAATGAAACACAGATACACAAGAGACCCAGTGCTGGGTAAAGAAAAGGAGTCTAAGAAGACTTGTCTTGCCCCTTGCCTTTCTGGCTAAAAGTTAACTTGTTTTCTTTCTGTGTCACTTTGTAAAGCATAGAGCTGATTGTAGAAATCACAGGAAGAATTGACCAGGCCAGATGAAACGCTTTGGGGAAGAACACTCACTCAGTACCTACTGGAAGCACGTCAAGCAACAGACCATCTTCCTTTCCACCTCCTTTCCGCAGGGAAGAAAACCACAAAGCACCTGCTGGGAGGGATTAGATAGCTCAGTGGGAATTCCTCAGTGGAAGACTATGTTTTTTCAAATGTGTTTTCAAATATGTCTTATCTGAAAAGAGACCAGACTATGAAAGACCCAGATTCGATGGGACTGGATTTAGGGTGTTCACAGCTCTGACATCTGGGACCCAAGTACTAAACTCCCTGGAAGGAGGAGGAGGAAGGGTCAATGAAGCTGTTTGCTAGGTTTATCTAGGGGAGTTGGAGCTGGAAGAAATCTACTACTCCATTGTCCCTAACCTACTCACGTGTCCCATTCTAACCAAGCATTTTCAAGATCAGAACCTTTAAACAAAACCAAACCCAAATATGCCATTTTTGTGGGTACAGCAAATACAAAAAGAAGTGTAGACACTGACTTGCACTCTCCCTAAATTCTCTGGATTTTATCTAGGATGGATGTAGCTGCTGACAGACATGATGGTGATGGAATCTCAGATGGGCTCTTGTCAGATGGTGGCTGATGGACTCTCCACCTTCAGAGACATCTGCATGACTTCCAGTGAAGCAGGGACACCACTTTGGGACCAAGGCTCACTTCTCTCATAATGTTTCTCTTTCCAGGGTAGTTATTCCAGGAGCTGGTACTCTTTTTTTCATTGTTTATTATATACCTAAGGCCCACCTAGTAGAAGCAGGGGTCTAAATGTCGTTGGTTATATTATTTTATCTTCCTTACTAAGTTTGGTAAAACACTGGAAATTAATTATTCCTGTGTAAGTACTTGATGCCCAGTATAAAGTTGTTGCTTTTGCTTCTTGACCAACATAAACTAACACCCCCTTGTTCTTCTTTATTTATAAGACATAATGATAATCACAAACACCTTTTAAACAAATTCATTTCATACTTCGGTAAGAAAGAAATGAGAAGAGCGATCTCTTTTTGAATTGGTCAGCCCCAGGGACTTCAGGTGTGAAGTTCCTGGAGACGGAAATTTTCAAATGACTGGAAGAGCGTGAGCAAGTCTGAATGAAGGAGCTGTTATAGGAAATAGGAGAGAACCTAGCTGTTTGGGGGTTGACTGCAAAGGAGATAAAGCTAGAACGGCATGTTGAAGTCATATTCTGTACAATCCTGAGTTGGGTGAGGAGTGTGAACTGTTAAATGTAGTCCATTAAATAGATCCATGCACATTATCCATTACCATCTCACTTTCAACAACAGAATGCTGAGCCCTGCTGGAGAAGTTTTTATAACTTTGCAGTTATAACTAAAAATGCATTGTCTTTTATCTCAGCAGTTTGGATATCCCAGCTTAGCTATCCTTCTAGGTGATGTCAGTCTGTTCCTCATGTATTTGCAATTGTAAATTATCTGCATCCCTATTAAAAACTGTTTCATTATGACCTTTGGAAATTTCTTATTTAGTAAGTCTGACAAAAGTTTAGCTATAAATGGTGAGAAAACATTTTAAAAAATCATAAGCAAAAAACCCCCTCTGATTTGCATTTGAGGCTGTTCACTTAAGGAGTAATGGAGAAGGGACTGGTAGTAAGGTTTGGGGGCAATCTTTGAAGGAAGAAGAGGAAGGAGAGAGAAAATGGGGGTCTAGAGTCATGAACTACAATGGAAATGAAGGGGAGAGCATCAATGCAATGATGTTCCCAAGAATTGGATTATAGCTTGGATGTGAAGGTTGGAAAAACAGGTGCATCCTCCCAGGTTTTTGACTTGTGTGACTGGTGGACGATCATACTGTTAGGGAACCTAAGATGAGGTACAGTTTGGAAGGAAGATGATAAATTATTTCTGGGATATTTAGAGAAAGAATTGTCTTTAGAGTCGGCTTATATAAACATTTAAAAAATTCTTTTTAAAAAATATTTTATTTATTCATTTGACAGACAGAGATCACAAGTAGGCAGAGAGAGAGAGGAGGAAGTAGGCTCTCTGCTGGGCAGAGAGCCCGATGCAGGGCTCGATCCCAAGACCTGGGATCATGACCTGAGCTGAAGGCAGAGAATTTAACCCACTGAGCCACCCAGGCACCCCTTAAAAAAATTCTTAATTTTGAAGACAAGCCTGCTACAGTTGCCAAAGTTGTTTTTAATATGAAAGTTGCTTGTTTCATTGAGTTGTCTCTGCTTAAGCATTTCTTATGACAGATGTGTTCCATCTCAATTATTCTCCAAAGTGGGCATTCCTCAACAATTTTTTTTTTTGGAAACTTCTAAATGCACCACCACAACTTGGAAGCTTTCTGGATTGATTTGGAAAGCATCAAGAGAATTAGAAGCAGAATAAGAAAGAAATTCCAGTCATCATTTGTTCACTTGTCAAATGTTCACCATATGTGGGCTTTTTGTCAGCTATTGTAATGTTGTTAGGACCCTAGAGGTGAAAGGAGGCCAGGAGCTCCCACAGAGGTAGGGAAGACTTTCAGTACAGCCTGATAGGTTGACAGATAGGACTAAGCCAGAGGCCTGTGGGAGAAGGAACCTCATCCAGCATCAGGGTAGGAAGGTTAAAGTGAATTATGAAGAAGGAACATCAATATTGTGGTGGCATGAATTATTCCCTTTATCTTTTTTTTTTTTTAAAGATTTTATTTATTTGATTAACAGAGAGAGAGAGAGAGAGAGAGAGACTGAGAAAGGGAACCCAAGCGGGGTGAGTGGCAGAGGGAGAAACAGGCTCCCCCTGAGAAGGAAGCCCAATGTGGGGCTTGATCCTAGGACCCTGGGATCATGACCTGAACCTGAGCTGAAGGCAGACGCTTGCTTAACAACTGAACTACCCAGCACCCCTCCCTTTTTCTTTAAGTTATAGTCAATAGAACAGTCACAGTCCAGCCAAGGATCCTCTGCACAGCATACCAGGATGCCTGAGAGACATGCACATCCCTACTTTGAAGGTGGGTGAATTGAATCTCACAGAAGTGGCAAAACTGGAGCAACACAAGTAGCATTACCTGTGATCCTAGCGACACTGGCAATGACAACTGTGACCCCGTCCAGGCGACCCCAGCGGGGCTGTGTCTGTTACTCCCCTTCCCAAGTAATATCTGCAACCTTGGTGCTCCCAGCAGCTATGACTGCCTCAGCAACTCTAGAGACATCCAGCCACGTGGCACGGGTGACCCCTCTGACAGAGGGGATGTAGGGTGGAAAGCACACTCCCAAATATAGCTAGGAGCCAGTTCAACAAGGGGGAAAAAGAACCCCCCAAAAAACAAACAAAAACCCCAAACCAAAAACTTATGCTATAGCGCCACCTGCTGGAAGACAAGAGAAAGACCCCCTTGTTGCCAACATGTTAAACTGCTAAAATCAGAGTAATTTACAAAGATTTACTTAAATAAGAAAGGAGTTCACTATTTCAAGGCATCAGCAGAGACACATCTCTTCAAAGACTATGATAAATCAGTAATAAAGTATCAAAAAAGAAAATTACAATTCTCTAGCAACCAAACCCAAAGTCATAGAAGATTGGGGTCTGACAGAGAGTTTAAAACAGCTGTTATGAAGAAATTCAGTAAACTATGAGGAAATCCAGAAAGGCAATTCAATGAACTCAAGAATGAAATTAGAAGAAGTAGTGCTTTACCTAAGAGATTGAAAATCTAAAGAAGAATCAAAAAGAAATTCTGGAGCTGAGGAACTCAATAAATAAATGAAGAATGCATTAAGAAAGTATTGGTAATAGAGAAAAACAGATAGAAGAACCTAGAAATGATTTGAGTGGAAGAGAAGAGATAACTAAAATTTTAATAAACCGAATAAGCTCTACAAGAGCTATCAGACTTCATTAGGAGAGCCAATAGAAGAATAGTGGGTATACCAGAAGGAGAAGAGAAGGGGGAAGAGAGGTTATTTAAAGAAATAATAGCTGAGAACTTTCCAAACCTGGGGAAAGAACTAGATATAGAATTCCATGAAACTAGTAGATATCCTTACTATCTCAATGCAAAAAGAGCTTTTCCAAGACACCTTATAATTAAACTATCAAAAGTCAATGATGATGAAAAAATCTTAAAGACATCAGAGGGGGGTGGTGGGGAAAGTAATCTACAAAGAAACCCCCATTAGACTATCAGCAGATTTCTCAGAAGAAACTCTGTAGTCCAGGAGAGAGTAGAATAACATATTCAAAGTACTGAAAGATAAAAATTGCCAGCCAAGAATGCTCTATCCAGCAAAACTATCCTTCAGTTACGAAGAAACAATAGAGGCTTTCCCAGAAAAACAAAAGTTGAAGGCATTTGTCACCACTAGACCTGCCTTACAAGAAATGTTGAAGGAACTCTTTTACCTGAAACAATAAGACAAAAACACACAATATTTTGAATAAGGTGTTAAGTAGTTATACAGAATCAGAAAATTGTAACTCCATTTTAGACTAGGGTGTTAAACAATTAAAGCATCAAAATGAAAAAAAAAAAAAAAGCACTAAAAATAACTATAGCCACTACCATTTGGTAATGTGGTCCCAGCATGAAAAGGGAAAATTTGTGATGACAAAAGTATAAAAGAGAAGAAGAAAATGACAGAACATTTTTAAGCAAGTGAAAATATGTTTTGTCAGCAGAAAAAGACTATTTTGTCTGTAAAATGTTTTATACCAACCTCATGGTAACCACAAGACAAAAATAGCAGCAATGATAAGACACATGAAAAAATGTTCATCATCACTATCCATTAGGGAGATTCAAATTAAAACCACATTGAGATACCACCTTACACCAGTTAGAATGGCCAAAATTAGCAAGACAGGAAACAACATGTGTTGGAGAGGGTAGGGAGAAAGGGGAACCTTCTTACACTGTTGGTGGGAATGCAAGTTGGTGCAGCCACTTTGGAAAACAGTGTGGAGATTCCTCAAGAATTTAAAAATAGAGCTTCCCTATGACCCTGCAATTGCACTACTGGGTATTTATCCCAAAGATACAGATGTAGTGAAAAGAAGGGCCATCTGTACCCCAATGTTTATAGCAGCAATGGCCACGGTCGCCAAACTGTGGAAAGAGCCAAGATGCCTTTCAATGGACGAATGGTTAAGGAAGATGTGGTCCATATACACTATGGAGTATTATGCCTCCATCAGAAAGGATGAATACCCAACTTTTGTAGCAACATGAATGGGACTGGAAGAGATTATGCTGAGTGAAATAAGTCAAGCAGAGAGAGTCAATTATCATATGGTTTCACTTATTTGTGGAGCATAACAAATATCATGGAGGACAAGGGGAGATGGAGAGGAGAAGGGAATTGAGGGAAATTGGAAGGGGAAGTGAACCATGAGAAACTATGGACTCTGAAAAACAATCTGAGGGTTTTGAAGTGGTGGGGCGGGGGAGGTTGGGGGAACCAGGTGGTGGGTATTAGAGAGGGCATGGATTGCATGGAGCACTGGGTGTGGTGCAAAAACAATGAATACTGTTACGCTGAAAAGAAATAAAAAAATTAAAAAAAAATAGCAGCAATGTCCACAATAGCCAAACTATGGAAAGAGCCCAGATGTTCATCAACAGATGAATGGATAAAGAAGATGTGGTAGATATATACAGTGGAATATTACTCAGCAATAAATAAGAATGAAATATTGCCATTTGTGAAGAAGTGGATGGAACTAGAAGGTATTATGCTAAACAAAATAAATCAGTCAGAGAGAGACAAATACCATATGATTTCACTCATATGTGGAATTTAAGAAGTAAAACAGATAAACAAAGGGGAAGGGAAGGAAAAATAAAATAAGATAAAAATAGAGAGGGAAGGGTGCCTGGGTGGCTCAGGCAGTTAAGCTTTTGGCTCAGGCCATGATCCCGGGGTTCTGGGATTGAGTCCCTCATTGGGCTCTGCTCAATAGGGAATCTCCTTCTCCCTCTTCCTCTCCCCTTGCTCATGCTCTCTTTCTCTCTCTAAAACAAATAAATAAAATCTTAAAAACAAAACAGGAAAGAAGCAAACCATAAGAGACTCTTAACTATATGGAAAAAACTGAGGGTTGCTGGAAGTGTGGTGGGTAGAGGATAGGGTAATTGGGTGATGAGTATTAAGGAGGGCAGTTGATGTAATGAGCACTGGGTATTATATGCAACTGATGAATCACTAAATTCTATCCCTGAAACTAATAATACACTATATGTTATCAAAATTGAATATATTTTTAATTTTTTTTCAAAGATTTTATTTATTTGACAGATAGAGATCACAAGTAGGCAGAGAGGCAGGCAGAGAGAGAGAAGAGGAAGCAGGCTCCCTGTGAGCAGAGAGCCCAATGTAGGGCTTGATCCCAGCACCCTGAGATCATGACCTGAGCCAAAGGCAGGGACTTTAACCCACTGAGCCCCCCAGGTGCCCCAACAAGATTGAACTTAAATAAAAAATTTTAAAAAATATAGAGAGCAGAGGAGTCAAGATGGCGGAGAAGTAGCAAGCTGAGACTGCTTCAGCTAGCCGGAGATCAGCTAGATAGCTTATCTAAAGATTGCAAACACCTGAAAATCCATCGGCAGACCGAAGAGAAGAAGAACAGCAATTCTGGAAACAGAAAAACAACCACTTTCTGAAAGGTAGGACCTGCGGAGAAGTGAATCCAAAGCGATGGGAAGATAGACCCCGGGGGGAGGGGCCGGCTCCCGGCAAGCGGCGGAGCAACCGCGCACAAAATCAGGACTTTTAAAAGTCTGTTCCGCTGAGGGACATCAGTCCAGAGGCTAAACCGGGGCGAAGCCCACGCGGGGTCAGCGTGGCCTCAGGTCCCGCAGGGTCACAGAAGGATCGGGGGTGTCTGAGTGTCGCAGAGCTTGCGGGTATTGGAACAGGAAAGCCGGCTACAGAGACAGAGCCGACAGTAAGCTCACAGCTCGGTGTTACCTTGAACCGATCGCAGGCTCGGTGAGCTCGGAGCGCGGCCGGAGGTCAGGCAGACGGGAGTAACTGGGCGCTGTTCTCTGAGGGCGCACTGAGGAGTGGGGCCCTGGGCTCTCGGCTCCTCCGGGCCGGAGACCAGGAGGCCGCCATTTGTGTTCCCGTCCTCCGGAACTCTACGGAAAGCGCTCAGAGAACAAAAGCTCCTGAAAGCAAACCCGAGCGGATTACTCACCCCGGCCCCGGGTAATGGCGGTGTAATTCCGCCTGGGGCAAAGACACTTGAAAATCACTACAACAGGCCCCTCCCCCAGAAGATCAACAAGAAATCCAGCCGAGACCAAGTTCACCTACCAAGGAGTGCGGTTTCAATACCAAGGAGAGCAGCAGAATTCCAGAGGAGGAGAAAGCAAAGCACGGAACTCATGGCTTTTTTCCTGTGATTTTTTTTTTAGTCTTGCAGTTAATTTAATTTTTTCTTTTTCATTTTTTTTTCTTTTTTTCTTTTTCTTCTCGCCTTCGGGTAAAAAAATTTTTTTTTTTAACTGTTACCTTTTTCTTTTTTAACGATTTTTTACTAGTTTATCTAATATATATATTTTTTCTTTTTTACATTTTTCTCAGGTGTTTTCTTTTTTTAAAAATTTTTTTTCTTTTCTTTTCTTTTTTTTTTCTTTCTTTCTTTTTGAACCTCTTTTTATCCCCTTTCTCCCCACTCACGATTTTGGATCTCTTCTAATTTAGTTAAAGCATATTTTCCTGGGGTTGTTGCCACCCTTTTAGTATTTTACTTGCCCCTTCATTTACTCTTATCTGGCCAAAATGACAAGACGTAAAAATTCAACGCAAAAAAAAGAACAAGAGGCAGTACCAAAGGCTAGGGACCTAATCAATACAGACATTGGTAATATGTCAGATCTAGAGTTCAGAATGACAATTCTCAAGGTTCTAGCCGGGCTCGAAAAAGGCATGGAAGATATTAGAGAAACCCTCTCGAGAGATATAAAAGCCCTTTCTGGAGAAATAAAAGAACTAAAATCTAACCAAGTTGAAATCAAAAAAGCTATTAATGAGGTGCAATCAAAAATGGAGGCTCTAACTGCTAGGATAAATGAGGCAGAAGAAAGAATTAGTGATATAGAAGACCAAATGACAGAGAATAAAGAAGCTGAGCAAAAGAGGGACAAACAGCTACTGGACCACGAGGGGAGAATTCGAGAATTAAGTGACACCATAAGACGAAACAACATTAGAATAATTGGGATTCCAGAAGAAGAAGAAAGAGAGAGGGGAGCAGAAGGTATACTGGAGAGAATTATTGGGGCGAATTTCCCCAATATGGCAAAGGGAACGAGCATCAAAATTCAGGAGGTTCAGAGAACGCCCCTGAAAATCAATAAGAATAGGCCCACACCCCGTCACCTAATAGTAAAATTTACAAGTCTCAGTGACAAAGAGAAAATCCTGAAAGCAGCCCGGGAAAAGAAGTCTGTAACATACAATGGTAAAAATATTAGATTGGCAGCTGACTTATCCACAGAGACCTGGCAGGCCAGAAAGAGCTGGCATGATATTTTTAGAGCACTAAACGAGAAAAACATGCAGCCCAGAATACTATATCCAGCTAGGCTATCATTGAAAATAGAAGGAGAGATTAAAAGCTTCCAGGACAAACAACAACTGAAAGAATTTGCAAATACCAAACCAGCTCTACAGGAAATATTGAAAGGGGTCCTCTAAGCAAAGAGAGAGCCTACAAGTGGTAGATCAGAAAGGAACAGAGACCATATACAATAACAGTCACCTTACAGGCAATACAATGGCACTAAATTCATATCTCTCAATAGTTACCCTAAATGTGAATGGGCTAAATGCCCCTGTCAAAAGACACAGGGTATCAGAATGGATAAAAAAACAAAACCCATCTATATGTTGCCTCCAAGAAACTCATTTTAAGCCCGAAGACACCTCCAGATTTAAAGTGAGGGGGTGGAAAAGAATTTACCATGCTAATGGACATCAGAAGAAAGCAGGAGTGGCAATCCTTATATCAGATCAATTAGATTTTAAGCCAAAGACTATAATAAGAGATGAGAAAGGACACTATATCATACTCAAAGGGTCTGTCCAACAAGAAGATTTAACAATTTTAAATATCTATGCCCCCAACATGGGAGCAGCCAACTATATAAACCAATTAATAACAAAATCAAAGAAACACATCAACAAAAATACAATAATAGTAGGGGACTTTAACACTCCCCTCACTGAAATGGACAGGTCATCCAAGCAAAAGATCAGCAAGGAAATAAAGGCCTTAAACGACACACTGGACCAGATGGACATCACAGATATATTCAGAACATTTCATCCCAAAGCAACAGAATACACATTCTTCTCTAGTGCACATGGAGCATTCTCTAGAATAGATCACATCCTCGGTCCTAAATCAGGACTCAACCGGTATCAAAAGATTGGGATCATTCCCTGCATATTTTCAGACCACAATGCTCTAAAGCTAGAACTCAACCACAAAAGGAAGTTTGGAAAGAACTTAAATACATGGAGACTAAACAGTATCCTTCTAAAGAATGAATGGGTCAACCGTGAAATTAAAGAAGAATTGAAAAAAATCATGGAAACAAATGATAATGAAAATACAACGGTTCAAAATCTGTGGGACACAATAAAGGCAGTCCTGAGAGGAAAATATATAGCGGTACAAGCCTTTCTCAAGAAACAAGAAAGGTCTCAGGTACACAACCTAACCCTACACCTAAAGGAGCTGGAGAAAGAACAAGAAAGAAACCCTAAGCCCAGCAGGAGAAGAGAAATCATAAAGATCAGAGCAGAAATCAATGAAATAGAAACCAAAAAAACAATAGAAAAAATCAACGAAAGTAGGAGCTGGTTCTTTGAAAGAATTAATAAAATTGATAAACCCCTGGCCCGACTTATCAAAGAGAAAAGAGAAAGGACCCAAATAAATAAAATCATGAATGAAAGAGGAGAGATCACAACTAACACCAAAGAAATACAAACTATTATAAGAACATACTATGAGCAACTCTACGGCAATAAATTTGACAATCTGGAAGAAATGGATGCATTCCTAGAAACATATAAACTACCACAACTGAACCAGGAAGAAATAGAAAGCCTGAACAGACCCATAACCAGTAAGGAGATTGAAACAGTCATTAAAAATCTCCAAACAAACAAAAGCCCAGGGCCAGATGGCTTCCCGGGGGAATTCTACCAAACATTTAAAGAAGAACTAATTCCTATTCTCCTGAAACTGTTCCAAAAAATAGAAATGGAAGGAAAACTTCCAAACTCATTTTATGAGGCCAGCATCACCTTGATCCCAAAACCAGACAAGGATCCCACCAAAAAAGAGAGCTATAGACCAATATCCTTGATGAACACAGATGCGAAAATACTCAACAAAATACTAGCCAATAGGATTCAACAGTACATTAAAAAGATTATTCACCACGACCAAGTGGGATTTATTCCAGGACTGCAAGGTTGGTTCAACATCCGCAAATCAGTCAATGTGATACAACACATCAATAAAAGAAAGAACAAGAACCATATGATACTTTCAATAGATGCTGAAAAAGCATTTGACAAAGTACAGCATCCCTTCCTGATCAAAACTCTTCTAAGTGTAGGGATAGAGGGCACATACCTCAATATCATCAAAGCCATCTATGAAAAACCCACCGCAAATATCATTCTCAATGGAGAAAAACTGAAAGCTTTTCCACTAAGGTCAGGAACACGGCAGGGATGTCCATTATCACCACTGCTATTCAACATAGTACTAGAGGTTCTAGCCTCAGCAATCAGACAACAAAAGGAAATTAAAGGCATCCAAATCGGCAAAGAAGAAGTCAAATTATCACTCTTCGCAGATGATATGATACTATATGTGGAAAACCCAAAAGACTCCACTCCAAAACTGCTAGAACTTATACAGGAATTCAGTAAAGTGTCAGGATATAAAATCAATGCACAGAAATCAGTTGCATTTCTCTACACCAACAGCAAGACAGAAGAAAGAGATATTAAGGAGTCAATCCCATTTACAATTGCATCCAAAACCATAAGATACCTAGGAATAAACCTAACCAAAGAGACACAGAATCTATACTCAGAAAACTATAAAGTACTCATGAAAGAAATTGAGGAAGACACAAAGAAATGGAAAAATGTTCCATGCTCCTGGATTGGAAGAATAAATATTGTGAAAATGTCTATGCTACCTAAAGCAATCTACACATTTAATGCAATTCCTATCAAAGTACCATCCATCTTTTTCAAAGAAATGGAACAAATAATTCTAAAATTTATATGGAACCAGAAAAGACCTCGAATAGCCAAAGGGATATTGAAAAAAAAAGCCAACGTTGGTGGCATCACAATTCCGGACTTCAAGCTCTATTACAAAGCTGTCATCATCAAGACAGCATGGTACTGGCACAAAAACAGACCCATAGATCAATGGAACAGAATAGAGAGCCCAGAAATAGACCCTCAAATCTATGGTCAACTCATCTTCGACAAAGCAGGAAAGAATGTCCAATGGAAAAAAGACAGCCTCTTCAATAAATGGTGCTGGGAAAATTGGACAGCCACATGCAGAAAAATGAAATTGGACCATTTCCTTACACCACACACAAAAATAGACTCAAAATGGATGAAGGACCTCAATGTGCGAAAGGAATCCATCAAAATCCTTGAGGAGAACACAGGCAGCAACCTCTTCGACCTCTGCCGCAGCAACATCTTCCTAGGAACAACGCAAAAGGCAAGGGAAGCAAGGGAAAAAATGAACTATTGGGATTTCATCAAGATCAAAAGCTTTTGCACAGCAAAGGAAACAGTTAACAAAATCAAAAGACAACTGACAGAATGGGAGAAGATATTTGCAAACGACATATCAGATAAAGGACTAGTGTCCAGAATCTATAAAGAACTTAGCAAACTCAACACCCAAAGAACAAATAATCCAATCAAGAAATGGGCAGAGGACATGAACAGACATTTCTGCAAAGAAGACATCCAGATGGCCAACAGACACATGAAAAATTGCTCCATATCACTCGGCATCAGGGAAATACAAATCAAAACCACAATGAGATATCACCTCACACCAGTCAGAATGGCTAAAATCAACAAGTCAGGAAATGACAGATGCTGGCGAGGATGTGGAGAAAGGGGAACCCTCCTACACTGTTGGTGGGAATGCAAGCTGGTGCAGCCACTCTGGAAAACAGCATGGAGGTTCCTCAGAATGTTGAAAATAGAACTGCCCTATGACCCAGCAATTGCACTATTGGGTATTTACCCTAAAGATACAAACGTAGTGATCCAAAGGGGCACATGCACCCGAATGTTTATAGCAGCAATGTCCACAATAGCCAAACTATGGAAAGAACCTAGATGTCCATCCACAGATGAATGGATCAAGAAGATGTGGTATATATACACAATGGAATACTATGCAGCCATCAAAAGAAATGAAATCTTGCCATTTGCGACAACATGGATGGAACTAGAGCGTATCATGCTTAGCGAAATAAGTCAAGCAGAGAAAGACAACTATCATATGATCTCCCTGATATGAGGAAGTGGTGATGCAACATGGAGGCTTAAGTAGGTAGGAGAAGAATAAATGAAACAAGATGGGATTGGGAGGGAGACAAACCATAAGTGACTCTTAATCTCACAAAACAAACTGAGGGTTGCTGGGGGGAGGGGGTTTGGGAGAAGGGGGTGGGATTATGGACATTGGGGAGGGTATGTGCTTTGGTGAGTGCTGTGAAGTGTGTAAACCTGGTGATTCACAGACCTGTACCCCTGGGGATAAAAATATATGTTTATAAAAAAAAAAAAAAAAAGAAAGGACAAATACCCAACTTTTGTAGCAGCATGGACGGGACTGGAAGAGATTATTATGCTGAGTGAAATAAGTCAAGCAGAGAGAGTCAATTATCATATGGTTTCACTTATTTGTGGAGCATAACAAATAGCATGGAGGACATGGGGAGTTAGAGAGGAGAAGGGAGTTGGGGGAAATTGGAAGGAGAGGTGAACCATGAGAGACTATGGACTCTGAAAAACAATCTGAGGATTTTGAAGGGGTGGGGGGTGGGAGTTTGGGGTACTAGGTGGTGGGTATTATAAAGGGCACGAATTGCATGGAGCACTGGGTGTGGTGAAAAATAATGAATACTGTTATGCTGAAAATAAAAAATAAATTAAATACCAGGTAATTTTAATTAAAAAAAAAATAGAGAGAGCAGACACAAAACATAAAATGGGGGAAAATTGAACAAATTATCATAGAAAATCACCAGCTTAAAAAGGTGGACCAAATCCCAAGGAAAAAAAGAAACAATGGTGATAAACAACTAGAAACAAAAGGTAAAACAAAATGGCAGTTTTAAGTCCTCATGTATCAGTAATCATCTTAATTGTAAATAAGTTGAATTCACTAATCAAATGGCACAGGGTGGCTGGGTGGATTAAAAGCAAAACACAACTGTATGCTGCCTTTAGGAGACTTATTTCAGCTTCAAAGGAACATAGGCTCAAAGTGAAGGGGTAGAATATGATACTCCAAATAAACGGTGACCAAAAGTGGGTATAGTTGTACTTATATCAGAAAAAAATAGTTATCAAGCCAAAAATGCTAACAAAAGACAAAGAAGGTCATTATATAATAACAAAAGGGTCAATGTATTAAGAAGATACAACAATCATAAAAACTTACACTTCCAACATCCAATCAAGAAATGCAGTAAGCAAATATCAATGGCTCTTAAGAGAGAAATAGAAAGGAACACAATAACAGTAAGGGATTTCCATACCCCACTATTAGAATGTATAGGTCATCCAGACAGAAAATAAACAAGGAAACATTGGAATTGAACTATATTATTTTTGTTTTTGTTTTTCTTATAAATTATACTGATAAACTTTGCTATTTTAAAAAATATTAACATATTGTTTGCCCCAGGGGTACAGGTCTGTGAATCATCAGGCTTACACATTTCACAGCACTCACAATAGCACATACCCTCCGCAATGTCCATAACCCAGCCACCCTATCCCTACCTCTCCACCCCCCAGCAACCCTCAGTTTGTTTTGTGAGATTAAGAGCCTCTTACGGTTTTATCTCCCTCGTGATCCCATCTTGTTTCATTTTTTCCCCTCTGTACCCCCCATGACCCCCTGCCCTGCCCCTCAAATTCTTGATATCAAAGAGATCATATGAGAATTGTCTTTCTCTGATTGACTTATTTCACTTAGCATAATACCCTCTAGTTCCATACACATCATTGCAAATGGCAAGATTTTGTTTTCTTTGATGGCTGCATAGTATTCCATTGTATATATATACACCACCTCCTCTTTATCCATTTATCTGTTGATGGACATCTAGGTTCTTTCCATAGTTTGGCTATTGTGGACATTGCTGCTATAAACATTCAGGTGCACATACCTCTTTGGATCACTACACTTGTATCTTTAGGGTAAATGCCCACTAGTACGATGGCTGCATCATAGGGTAACTCTATTTTCAACTTTCTGAGGAACCTTCATACCATTTTCCAGAGTGGCTGAACCACCTTGCATTCCCATCAACAATGTAGGAGGTTTCCCCTTTCTTCTCATCCTTGCCAACATCTGTCATTTCCAGACTTGTTAATTTTAGCCATTCTGACTGGTGTGAGGTGGTATATCACTGTGGTTTTGAATTGTATTTCCCTGATGACAAGTGATGTTGAGTACTTTTTCATGTGTCTGTTGACGATTTGGATGTTTTACTTGAAATAATGTCTGTTCATGTCTTCTACCCATTTCTTGATTGGCTTATTTGTTCTTTGGGTGTTGAGTTTGCTAAGCTCTTTATAGATTTTGGATACTAGCCCTTTATCTGATATGTCATTTGCAAATATCTTCTCCTATTCTGTTGGTTGTCTTTTGATTTTGTTGATTGTTTCAACAAAACAATGAAGACCCAATAGTTTATTTTTGCCCTTACTTGCCTTGCTTATGCCGATATTTCTAGGAATAAGTTGTTGCAGCTGAGGTCAAAGAGGTTGCTGCCTATGTAAGGATTTTGAGGAGTCTGTTTCACACTGAGGTCTTTCATCCATTTTGTGTATGGTGTAAGGAAACGTCCCAGTTTCATTCTTTTGCATATGGCTTTCCAATTTTCCCAGCACCATTTTTTGAAGAGGCTGTCTTTTTTCCATTGGACATTCTTTCCTGCTTTGTCAAAGATTAGTTGATCATAGAGTTGAGGGTTTCTGGGCTCTCTATTCTGTTCCATTGATCTATGTGTCTGTTTTTGTGCCAGTACCATACTGTTCTGATGATGACAGCTTTATAATAGAGCTTGAAGTCTGGAATTGTGATGCCGCCATGGTTTTCTTTTTCAACATTCCTCTGGCTATTTGGGGTCTTTTTTGGTTCCATACAAATTTTAGGATTATTTATTCCATTTCTTTGAAAAAAATTGATGGTATTTTGATAGGGATTGCATTAAATGTGTAGATTGCTTTAGGTAGCAAAGACATTTTCACAAGATTTGTTCTTCCAATCCATGAGCATGGAACATTTTTCCATTTATTTGCGTCTTCCTCAATTTCTTTCATGAGTTCTTAATAGTTTTCTGAGTACAGATTCTTTGCCTCTTTGGTTAGGTTTATTCTTAGGTATCTCAAGGTTTTTGGGTGCAATTGTAAATGGGATCAACTCCTTAATATCTCTTTCTTTTGTCTTGCTCATGGTGTATGGAAATGCAATTGATTTATGTGCATTGATTTTATATCTTGACACTTTACTGAATTCCTGTATCAGTTCTAGCAGTTTTGGAGTGGAGTCTTGGATTTTCCACATAAAGTATCATATCATCTGCAAAGAGTGAGAGTTTGACTTTTTTGACAATTCGGATGCCTTTTATTTCTTTTTGTTGTCTGATTGCTGAGGCTAGGATTTCTAGTACTACGTTGAATAGCAGTGATGATAGTGGACATCCCTGCTGTGCTCCTGACCTTAGGGGAAAAGCTCCCAGTTCCCCCCCCCCCCCACTGAGAATAATATTCTCTGTGGGTTTTTCATAGATGGTTTTGATGATATTGAGGTATGTATCCTCTATCCCTACCCTTTGAAGAGTTTTGATCAAGAAAGGATGCTATACTTTGTCAAATGCTTTTTCAGCATCTATTGAGAGTATCATATGGTTCTTGTTCTTTCTTTTATTAATGTATTGTGTCGCTTTGATTGATTTGCAGATGTTGAACCAACCTTGCAGCCCAGAAATAAATCCCACTTGGTCATGGTGAATAATCCTTTTAATGTATTGTTGGATCCAATTGGCTAGTATTTTGGTGAGAATTTTTGCATCTCTGTTCATAGAGGATATTGGTCTGTAATTCTCCTTTTTGATGGGGTCTTTATCTGGTTTTGAGATCAAGGTAATTCTGGTCTCATAAAATGAGTTTGGAAGTTTTCTGTCCATTTCTATTTTTTTTTTTTTTGGAACAGTTTCAGGAGAATAGGTACTAATTATTCTTTAAATATTTGGTAGAATCCCCCTGGGCAGCTTTCTGGCCCTAGGCTCTTTTTGGGTGGAGATTTTTGATGATTGCTTCAATCTCCTAACTGATTATGGGTGTGTTAAGGTTTTCTATTTATTCCTGGTTCAGTTTTCATAGTTTATATGTCTCTAGGAATGCATCTATTTCTTCCAGATTGTCAAATTTGCTGGTGTATAGTTGCTCATAATATTTAATATGTTCTTATAATTGTTTGTATTTCTTTGGTGTTGGTTGTGATATCTCCTCTTTCATTCATGATTTTGTTAATTTGGGTCCTTTCTCTTTTCTTTTTGATAAGTCTGGCCAGGGGTTAATCAATCTTATTAATTTGTTCAAAGAACCTACTCCTAGTTTTGTTGATCTGTTCTACTGTTCTTTTGGTTTCTATTTCATTGATTTCTGAGCTGATCTTTATGATTTCTCTTCTCCTGCTGGGTTTAGGCTTTCTTTGTTGTTCTTTCTCCAGCTCCTTTGGGTGTAGGGTTAGGTTGTGTATTTAAGACCTTTCTTGTTTCTTGAGAAAGCTTTGTATCGCTATATACTATATACAGGACTGCCTTTTCTATGTCCCAAAGATTTTGAGCAGTTGTATTTTCATTTTCATTTGTTTCCATGAATTTTCAAAATTCTTCTATACCTTCCTGGTTGACTCACCTATTCTTTAGTAGGATGCTCTTTCCTCTTGTGATTGAGTTGTAGTTTCAAAGCATTGTGGTCTGAAATATGTAGGGAATGATCCCAATCTTTTGGTACCAGTTGAGATCTGATTTGTGACCTAGGGTGTGATCTGTTTTGGAAAATGTTCCACGTGCACTAGAGAAGAATGTGTATTCTGTTGTTTTTGGATGGAGTGTTCTAAATATATCTGTGATGTCCATCTGATCTAGTGTGTCATTTAAAGTCTTCATTTCCTTTTTGATCTTTTGCTTAGATGATCTGTCCATTTTAGTGAAGTGGGGGTTTAAAGTCCCCTACTCTTATTGTATTATTGTTGATGTGTTTCTTAGATTTTGTTATTTCTCTCTTTTTAAAAAAATTTTTATTTATTTATTTGACAGACAGAGATCACAAGTAGAGAGGCTGGCAGAGAGACACAAGTAGAGAGGCTGGCAAAGAGAGGGAGAAGCAGGCTCCCCACTGAGCAGAGAGCCCAATGAGGGGCTCAATCCCAGGACCCTGAGATCATGACCTGAGCCGAAGGCAGAGGCTTAACCCACTGAGCCACCCAGGCACCACTCTTCGATTTTGTTATTAATTGGTTTACATAATTGGCTGCTCCCATGTTAGGGGCATAGATATTTAAAATTGTTAGATCTTCTTGTTGGACAGACCCTTTGAGTATGATAAGTGTCCTTCCTCATCTCTTATTGTAGTCTTTGGCTTAAAATCTAATTTATCTGATATAGTGATTGCTACCCCAACTTTCTTATGATGTCTGTTAGCATGGTAAAACCCCCTCACTTTTAATCTGGAGGTGTCTTTGGGCCTAAAATGAATTTCGTATAGATAACATATCACTGGGTCTTATTTTTTATTCATTCTGATACACTGTGTCTTTTGATTGGGGCATTTAGCCCATTTACATTCAGGGTAACTATTGAAAGATCTGAATTTAGTGCCATTGTATTGCCTTTAAGGTGACTATTACTGTATATTGTCTCTGTTCCTTTCTGATCTACTACTTTTAGGCTCTCTCTTTGCTTAGAGGACCCCTTTCAATATTTCCTATAGGGCTAGTTTGGTGTTTGCAAATTCTTTTGATTTTTGTTTGTCCTGGAGCTTTTTATCTCTCCTTCTATTTTCAATGATAGCCTAGCTGGACATAGTATTCTTGGCTGCATGTTTTTCTCATTTAGTGCTCTGAATATATCATGCCAGTTCTTTCTGGCCTGCCAAGTTTCTGTGGATAGGTCTGCTACCAATCTAATATTTCTACCATTGTGTGTTACGGACTTCTTGTCCTGAGGTGCATTCAGGATTTTCTCTTTGTCACTGAGACTTGTAAGTTTTACTCTTAGATGATGGGATGTGGACCTATTTTTATTGATTTTGAGGTGGGTTCTGTGTGCCTCCTGAATTTTCATGCTTGCTCCCTTTGCCATGTTAGGGAAATTCTCTACTATAATTTGCTCCAATATACCTTCTGCCCCCCTCTCTCTCTCTTTCTTCTTCTTCTTCTTCTTCTTCTGGAATCTCAATTATTCTAATATTGTTTCATCTTATGGTATCACTTATGTTTTGAATTCTCCCCTCACAGTACAGTAGTTGTTTGTCTCTCTTTTGCTCAGCCTCTTTACTCTCCATCATTTGGTCTTCTATATCACTAATTCTCTCTTCTGCCTTATTTATTGTAGCAGTAAGAGCCTCCATTTTTAAAAAATTTTATTTATTTATTTGACAGACAGAGGTCATAAGGAGGCAGAGAGGCAGGTGGGGAGGAGGGAGTAGGCTCCCTGCTGAGCAGGGACCCCCCCCAATACAGGGCTTGGTCCCAGGATCCTGGGATCAAGGACTGAGCTGAAGGCATAGGATCAACCCACTGAGCCACCCAGGCACCCCAAGAGTCTCCATTTTTAATTGCACCTCAGTAACAGCTTTTTAAATTTCAACTTGGTTAGGTTTTAGTTCTTTTATTTCTCCAGAAAGGGATTTTATTTCTCCAGAAAGGAATTCTTTCATATCTTCCATGCTTTTTTAAGCCCAGCTAACACCTTGATAATCATCATTCTGAACTCTAGTTCTGACATATTACTAATGTCCATATTGATTATGTCCCTAGCCATTGTGGTGAGTTTTTCTGCCTTGCCATTTTATCCAGATAAGAATAGATGAATGAGAGAAGAAAATACTAAAAGAGTAGCAACAACCCAACCCCAGAAAAATATACTCTAACCAAATCAGAAGGGACCTGAAACCAGGGGGAGAAGAAAAGGGGGGGGATATATATATTAGACTATTGAGCAGAACACACTTGATTTTGGTTGTGTTTTGGTCTGCTAGAGGAAGCTACATCCCAAAATTTTAAAGAAAGAAAGAAAGACAAAAAAATACACACACACACACACACACACACACACACACACACACATAAGGTTAAACACGATGAAAGGATGGAATATGACTGTAAAGAAAAAGTTAAAAAAAGACTTTAAAAAAGGAATTAATATGATAAGAAGTTCGTTGAAAAAAGAAAAGAAAAATAAAGAGGATATAATATGATCAGGCTGGAGATTAGAACAAATCCATGTGCTAGGTTTAGGGTATATTTTGATCTATTAGAAGAAATTATATCCCAAAATTTTAAAGGAAAAAAAACCCTATATGTATACAAAAAAAAGGTTAAAAACAATGAAAGGATAAAATATGACTATAACAATGAAAATTTTAAAAGATTTTTAAAAAGGTATTGATAAAATAGTTTAAAAACATTAAAATAGGAAAGAGGGAAAATTTTAAAAAATAGAATAAAAAAAAGTAAAATTAAAAAAATTTAACCTTGAAAGACTAGAGGATCATGGGGAAAAAAGCCATGAATTCTATGTGTTTCTTTCCCCTAGCTCTGGAGTTCCACAGTTCTCAGTGATAGTGAACTTGGTCTTGCCTGGATGTTCTCCTTGATCTTCTGGGGGAGGGGCTTGTTGCAGTAATTCTCAAATGTCTTTGCCCAAGGTGGAATTGCACTGCCCTTGCCAGGCACTAGGCTAAGTAATCTGCTTAGCTTCACTCTCAGGAGCTTTTGTTCACTGAACGCTTTCCATACAGGAATGCAGATGGCAGCCTCCCAATCTCTGGCCCATAGGAGCTGAGAGCTCGGGGCCCCACTCCTCAGTGCGTCCTCAGAGACAAACAGTCAATCCTTCCTGTTTTTCTGGTTTCTGGCCCTGCTCCAAGTTCACCAGGCCTGTGACAGAGCATTTTTATCTCTGGTGCACGGCCCTGTTTGGAGTCTTCAAACCCAGCTTATTCCCATGGCATATTGTCATACCACTCCTCCTGGAAGAGGAAGGTGAGTGTCCCTGGATCTGCTGCTTGTTGGGTCTCTGCCTGAAGAGCAGTGGTCTGACTGTGCCATGGATCACAGTTTAAGGTAACCCTGAGCTGAGAGCCCCCACCTCAGCTCCATCTCTGCTGCAGGCTTCCCTGCTCTAATACCCGCTCTGCTACACTCAGACAGCCCTGGTCTTTCTGTGACCCTGTGGGTCCTGAGACAACACTGTTCCCATGAGGGCTCCACCCCTTGCTTAGCCTCTGGAGCTATGTCCCTCAGTGGAACAGACTTCTAAAAGTTCCAATTTTGTGCTCCATTGCTCTCTCACTTGCAGGGAGTTGGCTTCTCCCCCATGGTCTATCTTCCTGAATATTACCTTGAATTCTCTTCTCCATACATCCTACCCTCCACAAAGTGATTGATTTTCTGTTTCTAGAATTGCTTCTCTTCTTCTCTTTTCTCTCCTGTTGAGTTTGTATCTGTTCAGAATGGTGTAACTATCTAGCTGAACTCTTGGGATCAAATGATATTTAGGTCTCCTACTCCTCTGCCATCTTGCTCCTCCTTTCTGAACTATACTTTAAAGCAAATGGACTTAACAGGCAATATATAGAACATTCCATGCAACAGCAGCAGAATACACATTCTTCTCAAGTACCCATAAGACATTCTCCAGGATAGACCATGTGATTGGCCACAAAACAAGTCTCAGCAAATTTAAGAAGCCTGAAATCATGCTGTTTTCTCTGACCACAATAGCATGAAATTAGAAATCAGCAATAAAGAGGAAAGTGAGTAAATCTTTAAATACATGGAAACTAACAACATACTTCTAAACAATCTTGGGTCAAAGAAAAAGTCAAAAGAGAAGTAAAAAAATTATCTTGAAACAAATGAAAATACAACATCAAATTTTGTAGGATGCAGCAAAAACAGCTTTGATAGGAGAGTTTATAGTAGGGAACACATACATTAAGAAATAAAAGGACACTTGGGTGGCTCAGTTGGTTAAGCATCTGCCTCGGACTCAGGTCATGATCTGGTGGTTCCCTGCTCAGCAGGGAGACTGCTTCTCCCTCTGATCCTCTCTCTCTCGTGCTCTCTCTTTCTCTTACTCTCTTTCTC
Source organism: Mustela nivalis (assembly GCF_964662115.1). Classification (NCBI taxonomy): domain Eukaryota; kingdom Metazoa; phylum Chordata; class Mammalia; order Carnivora; family Mustelidae; genus Mustela; species Mustela nivalis. The sequence goes on from NC_139020.1 coordinate 122,793,294, forward strand.
AAATAAATTAATAAATAAAATCTTTTAAAAAAGAACTTTAAAAGATCTCAAATAAACAATCTAACTTTACATATCAAGAAACTAGAAAAATAGGAACAAGTTATACTCAGCAGAAGGAAGGAAATAATAAAAAATGAGAGCAGTAATGAATGAAACAGAGACCAGAAAAACAATAGAAAGGCTCAACAAGACTAAAAGCTAATTCACTGAAAAGATAAACAAAATAGACAAACTGTTAGCCTAAGGAAAAGAGAGAAAACTTGAGTAAATAAAATTAGAAAAGAAAGATGAGACATTATAATTGATATAGAGAAAAAGAGAGAATTATAAGAGACTACTATGAACAATGTGAAAGAACCATGATGAACAAAAACTTACATAACTGAGAAGAAATTTATACATTTCTAGAAAGGCACAACTCACCAAGACTGAATCTAGAATAAACAGAAAATCTGAAAAGACCAAGGATGAGTCAAGAAATTGAGTCAATAATAAAAAAAACTCCTCAAACAGAAAACTCCAGGGCCAGATGGTTTCATTGGTGATTCTACCAAAACTTAAAGAAGAGTTAACATCAACCCTTCTCAAACTTTTCCAAAATACTGAGAAAAGGGAACAGTTCCAAACTCATTCCACAAAGTCAGTATTACCTTGATACTAAGAGCAGATAAGGATATTGCAAACAAAGAAAACTATAGACCAATGTCACTGATGAATATAGATGCAAAAATTCTCAATAAAATATTAGCAAACTGAATTCAAGAACACATTAAAAGGATTACACAGCATGACCAAGTGGGATTTATCCCTGGGATGCAAGAATGGTTTGACACATGCAAATCAATAAATATAACTCAATAAAATGAAAGATAAAATAAACACATGATCATTTCAATAGATGGAGAATCAGCATTTGACAAAATTCAACATTCACTCATGATAAAAGGCCTTAACATATTGGTATAGTAAGAACATACCTCAATATAATAAAGGCCATATACAATAAGCCCATTGTTAACATTAAAATCAATGGAGAACATTGAAAAGTTATTGCTGATGTCAGGTGGAAGACAAAAGAATGTCACCATTCTTTTTTTTTTTTTTTTTAAGATTTACTTATTTATTTGAGAGAGAGAGAGAAAGAGAGAGCATGAGTGAGGGAAAGGCAGAGGGAGAGAAAAAATCCTGAAGAAGACTCTGTGCTGACCATGGAATCCCCCATGGAGCTTGATCCCAGGACCCTGGGATCATAATCTGGGCCAAAACTAAAAGTCTGCCACTCAACCAACTGAGCCACCCAGGCAATCCCTCACTCTTACCATTCTTATTCAATATAGTATTGGAAGTCCTAGCTAGAGCAATTGGGTAAGACAAAGAAATAAAAGGTATCCAAGTCAGGGGGGAAGAAGTAGAATTGTTGTTATATGCCGATGATATAATCATATATGGGACATCCCAAAAAGTTAGTTAAAAAAATTGTTGAATATAGATGCAAAAATTCTCAATTAATCAGTGTTGGAATTAATCAGTGAGTTCAGTAAAGTGGCAGGATACAAAATCGACTTATGGAAGTCAGATCTAATGTGCAATATAATGAAAAATGTCAATAGTACTGTACTATAATGAAGTAATGTGATAAATATTGTTTCAGTGGCAATCATGTTACAATATATAGATGTATAAAGGAACGTGTTGTACACTTTAAATTTAAAAATTGTAACATGTCAAATTTATCAAATAAAAGAATATATATGGATCCCACACACTATACATCCAAGTAGTGAAATGATGTAAACCAAACTATTAAATAAACTCTATTCTACCAAAACCCCCTGAGTTATGAAGAGTTGAGTAAAAGCTAACTAGGTAAGAGAGGAGAGAAGGGATATGAAGCAATGGGACAACATGAGCAGAGCAATGGAGGAGTTTGGGACCGGGATACACGATGGGGAAGATGTGAGTTGTTTTGCCCTAGATAGCTTTAAGAAAAGGCTATATTAAATCTCCTCGGATGTGTGTGTAGGGTGTGTGATGCCTGAAGCCAGGGCAAGCCTCGTGGAGTGTGATTTCACAAGGTTACTCTATCCTCAAGGAATATGCTGAGTATTTCTTTCCCTGCCATGTAAAATTTCAAAGCACCTTGGGATTTTTAGAAAGTTAGATGACAAATCCAAACACATCAGCCTCTTGGTAGTGCCTTCAGCATCTCAGTGCACCCTGAATTTCCCTCAATGAAAGCAAAACTCCACCTGCTTCTTGCTACTTCTCTCCTAAATGGAGGGGTCCTGTAAATAAATGCTCTAGTTGCATCCTTCCTTTGTATAGAGGCATGAAACACATTATGTTTCCTGACTGCCATTTCTTAGTAAAAGCACACTTTTCCTCCTTCGCCTCTCTGTATTAGAGCCCCTTAATTAGAACAAGCTTTATCTGGCAAGCTTAGAATTCCTCTTTTTTCTATCCCTTTTCTCCAGCTATACCTCTCTTGATTTCTGAAAGCAAGGACAGGTCACTTGCTTTTGTCATGAACATTGGGATGAAATACTCTGAAAAACACATATATGTGTGTATACAAAGGCATGAAAGCCCATTTTTAATAGGAAGTGTTTTGTTTTCCTTGGGTTTGAAACTTTAAATGCAGCTCACAGTCCCCCTCTCAGACTAGTTTTCCAGGCAGCTTTATTTCTCTGTGTCCATGCTTTCATAGTGTAGTATAATAGCTTTTGTTTCAGAAGTACAGGGCAAGAGGACCCCGAAGGCCAGAGGTCCACATTATATCCATAGCAGTAGATTTGGATGGCATGGCAGAGGTTGGGGGAAGTTGGGAATGAGTGTTTTCCATTGGTGAGTCTGAGTCCTTCTAGCAACATGGGCACAATGGGCACCACTCTGAGCACAGAACAGGCTCTGGCGGTAGAGGCACCACTACTCATTCATGTCCCACACAATGGACCCTGCACTGTAACCTTGCCCAACATGATGGCACCCACTTCTCCTGGTAATTGTTACAGAACAAAAATAACTTTGTCTCCCGTCTATCCACTGAAGCTTATGTGTTACCATGTCTTTCTTTAAAAAGATTTAAATTTTGTTTTCCCATTCTTTTCTTTATTTCTCTCTCCAAAGTGAATGGACTGAAGTGAATATCAGCCTTGGTTCCAGAATCAGGAAATCCAATGGAGAACTTGAAATGGTTGGTACAAAAAGAAGAAAGTGGATGGAGGTAACAGATTAAAGAAGCTCTCAGTTACTGCATTTCTTGATTCATATTGTTAGTGAGGAAGGAGAAAATGCAGACAAGGTGGCTGTGTCAGGCTTGGAACTCATGAAGACTGTTGACCAATGAGGGCTTGTGCTTCTGGGTCAACACTAATGAATAGTTAATGGCTCATGGCAGGACCTAGCCAGAAGCGTGGCTTCTCTACTAGTTGAGAACCTAAGCCCCAAGTCCTCACCTGTACTCTGTTGCTATGGAGACAAATTCAGATCTGTGTAAGCATCAGTATTTGTGAAATCCCAATGCCTTCAGGCTTATTTAAATTTATTATCTCAATTTTTAATTGTTTATTTTAAATTTTGTGTTCACTTATCGTCTGTTTTGTTTTGTGTTTGTTTGTCTTTTTTTGTATTCAGTTAGGCCATCTTACAAAGTGCCCTGATATGTTTTGGAGCTGATTTTTTTTCCCTGAAAGTTGGCTCATTTGGGGATTTCTGGAGTCAGACTGTATAGGTTGGAACCCCAGCTCCATCTGTCAGTAGCTGTGAGACCTTAGGCAAGTTAGTTATTATCACAGGTCTTTCTTTTCCTGTCTATCAAATGGGGATAATGATAGTGCCTTTTTAAGGCTGTAGTTAGTTATAGGATCAAATGTGGGGCACTTACAACAGCACTTGGTGCCTAGTGAACCTCAATACACTTCAACTGATGCTAATGCTGATCAGATAGACACCAAAAGCCCCTGAATGAGTCTTCCTGTGTTTTCTTACTACGGTGGATGGTTTTTCTTCACCCAAATCACTGGTTAGCTACATAGTTGCTCCTGTAGCTTCCCTGTGGCCAGGAAGGATGGGTGTACCTTTTAAGTCCTTGCCCTACATCCTGTGTGGACTAGTCCACCAGTATCTGAACTACTTTTTCCAAACAAAGGAGGATTTTTCAGCCACTTTACTAATGAGCTGCCTTTCTCATTCCTGGTCAATACATTATTTTAATAACACAGTTTATGTTTGCATGTTAAACATTTCACTGCAGTCCTTAATCACAAGTTTGACTCAGAAGTGAAAAAAAAAGTCAAGTCAAATATCTGGTATCATAATGATTTATAAACATTTTCATTATGATAATTTTTCCCATTAATATAAATAGTTTCTTCTATCAAATCAGTTTGAACATGGGGATTCTGGTCAAAGGTAGAATTCTTGCCCATTCTCCTTGCAAAAGGAATGCAAAATATTAATTTAAAAAACTGGATGTGAATGCATATTAATCTAAAAAACTAGATGTAAATGCATATATATATATAAAAGCTACATATTAATCTCAATGAAACATCAAAGCAAAACATGAAGTGTGTCAGAGACTTTATGTATAGGCAAAGGGCGAGTTTGTTGAGGTGGCAGGGAGAGTGAAGTGGGTGAGACTGGATTTGTGGGCCCTGTCAGAAATGGCAAACAGTCTGCTTGAAGGACAGAAGATGAGAATAATGTGCAAGGAGAGATTTCCAAGAAAATCCCCTGGTCTGAAGGTTGAGATGTTCCAATTCTTCCATGCCCCTGATTCAGGCTATGACTATAGGTAGTATCACCAAAGTTAATTACCTGGAAATTCGTGGCTATGATCTCCTTCTTACCTATATTATAGAAACAGAATTGAAAGGCTCAGTATCCGTCTAAATGAAAGTTTTTTTTTTTAAATGAAAGTTTTTCATCATTTAGAGGACCATTTCTGGAAGATCCTGGTGGATCTGATCTGTAACAGCACAGTGGCAAAGAGGGAAAGAGGTTGTTCTATGTGGCATTTATACCTTTGAGGAACTGCTTACCCCTTCAGGCTTCTGTTTCCTCATCTGTAAGCTGGGAATAAGTAACAACTACCTCTTAAGTTTGTTTGTTGAAAGGAGAGCTCACCGCTCAGTATCTGACATGTAGGAAGGGTTCAGTAAGCATCACCATCATTATCTTCATGATCTTCATCACTATCATCATCGTCAAACAGAATAACTGAACTGGTTGTGATCCTGTGTGCCAAAATGCATTGTACATCACTGAGCATTGGTTTATTCAATCTGAACCCCTTGACACCCTCACCTGGGACTTTGTCATTCCTATGTCCTGCTGATGGTAAATATTTCTACTGCAAACCTTTCAAAATACCCTTCCTTTTAAAACCAATGTATTAAGCTCGTATTTGAAACTAAAATGTTGTCAGATACATTCTGAAAAAAACTTTAGGCACTGGGTGTTTGTCCACAATGGACCTGTGTGTCTGCTCTAGCCAATGGAACCATCTTTTATCTAAGAAATGTTGATTAGTTGATGAGATATATATCATCTTGGTTTCCAAGTCCTAGAGGCCATCAAAGGTATCCTGATGTTAAAGATATCACTACTTTAATGATCTCTGCTTTAATACTCTTCTGCTGAAGAGTATTAAAAAAAAAAAAGCTGTGCTTTCAGACCTTAAGACTTATTGCTTGTATTTTCACAGCTTTCTTAAAGTAAAAAGGGGTGTTGTGGAAAATGATAAAATTTATCATTTATAGCGAAATATTAATGTAGCAGCAGGAGATTCGATGAGGCCATCTATCTATGAGCATTCAGACTTCAAAGGAAGCATAAACACGAAATTAATGGTTTGTCTAGTGTAAGAGACAAATAAATGCAAATGTGGGCTCATTAATATCAAGTGGATGACTTCTTGGTTTATGGGGTTTGGATTGATTTTGTCAAAGGCCAATAGATTTATTTTAAAAAGTCTTTGAAATTTAGCATCCATACACCCATTATTGAGAGAAATAAAACTCCTAGCACTCCCAGACGGCCTCTCTTCCTCCTCCTCCTTCCCCCCTTCCTAGATGTTGCTTTACTGAGATAAAGTTCTTACATTAGGACTTACTTTCACACTGAAATATGTCCCTTGTAGGAACTGCTATAAACGCCAGCATTTTCTGCAGCATTAGTTTATGGGCAGAGTGAATTTTAATGGCATCATAATCTCGTGGCAATCAATTGCGGTGCTTGGGGAGGAAAAAAAAAAAGCTCTAGGGGTGTCCATTAAATGGGCTTTGCATCACTTTTAATGCTCCAAAATCTTGAAGTCTCTCCTCGTCTTTCTTGTTTGTCTATAGACAAAATAGTTTCCACACCTCCCCCCAACCCCGTTTTAGGCTGAAGTAGAGTCAAACACTTTTATTCTCTGATGGGGAGGGGAAAATCCCTTTTTCTCTTTTATTTGAACAAGATCATGACTCTCTTGGCTCTGATACAACATAGGAAATGGAAGCCAGAGTTTTGGTGGGTTTTTTGCTCTTTCTGAGTTGTTGTCAAGTGCCTCTGCCATGCTCTGACTCTAGCTTTTGTTGTTGTCAAGTTATCCTGAGTGGAGGGGTTGCCATACTTAAAGGAAAACCCTACATAGCAGCTCCTATTCTTTCTGAGCTTATATTTTCTGTCTATTCTATTCTACCTCCAACTCCAATGTGATCTCCATATCTATTTTTATATACCACACACCTGAATACTGAGCATAGATAGAGTATGGGTTGTCATAATTATTCAAGGTATACTTTCTATTCCCATTCTTCTTTTTTTGCTTAGTTTTTCACCTTCAAGAGATGACATGAATTTTGGGGAGGTTAACGGTCTTCCTATTTCCTAGCCATTTTGCAACACTTGCTTGCTTCAGTATCTCTGACCTCTCTTGAGGATTTATATTCACAACAAACTAATTTGGGAAAAGAAAGGCTTGGATTTGGACTTGGTTCTGTGGTTGATTCTCAACAAACTTGAAAGTGGAGTTAATAATATTATGTTCTGAGAGTTAAATTATAAGGTCAATACATGATGATCAAGAACAAAGGTAGGTAAAGTAACCACAAAGGGAGAAAAGCACTCAGATCAGACTTAGTACATTCACCAATTTGATGAACAAATTGATGTGTCAATTTGGTGGTCAGCTATAGGAGTGGAGAGAAAAACCACAAATGTTGGTGTTCCCATTCCAATCCCATCTGTGGGAGGAGGATTCATATTGCTAAAGGAAGAGAGATAATTCCTACAGTGAAATGGCTGCATCAGGAGACATTAGCTAGGGCAATTTGTGAAAGCCACTTTCTAGAATGTCTTCCTGTTTCCAAATCCTCTTCTTTGAGACTCTGTCTCCTCACCTATAAGTGTAGGCTTCTCCAGAGTTGACTGCATCAGGGTCAGGCCTCTGACCCAAGTTCAGCTTTGTAATTTGGCTCCTACAAATTTGGATGATGATTCTGGATAGTCTCAACTGGCCCCATGAACTGAGGACATAAAATTCACTAGCCATGAGGAGATCATGTTTGGCCATGAGCATGCGCAAGCAAAAACCAAGTCAATAGAGAGAAAGATGAGAGAAGGTTATAAAGTAAGAAATGGAGACACTAGGGAGAGAGAGACATGGTGAGACAGGGTTTGAGTTCCTGTGGCTTTCTGGCTTCTAGTTTTATTGTTAATGATGCCAGGACCCACTTTATGCCTTAGGGATACCTTTATTCTTTGTAAACAATCCCCCTGATCCAAGGGAAGAAGGCAGCCATTGAGAGAAAGCTCTCTCACTCACAACTTCACTTTCAGGCTTCTTCAACATAGTGCAGTTGTAAGAGTGCTGGGTTATGTAATGTAAAGATCATATTATATGATTTTAATTTAATAAGAAATGTTGGTTGAAGATGTTGCTAACAATGGAAGCATAAGTGAACAAGAAAACAGCTGAGCTGACCCTCTGATGCCTCCTTGACTGAGTGCTTAATCATTCACCATATGAGGTAAAAAGAATAAAAATCTAATCAAGTATGAAAGGAAGAGAAGCAACTACAAATTCCAAATTTTAAAGACTATTAGAAATACAAATTACATCCACTACCACTAACAAAAAGCCTTTATGCATGTTATACATTGACCTTGAGATATTAACTGAACTAAAAATTAGCAAGATGTAAAATCCAGATATTTAGAGCATTGAGGGTAAGACTCTATAATTTTTTCAAGAATGTCTAAAGTGGTTTTCAACAATGTTTAAAGTTTGCAATATTCAATTCACTCAAGTGTTTAAATGAAATTAATGATAAAAATGGTTAGAAGGAGGTGCTTGGGTGGCTCAATCAGCTGAGTGGTTGACTTTTGATTTTTGCTCAGATCATGAACTCGGGGTCCTGGGATCGAGTCCACATTAGGCTCTATACTCAGTGAGGAATCAGCCTGGGATTCTCTCTCTTCCTCTGCTCCCTACCCCAGCTCATGTTCTCTCTCTAAGAGTAAATACGTAAATTAAAAAAAAAAAAAAAAAAAGGTTAAAAGTGCCTTAAATTTCTAACTTAGGAGTGAATACAAAAAGCCAAACATTGGGAAGATACTTAATTCTCCCTGCCATGGTAAAAAAAGAAAAAAAATTAATACAATATGGTGAAAAGCCAAAACATATTCCTCTCCTTTGTTAATAGATACTACTAGAGACACAGAAAACATTGCTGCAGATTTGATTAAAGAGGTATTGGAAAAATCACAAAGTGTGGGACATTTTCTACATACTTAGATCGATGAAAATATAGATGTTTCATGTATGATTCAGCTGGAATTTGTGGTAGGAGACAGGTACACAAAATAGCCCCAATCTGTAAATAACCCAAAAGAAAGTATTTGCATACATAGAAATACCACATAGCAATAAAAATAAATGAGCCACTCACGGTATATTGGCCAATGATTTTTAAAATGTGGTCAAGATAATTAAATGGAGAAAAGAGAGGTTTTCCAACAAGTAATGCTGGAAAAATTAGATATCCATATGCAAAAACAAAAACCTCAACCCATACCTTACACCATATAAAAAATTAACTCAAAATAGATTTAGAACTAAAGGAAAAACTAAAAACCATATCACTTCTATAAGAAAATATGATAAAAACATTTAGTGATCTTTGGTCAGGCAAGGAATTTTTAGATAGGACACAAAAAGCAGGAACTATAAAAGATTCTATTACCCCTCCCGCCCCTCAGGTATTAGTCTGTTGGGACAATCTCTAGTAAAGAATGAGAGGTCCTGGTTTTCCATAGACTTGACAAAGGAGTATTCCCAAACTGCTTTTCCTGTGTGGCCCTCTTGTTGGTGAAAAGTTTAGCTTAAGGTTGCATTTCTTTGTATTTCTTTAACTGAAATGAGATTGACTTCCTTTCATATGTTTCATCTGATGAAACATATGAAATGTGATGAAGAAATTGTGATTAAGAGTTTGAAGCATTTCAAATCCTGTACTTACTTTTCTTTTGGGCTCTTTTCCCTTCTATTTCTTTCTAAAACTTCTTTATTTTATTTTATGATTATATAATACTGATACCTCACCCTGCTCAAGAGATTTTGGAACACTCTATCCATTATAAATAAGCATTATCCAATTCAAGAAACTTCTTTCATGTGTTAATTTGATAGTGCTTGTCAATTAAATGTGGAGCCCCAAATTTAAACTTACAATCTACGTGGCACTATGGACATTTATTTAAGGCGTCGTGATTTTGGAGTCCTATATTAAATGGGAACAAGACAGAGAAAGTGTTAGAAATGGATTCTCCCCTTAAAAGAACCTGATTAGAAGAAGGGAAGATTTTCATAGGAAGTAACTCGATTCACATTTAAGGAGTGACTTACTATCAACCATGAAATAATTTGACAAAAATTAAACTGATAGGTTCTGATGAGAGAAGAAATGAAGGTGTAATCAGGGTGTTGTGTGGAAGTTAACTGATGAGTTCCTGTAGGAGATGAAATTTGAGCTGAGATTCCAAGGAAGTAGTTGTATTTTAGACACTTTAATTTTTGTAGTGGATAGAACATATACATTTTGGGTAAAAATAATACTCCATCCTCAGGGAAAACTCAAATTTACTTTGATTTGGTTTATTTTTAAGATGATAAAGGATGAGAGGAATGTGACATTGACTTTCATTTTGCTCGTATGAAGCCAGCACTGACTGAATGGTTCTGCCAAAACAACTTTGTTTGGTATTCTGTCATCTCTCTGGGAGTTAGGTGGTATTTCCAATCAAATTACATTTTATGCTCTTTTCATACACATAACTAGTTTTCTGAAGAGTCTTGCAGTCAGCTTCATTTCCATTTGTGTCAAATGATGATAGAGAATTTGAGAAAGTTAAGAGCTGACAAAATTTTTGCTTAATTTGGTCTTTATTACATCATATTTTTAATATTTGTATTATATTATAAAGTTTTCTGAATCTGCTTGTTTCCCTTTATCCCTTCTACTTAATAACTTTTTTTTTGAGATACTGTATAACTAAATTTGTGCAGTTACATAAGATGAAGTAGAAGTGAACCAAAAAGTATGCTGGGCCAGAAGTCAATAAGAGGCAAAATATTTCATTTAGTCTAAGACACACATCTTTAGGACAGTTTAACATCTCTGAAACTGGGATGGCATTTTAGCTTAGAAGGAAGTAGAGCTCTTCGAGAAATTATTTTCCCATTACCTGGGGGTACTGCCAACCTGAGATCACTTTAAATTTGTTACCTGAAGTTTTTGGAAACATACTGATAGTTAAAATTTAGACAGAAAATTTGCTTGAATACTGGTTTATAGTTCAAATTCCTTCAAAATTATATAGTTCAAAATCCAAATTAAAAAATTATAATTATAATCCAAATTACAAAATCCAAATTATAAAATCTAAAATCAAAATTATAGTTCAAAATCCAAAGCCAAGATTAAGAAAAGTGAGTGGATTTGTTTTCAGTCCTTTATTGAGGGCATATAGCACTTTCCATGTCTCAGCAATATAACCCATCTTGGGCATGTTTTTCTCTTAATGGTGCATAAAGGTATATGTGTTAGAAATCTTGGAGCCCACAGAAGATACAGACCTGATTGTGGGAATTTCTATGGAGAATAAATCTACAAATTCTGTCTTTCTCCCAAAGGGTGATTTTCATGACTCAAAGTATGATTTTAATGAGCCATCATCATGTAAACAGTTTGCTCCATGGTAACTTAACTGTGAACTTGACATCTGAATAAATCATTGAATATTTCACTTTCTTTATGAGATAAAATAAGAAACAAATTTGATTTTAGGGAAATAATGCTTTCAGTTTTTAAAAATTTATTATTATTATTTTTTAAAGATTTTACTTATTTGTTTGACAGACATCACAAGTAGGCAGAGAGGCAGGCAGAGACAGAGAGGAGGAAGCAGGTTCCCTCCTGAGCAGAGCGACTGATGTGGGGCTCCATCCCACGACCCCGGGATCATGACCTGAGCCCAAGGCAGAGGCTTTAACTCACTATGCCACCCAGGTGCCCCAGTGCTTTCGGTTTTTAAAGAAGTCTTTTGACATTTCTTTCTGGGCTCTATTGCTTTCTTTAATCACATTCAAAAAGTTAAAGTCTCATTGACTCTCAGCTTATCAATGCATGAGTTGATCTCCTTTTGTTCTGGACAGCTTCACAGTTCTGAGTTCTCAGTTCCTGAATGAGATCCAGGGTCTAACACAGTGAAAGTGGGTCAGTTGGACTTGTATTAAAGAAATGGAAGGGGAGAAGTGGCCAGATTCAAGATAGAGCCAACAGGATCTGCTGGTAGATTTGAGGAGAGTTAGAGAGAAAGAAGTGAAAGATGATGGTAAAGATTTGGAGACAAATAGCAATGGAGAAGAAACAAGTCTTGGGGGGACATTTCTGCTGAGTAGGTATCACTAATTTCCATTACACTTTTGGAAAACTCAATCAAATAATCCAAAAAAGCTTCATGAAATGTGATGCTGCCGCTAGCAGCAGGGTAGTCAGTTTTGTCAGAAAGAACATGTCTCCCAAGTCACTGGAAATAACTGAAGAGCCAAATAGAAGTGCAGGCTCATTAGGGCTATCAATGGGACATTGGTCTTTTTGATCTCTGCCTGCATGCTAAGGAAAGGGTAAGTGAGGCTCCTTTTCATCTTCCCCATCACACTTTAAAGGCTGCTGTAATGTTCCCACCAACTGAATAATTTTCATTTCCAACTCTAATCAATTTGTGAATAAATATCCTTTGGAGATGTGAGCTGCTTTAAATGATGGCTGCCTTTCCACCTTTAATCTATGACACTACAGTTCTCTTAAAAGAAAATAGCTCCTTGTGTCTTTATTCCCTCTCTGAGTTCATATATGCAGCACACCTCCTTTTTTATTATTATATAATAATGGCTTTAGTAGGTGAATAAAAGGTTGCACAAGTTTTACAAAAATGAGAGGCTATTCACCCTTGCTACCTTTAATCTCCTGCATTCTCCTGTTAATGACTATAAATTATCAAAGCTATTTCTCAAAGTCTTTATATAGGACAATACCAGGGGCAGATCATTCTCAGGAAGGGCTCTTTTAAAATATAATAATTAGTGGTATTATCTTTAATCTTTTGTGGTGCGAAAATCAAGGACAACATGAAACTTGATACAAGATAGGAGATTGCTTGTTTGGGTGAGTTTTAGGGATGAAAATGAAGGTTTGAGTCAGGCCTTCTTCTTTTGGAGAGTTCTTAAAGATTCCAAAAGTATGAGAAATACTGATAAATTTCTTTGAGTATATATATTTTTCAGAATTGGTTCATTGCTTTTATCATATGATCAGTTTTAATTTGATCCTCTTCCCTCAGTACAAAAGAACCAAGAGCCAAGCATTTTCTGGAAAGGTCTGAATATACCAAATTAATTGCTCCTAATGGAGCATTTGGTTTTGGGGGCCCTATTATATTAGTGTTTTAAATAATTCATGTCAAACTTCCAGGTTTAAGTCAGTGAATTGAATCAACATAGTTACTTCTCTTCCCCATCAAAATCCTAAAAGTATAATAAAATGTAAAAACACAACAAAAAAATAAAACCCGACCAAACAAAAACATCTGTGACAGCTTTGGGAAATTGTGTGGGGTACCACATACATAGATTTAAAACTTTGAAGAAATTCTGAAAAATAGAAAACAAATTGGATAAAACTAATAGAAAAGTCAATCCATCTTTACAAATGCCATTAATCCGTACCAGCAAGAAGGAAGGCATGTGGGACATCTGGGTGGCTCAGTCATTAAGCTTCTGCCTTTGGTTCAGGTCATGATCCCAGGGTCCTGGGATTGAGTCCCACACTGGGCTCCCTGCTCAGTGGGAATCCTGCTTCTCCCTCTTCTACTCCTTCTGCCTGTGTTCCTTCTCTTGCTGTCTCTCTGTCAAATAAATAAATGAAATCTTAAAAAAAAAAAAAAAAAGAAGGAAGGAAGGAAGTTGATGGATTTCCCTGGTTGAGTTCCAAGAAAACTGAAAGCCTAGAGCAAGAGGGACAGGACATTGCTTGGAGGGGGTTGCTAAGAAACCTGTCAGCACTATTCTTTCTCCCTACATCCCCAATACACACACATACACACACACACACCCTTAGATTGGCTAAGATTAAGCATTTAATCTCTGGCCTCACTTGGTATTCCTCTTGCTAAGTCAAAGGGAGGATTTTTCTTACAGTTATTTTAGCTTTGAAAATAGGTCCAAAAAAAAAAAAAAAAAGGAATAGGATTACAAGTTATTTTAAACATTACAGCAATAATGGCAAAACCAACCAAATAAACCGTTTTACTCTCTATCAGCTTTGATATTCTCTACTGGCGATTAGGTTTTTAATAGATCCAGGCATATTTTATTTTATTTTTTAAAGATTTTATTTATTTTTTTGACAGAGATCACAAGTAGGCAAAGAGGCAGGCAGAGAGAGGGGGAGAAGCAGGCTCCCCACTGACCAGAGAGCCTGATGTGGGCCTTGCTCCCAGGACCCTGAGATCATGACCTGAGCCAAAGGCAGAGGCTTTAACCCACTGAGCCACCAAGGCATCCCTAGATCCAGGTATATTTTAGATGTCCCCAGCAGAAACCAGAAAACAACTTCAAGAAGGGGGCACAGGGAAGGACCTTAGGAATTGTATCAAAACCTGAACATGAGGTGGCTGGCCACCATGAAGTAGTTGGCAGCTGGGGGAAGCCTGGGCTTTTTTATAGGTGGATCTCCACAACTAGTGGCCATGACTGAGGCATGGGCTGCAGACCTGTAGTCTATGCCAGGCCTGGGATCACAAAGGGAAGCTTGTCTGAATGTTTGCCTTTTCCCACCATTCACAATGATAACAAAATCTTTACAGATTATCTAAGATGTTAGAAATGCAAAAATTTGTTTATACACCAGGAGATTGGTGGTCATTGACTGGCAAGGCTATTGGCTTATTGGAATGATAGAAACATTCTTTATCATGATCTGGATGTCACTTACATGGGTGTATACATATGATACAGGTATTGTATAGACACTTAACATTTGTTCATTTTATAAATAAACAAAAATACATAAAACACAGAATATCATATTGGATAATGTAAATGCTTTTTAAAAAAGTGAATTATAAAATTCACTCAAGAAAACATAAAATACTTTGAAAGAACACAAATGGTAGAAGGAATAAAAGATGTACCTCTATATATACTCATGCCAGATTTATTATTAGCTGGGTTTGATTAAAACTTCAAAATCCAGATAATTTCTATATTGCGTAAATTTTCATACTTCAGGGAAAAATTAGAAGTGTTTTCCATCTCTTCTTTTGGAGATAACCTAAATTCTAAAATATAGGAATGTACTGGCAACATTAAACTATAAATTAATTTCATGTTTGAATATAAGTGTAGAAATCATACATAAAGAAGGAGTAGATAAAATATTAGCAGTGTGTTAAAATAATGATTCAATATTGCTAAATAGCTTTATTCAGAAAAATATAAGAATAGTACAATATTTTAAAATCTAGTAATATAATCTGTGATATTAATTAATTCAGTATTGATTAATGAATTAAAGGGGAAATAAATGATTACAAAGACATTTGAAAAGCAGTTTTAAAAAATCCAATGCCCATTACTGTTTTAAGAAAAAGCAGTATTGCAGAAATAGAAAGAAACTTTATGTTTTCTTTTTATAAATGTATTTTTAAAGATGTGCCACATGAGCATGGCTTAAAATTCCAAAGGTCTAAGAGGGTAAATATCGAAAAACAAGTCTTCTTTCTACATAGTTGGCCAGTTATTCAGTTTTTACAAAATCTGCAATTTCCTAATTACAATGTTTTGCAGCTTTCTACTCCCACCCAATGATGTATCTCAGTAAGAAAATCCTGTAAGAATGTGTAGAATGACCTTATTTTTAAATGGCTTCGTAATACTCCAATGTCTGGAAGGACAATGATTTTCTTATCAATCTTTTATTAGCAGTGATTTTTTTCATAGTCTTGTTAGCTCACACAGTGCTAAAGTATATCTTTGAAATGAATATTTGTGCACTTGGATGAATATATCTGTAAAAAATTTTCCAATGTAGAGTTGGTGATCAAACAGTGGGTGCACTTCTAATTTTGAGAGATTTTACTGGATTTCTCTTCTTGATTTGCTTGTACTAATTTGTTATCATTTCCTGAAAGTATGAGAGTGGACTCCTTATTTTCTTGACAATATGGAAGATGAGGTTTCTTGACCCACTCTCTCAATGAAAACAATTTATAATAATAGATAAAATAGATTTTTCAACAACAATGACAACAAAAACTAAAATTTCCCACTAGCAGTTCTAAGTTACTCCTTTAAAGCTGTGACCAGTGGAGAAAGACAAGCTCCCATCAACTCCAGCCCAAGAAAGAGAGGATGGTGGGAAAGCTCTGCATGGAGTCTTTGCTTGGCCATCCCACCAGCTCCTGTGAAAAAGGGTAGAAACTATCCCCTAAAGGGAAAGTTAGGTACTGAGAAGAAGGACAGAGTATCTCACAGGAGGGGAAAGATGCTGGGTAGATAGAAACAAGTCTACTATAGTTTCCCAAACAATATTTGCAATCATCCTTTTTTTCCCCCAATGTCACCTAGTATTTATTTTATCTTATTTTTTACAATATTACATGCTTAATTGTTTTTGCCTGAAAATGTCTTTATTAATCAGGGAAAATATTACAAAATCTATGGAAGGTTAACAAGGATAACAAGGTGTTTTTGTTTTAAAGAGCAAACAACTCAACATCTTGTTGGTATAACCAGATGTACCTTGCTTTTTGTTTTTGCATATTCATTAGCATATTCATTGTTCAAACTGATCTTGTAAGAATCTGGCCAAGCTTTGCAAGAGGATGTCATGCTGGCGTCATTCCAAGGAAATTAATAATCTTATTTCAAGCTGTTCTCTCTTCTCTTAGCCGTGGACGTCTAGGCAAGGCCACTGGTATTCCCCTTTCTATGAATTACAAGGTGGTTCAGGCCCCCAATATTTCTATTATAGAACATCCTGTCTTTCATTTAAAAATTGCCTCTTATGAGTGTTATTCTCTGTTCTAAAAAGATTTCATTGTTTCTCTCCTATTCTATACTCTTTCTGTGTTCAAGGTCGCTAGTTACTCTATTATTCAGGCAGACAATCTTTTCATAATTTTTTTTTCCAATCAGTCTCAGTTCAAGGACTTACATTCTCAGTATTCCCCATAAGTTTTGCCATTTCTTCTCATGAAAACATTTTCCAAAGCTTCCCTTTCTTCAGTAGCTTCCATGTATTCAATTCCTCCTAATGCACTGCTGTGTGGAATGCAGAGAAACCTTGATTAGGATGGGTTTTTAGGGGAAAGTGATTTTTAAAATATTATTTTCTTAGAATCAGCAACAACTAACTAATGTTTACTAGCTGACTTTGGAAACCTACTGTTCTCATCTGTCTTACATGGTTAGAGTTCTTAGCTTCCAAGGGGCAAGAGATAAAAGTTTTGAGAGTCGTAGAAACAACATTGGTCAAAGTGCAACGTTAATCGAAGCAGGAGTTTTACCAGAAAAATGCAGAAAGTAAAAAGATCTTTTGTGTCAAAGCTCCAAAATAAAATCCAAGATGGTCAGAAATCTTGCTCAAACTGAAGGTATATGTATTTTTTTAAGTTGAGAGACCATTTGGATAGTGCTTACAGTAACTACTAATTAAGGACAGCTTATCACATATAGCTTGCAACTGTGAAAACTGCAGTCAAAGGCTTTATTTGACAAAACCCCAAATCAGATAGCTGGTAAGAGATGGGTGTGTTTAATTCCAAAGTCAGTTATCTTTGGAATTAAACAGTGTGGACTATGCTACTTCATAATGCAGCATGCGACATGGGCAAAACTGATCCTTAGATCAAAAACTGTATGGTGACTAAGATAACACAAGATAAATAAATAAATAAATAAATCTTTAAAAAACAAAACAAAACCTGATTCTTTTTAGAGACACTATTCTATGTGTCTCTTAGTCTATGAAATAGACTATTTTTAGACTATGAAATAGACTAAGTGTTCTACAAAAGAAATAGGCTTAAACCTCCTTGTAATACCTGTGAGCGCCATATCTAATTTTTCTTGGGCTGAAACTCCAGATAGACCCAACAGTTTGACTTTAGGGAGGCCTCTGGAGTGAAAACATCAAACAAGGACTCTACTCCTTCCCTGCTACTATCATTATCCCCACAGATATTCATTTCACATGATAGGAACTAGCGCCGCCACACTTCCTACCTGTGTAACCTGAAAAGTTACTCAGCCTCTCTGAGCTTCAATTGTTGCATTCCTAACACAGAGAGAAGAGACCAGCATACTGAACATATTTCACCTCCTTTTCTCACCCTAAAGCCTTGGAAATGACAGGAGAAAAATATCTCGAATACTCATAACAGTTTAGAAAATAAGAAAGGAGGAGACTGGGTGGCTCAGTTGGTTAAGCATCTGCCTTTGGTTCAGGTCGTGATCCCAGGATCCTGGGCTCCTTGCTCAGTGGGGAGCCTTCTTCTCCTTCTCCCTTTGCCCGCTAGTCTCCTGCTTGTGTGTGCTCTCTCTCTCAAACAAATAAATAAATATTGAAAAAGAAAAGAAAAAAAGAAAGGGTGATGTTAATTGACCAGACACTAAAAGAAGTTGTTGAAAATCAGAAAGCAGATGGAACTTGATGTGGGAATCATAGCCCAAAACATTCTGGAAATGATTAGAGGTGGTGGGAGGCTCGAAGAGGCTCAGAGGAAGTAGATACAAGTACAGACAGAAATCCTGGGACAGCTGCCTGGTTGCCGCCAGGATACCTGGGCTCTTCTTCAACCTCCCACCTTTCCTGTGTTGTGTAGTAGATAGAGGAAAGATACAGTGCCTCAGTAGGAGCAGAGTTCCAGCCCGTGGGCCAGGGAAGCACCTGAAGTGGCCAGGCACACTCAGGAAGAAGAGTAGTTCATGGCCAGTTCATACAGAACATTCCCAGAACCCCCAAACTCTAGAAGCAAAATATAGCACCCACAGACAGGCTGAGAGATTCTGCAAATAGAAATACAAGAGTCACCAAACTGGTGATTTCAAGAATGAACAAACTTCGACAAATGTAATCCCCCCCCCCCCACACGCATGCACACGCACAGCATACATGCACAAAACTACAAATCAGTGGATAATAGAATACCCAAGGAACAGGTAGTGGTAGAAACAATAAAATATGTTTTTTTAATGTAAGAAATAAAAATTAAAAAAATAAATGATTGCCAAAAAATGTTTAAAAATATGTAACTATTATCTTTAGATGGATACTGAAAGATACCACAATTAATTCCTTCAGTTTATTCATTGAGCACTATTATGTGCTGAGAATACAGCAATGAACAAAATATTTCCTACTCTTTCAGGACTCAGAACCTAGTAGGAGGAATAAGAGATAATATATAAGTATATAAACATGCAAATATGTCAGTAGGTATTAAGTTCCATGAAGAAAAATAAAACAAGAACAATTTTTATGTAAAAGAACCAGTTAGAAATTCCTGAAATGAGATACATGACTATTGAAATGAAATTCTCTATAAATGGGCTGAATAGGCATGCCTGGGTGGCTCAGTCAGTTGAATGTCCAACTCTTGACTTGGTTCACGTCATGATTTTGGTGTAGTGGGGTCAAGTTCTACACCTGGCTCAGTGCTCTGCAGGGATTCTGCTTCCCTCTCCCTCTTCCCTCCCTGCAATTCACACATACTTTCTTTGTCTCTGTGTCTCTCTCTAAAATAAATAAATAAATCTAAAAAAGGGGGGCGGTTCTGAATAGCAGAATGTCCGTAGCTTGAAGGAGCATTTGCAATTTGAAAACTGGAGCAGTGCATGAGGATGAAGAGTCAGGAAATATGAAGGAAAATTAAGAAACATGAAGGATAGACATACAAGTTGAACAGAGAAGCTAACAGAGAAGAATGCAGGGTGGTGGTGGGTCACACAAATAAATCAGAATAGAACATCTTTCTGGAGCTAAAGAAAGACCAGTGTCCTCAGATTCCAAGACCCTGCATGATACTAAGCAGAATTTCTGATGAGACACAGCCTGGACACAGTCTGGTAGGTTTTCAGGACATCAAATTTAAAGAGACAATCTCAACAGCTTCATTTCTTCTTTTGACATCAATAAATAATCATTTACCAAGCACTACTACATATGTTACAGGCACTGTTTGAGGGTCTGAAGATTGTGGTGAACAGCACAGATGAGGGGTGGGGCAGGAGGCTCACACCAAGGCCAGCTTATCAAATACATTAAGTACATTAACTACTTGCAAGTGTATGGATGGAAATGATCAGGGTGAAGAAATTGGAAGCAAGTGGGAGCAAGAAGGTATTATAGGAAGAGAAATCACAAAGGGATTCTCTGAGAAGCTCTGAGACTGGAAGGACAAGAGACCAGCAATGGGGTGACCTGGCAGGGGGACCAGAAGTGCAAGGCTGCTGCGTAGGAAATTGGGAACATGTTCTAGGGCAGAAAAGACCTGAGTGTAGATAGAGTAGGGGAGTGGTGTGAGCGTGGAGATAGTGGTTGAGATTAGGAATTCCTGTGAAGCACCAGCGTCTCTGAAGGGCATATTGTGTTGGAAAGACTTCATGGAGCATGAGAACCACTTATAGTGCTGATGACTTGTTCTTTGATGCTTGTTCTGCTGTGTCTAATATCAATAGGCTACGACTTCAGCCTTGTCTGTCCTGGAGAACTGAAGAGAGCTTGAGAGTTTGATGGGCATAATGAGTGATTTGTCAAGCTCCTCACTGATTTAACTTGAGGTTTCTAGCTCAGAGGGAGAGTTTCCGCCAGAAGGCAGTTGGATGGGGCAGCCTTGGGCACTGAAAGTGAAGGGTTGAGCCCAGGCCCTGAGCTGTTGGATTAGGAGTGATCAGCTTACCAACATGAACGGAATGGCCATTCAATCCCTGCCCATACTTGGCTGACGCAAAAGCCTTTCTTATCACATATAAGCTGATTTGGAAGTTTGGTGGGTGGGTGAGGGTAGAAGGCTGTGCCAGGAGAACCCCAGAGAGCAGAAACCTCCTACATTCTTTCTGGCACTGAGGCTGGCTACCCCATTCATTTCCCCATTCACATCTGTGGTTCCTAGAGCTGAAGTGGGCTATCAAGAATACATTTAAGAAGTAAGTATGGAGTAGCATTTTGAGTGTGGACTGATAACAGCTCCTCACTTATCAGCAATAAATTGCATGCTGCAGGGCAGCCTTATGGGAGGTCTAGTGGACAATGAATTCCACATTCTTTATCAGCAGGGCCTTACCTGCAGAGAGGGAGTGACATTCGCGGAAACTCAAGAGCCTGGGAATTGGCCTGGGAATGGGGCTGGACAACACGCTTCACCACTTCCAAAGATTCTTCCATGATAGTCATAAAACAAATAACTCTACATCTGTGGTCTCAACTCCAGGCAGGGGTGGAAGCTTATGAGAAGAAGTTTTAGTAGGAAGATTTCATGAGGTTGAGAGCCATGGAGGGGAAAATCGTAAGGGTTCTGCTGCAAAATTTCCTGACAGTGATGAATTTCTGAGCAGTATTATCTGCATTGCAGAGCCAGAGGCTACAAAATTGTTAAAGAAAAGCTCCACCATAACTGGGTAAGTAGGAACCTAGTTTTTCAATCATATAAAACATTGGGGGGCAATATATAGAGGCTTAATAAAAAGCAGTATTTTTCAGTGAGTCAGTATTGTGCAAAAATGGTGGAAGTGGACATCTGTGAAAGAGGGTAACTCTGAAATGACCACAGGCTGTTGCTTCCTTTCTACCTGTCCCCCTCAATTCCTCCCCAAGACAAGACCTTCAACTGCTCCTGCCTGAGAAAAGGAGTTAAATGCTAAGCACATTCCCTCCCAGTTTGCATCCTGAGGGGTGGGTGTGGGTGGAGGTGTAGGCATTATTGTCCTGGAAAAACTCCCCTGTGGTGCTGAGTGAGCCATGGTGACCTCAGGCATAGGGGAAGCAGAAGAAGTTATAAATAAATGTGGGTCCATCCCGGTGGGCCAAGGAACATTCAGAGGAATTAGGACACCCCTACTCAATCTATGTGTGATACAAACTGTAAAGTTTTGCAGGCAAGATAAACATGACACCAGGTGAGGTAGGCGCAAGGCCAGATTTATTAAAGGCGCTCTCGGGCCAAGTTTCAGGGCTCTGGAGAAGGGGAGCCAGGAAAGTCCCACGGGGAGGAGGTGGGCACTCACAGAAAAAGAGAGAGGGAGAGAGACAGTGAGTCAGGGAAGTCGTGCTGGGAGGGAGTTGGCAAGGTCCTTTTATCGGTTTGAGGTAGGGCATAGCCTTGCGTCCCTATAAGGCAAGGTATGCGGTGATCGGAGGGTATGGGGCGGGAAGAGTGTATTCGACCAAGGTAAGGCATGGGCTCGAGTCCATCTGTGGCAAGGTATGTGTTGATTGGGTGGTATGGGGCAGGGGAAGTCCGTGATGCACAGTTCCACACACAGTTCCTGGGTGGAGAATTTCAGTTTCCTGGCGGTGACGTGGAGGTTGCAGTGAGGGTGGCGGGAAAGTCCGCCATCTTGGAGAGGGTTGGTGGGAAGATCCGCCATTTTGGAGCCCCAGTTTCCCAGCCGGCCCATCAGAAACCTACTCTCAAAGATAGGAGCAAGAGACAGAGAGGGAGGAAGAAGAGCAGGGAGGGATCGAAAACGCAAACCAATGAAGGACAGCAACTAGTATGCATCAGCTTACTGTACATTCAACCTGAAACTCAAAACCTCAGATCTGTGGTGACAAACCACTTCTGTCATGAATCCTGAGGACATCCTATCGAAGATGAAGAAGTATCTATTATTGCATAGAATATAAGGAAAAAAATTCTTCTCTAAGCAGATTCATTCCAATCAAAGGAGAGACTTAGGAACTTGGTTATTATGGAAAGTGTTTTAATTAGTGAAGATCAAACTGTCTATAATTATTCTATCTCATTCCAAAGAAATGGGTAATCCAATGGAGGCAATATGTAGGTCCCAAGTAGGAATTATATCCTGCTTGCCTCGCTCCTAATTCTTGCTTTTCAGGCCAGAGCCCAGTGGCTTGTTGGCCTCTGTTTTCTACTTTGCTGCAGACAAAGGGACAGAAAGTATAGTCTCATTTCAGATTGCTCAACTGAGGACTATTCTCCAGGGACCTATTATAGGTGTGCTCCTGAGGCATCTTAGCATAACACAGTGAGACAAAAACTCCCTGAGACCCTGTGTGATTCCAGGACATGCAAACCAGATATGGGCTTCCCTTCAGATTGGAGAGCTGAACATATTTGCAGACCTTGCATTTAAAGTGCACCTCTCAGGACCCCTGTCAAGTTATGGAATGATCTTGGAGACTAGGGTCAGTCTGTCTCAGTGGTGTGTTAGCATTCATCCTATCCCCCACTTGGTGGAGATCCCACTCAGTGCTAGTACCTGGACAGTCACACAAAGGACACAAGACAACAAGCAGATCTCCAAAAGGACCCAAGGGGCTCCAACATTCCCCTGTCAAGAAGGCAGTGATTGTGAGTAGGAAGAGGTGATGACAACTGGTTAGGTAGAGTAAGTGACAATGAAGTCTGTATTGAGGTGGAGTACCTAATACCTCATTTTAGACATCAAGCTGCCTCTGTGAATTTAAATCCATAGGCAGTAACATTTGGGTCTAGGGGATTTGGATGGAACACCTGTATCAGGAAAAATTAGTATCACCAAAAGAGGGTGAGGATAGCTATGGGAGTGAAGAGAACTATGTTTCTAGAGGAGCAGGTTCCACTTTTCAGAGGACTCTGAGAAATCCATAAAATAGCTCACTTATTCATGATGTCCTGGGTGGATGTGCCTGAGAGGTGGACATCTCTTGTGAGGCCAAGATGGTGGTATAGGACATATAATGTGTTAACTCAGATGTTCCAGCCTTTTTAATTAACCCCATGGGCAGGGGCGGAATAAGTATTATAGTTTTTTCTAAGGGGTGTGAAGTTGTTCTATCTTTCTATGTGTGAGGTATAGGAAGGGCTCTTTTCTAATATGGCTCAAGGTGAGATCAAGTCAGACTCTCTCTTGGATGGTAGTATATTAGAGATGTACTTCCAGGTTGTACTTCCAGACTGATTTTGTAATCAGTCTCTCTTTTGCAACAAGCCCAGGCTTGCTTTTGTCCTTGGTGTGATGTCTTTGTACCTTATACATTTTAGACCATATCCCCAGAATGGAAGGGAGTAGGAACAGGTCCACCTTTGGCCCTGAAGAGAGTGCAGCCATTGCCTCAGCATCTAACGTGACACACTTGGATTTTTTGAATCCTTTATTGAAGGGTTTATTTTTTTATTTTGTACTTTATTTTTGTTGAACTTTATTGAACACTGTGTACGCAGCCTGATTAGGTCAATCCTGATCACCAACACTAAACAATATTATGTCATGCTCATACCACTCTGGATGATTCTAAGACTTATTTAGGTGCAGGTTCTCATATAGGACTTAGCTTTTTAAAAACATTTTGTCATTTTGGATATATCAGAACAGTTCCCAAGTCAGGTATAAAGCATCCTTGCTCAAAGGACTTTTCAAGTAGTCCGGGCTTTGTCCAGGTGGCACAGGGTACTGAAGACAGTGGGGTGGCTTGAGTCAGATCCAAAAGCACTTTTCCACCTGAGAAGTCTTTCCCAACCAAAAATCACACTATGGGAATGTATGCATCTTGGTGATCATGGTAGCAGTGATGCCACAACTCTGACTTTGTGTATTAGGTTCTCCTAGCTTGACCTTCAACCCTCTTCTCATTTTATAGAAGAACTCAACTCAAACTGCTCCTTTTCTTGATTTCTCTTGTTGATGTTTAGGGAAAGCCTATCGCTCTTGCCATCTTCTTCATACCCTAGAGGAGGAAGAGGAGCACATGGAGAAGCTGGGGCCAAGGGCACATGATGCTGAGGGCTGGGGATTAAGACCCCAAGTTTCTGTGTGGTATGTTGGCTTTGGTTTTCATCTCTGTGAAGCTCTGCAGTGGACTGGACTTGATGAGAAACTCTTTCCATTGCCTGTTCTCTGCTTTGCTTCTTGTTGTGAGGGGTTCTTATTCTGGCGTTGTATTGGGAGGAAGGAACAGAGGAGATCATCTGACCGGTTTGGGCCCAGGCACAAAGGCAGCATGATAGGTTGCCAGCAGTCTGATCCAGCTCACAGGTTTGGCTTTCCACAAAAACAAACAGACCCAACAATTGTGTCTCTTGTGTTGCTCCCTCAAGAGCTACAGGAGTGTCAGGCAGCTGGTTGGGATCAAGCTGCTGGCCATCTCTATCTCTTTCTTCTTTACCTTCATATTAACTTCCAGAGCTGATGTCTTACTTATTTGAGTCCCCTTTGGGCTTTGTGCAAACATTTCTCATATCACCAATCACCCAAGGCTGTGATTACTTTTTACTTGTGTTTCTTCCCCTTCATACTCTGAGCTCCAGAAGAGCAGTGTACCAGGTAGAATAGCTTCTGTCCCCTCACCCTCAATTCCATGTCCTTCCTGGGACCTCAGAATGTGACCTTATTTGGAAATAGGGTCATTGCAGAAGTAAATAGTTAAGATGAAGCTGTACTGGAGTAGGGTGGGCCCTTAATTCAATTCCACTGGTATCCTGAGAAGAAGAAAAGAGACACATAGACACACACAGAGGAATGATGATTTGAAGAGACACAGGGAGAATGCCCTGTGATGACACAGGCAGACGCTGGGGGGATACATTCACAAATCAAGGAACAGCACAGATTGCTGGCAAGCCACGGAAATTAGGAAGAGGCAAGGACCGATCCTTGCCTTCTCTCCCCACAGCCTTTGAGGAAAGCATGGCATTGCTGATGCTTTGATTTCAGGCTTCTTAGCCCCCAGACCTGTGAGAGAATAAATTTCCATTTTAAGCCACCCAGTCTCTGTTACATTGGCCCTAGGAAACTCACACAGAGCTGTGTTCTGGTCACTGTTGTATTGCAGGTGCCTAAAACAGGGTCTGGAATGGAGAGGCAAGCTGCTAATGTTTGCCAAAGATGAACTGTATATAGAGATAGGGGACAAGAGAAATGTGATGGAGGAGAAACCAGACACAAAAAGGGAAAAAGCTTGCCTCTCTAGTGCACAGCCCAGTGGCTGGGATGCCTGGAAATCAGTGTATGCAGCAAATGCCTAGCAAGTGCTCATTCAGTGAGAAAATGAATAAATGAATGAATGAATTTGTGATATTGGACTTCTCTCATCTTCACATCACCTCAAAAAGAAGGGTCGACCAATAGACATGCCTGCTAGCAGGAAACAATGAAACTATATGCAAAACAGCAACACAGCAGAACTGTGGCAGAACATATATACATATGAATGATTTATAGAAAGTGACAGTTCAATATGCCCCAAAATTTCAGGGGCTGTAACACCTGAGGATAAGACCTGCCTCAGTCATGGAGTGATGCTTAGTACTGTGCTCTACCTGCCACCCCGCCTGACCTGGTTCCTGCTGAATTGCACCCAAGCTAAAGTCTTTCTTCCCCGTCTTAGCTCTGCCCCAGACCTCACACCTTCACTGCTGGCATCTCTCTGGGGAAGCAGGCTGGTTTCTCTTGCAGCTGTGCCACTGCCCCTACCCTGCTTCCCCTTCCTTCCCTCATTGTTCTTCATTGGCCAGCCTTGTTTGCAGCACAAGGACATGAAGAAGACATTCTCCTCATTCTCCAGTCATTGTCACTAATTGAAATGGGAAGCAAGACAAGGCTCCAGAAGAAAAGCTTATTATGGGCTGCCTTGTTGGAAGAAAATGAATCACCTAAGCAGATAGGTTTCCGTGATCTCAGGCAAACCTCACTCTTTATTCTATACAACCCCGTCTAATTGTTCAAGAAAATGTTCATCTGCTTCATAATGCAACAGCCATAATGGAAGTGTTGTGAAATCACTGAAAAGTTTATTCAAGGCTCGCTCCTGAAAGCCCTGCCATAATGCGTGGGCTTTGGAGGAGTTAATAGAATTGGCTTTCATTGAAATTGCATGGATAACAAATTTCCCTAACACATATCCTTTAAATATGCTTGCTGATGGAAGTCTGAACTGGCATTTGACAGATGCAAAGCACTAACAAAAGGGTGAATTTCCCAGTTCCACTGCTAGTCACTCCCCTTGTGGCTGTGTTGTCAGAGTCCCTGCCCAGCCTTCCACAACTGAATGAGGCCTAGAAACCCCCATGGTTCCCATGAAGCTGAGACTTATAAATAGCAGATATTGAACTCTTTCCTTTAAGTGTAAAACAGAGAAAGAAGAGAAAACCATTTGTCTTGGTCCATTTGGGCTGTTGTAACAAAATACCATAGACTGGGTGACTTAAAACAATAAAAATTGGGGAATCTGGGTGGCTCAGTGCGTTAAAGCCTCTGCCTTCAGCTCAGATCATGATATCCGGTTCCTGGGATGAAGCCCCGAATTAGGCTCTCTGCTCAGTGGGGAGCCTGCTTCCCTTCCTCTCTTTTTCCCTTCCACTCTACCTACTTGTAATCTCTGCCAAATAAATAAATAAAGTCTTAAAAAAAAAAAACCCAAACAACTTTTCGCTGTGTCTTCATGTAGTGAAAGGAGCAAGAAAGGGGGGGGGGTCTTTGGGCTCTCTCTCATTTTTTTTTTAAAGATTTATTTATTTATTTATTTGACAGAGAGATCACACATAGGCAGAGAGGCAGGCAAAGAGAGAGAGAAGGGGAAGCAGGTTCCCTGCTGAGCAGAGAGCCCAATTCGGGACCCCAGGATCACGACCTGAGCCGAAGGCAGAGGCTTAACCCACTGAGCCACCCAGGTGCCCTTGGGATCTCTTTTATAAGGCTACTAATCCCATTTACAATGGCTTCATCCTTACGACCTAATAACTTCCCAAAGACCCACCTCCTAGTATCCTCCCTATGTTGGGGGGAGGGGAGAGTTGTTAGTATTTCAACATGTGAACTGTGGGTGGACAAAAACATTCAGACCATAGCACCATCCTGGGAAGTGGAAGGAAAACATCCACAAGGAATGAATGGACAAAACAAGGCTACAGAGCACAAGCTACCTTGTTCCCTCCAATTACTTCAGATGGAGGATTCAGAATTAACTGAAGAAAAAGAAACACAAAAACAATAAAGCCAACGTGTGTACTCTTCATCCACCACACCTCTTGATGATTACAAAGAAAAAGTTTGAGATGAATTTCTGCACTCAAGAAGCCTCGTTAGATTTGTTCATTCATTTATTCACTGAAGATATGAATAATTTAGTCTGTAGCCTTTGAAAAACAATGATCATTTAGATGTAAAATTAGGGCAAACTGGCCATGAGTCTAAAACAAGTTCAGAAAAGGAGGTAAAACAGTCGAATTGAAGATTTGGGAAATTTGTTTGAGGGTCTCTCCTATGCCATGCACATCCTGTATCTTGTCTGAGCTATACCTAGTTCTGCCCTTCCAGAAACTTTTGACCTGAGGTGTTGGGCAATAAACATAAGAGTGTTTCCCTTTGCTTCTTTTAATGTTCCCAAATGCCACTTACCATCCTGGGAGCCATTTATAACCTTTTTTCTCTTTCTGCTTTTCCACAATGAAGAAACATGTAGCAGATTACAGATGACTGCATATTCATAAATTGAGTGGAGAGGTCTATGGCTCCTCCTCTGGAAGGTCTGTGACTGTTTTGGTCAACAGAAAACAGTGGAAGTGATGCCATGCCAGCTTCTAGATCCAAGCCTTGAGAAAGAAGGTGCAACTTCTACTTTCTATCTCCAGGAACATTCTCTATGGGAGCTCTGATCTGCCATACTGGAGAGGCTCTGGTGGGTGCTCTGGTCATCAGTTCCAGCCAAGCTCAATCTTCCAGGCATCCCTTCCTAGGCATGAGATCAATAAGTTAAACCATCCTGGAATTTCCAGAGCAGCTTAGGTGTCAGTGGACTACCATCAGGTGCCTTCAACTGATACTACGTGGACCCATGAATCATCCTACTGCACCCTGCCTGAAATGCAGACCCCAAATCTATGAAACGTACATAATAAAATGTTTTCAGCTAGAAGGTCTGGGGCAGTTTATTACACAGTAACAGATAATCTAAAGAGAAGATGAAAAGCACGAAAGATAGGCATGTTTCATTTCCTCCTCTATGTTGAAAACTTTTTTGTTTTCTTCCTTGGGTGCCTGGCATTAATCTTAAGTCACTCATGCCATGGCTCCTTTCTGGTGACCGATACCACAGCTCGAAGGCCATGTAGTGAGGGCTCTAGTTGAGGCAATTTTGTTTTCTTCTTCTCAGACACATCTGAGAAGGAACTTGGCCACACAATGGTCGATGTGTATGAAGGTGTGTATGTGTGTGTGTCAGTTTTTTACTTGTGTGAGAAATTTGTTTCATTTCCAGACTTTATTTTCTGTCCTCAATGGAGCCTTTTTCTTTTTCTTCTCTCTTGTGGTAGGGACTATAGAAACCATTTCAAGGCGAGGCCCTGTCTATTGCTTTTGTTTTTCCCTCCCTGTTTCGTTGGAGCCTTCCGCATTCAGCACGGTCGTTTCTGGAGGTGGTCGGCATTGTTCCTTCCTCCTGGGCCTGGCGGAACGCTTGGAGGGTCAGTTGGAAATGAAGCTTCTATTATCTGCGATCTGCCTCACCCTCTAAGCCCGTCGGTCCCTACACTAAGGCTCAGCCAAGCATGAAGAAAACTAATTGTCCCCACTCTCTGCTCTACTGCACACCAAACCCCTGCGTGTGCTTCCCCTGGTTCCGTGACAGTCAGAGAAAACCTGGCCCAGCAGAGTCAGAGGGACGTACGTTTCCAGGTCCCGTTCTGCCCAGACGCAGGGCCTCAGCGGCCAGGACTCAAGCCCGCGGCTTCCTGGAGCGCAGCCAGGGCCAGGAAAGGGGCGGAGGGAGGACGAGAAGCTGATGACTCTGCGTGTTCCCAGTAATTGCAATGGGCATAGGAAAGGGGGACTTGATTAATTTGCCTGATGAATTATGCATCACCTCTGTGAGCTGCCCTCCCAGCCTCAAAGCTTTATTATTCGAGTTGCTTGAATCCCACCACCTCACCCCTCCTTGCCTTGGAAGCTGCTGCCCAACAAGTATCAGGGAAGCCTTTGGCACCTGATCTCTAGGACCACCTAACAGAGTGCCTCCAGCAAATTGGCAGAATTACTGAAATATGTGTAAGCTGTTTAAAAACACATGCGCGTGTGTGCCCTCTCTTTTCCTCCCTCTCTGTCTCTCTTTCACACACACGCACATAGAGCTGGAGGAATTCATCAATAACAAGCCCAAGATTTATGATGTGAGGGGAAACTCAGCTGTCTTTTGTAGTCTAGGACAAAAAAATTTAAATACAGAAGTGGCAATTATTTTGTTAGCCGTGTTTTAAGTTAACACCACATGAAAGAAAGTCTCCTTTAACAAAGAAAGATGCAACAAGGAATGCCACAGCAGTGAGATTAACTTTGGGTGTTTTCAAGGCTTGTGGATTGCAGATTTGATCTCCCAATTTTTCATCTCTCTCGTCTGTTCTATCTTGGGTTTAACCAGGGGCCCTTTCAATCCCTCCTTAGTGGTTAGTGGTAATCTGGTCTTTCATTAAGGATCCTAGCACCTCCTAAATGATGCAGTCTGCTTTGCTACCCATCTCTCCAGGTGAAGACAGAAAATTCTTTGTGTTACTAATCAGAGCAAAATAAAGGCAATACTTCCTGCCCCAAGTTAGGGTTGAAGAATTAAGGAGGGCCCCTTTTTTTTTTTTTTCTTTTTGCCAAGCTTCTTCTATCAAAGCTCAGTCTGAGGGGTAAAGCTAACAAAGGAAATAAAATAAGTCTACGATTTTTATTTTTTGTAGATTTAGATTTTTGGTAACAGCTCTATTGAGAAATAATGCACATACATTACAATTTACTCCAAGTATACAATTCCATGGTTTTTAATATATTCATAGAGTTGTGCACCTATCACTACAATAAATTTTAGAACATTTTCACCATCCCTGAAAGCAACCATGTTCTCTTTAGCTATGACCCACCCTGTACCCCCAACCCAAGGCAACCACTGATCCGCTTTCTGTCTCTGTAGATTTGCCAATTCTAGACATTTAATATAAAAGGAATCATAGAATATGTGGCCTTTTGTGTCAGACTTTTTTTACTCAGCATAAGGTTTTCAAGGTTCACCCATGTCATAGCATCAATCAGTACTTCACTCCTTCTTGTGGACAAATAATGTTCTATTGTCTGGATATACCACATTTTGCATAACCATTCATCAGTTCCAGGAGCAATATGATGATTTTCCAAGCTTTTTATTCGGAGTTTTTATGCTTTCTGTTTTTATGGAAAGAATCTCATATCAAGTTGACAGGAAAGCTTTTAGGTAATGCACTACGTTAGAAGACCGATGTAAAATTCAAAGAAAGAAATAGATTCTAGTTTCTTCCAAGCTGGGGTTAGAGCAAATAGTGAGGTCCTAATGTTTCCTATAGCATTCAGAAGAAGATTTACAAAATGAATTCTTTTTCAAAGTACTGGTAAAAAAAAAAAGTGCTTTGCATTTTTTCAAAATAGCAAGATTCCTATTCAACACACATATATCGAGCATGTACTCTGTTAGAGTTGCTGATCTCAAGGACTCACAAGTCTAATGTGGGGGTGCCTGGGTGATTTGGTTGGGTAAGTGTCTGCCTTTGGCTCAGGTCATAATCACAGTGTCCTGGGATGGATCACCACGTTGGGCTCCTTGCTTAGTGGAGAGCCTGCTTCTCCCTCTCCCTGCCACTCTCCCCGCTTGTGCTCTCTCTCTCTCCTTCTCTAAGACAAATAAATAAATAAAATCTTAAAGAAGGAGTCTAACATAACAACAACAGTCCCAGATGATGGATGAGATCTAATGACAAAAGTGGTAAAGACAACATATGAGGGCATGGTAACGGTCTGTTGCGGTGGGGAGGTTGAGAGCCCAGTAAACCAGAGGCCTGGCTGGAGGCAGGCTTGCCTCAGTTTTATCAGTTATAGACTGAGCTTTCAAACTAGTATTTCTCTTAAAAAAAAAAAAGATTTTATTTATTTATTTGAGAGAGAGAAAGGGAAGGAGAGAGAGCATGAGTACAGGGGAGGAGCACAAAAAGAGTGTCAAGCAGACTCTGCTCTGAGCATGGAGCCAAACTCAGGGCTCAGTCCCATGACTCTGAGATCATGACCAGAGACGAAATCAAAAAATGGATGGATGCTTAACCGACTGAGCCACTTGGTGCCCCAAACTACTATCTCAGTAATGCCTCTTTTCATCAGAGGAGGCAGCTGTAGTCCAGCATTGGGGGCTCCCCTCTGCCTCTGTGTATTGAAGACTCCCTTGAATCAGTCATCTGGAAGACTTCATTTTCCTGGCTGTGGGTAAAACAAGGTATTGGACTTGCTACTCTGCAGTATCTCCCAAGAAGCAGAGAGTGGAATGGCAAGACTTCTGTGTTTGGCTTTGAATCTCTTCCAAAGGATAGTTCTCTCTCATCTATAAAATGGGAAGAATACACCTTACCCTAAATGTAGTGTAAGGATGGAATTAGGTAATGACCACAGGTGCCTTTCATTATCAGTTGCTAAATAAATGGTGGTTACTTGAGGCTCTACTAAGGCTCGCAATCTCCAGTGTGATGGTGGGTCAGCTACTCAGGCAACAGGATATTTAATTGAGCATTTACTATGTACATGTCCCCGAACATGAGGTAATAAAAGAAGAATGTGGTGAGGAGCCCAATCTAGTCTATATGAAATAAATAGTGACCAGGACAAGATACTCTCCCCCTAGCTGGAAGTGGCTGTTGTCACCTCCCACTCCCAGTAGCAGTGGCTTTGTCCCCACCTCAGGGTTCTCAGTACTTTCTCCATTGGGTTTGAATTATTAGGTTAAAAGTTTTATCTTCTCCACCAGCCTGTGATGTCCTTGAGGGTGGGACCACGTTCTTTCATATTTAAAATCTGAGCTTATCAGGGATTTCCCTCTGAAACCACACTGTTGTCTGTTCTTTCTCTTTCTCTTTATACTTACTTGTGATTTTATAGTTAGAATGTCATTTTTAAAGGCCTCTTGAGTCTTATTTCCTTGCAAGGCATAACTCTACTGTCATGACTCTCCTTCCCTAGAACATTCAGATGTTTAATTTCCTAAAGTCTAGGGCACCGCTTTGGTTCACGTGATTGACAAGATGGGGCACTGAAGAATCCTAACCACTGGTGAATTTTTTTCTCTTATGCTGATTAGCAAACTCGAAACAGCAATTACATTGTTTGCTCTACTTTTAGAACCAACCAGTTGTCAGAAAGGCAAGGCAAATGCTCTTTCTCTAGGAGAACAAGACTTCCCATTGAGCTCTGGAGACCTGAAGTCTCTAAGGCTTCCCCATCTTGCCCAGGTGCTAGGAAATCTTGTGTGACAGATGGCCACTGACCAATCTAGCTAAGCTCTACCCATCTCTAGGTCAGGCTAGGACTCAGATTCCTTCAGAAAGAGAGAGGATGTTTGAGCAATAAAATGCTAGCTATAGCCTGGAATAGGTAGATGACTTTATGGATGTATTAATGTGTACAGAAAGATAATGTATTGAAAAGACTCTGTGGTGGCTCACAGGATCAAGGAAAGAATGAATTCAGATCTCACGGAGTGCAAGAGTCAGGGCAAGAGCTTCAGGTGATGTCAGCAGTAGGATCTGTGAACCATGTATCTAGGAGCTACCATTATGTTAACTCAACTCTGATTCTTCAGCCTTTGGATATGTAAAACTGTTCAAGATTCAAATTCCAGAAGGGGCACCAGTTGGCCCTCCTTGGGTCTCAGTGAATCCTTTAACCAATCTTCCTCACATGGCATGAATGTAGTCGTTATGCCCACCTTTTTGTTTGCAGCCATTCCTAGAGAAGGGAGGCTTGTTGTGAAGAGAGAAGCTGCCACTCTAGTTGGTGTCTAACACAGTGGTACTTACCTCCTTTCCCCAAACTGATCAGCAACAAGCAAGGCAAGGAAAAACTCTACCCAAGACTCTCTGAGGCAGTCACTCTTTCATCTGGGAAAAAGTTACAAGATCAAAGGGGAAAAAAATCACCAACCTGTAATTTTCTGGTATTTACGATGCTATCTTCTTTTACATGCTTACCTAGCATTTTAAGTTCTGTTATTTAACAGGCTAGAAATTCATGAGGCCAAGTATTTATTGCAATACGCAAATTTTATGTACCTAAACTGTGCAGCTGGGAATAGGCATTTTCTTAAAACATAGTGCAGCCCACAAGGAAAAGACTCTAAATCAGAAACCCCCAGGGATTCTTATCCAACAAAAGAATTCAAGAAGAACTTGGCCCTGAAGGCACTATAGGATCTGGGACAGGAAAGGTCACTCTTCCATTTATCTTTTCAGTGACTATTGAGTGAGCACTTACTCTGTGTCAGGCACAGTGCTAGGCACCTGGGATACCAAGGCGATATAGACAGATGTGGTCACTGCCCTTAGAGATCTTATGGTGTTCTCTTAAACTTGCATTAACACTCACTGGGCTCCCCTGGGTGAAGGGGATGTATAGAATCATGCAGCAAGATGATTTCACCTTGCCAGGGAAGATTAGTCAAGGGAGGCTGAGACCTGAGAAGAATGTGAAAAGTAGAGGAAGAGTATTCCAGGCAAAAGGATGTGTGAAAGAGATAAGAGAGAACATGATTCTTCCAAGGAACTTTATGAGTCTAGGATTGTCAAAGTGTAGATAACCAAGAGGCAGTATGGCAAGATGAGATAGGAAATCAGCTCAGGGATAGCTTGAATTAGAACTTTATCCCAGGAACACTTGGAGAGTCACTGAAGGTTTTCAGTAGGGGGCTACCTTCTGGATTCAGTAAGGAGAAGTACAGGACTGGGTAGCCCAGAGACCAGGTACATGGGAACCTGGTAGAAGAAAACTCCCAAAGACCTAACAAACCCTTTTCAGAAAGCTCTTTTGAGAGCTAGTGCTTGCCTCCCTGAGACTTAGGGGAGGTTCTCAGAGAGTCAGGGCAAAGTCCTGGAGACCGTGGAGCAGAGTGGAGTGGCTAAGGCCAAGGCAGGGTTCACAGAAGGGTTTAAAGAGCTGCTCACAGCCACCATGAGGCTCCATATACTGACACAGGACAGACCAACAGATCCTCAGGCCAGGCATCTTTTCTTTTCTCTTTTTTTCAAATAGTGTCCATGCTGGCTTCGTTCACCTGGAGCTGAATTCACTACTCTGATATCAAGACCCGAGCTGAAAACAAGAGTTGGACACCCAGGCACTCCAGGCACTCTCTTTTTAAGTGTCTTTAGAAACCACACTGCTGGCCTTGAGCTCCTGGTTCCATTCAGGAGGAGAGGCTCCCAACACTGAGAGGTGCTAGGCCCAGGTTCAGAACCTTGTGCTGATTCAGAGCCTAGAATATGTATAGCCTCTCAGCCACATCCCTTGCTGTGCTGGGTAGGTTCAGCAGCTGGTCATGCTCCTGTCACCTCCGTTGAATTTTTTTTTTTTTTTTTTTTTTTTTTGCTTGCTTGCTTTAACAAAAAATTACTAATTTTCCACTTCACTTTCCACTCATTTCTCTGTAAGAAGTGACCTTTTGTTTGAAATGGCCAGACTGAGTTGTTGCTTTGTCACGTATTTAGTGTTTATTGACAATCTGTGGGTAAATCTGCATGTAACACTTTTGGGGGAGTGTCAAATGAATCAGATGCAAACTTTGACTTCAAGAAACTTGCAGTGTCCCATGAAAAATAAGATATGTTGACTCAGCATATATTTGTTAAGGACCTATCATATGTCAGGCTCTGCAATTGCTTTCTGAAACATAGCAACGAATGACCACTCTTGTAGAGCTCATGCGAAAACACAGAAGTGCACACCACGTGTTGAATATGTTATATTCACAGTTAGCACATTGGTTTCTTGGAGAGAGAGAGAGAGAAAGAGAGAGAGAGAAGCTATCCTTGTCAGGAAAAGGCATTGATAAGGGTAGAGTGTGGAAGCTGGGCCTCTAGGCCTTGGCCACTGGATGCCAGTGCTTTTGAGGAAGGAGATACTACTCGACATGACAGTGGGGAAGAGTCTGGTTGCCAGTCTTCCTGGTACTGTGAGCTGAAGGCTGGGGGCAGAGGAGGGCAGGGAATCTCATTTCAGGGTAGTGGTCAGAACAGACATTCTAGTGGAAACATCACCTGGATGTTAGTTATCTGGGCCACCTGGAAGAAAAATACCCCAGGCAGGGGGAATAGGATGTCCATCAATAGAGGACAAGTTAAGTAAAATGTGAAGTGTTGCACTATAATGAAATTCCATAGAATAATGAAAAACCAGTCTCTAAATCTGTATGTGTCAACATGGGCAGGCTTGAAAACAAGGCTGTGTTAAAAAGGCATAGATAGATAGATAGATCTAAACCTAGAAGAAAAACACAACAAACTCCTTGGAGTGATGACCTCTGGGGAGTGGAGAAGGGATTGAGGATGGGGTAGGGATGAAGAGGTCTTAAGCTTGCCCTGTAAGTGTTCAGGTTTCTTACAAGAAGAATACATTGATGTGTTATTTAGGGAATTAGAAATCTACAATACAAGATGAAAATTGGTCAGTGCTATTGACAGATAGAGATGGGGTCTATGGGTCAGAAATGGAGGGAGAGAGCACTTCTAGCTGAAAGGGGTGGAGGAGACTTGGTGAAGGAGACAGCCCCTGGCTGAAGGATGGGCCAGATCTGGCCTTGTGGAGATGGAGCAGGCACAGGGATGGGAAAGTGCACAGCGGGGGGAGGGAAGAACAATAGTTTACCTGGAACAAGCGTGTGGCAGGGAAGATTGGAGGTTGGGGAAAAAAGAGGAAAAGGAGTGAGAGCCTAGTCATAGGGGCCAGGTTGAGGGTTTGGGGGGCTTTGGAGCCAGTGATGCGCTCAGCAGGGCTGGTAGCCACAGGCAATGCAGGAAAAAGGAGGTGGGGGTCAAGTCAGGAGGCTATGACAGTGGCCCAGGAGGCAGAGGTTAGGGGCAAAATGAGATAGAGGTGTCAGGCTCTGTGGGTGCAGAATGCTAGGGCACGTCTGCCAATGATGCAGTTTAAACCTAAAACCCCTGCCCAGCTTCTTAGAAAGGTTCTTATCTGCAGCCTTCAACACTGTGGGGCAAGGCAAGCTCTGAAGAATGACATGCTCTTTAAACTGACACTCTCAAGGAAAGCTTTAGTTTCCTTGAAAAATTCTTTATTATTTTAAACACCACAGCTTTCTGCTAACACTAAGAAGAGATTATAATATTCCAGCGGGACTTCCTTTGCTTAACATGAAAATAAACCTGACAGAAGGATTACAAAACTAAACACGGAATATTACAAGAAACACTAATTACCTCCCATTCTTTCTTCTCACTCACTAAAACAACTATTTAGACAAACAAAGAAGTAGAGAGGAGGCGGGAGCAGAACTGAAGAGTGTATGGCTCTGCTAATCCCCGCTGCTTTGATAAATCTGAAATAGGATCATTTGACATCTGAGAAGTGGGAGGTATCTTTCCAGGAGCGCTTTGCTTCGAGTTACCTCAGGTAACTCTGATTTACCTTTTGAATCAAACAGGCTTTGGGCTGAACATATAATTTCTCCTCTATGAAGCAGCCTTAGAACCCTCCCCTCGCCTTCTCTGGCTGGGGTAATTACCTCCCCTGTGGGCCCGAGCCCCCTGCTCTGTGACAGCACCTGGGCTGGGATGCAGTCTGCAGATGGTAAACTCAGCGAGCCCAGGTTCGCAGGGAAGACATGTTTGGTGCCCCCCTGACTAGTTCAGTGCCTGTGCTCATAAGAATTTTCCTGAGTGGGACATACATCTGGGGAAGGAGAGGGGACAGAGGAAGAGGGAGAAGGAAAGAAAGAGTGTGGGTGGTTCCATACCTAATATTTGTGTTCTGAACTCCGGATTTCAATGCAATAATTAAGTGCCGCCCCCTCACCCCACCTTCCATCAGATCCCTCTCTTCAGCAACTTTTGGAAGGACCCTTATGATGTAGAAATACTTACTAAAAATTCAAGAAGGCCTGAGAGCACAGCATGAAATGAACTAGATAGTCAGCCTGAGCGTGGGCCCACTCACATCAGTTGTATACTGAAATACCGGCGTTGACGCCGCCGTTATTAGGTTCTTCGGTGTGACGACCCGCCTTCCCCCTCCCCACCCTTGTCCCCCCCCAACCCCCGACCCCCCCACCTCCGTCACACCTTTCTCTCTCTCTCCGTGACAGGGGCAGAGTTTCCGGTTCTACCCTTTTTCCTAGTTTCGCCTCAACTGCCGCCTTGCACCTGCATCTTCTGTTGTCTGTCTCATTGTGATCAATGCCGATGAGACGAGTGGATTCTTGGTCTCAGGGCTGAGGTAGTAATTGCAGGGGATTCTCAATTCCTCTGTGAATTTTCTTATCCTACTTATTGTTGCTGCTGAAATCCTGCAAATCCTGGGAGAATGACTCTCCCCCCTTTCAGCCCCTCCTGTGTGTCCCTGAAATGCCTTCTTCTCAGAGCGGTGTGTTAGACCAAGGGGGCATTTGGATGGAAACAGAACCGTTGCCAGTCAAAGTGTCACTAGAAACTGTTCTTGCTTGCATTATCATTTGCCCATCTTGTTAGGTGACTTGCTACTCGCTACTTTGTTTGTTTTATGTTTACCTACGTAAGTAGGCAAATATTTCTCAAATATGTATTCCTAGAGTTAGTCAAATAAGTAAAATAACCTGAAACCTAATACAAAAATGTGTATCTGTTTAAGCTTTTCACTGCCAAGGACCACATAAACCAACTCAATTAATTTCTGGAGGAATTATATCAAAGTTCTCCAAGAGTAATTATTGATTCACAAAATGCTCCTTTTCAGGAACATAATTCTGAAAAGACAAAAATTAAGAAGATTTGAAGTAAATAAGCAAGAAAATAAAAGAGATTTGGGTCACCAGAATTGGATTACTATGATTCAGCTTGGGAATTGAGGACCTGTCTATTAATAAGATCCCACAATAACTTCTTATCCTGTTTGTTTTAAACTGAAGAGTCTCCATGGGATCCTCAGAGTGCGTTGTAAGCCTATTTGGGGTGAACATAGTAAGACATACAGGCAGCAAATAAAGATTAGAGCTCTGCAAGGAGAGGGCAGCCCCAGAGTGTTCCTGAGCTCTGAGGCCTGGGACAAGGGGGAGGACGGTCAGTTTCTCTGAGTGAGTCAAGGTCTTCTGCTCATAGGTACAGCCCAGCACTGAGGAAACTTACAAAAGAACATGAGTTATGAAACGAACAAATTCATACATTGAAGCTGTAACCCCCATGTGACTAGATTTGGAGATAGGACATTAAAGATGTACTTGAGGTTAGGTCACACAAGTATGGCCTTGGTGTCATAGGACTCGTGACCATGTAAGAAGAGGAGGAGACACCAGGGATCCACATGAACAGAGAAGAAGCCTTATGAAGACACAGCAAGGAGGCAGCCATCTGCAAGCCTAGGAGAGAAAAGGCCTTAGGAGAGAGGAAACCTGCCAACACCTTGATCTTAAACTTCCAGTATCCAGAACTGTGAGCAAGTGCCTTTCTGTTTGTGCCACACAGTCTGTGGTGTTTTGCCAAGGCAGCCTGAGCAGACTACCATGGTGGTGAACACTTTTGTCCATCTCAGAGAAAACAAGGATGGTAGAGCTGCCAGTGGGGGGTGGGGAGGGTGCGAGGGATGGAGGGGCGGTGTGTGGATAAGGAGGAAAAATTACATCTTGCCATTTTCTGTTGTCCGGAGCTGTCCAAAGATTTAGTGGCTTGCTTATGGAAATAATGAGCTTTCTGTCCCGAATTTTAAGTTAGCATCTGCTTGATAGAGATTTTAGATCTGGACTCTAAGCATCAGCCAAGGGATTCTCGACTAGGGCAGTACATTCTCTCCTGGGTGTGTTTGGAAGTGAGTGGATGTGTGTGGGTGAGTGGCTTTGGCTGCTATAATGACCAGGTAGATAAAACATATCTAGGTAACCACATTTCTTTGAAGATTCTTCTCTAATAACAGCAAATTCAAAGGTCAAGTCTGTGACTTTTCTTTTTTAAAAGCACCTTTTATTCATGAATGAGAGCACAGAGCTACAAATGGAGTCACTCAAAGGCTGTGGTACACAGTGCTTCCACATCTGGTCCTGTAAAGGAATGTTCCCAAACTTGCTGAATGAAAAAACAATTGCTGCAGTGCTCGTTAAAAAACCCAATTCCCAGGTCCTGTCCCACACAGCCTGAATTGGGGTCTCCCAGAGAGGCCTTGAAAAGCTCTGTGTAGGTTTCTGAACCTGGCTGTGTACTGGAATCATCCAGGGAGTTCAAAAAAGTCTGATGTGGGGATGCTTGGGTGGCTCAGTTGGTTAAGCATCTGCCTTTGGCTCAGGTCATGATCCCGGAGTCCTGGGATGAAGCCCTGCACTGGGTTCCCTGCTCAGTTGGGAGCCCATTTTTCCCTCCTCATCTGCTTCTCCTCCTGCTCATGCTCTCTCTGGCCCACTCTCTCTCAAATAAATAAATAAATAAAATCTTAAAAAAAAAAAAGTCTGATGCCTGGGCCTCACTCCCAGAGACCCAGAGGCCTCTGGGTCTCATTCCCAGAGACTGGCATAGCTGGTCTGGGCTGGGGGTCCTTTTCTTAAAGTTCTCTAGTTGATGCTCCTGTGTAGTCAGAGCTGAGAACCGCTGCCCCAAGTGATTCTTATATGGAATCACAATAGGCAATGTGTATTGAGGAATTAAGTGTTCCTCAATAGTCTGATTGGTTGTTAGCACAGGCAGGTGTGACCTGGGTGTAGGATTAAGGAGTACATCTCTTCTGGAGAATCAAGAATATTTGGGCCTAAGTTTGACTGGTAATAAGTACCTGAAGTCATCTGCACAGCAACCAGTGCTGTATCAGGGTTGGGTAACTGGATGGAGGGTGCAAATGAGGAGTTGAGGAGAGATGCTCTCCAGTGAGGAGGAGATTTTTATCACTGACATTATGTACCATTGCGGGTGCATAGTGATAATAGAAAGTAAGCCAGTGTTTAATTAGCTTCATTATTGCTTTTTATAAATAAGCTTTTAATTTTGAATAGTTTTAGATTTACAAAAAAGTTAGGAAGATGATACAGAAGGGTTCTGTACACCCTGCATCTATTTATTCTCTTGCTAACATCTCACCTGACTATGATACATTTGTTGCAATTGATAGATCAATACCGAAACCTTATTATTAGTTAGAGTTCATATTTTATTCAGATTTCCTTACTTTTTACCCAATATCCTTTTTCTGCCCCAGAATCCCACCCAGGATACAATGTTAGAGTTAGTTATCATGTCTCCTTAGGCTCCTCTGGAGTGTGCCAGTTCCTGATACTTTTCTTCTTTTTGATGGCTTTGGTGGTTTTTTTTTTTTTCTTTTTATATTTTTTAATTTTTATTTTTTATAAACATATATTTTTATCCCCAGGGGTACAGGTCTGTGAATCACCAGGTTTACACACTTCACAGCACTCACCAAAGCACATACCCTCCCCAATGTCCATAATCCCACCCTCTTCTCCCAAACCCCCTCCCCCCAGCAACCCTCAGTTTGTTTTGTGAGATTAAGAGTCACTTATGGTTTGTCTCCCTCCCAATCCCATCTTGTTTCATTTATTCTTCTCCTACCCACTTAAGCCTCCATGTTGCATCACCACTTCCTCATATCAGGGAGATCATACTATGCAGCCATCAAAAGAAATGAAATCTTGCCATTTGCGACAACATGGATGGAACTAGAGCGAATCATGCTTAGCGAAATAAGTCAAGCAGAGGAAGGCTTTGGTGGTTTTGAGGAGTACTCATCTGATATTTTGTGACAGTGATCCCTAAGAGAAGAGAAACAAATGAGGTAAGCCCTAGGAATGTTCCAGTTTACTGTTTGGAGTTTCTAGCACAGGATGGAGAAACACAGTTCCATAGTCTTCCTGAGTTGAGGAAACAATTCAGAGTTCAGGGAGACCAAATCTACAACAAATCTGAGGGCAGCATACCACAGAGGAGAACTCTGTGGAAAGAGAAAGCTCGAGAGAATGCAGGAGATTCTTCCTGCATCTTCAACTGAATACTGATCAGGGCATACAAGTGAAGAGACCATTCAAGCCCAGGGAAAGAGCCACTGGAAAAGAGCAGGGAGAACAATCACTACAGCTCACACAGGGCCATGAATTGTTTCAGCGTCCACCAGCCAGAGTGGCAAAAGTTCCAAACACATTGGATGTTGAATAGGGTTCTCTAAAGGTTATTGCTTACATAGAAGGGCCAAGTTATTCCCAGATTGAGGGTGTGTTGGGCTCACTGAAGGAAGCTTAAAAGCAAACCTTGAAAAAAAATCAAATTGTTTCCAAGAAATGTAACAGTGTCTGTGAATAAATACAAGACCTATATAAAGGAATACAGAAAAATTCCTGTAATTAACAACATAAAAATCACATCTGATATCTCGTAAAACCTTATCAGACACGCAAAGAAATAGAAAACTATAATCCATAATAAGTAGAAAAACTGATGGATTAGAAATAGCTCCAGAAATAACACAGATGATAGAATTAGTAAACAAAGATAGATATTCAGACAACTGTTATTAATATGCTCCATGTGTTCAAGAAGGTAGTGGAAAATGTGATGAGGACAGGTATGAAAGTTTTTTTTAAAGACCCAGGTTAAATTCTAGAGATGAAATGCAATGTCTGGGATACAAAACACACTATATGGTATTAACAACAAAATAGACAATGCAAAAAAAAAAAAAAGAATTAAAAAAAGAGGTAAAAATTTTTATAAATTCTTTTAAATTTTATAAATTTAAAATTTAAAAATTAAATTTAAAATTTAAGTTTAAAATTAAATTAAAAATTAAAAATTTAAAAATTTTAAATTTAAAAATTTTATAAATTTTTATAAAATTTATAAAAATATTTTAAAATTTATAAAAATTTATAAATATTATAAAAATTTATAAATATGTGATAAACATTACATAAACCAAAAAAAAAGGATAGACAATGCAGGAAAAAATTAGTAAACTTGAAGACATAATAGAAAGTATCTGAAATGAAACACAGGAAGAGAAAAGATTGAAAAAAAGAAGAATATTGAGTAGTGGGTCAAAGTCATGTAGCCTGGTATATGTGTCACTGGAGTCCCGGAAAAAAAAAAAATTAAAAGGCTGAGGAGGGCAGAAAAATAACTGAAGAATTAGTAGCCAAAAAATTTTCTACACAGAATGAAAGTCACAAGCCTGCAGTTCAAGATGTTTACATATGGAGCTAGTTATGGTGTAAAGATGAAGATTCTGGACTCAGGAATAGTCAGATTCCCAAACAGTTCTGCGATGTCTTGTCTGTGTGCCTTGGTTTACTTAAATGAAGCTTCAGTTTCCTCATCCGCAAAACAGAGATAAAAATTGCACAAAATACTCATTTTTTTCGTGGTTTCTAACAGAAAAATATTTGCGACAACTTAAATGTCTCTCTGTAAGGCGTGGCTAAATTAGTGATGGTACAGCTCTAGCATGGAAGGGTATGCTGATGACAAAAAGAAGAAGTCTATAACAACTGGTATGGAAAGGTCTCAGAATACTGCATGTGAAAAAGCAGATTGCATGGTATGATTTCATTTAGGCATTCAAAAAGCTTGTAGAGATAGATGCATATTTGTATGCAGGTACACACGAAGGGGACTGGAAGGATGCTCAGCAACTGGCCTCTGAAAGAGAGTGAGGCATGAGAGATGGCAAACCTCTTCCATGTTTATCTCTGTAAACCACTGCATTGCACACATTGTTCACAGTGACCGTGAGATAATTTTTGACAGAGGGCACATGGATGGAGGATGGTTGTGGGAGTGTGCCCTGGCTCCCTGTGCTGGAGGGTGGAGGATTCATGCAGCGCTTAAAAGATCAGGTGAACAGGTGACAGCAGGTA
The DNA here is from genome assembly GCF_964662115.1 of Mustela nivalis. Lineage (NCBI taxonomy): Eukaryota > Metazoa > Chordata > Mammalia > Carnivora > Mustelidae > Mustela > Mustela nivalis. The sequence continues at coordinate 122,836,925 of NC_139020.1, forward strand.
TTCAAGCAAACCACTCCCCTGCCAAATATCCTCCTGTGACTCTCTCTTACTGCAGAATAAAATCCAAGTCCCTGAGTGGAGCTCATAGGAGCCCATCTGATCTGGCCCTGCCTGATTTTTCTGGGTTTATTTCCATCCAGGAACACCTGAGAGTTCTTCCCCCTCTTGCACACTGGCTACTTCTGGTTGTTCTTCTGTACTTGGATTATTTAGTACATTGCTTCTCTGTTCTCTCCATCCCTAACCCTGAAGAGTTAACCACTCACTCCTGTGCCCCCTCTCACCTACACATACCTTCGGATTGGCATTTAGTAAAATGTAATGTTGCTGTGTAATCACATGTGCATTTAGACAAAGGGGGCTGATATCTAGAGACTGAGAAGTCCAAGATCAAGGTGTGAGCAGGTTTTGTTTCTTCTGAAGCTTCTCTCCTTGTCTTGCAGATGGTTACCTCCCTACCTTGTCCTCTGATGGTCTTTCCTCTCTGTGTGTGCACTCTTGTGGCTCTTTCCTCCTCTTATAAGAACATCAGTCACATTGGATTAGGAACCATCCTAACAGCCTCATTTAAACTCAGTCACCTCTCTAAAGGCTCTATCTCCAAATACAGTCACATTCTGAAGTGCCAGGAGGGGTTAAGGCTTTAACATATGAATTTCAGGACAAAACAGTTCAGCCTGTAACAGAATTGCTGAAAGTCTTGGAAGAAAATGCTCACTTCATTTTGGAGTTGGTAATATTAATAGTTGGTCATTAATAGGCGTTAAATAGGTAAACCTGTGAAAAGACATATTTGAGGCAAAGACAATTCAAATAAAATCACACAGCTAGAAACTACACATGCAGATACTGTTCAACAATTTTATAGGCTGCAAAATAAGGTAGTGAGACCATCATCATTGTATGTATTCCAGGAGGAAGATGGCTGCATTGGATAGACCGCTTAAGCCCCCCTTCATTCTACATTCCTCAGACCCCAGACTGCAAGACCGAGCGATAAGATAAAACTCAAATCCAATCTTTCCTAAGTGAAATGGGAAGTGAAAAAGAAGCCCTCTGAAAACCAGAATGGAAGGTGGGAGACACTGATGGGGACTGCCCACCACCCAGGGGGTGAAAATACAGACAGCCAGGGGTGAGGTGGGCTTGCTCCAACTCTTGGCATGCCCCTGGAAATACCGCTAGCTCCTGTGGTCTTAAGAAAGAAGGCTGGTTGCAGGTTTTTGATGTCTTTGTCCTGGCACCCGTGAGGATTGAGCCCTCAACTGAGCTCTATTTCTGTCGCTCCTGCATTGCCTGGTTAGTGCGGTCCTTGGAGGCATGTGCCTTCTGACTATCTGAAGACGTACATTCTTGCTCTTCCTATTCAGAGCCACACTGTGAATTGGGATGAGATATCAGATGCCCATCGCCCTTAAATCTATCTGTGTTAAGAATCTGTACTTTGAAAGGAATATTGGAACTGTTGGGATGCAGTCTGCAAGAACCAGGGCTGCTTATTATACAATCCATACTGATTCCCCACCCCACTTTTTTTTTTTTTTTTATTATTGAACTGGTTACTCAGTCATACTAAACATGGAATAAAGTGAAATAAATAAATATATAAAACTCAGAGTGCACTGAGTCTTTTCACTGTCAAGCTGGCTCAGATGTTCTCAAAGTTTATCAGAGAGCTTGGTTGCCCCGGTGAAAATAGCATTGTGCAGTGAAACAGAAAATAAGATGTCATGGCAAACTAAACATCTTCACTTTCTGGACAAATATCTGAGTTGACTGGACCATAGAGAGAGGCCTGGGGAATGACCAGAGTGGGGACGCCCAGATTCCCTGCCCCATGCTTTGGGCCTCTCTGGGGTTCAGGTGAGCACCGACACCTGGCTCCTGCTAAAGGTTCTGGCAACTTATGACCAGGTCAAGTCTATACTCTTGTGGCTCTTTTGTTTGTTTGAAAGTGATGTTTAGTTTGCTGTGACATCTTATTTTCTGTTCTACTGCACAGCGTTATTTTCACCCAGGTGCCTCCCTCCCTCCCTGATAAACTCACTGGGACTTGAGATCTGCCAATAACTCCCATTAAAATACATGGGTATTAAAATCTTTCTGTACTATGTTGGCTAATTGAATTTAAATAAAAATAAATAAAATGAAATCACTGTGTGTGTGTGTGTGTGTGTCTGTGTGCATGTAGAAAGGAGAGGGGAGGGGAGGGAAAAGTCAAGTCCATCTATATTCACTTACTAGCTTGTTATTTAATCTGTATACAACTCTTAGTTAAAAGTGGGGATAACATTGCTACTAACCTCAGGTGGTCTGTTATGAGGATTTAATAAAATACTTGAATCATACCAAGCAATCCATAAGTAAAATCAAATGAGTATTGGCCATATGGAGCCAGTTAAAAGTGTTAACTGTATTTTATTATTTATAAAAATGTACGGGGGAAAGAAGAAAAAAGAAGAGAAGTTTTAAAAATTAAGAACACATTGGAGACAAGCGAGAAAAGGCCTTATTTCTTTGCCAAGATTCTATGAAGCCAAATTCACACATTTATTTATTCTGTCATTCAACAAATAAGGGCAAACATGTATGAAACACTAATAAATGTAGGTAATGCAGGAAGGTAGTCTAAATTGTTGGTACTCCACTAATATCACCATGAGTCCTTTACCGTTTTCTTGCATGCTAGTTCCTCGGATACTTTCACCCCTAACAGCTAGAACCTGGGCCTCTTGTCAGAGGGGTTCCCTCAGGACCTTAAAAGCCACTTCTTTAGAGTCCCCAGAGAGTCTAAAGTGCTTGAGGATTTCCGTCCCTTTGGGAGCAGCTCTTGAGTGAGGGATGCCACCCTTGCGTGTCCCTTTTGTTTTTGTTGGTTCCCTTTCCTTAGTCCCTATCTGTTTTTTTGACGACACATCTTTTTTTTTTTTTAAAGATTTTATTTATTTATTTGACAGACAGAGATCACAAGTAGGAAGAGAAGCAGGCAGAGAGAGAGAGGGAAGCAGGCTCCCCGCTGAGCAGAGAGCCTGATGTGGGGCTTGATCCCAGGACTCTGGGATCATGACCTGAGCTGAAGGCAGAGGCTTTAACCCACTGAGCCACCCAGGCGCCCCTTGACAACACATCTTAATGAATCATTTCAACATGAACTCTTATCCCAGGCTCTTGTTTCTTGGGAATCTAGCCCAAGACAAGGACGCCCCCAACTTATAAACTGTTTCCCAAAATAAAAGCTTTGTAAGTCAGTTTGGAAGTAAAACAATATTCTTTTGCAGAAAATGTGAGAATCATTAGAATCCTCAAGAGTTCTTTAACTAATTATGTAATTAAAATACTGAGCATTGCAGAAAAATGCTGCATAGAACTTTACTGTTGCTCTGCTAACAAGTTGTGACGTGGGGAGAAACTAAACAGGAGCCATAACACCAAAAAGCAGTTTTCCTTGAGCCTCAGTTCGTGAGGGAGTTTCTAAGGATTTCCAGGAATATGAGAAGTTGCTAAAACTGGTTCTTTTTTGCCAAGTCTTTCTTTCCTTCCCTTTGTGCAAATGCACCACAGTTAAGTACCATTCTTTCCTTTCAAAGCAATGCAGGATCTTTCTGAAACCAATCCTAGAGGGAGCAGGAGGCCTGTAGGAGGACCCTGTGGGAGGAAGGGAGGAGGAGAAAGATGGGAAGGTACTCTTAGGATCAGAAGAGGTGCTTAAAAAAAAAGACAAAAAGGGGAAAGGGATTTAAAAGAATGACTATAAACATGAGGAGAGAGGTGTAGAGGGAGGAACTCATCAATCAGTGCAGACAGTCAAAAAAGAACAGTTCTATGTCCACAAGTAGCCACCGTTGGAAGTTATGGAGAACTCAGGAACAAGGAATCAAGGGTGGAGAGAAAAGTGTTCTGAGAGGCATGAGGAGGATTGGAAACCTTTTCCTGGATACCTTTCCTCTCATTGCCTTCCCTTTTGTGCTCTAGTGCTTTTTCTCTTTCAATGGACCCTGTTCTCCCTGTTCCAAGATGCTAAAGTTAATGTAAAAGAGTTTTGAGTCTCTTTTCCTCAGGGGTTCTTAAGCTCTTTTCAGTTTGCCTGGCAGCCAACTGTCAACACAAAAATCAGTCTAGTTGAGACTGGAAGAATCATGTAACTGAGCCAGCCCAGCACAAATTGCCAGTCCACAGAATCATGAATGACCTCAGTTGTATTTAAGTCCCAAGTTTTTGGTGTGGTTTGCTTTACAGCTGAAGTATCTGATATAGTATCTGATTCAGTATTTTAATGATAATGCATTCATCATCATTAAAAGAATAATAATGACAATGCAAATTATGCAAAAGATGTATTAATACTACTTGAAAGTAACATGATTATAGTATGAAAAGAAGTTTTTAGCTTTTCATTTCTTTGTTAGTTCTCTAGTGTCTATAATCAGCTCAGTCTTTCTTTTAAACACCAGTGCACACTTAAAGACAAAGGGTTTAGGCCTGACTTCTGCAGCTGTGGAGAACCCTGATTTATGGCACTATGTGGTTCAGGGTCAATATTTACTCCTCAGCCTTCCATCTAGACATTCCTCATGCACCGTCCCTTGTGTCAAGGAGGGTCCAGTCAGAAAAGGAGAACCACATTCGTTATTTTAATAGAGGTAATTTAAATTAAGGAACTGGTTAAAGGTACTGGAAGACTTAAAAGACCAAAAAGGAACCCTGTAGTTAGGAGAACACAGTGATAGAGGTGTAACTGATTGAAACTAGACACTGGGAGGAACACTGGGAGGAGCACTGTGGAGGAGCACAGCAGAGGAGCACTGTGGAGGAGCACAGCAGAGCTCCTCAGAAGGAAGAGGAGAGGCACTACCTGGATAGTTCTGACACTGGCATATGGATGTAATGAGGCTATGCCTGGGAGTGCTGGAAAAAGCTAGAAACTGGACCCGACCCAACTCTCCCTGGAGTGAAGACCCTCTGCTGGGCCATCCTGATAGAAACAAGTAGCAAGCAAGCAGGAAGGAACAAGTTCTGTCTTCTTCCTGCCTTCCAGTCTCCCTTTGAAGCTCTTATCCTGAGGACTTAACAGGACTCATTCGTTTAGGGCAAAGGAAAGTTATATTTCCAGAGTTCCAGTACCAGCATCATAGAGCAGCATGGAGAAGAATGGGTTTGGAGCTAAGATACAATAGTTAATAGCTGGCATTTCCCATCTTTGTCTTAAAGACTCCCTGAGCATGGCATTCTTCTCTTTTCTCTGTGCCTACCTTGGATGTCCCAGAAACATCAAAATCCACATCAAAATAGCAAAATCTCAAAGCACAAAGTTGATGCTTAGTAACTTTTGGTTGAATAACTAAATATGAGGCTATAGAGTTATTTTTTAAAGACCTCTTTAAGGTCAGATGCTGTACTGAGCATTCCTTACATGTATCTTCTTTAATTCAACAACCATATAAGGAAGGAGATCATATATCTCTCTCTTTCTGTCAGTCAGGAAGACAAATCCATCCAGGTCTTTCAATTAGTGGAAACTTAATATGGAAAATAGGTTACAAAAGTAAGATCTGGAGGAACAAAAAGGGAAGGCTACGCTACCCAGAGACCATTGGTGTGTACTCAATACTGAGGCTTACAGAGCTCCACTGTTGCACTCATGTGCTGGGTAGAACCACACGGCTGCTGCTCAGCACGAAGTGCAGGTGTCCTACCCTCCACTGCTGATATAGCCACTGCCTCAGCTGCAGTGACCACTGCCACGATCGCAGGGACCTGTCATTACCTGTTGTTGCATCCATCATCACTGTTTCACCTGCAAGAGCCTCCAGCACCAGTGTGGTCACTGCTAGATCCTGAAGCAGAGAAACAACTCCTCTCTTCCACCTGGCCAGCCCTCTCTTCTACTCTCTGGCCAGCCCTTCCTTTTGCTGGACTTTCAGAAGTCAGCAGGCAATAGATTTTGGGAAATGTAGTTTTCAAGCTCCTCGTCCTGGAAGTATATAGAAGAGTACAGAAGAACAAGTGTGAGACTGAAACATCCACCCTTTTGGCTACTGAGGATCTGCATATACTTTTTAAAAATTTCACCAATATCAACAAATTCATGCTTTCGTTTAATACAATGGACTATCTCTTATATAAACCAATATACTTTTACTCTCTTCCCAAGAGGAGAAATAGAAAGTTCAAGTGGTTATCCATTTCTTATACTCACCTCAGTTGGCCCAATCCAATGTCTTGCTCATCTTCCTTGGTCTAACAGCCTTATAATCCATTTTCATGTATACTTCTTAGGGTTTGCCAATATGAATGGACAAAATCTTGCAATTATTTAGGCATGTAAGTCTTCAAGGCCAGACATTAAACTTTTACCCTTAGAGTTGTTGGACTTTGATACTAGTTACAAGTCTGGTGGCCATGAAGGTTGGAGAGAGTGAATCTTGAGAACTGCAACCTCTTTTAAAGCAATGCCTTGGGGTGAGGTTATTAAGAGGGTCTTCTAGTCCTCTCAGGTGGGGGAGAAAGGACTGTTCCTAACAAGGGTACGTGGGAGATCAGGAGTTTCACACATCTGCATTAATCTGTCCAGATTGGCCCCCTTCCAATTCTCAGGGTCCCACCCATTCCTTCCAAATCAATCCTCACACTCTCACATACAAAATCTGATTAGCCCCTGAACTCAAATTACATTGTAATTCTCCAACCTGTAGGACAGAATTTGGGGACTATATCCATCCTGTGGCTGAAAAGACAAGAGATTCCTTTAGGGTCATCAGAGAAGCTCTCTGGTTCGGTGATCAGAACTTAAGCTGAGAGATTAAAGCCCTAAGCTTGTCATTCTCTTTCTGCAATGTGTCCAGAAAAGTCAGACACAGACATCCCAGCTATGGTCTTACAATCATCATATCCCACCATCACGCCAACCCTGCTGTTATGGTGATCACTACCATTCTTGCAACGGCCCATAATTACCCTCTGGGGTCCTCCATAGCAAGTGTTGCTACAGGAAAATGACCCTCTTTTCCTGTTGTTTTTAATCTCCCCCCAGCGTCTTCCATTGGCAGAGACTAACCTGCATGCAGCTGGCATCAGAGACAGAAAATAATGTCATAGGTAGGTTTCCTCCTTTGGCAGTACAGAATAGAGCTAAAGGCCAATTGTTGGACTGAGGGCCAACTAGTTATTATCCCCATTTTAAAGATGAGGAAGCTGAGGCTGGGGTGCTTGAATAACCTATCCTAGAACTTACAAACAGAACTCATAACAGAGCTAAGACATTCTGATCTCTCTAAACCTAAGTCTCTGGTCTTTCCGTCATACAATATGTTCCCAGGAACCAATTGTCAGAGAGTCTTTCAACAGCTATTCATTAAGCAGCAACATATATGTCAATCTGATTTGAGTTCCTAATACTATCCCCATTTTTTTTTAATATAATTTTTTATTTTTTATAAACATATATTTTTATCCCCAGGGGTACAGGTCTGTGAATCACCAGGTTTACACACTTCACAGCACTCACCAAAACACATACTATCCCCATTTTACAGATGAGGAAACTAACATGCAGACAAGTTAGATAACTTGCCTCATCCCACAGGAAGATTTATTGGGGAATTCTCATTACCCCTACAGCTTACTCTTCCATAGCTGTATTCTCTTAGGAATCCCTAAGTCTTCTTTGGGGTAGCAGAGAAAGTAGGAGTGAGGTCAGGTTCCTGCAAGGTGTGTCACAGCTATTCAGGCAATTGACCAACGGGAAAAGCATTAGGTAATGCTCTTCATTATCCAAGGAGAACTCTTGCTGCCTTTAAGAGGTTTGGTCTGAACACATTTTGTGTGTGTGAAGGACAAGACAATGTAACTGGGTTTCCTGGAAAATCTGGTGGACTCTGCTTTTGACCCAGTAGGAAACCTGAAATGCACCAAACTTGCCGTGAAGGGACATGCTGCAGTGGATTTTGGCTCAAACCCTAGTTCTATATGAAGGAAGGGGTGCTACTTTGCCAGTTCTGCGTCTGTTTTATTATTCATAGTACCTGGCTGATTGTGCAAGATAGGGTTAGGAAGGTCAGCACAGCATTAATATGTTGAATTGGGAGATGGCATAGACTGGAGATGGAACCTGTCACACCAGAGTGATTCTTATTGAGGGGGCTTGATTTGATATTAATATTAATTTGATGTTTCTTCCCATCTTCAAGAAATTTGTCTTACCCAGATAGGAGAAAGCCTGAATGCCAGCCACATGCAAAGCAGTAAAGTCTGTTGGATTTTATGGTGGGGGTGGGGAGTTGGGGGCAAGACGAAAGAGGACCAGAGTGTCTACAATCTTTAGTGAAGGCTCTACCATGGATGTTTGGGGAGGTATGTATGGAGCCTTTAATGAGAATTAAAGATTCCAAATTTCTGCCCAAATGTATTGGGATTCTCAAAAGGATTCTTGACCTTATCCATCGATCATCTGAAGAAATTTCTGTTTACTGTGCAGCAGGCAGGCAAACATGCTCCACAAATCCAATTTGTATACTTGCCAGGTTAAATTTGACATTACTTTTAAAGAAAAAAAAAAGTCTCCAACTTGCACATACACCAAAATCGCCTTGAGAGCTTGTTAAAACAGATTGCTGGGTCCTACTGCACAGTTTCTAAATTCAGTGGGGGTGGGGTGGGGCCTGAGGATTAGCATTTCCACCTATTTGCAGGTGCTGCTGGTGCTGCTGGTCTGGGGTTCATAATCTGACAAACACTAGCCAACACAGATGAAAGTTTCAGCCAGTTGAGTTATGAGATCTGTGTGATGCTGAATAGCTGTTCTCACTAGCTTTGTCAATGGATGAAAATTTGTTCTAACTTGGCTGCTGCAGCGAGGCTGGTGACAGCAGCACTCAGGCTTCAGCAGTGAATGGGCTCATGATTTTGAGGCTGGTGGTCAGCAATTGATGCCAGTGTTTGTCATGGCAGACACAACCCAGTGTCCTGGCATGAGGTAAGCTTCCTGAGACCACTCTGGGAATTGGCAGTTGCAGGACCCTGGGGACCTGATTAGAAACAAGCCTTGCTGCTGATACAGGAAACCCAGGTATGACACTGAGATTCAAAATTGCTTCTGGAGTGTGACCTTCCCAAAGGTAGGGTTGTGTCCCTTCACATCTGTATGGCTAGCACAGAGCCTGGGAGGGAGTGGGCACTAAGAAAAGTTTTGCTGAAGGAGGTTGCCCCCATGCATGCCCCTCAGGCCAAACCTTAGCCCTGTCCACACTGTTGGGCCCTGCTGAGATTCAATAGAGCTGGCCTCTTTTGGCATTAGAAAGCCAACAAGTCTGTCATCAGAACCACCAGCATCTGGTTCTCTTTTTCTTTCAGCAGTTCCAGACATTTCTGCCTCCCCTCACCCACAACAGTTACATTCCACTTATATCTGGTTCTAGTCAATGGTCTGTTAGGAGAAGTGACCTGGGTCACTTCCAGGCTGAGACAATGAAGAGCCCTGTATGTCTTTCCGAGCTCTCTCCCTTCCTGGCCAGTGTGGAGGTCCTGCACTGAGATGGCCATGCCTCAGATGAAAGCAGTCTGGATTATCAGAGCACCACACATAGGACAGCTGCCCTGGACAGCTTCCCGATCTGCTTGAGTGAGAATAAAGTTTGCTGGTGTCGTGACCCTGGAATTTAGCTTTTCTTCAGGAACTTGAGATTTTTAACACCTGGTACCTTGTTTTGAATTTCTCTCCTAAGGGCAGATAATGCCGTCCAGGTTTTAGATTCAGCCTGAGATAGGAGCTGGTACTCTTTGCCTGCTCCACCCAAACTCAGAAAACAATGTAAAGTCATCATTTGTCAGGTTGTGTCATGCCTGCTTCCGTGTGAGGTAGAATGGCACTCAGTGTGATGCTTCTCCTCCCAGATATTTGCACATTATAATTTCTCCCTTTAATTAGGGGGAGGAGTAGGGGAGGAAGAGTCAGGGAGAGGGAGGAGGAGGCAGAGAGAGATGAGAATTTTCTGTGGATTGAAGAAGTTTTATACACCGGGATTGAGTGGAAATGTGGGGAGATTTGAAGGGCCTAAGGAAACTTCTTAGCAAACTTGATATACCTCTCTGTAAGTGATGTCTTGAAGGCAGACTTGTTATAAAAATAAAAGAGGATACCATGTTTGACCCCAAACCAACACATATTTGTTTCCTTCTCCCCCATCCTGCAAGTTAGTTACTAATCCAGAGGAGGTTACTTTGCCTTCAGATGTGATGTCACTTGTCCAAGGTTGCATAGCTGGAAAGTAGCCCAGCTGGAATTCCACCTCTGTCTGCCTAGCTCCATATGCACCATTTTCTTCATACTTCATTTTGGCAGAAGTTGCTCATCTTAGGACAAAACCTAATAGCCCCCAAGCATCATTCTGTGTGTAATTCCTGGAAAGGGATGCAGCTGGCATATCTTCCCAGGATCCTGAACCTATTTGGACTGAGCACAATCCCTCAGATCCTTCCCTTCAGCTCCTCCTTTGACTGCTGCTCTCTCTTCCCCACTGGCCCAGAATGTGCCAGGACAAGATTCCCCTTTCACCTCCCTCCCAGGCCAGTCCCTTCTATCTGCAGCCCAAGGCTTCAGTGCCAGGACTCTTGAGGAAATGTTACAACACAGTATCCTGGGACACTGGGAATGGGCTATAGTATACCTATATTGATTACCGCTTCCCTTCACTCCAACTTGGGACCTGGAGCTCCCCTACCATAAGGTTGCTTCTGACATGAGCAACCTCATCTACTTCTCTCAGCATGCCATGCACACTCTATCATCTCCCTGTGCCACACCATCCGAAAGGCTGCGGAATGCTACCTGGGAGCATATTCTACCTGCTGAGAGGAAAAAGCTGGTAGAGACTGTACTGGGGGAGAAAAGAGGTATAATTATTGGATAATGGATATAAAATTCTTATACATTACAAAGTGCTATGAATGTTTACATTAAAACCAGTGTGTATAATGACCTTTTTGTGGTTTATATCTTGCTCCCTTTCAGTTAATAGCATGTTGGTTTGCTTTCCATTATAGCACTTGTAGACTCACCATGTTCTTTTAAATAACTACCTGTGGCTCATCCTTTGTTTGTACTATATTTTACTTGACTAGTTCTTATTGATGGATGTTTAGGCTGTTGCAGGTCTTCTTTTGCTACTATAAATAATTTTGCAACGAACATCCTTACATACATGGTTCCCTTTTTTTCTTTTTCTTTCTTTTTTGTCCCCCTATTTTTGGAGTTTAGATATTAGGTAAATTCCTAGAAATGTAATTACTAAGTCAAAGTGTATGTTTGATTTTAATTTTAATAGCTATTGCTATATTTAAAGGCTTTAAAATGTAGATAGTCCACCTTACAAATCTTTTCCATTATGGTTTATGGGGTTTGTGCCATGCTTAAAAAGGTCTTCCTTCTACAAAAAGTTTCCTTCTGGTGCTTTTACGGCTTTATCTTTTTAATGTTTAAATCTTTGCTCCATCTGGAATTCACGTTAATGTAAGGAATGAAATAGAGATCAGGTTTTATTTTTCCCCAAATGGCTAGCCAGTTGTCCCAACACTGTTTATTGAATAATCCATCTTTTTTTCTTGCTGATTTGAAATGCTACTCTTATCATGTACAAAAACTCCCACACGCATTAGATCTTTTCTTTTTCAATTTTCTGCTCTGTTTCATTTAAATCTTCTATCTAAACTTGTGTACGTTTTGATTACTGTAGCTTGATTATGTATTTTAATATGTAGCTGGGTTAGTCTCCTTCATTACTACTCCTTTTCAGAGATTTTCTGGTGATTCTAAATTTTTTAATTTTATAGGTGAACTTAAATATGATTTGTTCAGTAAAAAATGATACAGGTTTTTTTTTTGACTGGGATAATACAGAATGTAGAGATACACGTAGGAAGACTTAACTTCATTCATTAATCTTCCCATTCACTAGAAAGGCATTCCTTTCTATTAAAATATTTGTTGTAGCTTTTCTTCAGAAAATAGTAGTGAGTAGTTTTCCTCATTTTGGTCTTTCGCAGTTATTTCAAAATTTATTCCTTTTTGGAGGGATGGCAGTAGAAAGATGATATTTTTCCTTTTGACATATTTTCCAATTGGGTATTATTTGAATACAGGAAAACTACTTTTTATATTAACTTTGCAGCAATTCATCTTAATAAATTCTCTTACTTTTTAAAATAGTTCTCAGTTGATTCTCTTGGGTTTTTTATGTGTGCAATCATAGGACCTAAAATCATGCTACTGTTTTTATTCCAATGGGAAGTCTTCCAGTGCTTGGACATCAAGCATAATTCTGGCTTTTCAAATATGTGTTATTTTGCACCTATGTATTAACATACATGTGTACATATAGATTTACTTATACACACATGCAAACATACCTGCATATAAATCAAGTTATAATTTCTGTTTATACTTAGAGTTTCCATTTTATATTTATATTGAATTTTACCAAATGCTTCCCTTACATTTATTGAGATGATCACTTTGTTTTCCTTATCTGACCTACTAGTGTAATGAATTATATGAAAAGATTTTCTAATATCTAACCCTTCTTTAATTCTTGAATGAATTCTACTTTCTGGTGGATTTTTCACTTAAACAGTTCCTATATTCTATTTGCTAATATTTTATTTCAGATTTGTGTATCACCATTTATAGAATGATTAGTCGATATTTCATTTTTGTGCTATCTTTGGCAAGTTTTGATAAATCTTTTTCTAGATCTTTTACTAAAGGAGTTTGGAAGTATAGTAGTCTTAAAAGTGCATATCAGGAGTGAAGAAAGGTGTATATGTGCCAGACTTCAGAGCAAGCCACCAGAGATTCTGCTACTTGCAACCTATACAGCTTTGAGCAAGTTACTTAAATTGTTCAAGCCTCAGTTTTCTTATCTGTAGAATGGATATAGTAATGTCATGAGGATTAAAAAAGACAGCCCTTAAAAAGCTCTTAGCATACGAAGTGCTCAGTCAACCTTAGCAGATTTTTTTAAGCCAGCATGAAGGTGACCTAAAGCAGCACAGCCCAGGCTGGTCAGAGGGGTCACCGGGAAGGGGTGTCGGCCTCTGGTCAGGGCCATTGCGTCCTCATTCCAGGATAGCTAGGGTGACAAGGTCAGGGCAATCTAGCCATCTTTGTTCAGTGAATTATCACTTCAGATCTGAGGGGCTGTTTCTTCCAAACATCCGAAGCTCCTCAGTAGCTAAGATGTTAGCTGTATTTCTTTCTTTCTTTTTTTTTTTTTTAAGATTTTATTTCTCTGATAGAGAGACACAGCGAGAGAGGGAACACAAGCAGGGGGAGTCAGAGAGAAAGAAGCAGGCTTCCTGCCAAGCAGGGAGCTCAATTTGGGGCTCGATCCCAGGATCCTGGGATCATGACCTGAGCTGAAGGCAGACACTAAATGGCTGAGCCACCCAGTTGCCTCTGCATTCCTGATCCAACTAATGAACCAGTTCAGAGTTTTATAATAATTCTTCACACAGAGCTGCTTTTTAATTTATTTATTTTACTAACAACTGAGTGTTGCTATTAATTATATATAACATTAATAATATTATTTATTAATTATATAATTAATTAATTAATTATATAATTAATAAATAATATTATTTTATTGTTATGTAAATTGGGGATGGCTTGGTTTCTTTGTAGAACAGCAAGAGATACTTATATTTTCAATTTGAAATAATTCTTTATATTTAGTTTTACAGTAAATAAGAGAAAACCTTTTATTGGGCTTTGTGATAGATAAGAGGCATCAGGTGTCAGAAGTTAAAGAAAAATGTGTGGGAAGAAAACTTGAAACTGAGAATATTCTACTCAGGAATTGACTGTTTTCAAATATGAACGGGGCAGGCTGCTATTGTTTCAATTGCCACATTGGCACAAATAGTAGAACACCAGGATTCTACGGGAGCATGGTCTGAATACACTCTGTGAAAATCTGTAAGTTTTTCATGGTCATTACATATTTTTTCTATTTTTTTATTGTGATAAAGTCTACATAACAAAAGATTTCCATAATTTCACAATTTAAACGAGTATATTTCATAATGTTGGGCAACCATTCTCACTATCTTGTTACAGAATTTTCCTTCACCCCCAGAGGTAGCCCTGTACTCACTGAGCAGTCATTCCTCATTCTGTCTTCCCCTTAGCCCATGGTAACTACTACTCTGCTTTCTATCTCTATGGGTTTGCTTATTCTGGGTATTTCATAGAAATAGAATTGTACAATTATTATGTGTTTTCAAAGCCTTAATAACTCAAGCTGCCTTTTGTTAAAGGTGAAGTATTATGTGCTCTTTCTCCTAAGACCCCACCTAAAGGAATATAATACATCAGCCCACAGGGACAAAAAGATTGTGCAGAAGATAACACTGAATAAAGATTTCAATACATTTTTAGATGCTAGAAGGTAAATAGGGAAGACACAGTGCGAAGTATGCATCAAACAGAGCCACTTTGTCCTCAGAATTCCAGAGTGGGGTCTAGGATGTCATGGTATGGGATGAGGTAGGGGACCAAAGACAAGAAATTAACCCCAAAGATGAGCACATACCAGTGAATTCCAGTCACTCATTGCCCACTACCTTACTTGCAGAATGTCAGTAATCAGGTGTCTACCGCGGTGTGAAGATCAGAAGTTTCTCTCTAGATGGCCTATTGAGTGACACTTAGGGGTGTCCCAGCGACCCTGCTTGCTCAATCTGGAACACAGACCACCAGTTAGCAAGCCCTGCCCTGGCGACCCTCAGCTTCCAATTATCCTTTTATCACCACATAAGTATGAACAGATGGCAAAGAGTCACCAGGCATTGAAGAAGGCTTCCAGCAGAAAAAAAAAATACTTTTATAAAAAAGATTTTATTTATCTGACAGAGAAATCACAAGTAGGCAGAGAGGCAGGCAGAGAGAGAGGGGGAAGCAGGCGCCCTGCTGAGCAGAGAGCCCAATGCGGGGCTCGATCCCAGGACCCTGAGATCATGACCTGAGCCAAAGGCAGAGGCTTTAACCCGCTGAGCCATCTAGGTGTCCCTAAAAGGAACTTTAAGAGAATAAGAATGAGGCCTTGGAATTGAAAAACATTGCTAAAGTTAAAAATTCAATAGGTGTTAGAACATAAAATGGAGGAAATTTCCTGAAAAGGAGAGGAGAAATAGGTGAGATTGAAAGTTAAGAACTATTGAGGATGTAATCCAGGAGGCCCAACATTGGATCCATGGGTGTTATTCTGAAAGGGAACCCAGGGAGAATGGAGAGGAGAAAGTTATTATTTTTTTTAATGCAAGAAAATGTTCCAGAGATAAAGCATGAAAGTAGAGACATTTATTTTTTTATTTTTAAAAATATTTTATTTATTTATTTGAGAAAGATAGAGACATAGATAGCAAGAGAGAGCACAAGTGGGGAAGAGAGGGAAAAGCAGACTCTCCACTGAGCAGGAAGCCAGAGGCAGGGCTGGATCCCAAGACCCCAGGGATCATGACCTGAGCTTAGTGCAGACACTTAACTGACTGAGCCTTCCAGGTGCCCCAAAAGAGACTTGTAGTTAAAATCCTACTAAGTATCTAAAATAATGAATTTAGAAACAGCTAACCTTAAGGCATATTATCATGAAATTTCAGAGCCTTTGGGATAAAATACAACTCTAAAAACTTCTGGAGCAGAAAGAAAAAGAACTACAAAATCAGAATCAGAAGAATCAGAATGGCATCAAACTTCTCAACGGTAGGTACTACACACTGGACGACAGTGGTCTGGTGTCTTCAAAATGGTGAGGAAAAATAATTTTTGATTTAGAATTGTACATGCAGAAGCGCCTGGGTGGCTCAGTGGGGTAAAGTCTCTGCCTTCGGCTCAGGTCATGATATCAGGGTCCTGGGATCAAGCCCCACATCGGGCTCTCTGCTCAGCAGGGAGCCTGCTTCCTCCTCTCTCTCTGCCTGCTTCTCTGCCTACTTGTGATCTCTGTTTGTTAAATAAATAAATAAAATATTAAAAAAAAAAGAATTGTACATGCAACCAAAGAATCCATCCAAATGGGGGAGAAAATGGACACATCTTGTACATGCAAAGATATGAACAGCCTCTTGTCTTAGAATGTGCTTGAGTAGAACCAGGCATGAAACCAGAGAAGGAAGTAACCAACCTGATATGGGAAGCCCTAGAATCAACTCTGCAGAGAGGAGCAGGAGCTTTTCAGGAGAGCGCTGGGCTGCAGAACAAGATGATAGCTGGTGCTGGATGGAGGGAAGACCCTGAGTAAGGGGCCTTCAAGAAAAAGGAGACTCCATACAATGTCCAACATGATGAAGCATTTGGAAATCATGTGGTTATGCTGATGCCAGAAAAGCACCAGGAAATCAGGAAGGCAACTAGAGACACCAGACAAAACATAACAACAACAACAACAACAACAACAACAAAACTATATATAAAGAGAGAAAAGGTAGTCATGATACATTCTTTTGCTTTGCAGAGGATGTATTTACTGTGTCATAATGCTGTAAACTACCGATTATGGATTTAACAAAAATAGTGAAATAACTATATTAGGAGGGTGTGGACAGGTGAGGAGGGGACAGCCTAAGAGAGTTAAATAGCTATTAATCTTACCACCATAATCAATAGATAATGTCAAGAGTGGATAAATCAAGAAATAGTAGTAGAAGCACATTATCTGGAACTATAGAAGTAACCAATAGAAGAAACAGCTTTAAAAAGTTAAAAATCCTGGCATCTAGGGAGCAGGAATAGAAATGGGGAGGACTAGGATAAAGGACCATTGTTTTCTCTATTTTTAAAATGCAATTTTAAAAACCGTGCATGTATTACATTGATAAAAAATAAAGCAAATAATAAAAATGAACTCGAGCTGAGGTATGAGAAAAATATGTAAATGGCATTCAGAAGCCAATTTATTTGTGATTAAGACAGCTATGCTATACAACTGTAGACAATTTTTTAAAATTTCGAATCCTATGACAAATGAAAAATGGCTTCCTTAGAAAAGAAGATGAACCTGCAGCCAGCAGAAATGAGCTTCTATCCATTTCCAGAAGAAAATTCATTGCTCATTATGGGAATACATATAGGGTGTCTCTATCAACCTACAACCCAAGTTGTTAAAGTTAAAATTTAACAGTTTTTAAAACTTTACAAAGACCATGAAAAGCCTTCATAACGCTGTAAATTCTAACCTGGTTGGAGGCATGAAGTCCACACAAATTCTGGCTTCCTTCAACTTCAAGTAACTCAGCATGTAAATCCTTAGGAATCAGATGAATCTTGAGAGTGAAATACTTTCACCTTTGTAGAAAAAGCAATTGAGCAGCATGTAGGTCAGTAAGAAAGGGATTCTAAATTCCACTCAGCATGTATACCCAATATGGGCCCAAAAGGGCTTGGGGCTGTTGGAGAAGTTGCAAGCGTTGGATAAGTTGGGCAGGAATAGATGCCCCTCTCTCCCCTTAGCTCTAAAACATTAAAAAAACATAAAGTGTGTCACTCAGCTCAGGCTGCCACAGCAAAATAACACATGTTGCATTGCTTAAACAACAGAAATTTATTTTCTTACAGTCCTGGAGGTTAGCCATCCAAGATCAAGGTGCTGGTAAGTTTGCTATTTCCCGAGGCTTCTCCGCTTGGCTTGCAGGTAGCCATCTTCTCATGTTTTCACATGGTCTCTTCTCTGTGCTTGGGCATCCCTGGTGGCTCCTTCTCTTCTTATAAAGACACCTGTTTGATTCGGGCCCACCATTATGCCTCATTTTACCTTGGTACCTCCTGAAAGGCCCTATCTCCAAATAAAATCACATTGGGTGGTTAAGCCTTCAGGATATAAATTTGAGGTGGGGGGCATAATTCAGTTTATAAAACACTTTATAACACAGTTCCATTAGGAAGCTCAGGCTGCCACATAGAAGAGCCCCTCAGAGAGGAATGCTGCGTGACAGTGTTATGATATGGACACAGGAGACAGCCAAGCGGATGTGTTTCCAAAAGAACACTTCCAATTTACCAGATTCAGTGATTTCTGAGTCAACATACTAAGGCATAGGAAATTGGCTTGAGCAGAGTTTCCTGTTTCTGTTCTCCAAAGGACTCTCCAAGCTGAGTCACAGTTGGAGGAAGAATCTCCAGTTCTCTGGCAAAGGTTCCTGTGGATGCAAATAGATTCTGGGCAAGAGCATATGAGCACATGCTTGGTGAACAGAGGTTGTGCAGGAAAGGAAAAGTATTCATATGTTACTATATGGCTTAGTTGTTACAGTGCTTAAGTGGTTATAGTAATATCCACATGAAATATTACTCTAATCAAACTAAGACGAACTCTAGTGGGAAGAGCAGCGATGAGGAGGGAGCGTGAAGGTAATTGACCAAAAAGTAGGAAAGGAACCTGAATCCCCATCTCTCATAGGAAGGTCAATAAATCCTCATCTTAAAAAAAAAAAAGTTTTATTTATTATTTATCTCAGAAAGACAGCACAATCAGGGGAGTGGCAGGCAGATGGAGAAGCAGGCTCCTCACTGAACAGGGAGCCCTATGCAGGACTTGATCCCAGGACTCTGGGAGTATGACCTGAGCAGAAGACAGCCACTTAACCAACTGAACCACCCAGGCATCCTGATATATCCTCATCTTTGAGGGAGGGAAGTCATCCAATAATGCCTAAAACAGAAAATGTCATAAATTGACAAAATAGATATTTTGAAACATGGACGTAAATCCTAAGATGTCAAATAAAATAAGAGAAAAATCATTGCCTGTGGAAAGGGGGAAGAGACAGAAGGGTGACCTGCAATTTTTTAAAAAAGTTTTTAATTAACATACCTTATAGAACTAGTTAACACTTTAAACTGTAGGCATGTATAATTTTGATTAAAAATAAATAAATAGGGACCCCTGGGTGGCTCAATTGGTTAAGCATTCCACTCTTGATTTCAGCTCATGTCATGATCTCATGGATTGTGGGATCAAGCCCTGTGGCAGGCTCCATGCTCAGTGGCGAGTCTGCTGGAGATTTTCCTTCCCTTTCCCTTTCCCCCTATTTGTGTGCCCTCTCTCTCTCTCCCTAAAGTAAATAAACAATCTTAAGAAAAACAAAAACAAAAACAAATAACACTGTTAAGGGAAAAATGGAAAAAAAAATCACAGTGGCCCAATTTTGTTTGTCCTAAAATGACTATATAGAAAAGGCAGCAGTTAGAGGCAATAACAGTGATGGCAATAGCAAAACAGTTTCCATCACTAAACACTTTGCTGAGAAAATGCATTCTTTCAATAAACATTTTTTTGTTTGTTTTTGTGTTTTTAAAGATTTTATTTATTTGATACAGAGAGAGACATCACAAGTAGACAGGCAGGCGGGAGGGTGGGTGGGGAAGCAGGCTCCCTGCCAAGCAGAGAGCCCGATGAGGGGCTCGATCTGAGGACCCGGAGATCATGACCTGAGCCAAAGGTAGAGGCTTTAACCAACTGAGCCATCCAGGCCCCTCAATAAACATTTATTGAATACCTACTATGTGCCAGGCCATGGTGATCGTGATAGTCAAGATTCCTGCTCTCATAGATTTTTTTTTAAATTTTAGTAGGGTACATAGAAAAACACATAAGTGGTCAAATAAATAGGATTATTTCCTATGATGTTGAGTGCTTTGAGGAAAATAAAGGACAATGGTTTAATGAGTAATGGGGAGATACAAATGATTATTTAGACTGTATATTCAAGGAAAACCTCTTTTAAAAAAGTGAAGTTTGACCTCAGACCTGAGCAAAGAAAAGGCAGCTGTGGGAAAGGCAGATGTAGCAGAATGTGCAAAGGCCCTGAGATAGAACTAAGTTTGGTGTGTTTTAGGAATAGTCAGGAGGCCAGTGTGACTGGATTGTGGTGAGCAAGACAGAGAGAACATGCAATGGGGTATATGAGGTAAATTTTATTCTGAACTTGATGGAAAGGCATTGGAGAGTTTTCAGCAGTGTAGTGATAAGGTCTGATTTATACTAAAAAAAAAAAAAATCTGGTGTGGTTGTGGGGTGATGGCTGGATTAGGGCAAGGGATGGAAAATGGAAGCAGGTTTAATTTGGGCACTTAAGGAATTTGGTACAGGGTAAAGCTGTGGAGATAGAGAGCAGTGGACATATCTGGGCTGGGAATCTTAATATTAGTGTAGCTCTAGAGGGCAAAAAAGAGGTTGATGGAGAACCTCCGAGGGAGAGGGGCAAAAGGAAGAAATTTTACTTCTGCAGTCGATCTCCCCAAATTCCCAGGCTCCCTTTGACATATGTGAACAGGAAGCTCTGGTCAAGGGTGGCTGAGGGATCTGAGTGATTATGCAGGGAATAAAGACTTGCCAAATTGCTTTCAACTCAGCCCATCTCCATCCTGGCTTTCACCACACTTGACGTGAACGTGTAACTGAGCTTGTAAATAACTGTGCTTGGAGGCAGAGCTGGGAATTACGCCCCTCTAGACAGCTATTCAGAGCCTGAGAGAATAGGGCCCACTCACTGTAATGCTATGCATTAAAAAGCACTTATGCTGCTCAAACCAGCATTAGAATTGCACATAAACATTGCTGTCATGCTCTCAATGGGACTCTGGAGTCCAAGTGGGACTCTCGGAGTCTGCAAAGGGGAGAAAAGCCATCTCAGGCAGTGCAATGATCTCTCCTCCACAGCCCACGGAGCAACACCGCCTCTCTCTTGTGGAGACTCCTCTCTATAAATGGGGAGAAAAATGAGCTTATTTCCAAACCAAGATTAAACTGGGCCCACACTGCATGGAGATGATGGGTCTCTAAGAAAAGAGAAATAAAACGAAGCCAAGAAAGTACATTCATTCAGAGGTGGCAGGCCAGGATGAGCCTGGGGTTCTTGGGAGTTACAAGCAGCTCCTTGCACAGGGTCTAACACAAGGCAAGCTGTCAATGAATGGATGGATGGGTGGATGTGAGATCCACACACTCCTGAAGGTCTAGCCTCGATAGTCTTTTATTCATTAAGTTTCTGTTTAAGAATAAGATGAATTTTCTGGGCCAAGTCTTTACAAAAAGACTCAGGGGACACATGTGGACAGTTGGCACCCATCCATGAATTTGTGTTGCATACCGAATACCTCCATCCCACTCCAGTAATTCATCCCCTAACGTGATCTGAAGTCTAGAATTATCCATGACTCCCAAAGAGCAGGAAGTGAGTCAAGATCAAGTGGTGAATCTGGAGTATCTCTAAGGGACCACAGTCCACCCTAAGGAAGTAATTGCTAGGATTACCTGGCTGTTTAGATAATCACCAACTCTCAGATTTACTTGGTTCCTAGAGGAATGAAAAGAGATATTTCTGAAAATTCAAGTGGCAGGGAGGAAAAGACCCTGGACTAAGACAGCTGCCCTAATGTGAGCTACACTCTGCACTGTGCCTCCTTCCTCATCTATAAGAAGGGACCAAATTACTATCAGTTTTGAAAGGATGCTACTTGGAGAAATAAATCCATATTTAAGATCACTCTACTTCAGGCCCAAATTATGTGAAATTCATAGAAGAGAAAAAAATTGTCAAAAAATGAACAAAATCTCTTTAAATGCCTGACATAGCTGTCCTAAGGTCTTGTCACTAAAACGTCCTTCACTGGGCTTTTTTTGCCTTTAGTGCCAATATGATTCTTATTTCACATGTAGTTATGAGTAATTTATATATGACTCTACAAAAACTTAAAAATAATGTACATTAAAGAAGTATGGGCATTTAAGAGAAAGGCCTGATTTTAACTAGAAAAGACCAAAAATCAGACACAAACTTATCCAACCTCATGTTATATTTGTATATCTAAAAGAGATACAGAGAAATAAAGGGAGAGAAGAAAGAACACAGCAAATTCTAGCACCCCCTGGCAATAACCAACAACAAAGTTATGTTATGTTTCCCAAAACCAAAAAAAGCATGTCAAAGTTTTCAGAAATTTAGTCATGAAAATGTCTAAAGTCAAAAAGTTCTAGGAATTTCTGTGAGACTTTTCTGGAAATATGTTCTATTTTGATGTAGATTGTGGTTACATGGGTGTATAATTATATAAAATTATTGTTATTAATTATGATTTGTACACTTACTATAAGCATGTCATACCTCAGTTAAAAAAATTCAAGACAACAAGGAATTAAAGTCTAGAAAAATTTATTTACATGGAACATCTTTCCAAGTGTTGCCTGATAAATGAAAGATCATTTTATTTCTCTTACATGTTAGTTGTAAAATAGTTACCACTAATGGAGCAATTACCAAGTACCATAACTCTGCTAACCCCTGCATAATCTTCACAAATTCCAAGTCCTTGATAAGAACTGAGGGTCATAGAGACTAAAGTAGAAGATTTATAACAAGAGAAAATGATATTGTGATTCTGGCCCACCTGTCTTCTGAATCATTGTATTCCCAGTACACAAAATGATGTCTGGAATATGGTAGGTACTCAAAAAATATTTGTGGTGGGTATTATGGAGGGTATATATTGCATGGAGCACTGGGTGTGGGGCATAAACAGTGAATTCTGGGATACTGAAAAGAAATTAAAAAAAATAAAAGTTTTAAAAAATTTGTGAAATAAAAGACACTTTGCACAATGTCACAGAACTAGTATCAGAAGATTCAGGTTTGACAATGGAATACTATGCAGCCATCAAAAGAAATGAAATCTTGCCATTTGCAACAACATGGATGGAACTAGAGCGTATCATGCTTAGCGAAGTAAGTCAAGCAGAGAAAGACAACTATCATATGATCTCCCTGATATGAGGAAGTGGTGATGCAACATGGAGGCTTAAGTGGGTAGGAGAAGAATAAATGAAACAAGATGGGATTGGGAGGGAGACAAACCATAAGTGACTCTTAATCTCACAAAACAAACTGAGGGTTGCTGGGGGGAGGGGGTTTGGGAGAAGGGGGTGGGATTATGGACATTGGGGAGGGTATGTGCTTTGGTGAGTGCTGTGAAGTGTGTAAACCTGGTGATTCACAGACCTGTACCCCTGGGGATAAAAATATATGTTTATAAAAAATAAAAAATTAAAAAAAAACAAGAAAAAGAAGATTCAGGTTTGGACTTTGAGTCTGCCTCCAAAGTTCAGGTTCTTAACCATTCCATGATATCTTTCTCTGACAAAACAACTGAGTCTGTATACTAGTCTCAAAAAAATTACAAACCAACTTTAGGAATATGTAATGGAGGTATACTATACCTGCAAAAAAAGTGTATAAAACCTAGCTAGAAGCTTAAAGAGTAATAATAAAATGAACACCCCTGTACCCACCACAGTTAATAAATACAATATTATTAGTACCTTGGGAGCCCTGCATATCCCTTCCCTGAATGTATCTCCCTCTCCAGATCACTAAAGGTGACTTGAATTTTGTGTTTATTAATATATTTATCTAATCCTTGAGGCTCTTTATATGTCATATTTTAAAATTTTTAGTACTTAAACAGTAATTTTAGTAATCCTCTTCCCAATATCATAATCTCTTTAATCTCTTTCTTTTTTTGTTCAGTAGGATGCTTACAAATATTTAACAAGCAATTGAGTCAGTGGCTGATTTTTAGCATTTGCTGATTTCCATGATGTAAGTTTTCCCATGGCTGGATGATTTCAAGCCATCACCATGATGCCACTGAACATAGGGTTAGGGAGGGATGTACACAGTTGGCTCCTGACAGCCTGTACAATCCAACTCCATTATCCCTGAACCTACTACACAAAACATCATCCCTGGATAAGTCTGACTGAATACTTTGTCTCTAGTTATTCCTGAATAATCTTAGATCCTATTATACAAGAGTAGCCAACTGGGCCAAACTGACCAGAAATGAGAGGGCAAAGGAGCCATTTTAGAGTCTATGCAGGGCAGAGAATGGGATTGTATATATTTTTTCCTATTCCTGTTGCAACAAATGAACGCAAATGTAGTGCTTAACTACAGAAATGTATCCTCTTGCAGTTCTGGAGTCTGGAAGTTTAAAACAAGCCTTACAGGGGTCAAATCAAGGGTTCCAGGGGATGACCAGTTCCCTTGCTTTTTCCAGAGTCTAGAGTGACATTCCATGCATTTTTTTAAGGCTCTTGGTCTCTTTCTGCATCTTCAAAGCCAGTGATGTACATCTTCCCTCTCTGACTTTGCTTCTCTCTGCTTCTTTCCCATGGCCTTCTTCTCTTCTGCCTCAGATTCTCCTTTCCCCCTCTTGTAAGAACACTCTGATTGCATTTAAGGCACAGTGAGATAATCCAGGATAATCTCTCCATCTCAAAATCTTTAACACTATATAAGGTAACGTTCACAGGTTCCCAAGATTATGACCTGGATATCTTTGGGGCCTCCCACAAGAGCAGAAAAGGGTAGATAGTGGATGCGAAAGAACAAATGGAAGATATCCAGTACTATTCAACCCCTTGCCCCACAGCATCCATTCTCCTCTTTCCTTCAGGTGAAGAGTTCATGTCTCTGGCATAGGAAACACTCAATGTCTCATTATATTATCATATTATTGTGGAGTGACATCAATTCGTCATACTCCCTTTGATAACCTAAAATATTAATCACCACCCATAATCTCCATATATGATAGTGCTAAGGGAATGGGGGAAGAGGAACAATAAATTCACAGAGAATATAGTTTCTATAGTCCCTACTTCTCCATATGGTCCCGAGGTCTACATTAATAATCAAAGATACCAAGGAATCTTCTGGGGTCCAGTTAGCATAATGTCATGAAGAATGTAATGTAGGGATGATGTTCTGTGGGCTGTCAAAAATGATAGAAATCCCTCCACTGTACAGCTGCTGCACCAGAAAGGCACGGGAATTATTCTAAGAGGCTCGCCATCACCCTGGGTCTTACCTTGGCATGAGGCATGAGTCCTCTCTACTCTTACCCCTCTTGATGGAAGTGGAGGGGGGTGTCTGTCAGACTCAGTCCAAGGTGTGAGTAAAGCATTTCTGGGGGTCTTTCAGCTCAGCGGCAAGGGTAGGATAAACTGGTTCTGTAAGAATGTGTCAGAGTCTTTCTACCTTATACCCAGACAAGTCCATTTTGAACTGAAGAGCCATAATTTGCTGTCATTGTCTATCTGGTTCCATAGTGACCTCTTGTCCCAAAGCAGTATATGATTCCTGTCTAACGGGTTGGCTGGAATCAGGGAAAGTCCCTCAGGGTATGAGGGGAAATTCACTGAGAGCAGAGCAGGTGGGAGTGGCAGGGAGTACATCAGTAAGCTCTTTGAAATATTATCCACAGCATCTCTCTCATTTGTACATCACCCTCAAGCAGTCACTCTCTTTCCTCTTCCCCATTCTCTGCCCAACTTAGTGAAATCTCCTCATTTCCTCACCTGCCAGTCACTCTGCAGCCCACTCCATTCTGACTTCCACAAAACTCTCCACCCAAGGGCTCCTCTAAGTTCATGAGGACCTTGATGTCTGGTGGTGACATTTTCAGTCCTTATCTTGCTTGTCCTACCAGCAACAGTTTCCCACTACTCACATGTAATGGACTGTCTCTGTTTCCTGCTCCA
The DNA here is from genome assembly GCF_964662115.1 of Mustela nivalis. Taxonomy (NCBI): domain Eukaryota; kingdom Metazoa; phylum Chordata; class Mammalia; order Carnivora; family Mustelidae; genus Mustela; species Mustela nivalis. The sequence goes on from NC_139020.1 coordinate 122,862,514, forward strand.
GATCTGTTCCTCCTCCTTCCCACCCTGCCACAGGTGCTGATTTCTCAAGATTACATCAACAGGCCCCCATACCTTCTGGCTAATAGTTAGGGTTGGACAATAAAAATCCAGGCAAAAGATCAGAGGGAAGGAATAGAGAAGTTTTGGGGTGTTAATCCCTCTGGCTTTAAGTTTTGAAACATTGATGGGCATTATAAAAAATGTTTTGATAAGATCCAGTCTATCAAGAGATGAATAAAAAAATAACTAAAAAATGGAGTTGTGATAAATGTGATGGGCATTGAATCCATTAAATATAAATTAAAATTAGGGGTGCCTAGGTGGCTCAGTGGTTTAAAGCCTCTGCCTTCGGCTTGGGTCGTGATTCCAGAGTCCTGGGATCGAGCCCCGTGTGGGGCTCTCTGCTCTGTGGGGAGCCTGCTTTCTCCTCTCTCTCTCTCTGTCTCTCTGCCTACTTGTGATCTTTGTCTGTCCAATAAATAAATGAAATCTTTAAATTTATATATATAAATTAAAATTAGACAAGCGTGTGAACAGTGGTTAAACATGGTTTCATTTATTTGTGGAGCATAACAAATAGCACTGAGGACCAGAGGAGATGGAGAGGAGAAGGGAGTTGAGGGAAATTGGAAGGGGAGGTGAAAAAAAATCCTTACCTGATCAACAGGTAAGGATGGGTTTGGAAGGTGGAGGAGATGATAGGAGGGAAAATAAGAAGGCTAATTTCTTCAACTTTTAGACCAAGTTGTCGATCACTGTTGCTTAAAATTTATGCATCTAGTTTATCCAAAAAAACTATGGCCTCAGTCTCTTAAAATGCTTCCCAAACTTTGTTCATAATCTTAGTGCTACATTTTTAGCAATTTCATGTAGTAAAGAAGCACTCATCTAAAGTTCAGGCATTTCTTCAGATTCATTTTGGTTCCTCTTTCTTCTTGAAATTCAGTTAAATTTCAATGTAATTTTCCCCTTAAAATTATATATAGAATTATTTTATCTTTACAGGAATATTTCTCTATTCATTCTCTCTCACTCATGAGGAAGTGTCTGAAATGAAGTTAATCTATACCAACAATAGTCATTTCAGGGCGGAATTTGGGCACATTTTCCTATGTTACTACAATTCCATTATAACAGCTAACAGAATTCACAAGAATACCTTGATATCATGTAATACCTAGTCCATGTGAAAAATTCTCCAACTGTCCCCAAAATGGCTTATTCAAACCAGGATCCCAACAAGGACCACACACTATATTTCATTGTTATGCCTGTCTCCTTTAGCCATATTCCCTTTTGTTTCAATTAACAATACCTTGTGACACTAGGCCAGCGGTCCTTTGGAGTGTACCACCTTGTGGATGTATGATCCCTGTGAAATTGTTTCACTTGTTCCCCTAATCACTGTATTTCTTGCAAACTGAAAGTTAAAGCTAAAGGCTTGGTTAGATTCAGCCTAAATAGTTCTGGAAGAATCTATCACAGCTGATGTTGTACTCCACGTGGCTTTCACCACAAAAGGTTCATCCTTTCTGGTTGTCCCACTACTGGTGAGGCTCAGATAAAACACCAATCCCCATTCTGAAAAGCCTCTACCTTGTAATCTACAGGGTGATATGCTAGCACCAGACAACTGTCCCCTAATGATTTTAGCATCCAGCAGTGATCCATGCCTTAATCATTCCTCTTATTAGGAGTTGTGATGTAGTGATTTTTTAATTCTGTAAGTCCACCTATTATTAGCTGAGGTTTTACAATAAAGGAAAAATGTCTTCTGGTTACCCTGGAAAATAGCTGCTACTTGGAAGGCAGGATAATGTCTAATTCTTTCCTATTAATTATAAATTTTACAAGTAAACAGTTGATGGAATAGCCTTCTCTAATGGTGACAAATCATTTTTTTTCCTTTTCTCTTTTGAGTATCACTGTAGACTTATGGATTTTTCAATATATTCTATTTACAGTTATCATGTATTTAATGCTTAAAACTCCCCAACTTTGACCAGTAGGAAGCCCTTCAAGCTGATGCCTATATTCTTTTGACACAACTGCATTTTTCTTTGAAAGCTAGCGTGCTTGCTTTCCGGCTCAAGAGACTTGAGTTTTAGGGAGTAAATTCCATTTATTTCACACCAGGTACTGAAGGGAGAAATTTACTCAAGCAGGTATATCTGATGCATCCCTTTTATATACTTAGTCCAAAGCTGGGTACTTGTGAAAGAAACCAAAGCAAAGGTATGTTCCTATTAGCTAGTGAGAAGCTCATACTCCTGCTGCAGAGATGCCTGGAACCAAACACAGTTAGGAGAAAGTGGAGGAGAGCATTTGTTCTGCGTTGACTGTCAATCAAGCACAGGGGCCCAGGCATAATCAGGAGGGAGTAGGGAGTTCTGACCTGACCTCAAGGGCTGCTCCAGGGTGGGGAGGCATGGGCTATCTCCTGCCTTAATGAGACCTGGGTTGATATCCAGTGTTTACCTGGTTGCCAGAGTGCTCAAACTTCACCACTGAAACAGCACTTGTGGAAGTTGCTGGGGGTTATTTGAGAGCTTGGCTTTGAAAAGCAGTACAGACTTTTCCAGGAAGAGGTATTTGGGATGGTATACCACTTTACACCAAACCTCACAGACAGGCAGAGGTCATGTTCTTGTGGCTGCTGATTGACTCAGGTAAGTGCTTGTACCACGTCTATCTCCTCACTATATGGTTGACTTGAGGGAGGTAGCAGCTTGCCTCGCTCCCCTTCTGATGCTCAGAGTCTGGCACCATGCTCTGTACATCAATAAGTATTTGATGTGAGTAAATCTTTAAAAGCCATTGAATTTAGAAGTTGAAGGAGTAAAGAGGAGAGATAGAGTGTATTTTAGGCAGAAGACTATAAGCTTGGCATTATAGTAGGCTCACGGTTAGGTAAGACAGGAGAAGATGTGACACCAAATAATTAGATAATACCTATAAAGAACTTAGCTTCATGCCAGTAAGGTAGTAAGACTGGGTAAAAGTTGTTGAAATTAGCATAACATCTGTCTTTGCCAGGTACTTGTTTATGCAATACTGGAAAGGTTACTTTACCCCCTGAATCTCAGTCTCCTCATCTGTAAAATGGGGACCCATAACAGAATCAACCTCACCGGGGTGTTGTGAGGATTAAATGAAATAATGCATGTAATGTGGTTACCTGGAGCCTAGCACAAAGTCTCTGTTCCATGTGTGTTGGCTGCTGGTATTTTTACTGATAGGAGGCAAATGTTGCATGTGGTCAACTGTGTGAGATGTTTCAGAGAATTTCAGATTATCAGGAATGGGAAAGGGCCTTTGGCGTTGGAGCAGATGTCATGGGTAAATATGAGGAGAGCAACTTTACTACAGTGGTAGGAAATAGAGATACATTTCGTCATGAGAATGAAAGAAAAATGGAAATAGCAATTAGGACACTCATCTGATAAGTTTAGCTGGAAATAAAAAAGAGAGATTTAGACTGGTAAGTAGGAGGGGCAGTAAAAATGGCAGGGGTTATTTTAAGGGGTGTTATTTTAAGTAGAGGAACGGCCCTTACCTATTTGAAGAACCCAGAATAGAAGAGGAATATAAAAATGCTGGAAAGAGGGGCAACAAATGTGGGTTCAGTTGGTATCTGACACAGATCCATCTACTCTTCCTGCTGTCTAGCTAAGAAGAGGCAGAGGGACCTTCCACTGAGCTAAGAAGAGACAGAGAGAATAGACTTTCCTATCCAAACAGCATCATTGCTCTTCTGTTAGAACCTGGCAAGGGAATCCGGGAAGACTTGAGCTCTGTCTGTGCACTATCGGCCACATTGCCTTTTTCTGGTTACTTTTTCTGTGAAATGGGTTCCCTTTCTGGAAAAGGGAGATACAACTGCCACCATGGCAGGGGTGCCTTAAACACGAGAGACAATGCAAATGTGACTCCATAAGTGATGAGTAAGTGGTAGGTACAGCGTTATCAGTGGATCATATCCATGCTCTGGGCTCCAATTTTATAAGAGATTTTCTTGAAAATAGTGCACCTTGTTATCAAAGATGTTTTTGACAAATTATTTAAAGGGTTCTTGTAAAGAACAGCATTTATATAAGCACATATATTCCATACTGGAAGATTGAGGGAGGCAATCATAAGTTCAGGCTAGTAGCATCACCTCATGACTTTGTTGCCCACTTGTCCTCCCAAAATACAGGTCCACCAAACACAGGGGGATTCCTCAGTGTAAAGTAGGGATGAGTTGGAAGGGAGCCAGAATTATTAATTTGAAGAATTTTCTTCTTCTTTCTCCTTTTCTTCTTCTTCTTCTCCTTCTCCTTGTTCTTCTACTCCTGCTCCTCCTTTTCATCTTCATTATCACCATAATGGAATAGAATCAGAACTGGTGTTCTATTTAATTGAAATTTCTGATTAATTGAGGTGGATCAGGTAACTTGTGCTGTTTCCGTATTTGTGAACATCGTTGTGCAACACATGAACCCACTATATTGTCTAGTAAGTGTCATCATAGAATATAATTGGATCTCTCTTTGAGGATTCAGGATCCTACAGTGCCACAGGGTGGTCAATAGAAACATCAACAGGAAGTACAATACTGTAGGGAAATAAAGTTGAAATAATTGAACGAAATTGGTATTGACCCTAAGACATATAAACTCTTTATAAACTCACTTTCATAAATTTCTTCTAAAAGACATTCTGGCTTGCAATGGCAGTTTGTTGGTTCTGGTTAATCTGATTTAACCAGGGAGTTAAGAGGGCTCCCTCAGCAGTGTTTATTTCTCTCAGGACCCATGATGACCCCCTGGAAGTTCGTTCTGTGTCTGCCAGGCTCTGGGTTCAGGGCCATCCTAATCTGGTGTTATTAGCTACTTTCTTCTCTGACTTACCATCTTGTCCTGTCCTACCTCATCATTGAATATACACCGTTGCAATGGAGCTGAAATCAAACATCACCACAGTATTCCTGTTTAGATATCTAATTGTGTGACAGTTATATCTTTTCTTGTGAGATGTTTTGCTATTTTTACAAGCTTGTAGTAAGAAGAGCCTATTTGCATTTCAAAATAGAATTTTACTAGCGGAGAATACACACCAAGAAGACAGGATCTGAGATTATTTTCTAACAGTGATAGCACTGTAAGTACAGCACATCTTAGTTGAACAAATAGCTTTTTTAGGAGTGACTTACATTCACATAGCTTTCTTTTCCCAAGGGACACTAACAGGCATTCCAGTCTTTAGCTGAACCATATAAAAAAATATCCATCGAAGAGAAAGTTTGTAAGCTTTTTAAAGAACAGAGTTTAATCACAAAAAAATTAATTTTTTAATTAACTGTTTGCTAAACTATGTAGTTTCTGTGCTGATTCAAACATTTCTCCCAAATAATTTTGCATTTTTTAAGCATCACTAAAACTCTGTGTGTTCTATCCAGAGGTTTAATACATATTTCAACTGGAACATCTAATTCCACAAAGTTCAAAAGCATGTGGGTGAGTTTCTGTAGTGGAAATAGTTCTCATATTCAAAAGATTATATCACAGAACCTATTCTTCTGGAGACCAAAGTCTAATAGAGTCATTTTTCATAAGGGTAAATCCAGTCACACAGCATGCCAGTTCACCTATGGTGCAATATTGCAACATTGTTGTATTATTGGAAAAAATGTTCTATTAGGTCTGATACAGATTTTGTAAACATTTCTGACAACTCTCATGCAGTAAATTCCCAAGGTTTGTTTAAGATGTTTAGACATGGCAGGATGCCTGGGTGGCTCAGTTGGTTAACCCTCCACCTTTGACTCAGGTCATGATCCCAAGGTCCTGGAATCAAGTTCTACATTGGGCTCCTTGCTCAGCAGAGAACTTGCTTCTCCTTCTGCCTGCTGCTCCCCATGCTTATACTTTCACACCTCTCTCTCTCTCTCTGGCAGATAAATAAATAAAATATTTTTTTTAAATCTCAAAACATGGCCAAGAGGCACTACAAATTGCCCACGCCAAGCGCTCTTGACATCTTCAGTCATCTGGAGCCCCATCCAGCCTAGAAATGGAAGAGCAGTAAGAAGACCATCTCATTTGTGCCTGCAGTTGGGAAAATGCAACTTTACTTTGGGATGAAGTCACAGCATTCCAACTGCCCACAAGGTGGCACCATTGCACCTATGCAACCATGTTGGAGTCTCCTGGGCAGGGGCTGCAGAGCCTAAAGTAGGGGAACATTTTAGATATGGGTGAAAAGTCAATGGACACCCAGCAAAACAATGAAGAGTGTTGCATAGCAAGTGTAGAAAGTTTAGGGAAAGGAAATCTGGTGAGCTAGCAATTCATGAACTGTATTTATAAAAATATTATAATTTTATATACCTAGGTGCTGGTTACTTTTTGAGAAAGAAGTGACACTTACGGGCCATTTTAATTTTGAATTAAGTTCCCTCATGGCTTATCCTCTTATCATTTGCCAGAAAAGCAAACTGGAATCAGAGATTTCTTTTAGGAAGAAAGTTGCAGACCAAACCCATACATAGTTCAGTGTATCCTTTCTGACCCAAAAGACTTAATTCATTGGAGAACAATTTTAAAATATCAGTTATCTATACTATTACTACTTTGGATGAGTTTAGTATCATTGGACATCATGGGGGGGGAAAACATGGTTTCTTTTTCATTTTTTTTAGTCTAAATAGATCCCTGGCCTCCACACTTGGGAGGCTCAGGGGGTGTGTATGTGGGTATGTGCACATGCTTCTGTGTTATACTGGGAAGCTTATTTGATAAGGGCCAAGATTGACCTTGAGGCCTTCAGACACCCCCTGTCCCCCAGCCTCCTCCTACTGTGCATCTCCAGAGCATAAGGATTTGTCAGTAACACTAAATCAGGCCATACTTGTTCTGTTTTCTACAAAAAGAACTCTGTTTTTATTTTAGAAAAGGAGAATTCTAGACCCTTTTGCTTGAGTGGGATGGACAACTAGGAAAAACCAGCACTATGCTCCTTTGATAAAGACTCTAATTCACGTAGGAATATGGGAGAGTCAGTTCAAGTGATGTGACAGTATAGACCTGAAGTCTAGGGCTGGAGCTTTGAGAAGATCAAATTTAAAAATAAATGTATTACTAAGAAACAAAACAGATGAACATAAGGAAAGGAGAAAGGAAAAAAAAAAAAGGGAGAGGGAGGCAATCTGTAAGAGATGTTTCACCATGGAGAACAAACTGAGGGTTGATGGAGGGAGGTGGGTGGAGAATGGGCTAGATGGGTGATGGGCATGAAGGAGGGCACTTGTGATGAGCATGGGGTGTTGTATGTAAGTGATGAATCACTGACCTCTACTCCTGAAACCAACATTACGCTATATGTTAACTAACTAGAATTTAAATAAAAGCTTGAAACATGAAAAAAATAAATATATTATACAAAATTAGACTAAACAAAATGTAAGACAACAGCACTCTATTACTATGATAGTATATGTTGGAATACCCTTTTCAAAAAACAAAATGCAAGGGACCTTAAAATGTATCTATACTTTAAGCTGCTAAGAACAGATATGAGAATTGTTCTAAAAGGATCACTCAACAAGAAAAAAAGTGCCATAAGCAAAATATTTTTTGCAGCATTTTTTGTAATTGCAGAAAATTAGAAAATCTAAATGTCAAACAATATATATGAATAGTGGTTAGAGAGATTAAGGTACACCTAGCTATTAGATGAAACAATAGGCAATACTACAAATAAAAATAAACATCAAATGTTTAATAACATTTTGAAGTTCTAATTTCAGGAAGTAGAGTGAAAAGCAATGATCCGCATTGCTAAGGAGGCTGGGACTTTCCCAATTAGAGCAATGGGGCTTCTCTCCAAACAGTCCCCTGTGCCCAGTGTGTTCAGATGGAAGCAAAGGGTATATCCATGTCTCTAGAGTGAGTCTTGTAATCAGCATCTATGTGTCTGGTCAGTACACTTTTGCTTTGTTGCAAAAGTGAGCTTGGTGTTAGGACATCTGTGACAGTGGACTTGGCTTCCAAGTTATTGGTCACATCGTCTCATGGACTCTCAGGGTCTCCAACAACTCCTGTGTATTGCTGAGTGCAATCTGCAAAATGGAAACAAAGAAATCACAACTGCCCCCAAAAGCCTTCCATCCCCACTCCTATCCCCACCTAGCACTGATCTGAGTTAGCAGAATAAAAGATGCTATAAACAAACGAAGGAACATCAACTTTTCCCTGATTATGAAGCAACATCCACTTTGCAGATTATTAACCTTGGGGATTATACAGGGTGAAAATTTGATTTCCCCATCACTGACTGCCCTCCTCCCACCATCTAACAGACTACTTCCCTTCCTTCCCTTGCTATGTACACAGACTGCAAATGAACTTTCCTATTAGTCTAAATTATACACAATTACGGAGGCAATTTGGTTGAAATGTAAATCACATCACATATTCCCAAAAACAAATATTAATGGTTTATGGATAGGGTTATAAATTCTCTGGAAGGTGTGTGTGTGTGTGTGTGTGTGTGTGTGTGTGAGAGAGAGAGAGAGAGAGAGAGAAAGATATCTTCCTTTCAGGAGTCCAAATAATTGACAGTTAATTGTATATTGATTTTTGTGCAGATACAGTATAATATAAGCTGATAAAGTTCTGAGTTCCTAACCACATAGCCATCAGAGTCAAAGCAGTAAGACAGGGAGAGTTTCCCCTGACTCAGCAAGCTCCTTTCAATATCAGTTTTTCACCTTGAGGCACAATTTTATTTACTGGTGATCCTACTGTTGCCACTCCCCCTCCATTGGGTAAACAATTAGTATGAAGAAAATTCAAGTCAGTGTGGTTGTCTACAATGTCAGTAAGAGAAGCTGTAATTGTTTTGTGAATTATTAACTGTGTAAGTTAGAATAAAAATTGTACTTATCTGGGAAAGATAAATTCTGTCTTTGTGACCAATCTGGATGGAAAAGGGGTCGCTGGTGAGATATTAAGATAATTTCAAATGCCATCTAACTTTCACATAGAGGCTTTTATTTTTCTTTTCACTTTCAACATAAGAGCTAGTTACATTTTGAAGTGTGTTTTAAATGCTGGTCATGTTTAATTTTTGTCAAGTTTTGAGGTTTAAGGGGAAAAGTGGCAGAGGTGCAGGTTGTGAATTAAGTGCTATTTCAATTAAAATATGGCGTGGAGGCCCCCTGCTACTTACCTATATGTGGTTTGCTCATGAGGGCTTGATGGAGGTGGGGGATGGGGTCACAAGACAGAAGGATATTGGGCTGAGCTTGAGAGGGTCACCTTGAGGGGCCATTATCAGTACCATGTTACTCCCAGAGGGCCAGGCCTCAAATAGCAGCCAAGTTCCCAGGGACAAGGCCAGCATCTAGGAAGGGAGGGAATTAAAAACAAAAGCAGGCATCACTTCCCTGGATTAACTTTCTTTTCATTGTAATGCTTTTATACACAAAAGGGCTGCATTATACCTCTTATGTTTTACCTATGGTGAATCAATTGGAACTCAAGCCTTCAGAGTTTAAAAAGCTATTACACCTCTGTGTAGGAGCCAGGACCAAGGAGCTATATTCATTAGTAGATCACCACTGTGTACTGGCCTGGTCCAAGGACAAGAATGTAACCATCCTCCAGAAGATGACAGAAGATTCCAAAGGCCTCACTTATTATTTGCAACTTTAGGAAATGAAAGTCACATAACTTCAAAAAAGCTGATTAATGAGAATTAAACACACACACACACACACACACACACACACACACAGGACAGCATCACTCTGGAAATTAGATGTAGTAAGTGTCTTCCTGTGCCAGCCAGATGATTAGCTAATGGTCTGTGCGTAGCCTCTATTCACAAACACTGAAGAGATTTACTCTAGGCCTCTTTCTCACCTCTCCCATATCAACAAATAGATAGAATCATGCTTTAGCATCTTGTTCAAAGAAACATATACATGCAGGATTCTACTCCACATTTTCAGCAAATTTTTTTTTTCTTTTTGGAAATTGCTTTTGGAATGGAGGGATAGTGGGAGACATGACTGGTCTGTCTTACTTAAAATTTTAAAAGGGAGGATTTTTTAAAAAATTAAACAAATATGGAGATTGCTAACACAACATACCAAATCCATGTATGCTGTGCTCAACTTCATAAATAGTTGTATTTTTTAAATAAATATAAGATCTAAAAGAAACATAAAGTCTTCCATTTCCTCTTCTTGGCTCCATTCTCTCACCCTCCCTAAATAAAATCACCGTCATGAACTTGGTATGTGCCTGGTCAATGTTTCTATACTTAACTGTATACATAAATAATGAATTTTGTGGGTGCTTTATAAAATTATGTAGATGCAGGCTCTCATATCTTGTATAATACTCTCCAGCTTTAATTTTTTACAATTCTTATTTTTTTTTATCTCTATTATATAACTATGGATTTGGTCAATAGATTTATTTCATCCTAGGGACTATGCCATCGTTTAATCAATGACATTTCTGGATATTGAATTATTTCCATCTTTTTCATCTTTACAACTACATTAATTGGGCATTCTTGTTCATACTTCCATGGGCAACTACAGAGGACTGGCTACATAATTCATGGCCCAGTGTAAAATGAAACTATAGGGCTGGCCCCTGCCCCCTATTCAAAACTGGGGGAGAAGTGCTGTTAAATGTACTAAAATATAAAGCCTTTCCTTTTCTTCCATGATCTCTCTCTCTCAACTTGTCATGGTAGGTTTTTTGTTTTTTGTTTTTTAAGAAGGTTCCATGCCCAGTGTGGAGCCCAATATAGGGCTTGAACTCACAACCTGAGATCAAGACCTGAGCTGAGATCAAGAGCTGGATGCTTAACCGACTGAGCCACCCAGACAACCCTTGACTTGTTATGGGTTTTTTTTTATTTGCCATCCTGATGTTGATCTAAGAAAAATTAAAATGTAAGTTAACGTCATGAATTTTGCCTTTTATCATTACATTGTGCAATGCCATGTTTAAAATGCAAATAGAAGCATATTTATCATTTATGGGGAAATCACTGAAATTATACAATTTGCATTTTGTGATTTCTATATGCATAAATATTCCATTCTTACCATATCAATGAAAACACTGTACAAAAGTAATTGAACTGCTTTTATTTCACTTGTAGATCATTCACTTTCTAGCCACACTCTCTGCCTTCAGCTTATTGATGAGTAAGGAAAGACTGAAAGGAAAAGAAACTGAGTTGCTCCCTTTTCCTTTCCTGCTATGTCATCATTTTCAATGTAAGTGGTTGGTTGATAAAGGAAGGTAACATAAGTAAGAAAGGATATGATAGAGTTCCTTGGTTGCTCATGCTTTCTTTCTGCCTTTGAAGCAAGTTCTGGTTCATACAGAAAGCATGGTCTTTGGAGCTGTCAGCACCGGGCTTACTCAGTCCTAGACGTCACAAGCTTACCAACTGCTGGCTCTGAGTCCTGCTGAACTCCCATGCATTGTGTGTCAGAGGGAATTCTGTGACCACCCTGTAACCCCAATGCTGTTAGTGAATGGGACAGCAGGGAAAGGGGGGAAGGGGAGCATACACACTGCACCCATGTCCTCTGCTCACAACATACTCCGTCGTCCCATCCAACTTCACTTAAAAGCATAATTCCAAAAATGAAACTATTAACATATCAAGATGGTGAAAACAGAGCATTAAACCAAGCACGGGGGCCTCCTGAGGACAGAGCCCTGAAGACCACACATGCCCAGTGGAGCTGCTCCTGCATCTGAGCGAGAATTTCTTTGGGATAGAGCTCCACAAATGGGTTTCTGAGTGGTTATGCACGTTGCCAGTTTTAACTTATGTTACCAAAATGGGTTCCAAAATGGCTTACAAATATACATTAATGCCAGTAGCATGTGACCATTTTTATTGCTGCATATTCTCACTCATACTTAATAATCAATTTTTGCCAGTTTTATTATTTTTGTTGCAATTTCCCCACAAGGCTGAACATCTTTTTCACTTGTTTTTTTCTGGGTGGGGTGCGTTTCTCTTCTGTGAACTTCTTGTTCTAATAATCTTTGCTCACTTATTTACTGCATTGTGTGTCTTCGGGTATTAATCTGTAGGAGATTTTTTGTTTTGTTTTTTAAAACATTCTCAATACTAATCTTGGTTGATATGTATCTTAACAGTATCCTCTCTGGTAGTGTCTCATCCTTTATGTTTGTAAGCAAGGCCCTTTTTTTCTCCAAAAAGTTTAAAATTTCTAGTAGCCACATTTATCAATCTTTCCCATTATTACTTTTATTTTTTTGTGTCTTCCCTGCCCCAAGATCACAAAAGTATTCCTTTATATTTTTTTCTAATAGTTTCAGAGATTCTTTAAAATATTTTGTTTTATTTTGATCTTTAGAAACATAAGCCATCTGGAGTTTGTTTGTATGTACAAGGTAAGGCAGGAATTTAAATTTATATTTATTTTTATACGGAAATTCAGTTACGCTAATACTATTTATTGAACAGCCTGTCACCTCCCTCACTGACTTCTGCTGGAATGATTCTCAGATCTCCATATCATTCCACTGGTCTCTTTATATTTACCACTTACTAGCAGAGTTTTTAGTGAGTACTGACACCTGGAGAACTGAGAACCCAGTACTTTTAAATAATACAAATCTTATTCCTTAAAAAAAAAACAGAAACAATTAAAAACAAACAAGTTTTCTTACTTTTGGGGGATGCATTAAGAAATTCTCCAACCTCCCTAGCATGAAAACACAATGACTTTGAAATCAGACAGGCTTGTCATTTGCTGGCTGTTTGAACTTGGGGCATGTTTCCTAAGCTCTGAGGCTAGACTCTCTAATCTGTAAAATGGGGATAATAAGATCTACAACCCACAGCTATTGAGAGGATTAAGAGAGTTAAGTGCCTGGCACAACCTGAACACTCAGGAAATATTACTTTTCTTCCCCTTTCCTGTCCTTGAAAAGAACCCCGTGTTTCTTAGTTATTCTATTCACTTGTGGACTCTACAAAGGATGACTGGAGCTTGCTTAAAGGCAAAACAAAATCTATCCCAGGCTGATGATCTGATTCAGTCACTTTTCTAAAACCCGAATAATTGCCTGGGCTTTGAAACAGCAGAAGCTGCAAGGATGTCCTTAAGTGGTTCGGCAGCTGGCTGCTGCTTTTCTTATTAATTAAATGACACAGATAGGTCATAATAAAACCAGACCCAATCAGCTCCCCTCCAAATTACACAAACTCACCTCTCCTGACAAGTGCTGCAAAGATCAAAAGAAAGAGGAATCAATAGGATTAAGAGGTTGAAATTCTAACATCTTACCCACAGTGAGTCTGGGACCTCCAACTCTCTGGCACTGCTCAGACCAGTATCATTGCCTTGGATGGAGGGTAAGTCTTTAAACTAATACACCTTGAAACCTGGGATGGAGTTAAGAACATGCTTGGAATTTCATCATGCCCAGATAGAAACCAAAATTGAAATGGCTGTTCTGGAGGATCAAAGGGAAAAAAGTTCATTAAGAATAAATACACGACTAATCCTGCCTTAGCCAAAGGAGGAAGCTAATGGGCCTAATGAAGAGGGTGGTCAGGCCCTCTCCAGGAGCTCCCACAATGCCCGAGTATACTTCCAGGGAGAAACAAACCAGCAGGTGAGTCCAAGAGCCAGCTGGGTCCGTGTAGGTGATGCTCTGGGGCAGTGTCTGATGGAACCAAGCAGCTGAGCTTGGTGTTGAAAGCAGATGCTGTGAAGAAAGGAGTCTGAGGGGGCAACTGTACCTGGCAGTGGCCATCTCTCTCCTGGAAACACCACTGTGCTTTAATACCTTCCACAAGAATGAGAGTAGAGTGAGATATGACTCAGTGAGACGGGGGAGGGGGCTTTGGGAGAAGAGGCTCATAGGTCACGAGCAGACCTATGTTTGCATCCTGATTGCAGAACATGATAGCTGTGTGACCTTAGACAAGTTAGCCCTTTCTGAACCTTGGGTTCTTTATCTATGAAGTGGGGGAAAGAATTTCCAACTGAAAGCATTGAGAATAACCTGAAACGAAGTATGATTTATAGGGTTCTTTATACAAGAGGGGTTCCACAAAAGCACCTATTGGCATTTTCCATATTGAGAAAAATGTTGTTGTCTTTGGTGGGTCTGAGGCATGAGCAGATTTGGAGTTTTGCAACTTCATCAGAGCAGCATGGAGCCTCCTATTTCCTGGGCCTCCTACTCCTATAGGAAGGTCTCTTCGACAAGCTTCCCATCACCTCCCCACCTCTCAGCACAGCCACCCTGTTCTTGGTTTGGCTTTATTAATCTGTGTGTGTGTGCGCATACACAGAATTACATGTATGTGAAAGATCTGAGTTTAATGGGATGTCTCCCCAAAGTCTGTAAATGGGATGTTTGTGACTCAGGACACATGACCCCTTGGTTATAATATTCCAAGTCAATGTTTCCCTTGTATATTCTGATTCAGTGAGTTAAATACAAATCTGTATTTAACAAGTGGCTCTAGATCCTTGCTATGAGTGTAGTTTGGCAGCTCTGGCACCTGGGAGTTTGTTAGAAATGCAGAATCTTTTGAATATAAGTATGTCCCATAAGTATATCTATATTTTTGTTTGCTAAATCTGGCAACAGATTCAGGTGATATTTATGCATGTTAAAATTTGAGCAGTCCTGGTTCATATCAGAAGACTCCAAACTTTCATATGTTTCCGAATCACCTAGAAGTCTTGTTAAAACTGAGATTGCTCCCAGAGTTTCTGATTCAGTGAGACTGGGAAGAGGTCTGAGAATTTGCATTTCTAACAAGTTCCCAGTTGCTGATGCACACATGTCAGGGGTACCACAGACTTATATATGACTAAATTCTCATGTCAGCCCACAAAAATATCTCTGTAGTCCTTAGAGCTTGGATAAGATAAGAGCTGAGGTTTCCTCCAACACTCATGTCTATGAATAAAGAGAGAGAATAATTGTCTGATTCCAAGCCAGTGGGCTGTAAGGCCTGATCACCATTTGGGGCAGCTGGGTGGCACCATTGGTTAAGCATCTGACTCTTGGTTTCAGCTCAGGTTGTGATCTCAGAGTAGTGATCTCAGGGTTGTGAGATGGAGCCCCATGTTGAGCTCTAAGCTCAGTGTGGAGTCTGCCCTATTTTGTCTTCCTCTCCCTCTGCCTCTCTCTCAAAATAAATAAGTAAATCTTAAAAAAAAAAAAAAAAGACCACCATTTATAACAAGGTCTGTAAGCATAAGTGCATGAATGATCATGTGGAGTACCTGGAGCTCATCTTTTGACATTGTGTTTCTTCCCAGCTCTGAAGCTACTGGAGGTGGTTTCTAGAGCACAGAGAGGCAGGATAGGAAGGCTGGGGCAGATGGGGATTCAAAGAAAAGGCAAACCACTTAAGGGGATAGGTGAGGGTGGGGTCATATCTGGGGGAGGGGAGAAGACCAAGTGGGTAGAGTGGGAAATGGGGTGGCCACTGTTGAGGAGTGAGAAGTGGGAGGGGGAGGAGAGGTGGGGTAGGACTGACTCCTCAGGAGGACAGACAGACTTGTCTCATCTGAAGTGGCACTGGAGCTCAGAGGAAGGATACCATGTCTTGGAGTCTGAGTCTTAAGACCCTAGCTCTGCAGGGATTAGCCCTGTGACCTGTGCGTGTGGTTCCACTTCTCTGAGCTTTAGTTTCCTCATGCAAGCAATGGCTTCCCTTCTTTGAAGGATGATTGTAGGGACAAAAAGAGACAATGCATATAGATAAAATTCCTGATTACTTGAGTAGGCACTCAATAAATGATAGTAGTTGCTATTTTAGTTGCAAGAGGGTTTAATGCTACTTTAGAGTAACATTCTGTTTTAGAGAATCTCTTTACCTATATTTAATTTCATTTAGGAGAAATGTCATTCATACTCTGTGATGATAGAGACCTCTTACAAAAAATATGCATTATTAAGGAGATACACATTATCACCTGACCTCTCACCTCCACCCAGTCAACTTCCTACTGGCTCAGACAGAATAGCAGGGCCCATGGAAGTGTTGAAGCCTGGACTTAGATGAAAGAGGCCCCTTGCCCTCAGTTGGTACCATAGGAAAGTAGCTGGACATCAGGGTGTCTGGTGAGATGACAGATCAGAGGCCAATTTAACCTAATAGGTTTATATCCTTGTGAACACAACCCAAGTGCTTTTCTATAACTTTCTGTGCCTCATTTTATAGCATATTGTTTTATTTTCAGTAGATACATACAGTACAATTGCCTTTTTGATGTGCAGTTCTATCAACATTAATGGGGTATAATTGCTACTGCAATCAGGACACAGAACAGTTTCTGCCCATTTGTTACCCACCCCTTCTTCCACCTTTGACCCTTAGCAACCACACTTTTGACTTTTCAAGAATGTCATACAAGTGGAAGAAATTCTGCTGAATGGAAAATTCAGCCTTCTTTTATTCTATATTCTTTTTTAAAAGATTCATTTATTTATTTTAGAGAAAGAAAGAGCAAGGGTGGGATGGGACAGAGAGAGTGGGAGAGAGAATCCCAAGCAGACTCCACCCAAAGTGCAGAGACTAACTTTGGGATTGATCCTATGATCCTAAGACAAAAATCCTGAGACTACGACCCTAGCAAAAACCAAGAGTCTGACACCCAATGACTGCCAGACAGGAGCCCTGCCTTATTTTATAGTCTTAAATAAAGTCTTCAAAACTTAAAGTTATTTGACATAAAGCTGAATATGAGAAACTCCATTTGTAAACATGACTTTCATTTTTATTGTCATACTTCCCTTCTCCCTCTATACACTCTCCTTCCATTCTTTATAAACTTACTCCTTCCAGAAGGCTTCTCCTATTGGTTCCCCAGAACTTCTTTATCTTCCTTCTCTGGGCCTTTCTTCCACAGTCTGTCCCTTTCTGTTGTCACTCTCTCAAGAAGTTAGTTCTGAGCACAAATTGAGCAGCATGACGCAGGGAAAAGCACATGTTCCCTGAAGACACACATATCTCAGTATCAACCTGAATTTGATAGGGCTGTGGGCATTAATGGAGCCTCAATTTCCTCAGGGCAGAATAACATCTTCCCTGGTGAGTGGGAGAGAAGATGAAATGAGAGGACAAATACAAAACCCCCGATGTAGGGCAGGCAGTCAATTGTAGGCAGTTATTATGTTGAGCTATCATTATTATGAGTTTGCATCCGCTTGGGCATCACAGAAGCCTGTAGACCATTCCTTTGGAGACTGCCATATAGATACAGCACAAAAAATCATTCAATATCAAAAAACAGTACATTGAACTTTTCTTTTTTTTGTCCATTGTACTTGTAACATGTGAAGTTCAGCTCACTTAAGGGTAGGTACCAAAAGACCTTGCTCTACCATTGACCCCTTATGTGGTTTTGACGAAGACACCTTGGCCTCCCTAGTCCTTAATTTTTTCTTTTTTATATGAAAATGTGAGGCTGACCTCAAAGTTCTCAAAGGTTTCTCTCAGCTCTGAACTTCTAAAACTCCAGGTACTCAAAGACCACTTTAGAAGTTAGTAAGCTCTTATATACTCCTTCCCCGTTCCATCTGGTTTGCTGGTCTGTTTGCTGACCCCAAAGGTGTAGGCCAACCCCTCTCCTTCTGTTTATTATTCTGACATCTCATTGAGTCTATACAGAAACTTAGAGATTCTTAAGTGAATCATTATATAAACAATGACTAGATAGTTGATTTAAAAAATATACAGGTCCTCGCTTCTCAAATATCATGCGAAAGGAAAAAAAAGAGAATGAAAAGTCTGAATTAAGAAAGAAGCTCCTGGGACTCCCGAGTGGCTTGGTCAATAGTGTGTCTGACACCTGATTTCAGGTCTTGATTTCAGGGTTCAAGCCCCATGTTCAAGCCCCATATTCAAGACCCCTGTTGGAGAATGAGCCTATGCGAAAACAAAACAAAACAAAAAACAATTCTCTGCTTTAGTTTCTGCCATGTAAATACAATTCAATAATAATTCATGTCAATCATTACATTTCCTGGCCATTTAATATGCACCAGGTACCAGGCTGGGCACCGGGCATGTTATCTCATTTAATCCTAATAACACACCTGGTGAGGAGTTGGGATTGCTACTTGAATCTCCTAGTAGAAAATTAGACAGAGCTAAATAAAGTATAGGTAATTTCAGAATAGGTATTATATTCATTCCCATAATGAAAGGGAAGACAGTAGTCTCCAAGGGTTGGCCTCATTCCCCTCTGAATTCATAGAGCCAAAAAGTGCTTGAATATGACTAGCCCTCCATGACTGTGGGTTGAATGAATACATGTATAAAGGGAAAGAAGTAGGAGGAAGCTGGTTTAGGAGGTCGAGAGAGGCCTGGAGACTGCATTGGGCAAAAAGGAAGAGAAGAGTATGGAGATCAGATAGGAGGTGGGGGTTGGCTGGCAGAGGCTGGCTCTGGGAAAGAAGACTGAATACAGAAAGAAGGGTGGGACCTGCAGGGAGGCAGTTACCCAAAAAGACTGTGGTGAAGGCAGAAGGCACTGGACTCTGGGTCTGAGAACAGCAGGTGTTGGGTAATGGTCTCTCTGATCTCAGAGCTGAGAAACGCACTGAAATCCCCCTTGCCATCTCCAGTGCCTGATTAGCAAAAAGACCAGTGTTTCTGAAACAGGAAGGAGGTTTTTCTTTTCAATATAACCTGGATAAAACAAACAAGATTTGTCAGTTAAAACATTCCTAAATTGTGTTTTTACTCCCAATGATGCTATAAAGAAAACAAATAACCTAATGATGGGCAAACTGTGACCTCCTGAGAAGGGGAGGGAGGCTGGGGATTCTCTTTGTATCATTTGAAAAAGAAAAATCCGCTTTGAAAAAATGGACAGAACATACCCTAAGAACATAGCCTAAGCTTATATTCTCACTCACCATAAAAAAAAAAAAAAAATGGAGAAAGGGATTTTAAAAAGTGAAAGAAAATAAATCATAAATCCCAAATTATAGCTAACACTTATTATGTGTTATAGTTCTAAGTATTTTATAGCCATAACATCTTTTAATCCTCAAAAACAATCCTGTGAGATTAGTACTATTTCTACATCCATTTTGCAGACGAGGAAACCAAGACACAGAGAGGTAGCCCAGCTGGCAAGGAGCAGAGCTAAGATTCAGGTCTCCAGGGTCTGACTGGAACACCAAGGGATTAACCAAAATGGTAATGAAGACTGAGAGACACACAAAAGACAAAACAAACCCATGGCAGAGGAGTCCTAATGAATTAGTAACTGCTGCAGAGGTCAGTAATGAAGGACTCAGGGTTCTGGAGAAAGTGTGTGTTGACCTGAAAGAAAGGCACACAGGGGGCCAAGGGGAGAGGCTTCGTGGGGTGGGAGCAAGAACCCAATCTAGGAAGGATGAGCTTCAGGTCCTCTTCTTAGTGGCTTTGTGATTGTAAGCAAGTCACTTAACTTCTCAAAGCTCTAGTTTCTTCTGTAAAATGGAGATGGTGCCTACAGATGGGTGTTTTCGAGTATTGCTATAAGCTGAAGGAAGACAGGGTGAGCTGGGAGTGAGGTGTTGAGCTACATGATAGTTCTGGAAGAGAAAGGCTGAGCAGATGGAAAAATAGTAGTAGGTGAGAGGACATCAGACCCTCAAATAACAAATAAAGAAAACCAACATGGGTCTGCAACAAAATATTTGATTCCTCGGGAGCTTTTTTCTCCTATGGAACTAAACTGCTTTACTGGCTCTTGGTTTCTTTTACCTTTTGCTGAAAGCTACTTTGCAATCTGTGCTGGCAGTGACAAATACAAGGCCTCCGGATTTTGGAAACAATCACAGAACTTTCAAGACCACCGATTAAGAACTCAGCCTTCTTGGGCCACAAGGTGCTCCAAGTTCAGACAAATATCCAGGGAAATCAGGAAGGCTGGCCTGTGCACAGACTTGGGATCCCAGATGACACTGCTGCCATGACTGGACCGCTCATGGTCTTCCCCTCCCTTCTACCCTCTCCTGCCCTTCTGACCTTCCTAGAGGACACACAGCCCCTACCTCCCAGAGCCTGTTCTGATCCCTCCTCCCATGGAGCCCCTTGTTTTCCCCCCTCTTACCCGGGGAAATGCTTGTATTTATTTATTTGACAGAGAAAGTTCACAAGTTGGCAGAGAGAGAGAGAGAGAGAGAGAGAGAGAGAAGCAGGCTCCCCGCTGAGCAAAGAGCCTGATGCGGGGCTCAATCCCACGACCCTGAGATCATGACCTGAGCCGAAGGCAGCAGCTTAACCCACTGAGTCACCCAGGTACCCCTGACTTTTTTTTGTTTTTTTTTTAATTTGACGGAGAACTTGATGGGGGGGCTTGATCCCAGTGTCCTGGGATCATGACCTAAGCCAAAGGCAGAGGCTTTAACCCACTGCGCCACCCAGGCTCCCCGCGTTAGGTTTTCTACAGTGTAAGTAGTAGACTGAAGATATTCTGAATAAGAGATAAGGCTTAGCACTACGAAGAAAACACTTCAGCTTTATGAAAGAACATGGTGGATCTTCATACTCCCCGCCCCTCCACCCCGGCAGCAACCTCCCATCCCCCACAAGAGAACATGCTAATTGCCCAATGCTTTCTTTTTGCCTCTGAAAAAAATGAGAAAAATAGAAGGAAACAGTGTTGGGCCAACACCTAAAAGACTTGCACTACAGACTAGCCTTTCCTGTTGTCAAGCTGTGTGACTTTGCACAAATCACTTCACGCCTCTAATCTTTGTTCTTTTTCCTCTGTGGTGAAGTGTGCACAGTAGATCCGTGTTGCTCAAAGTGTGTGACAAGATATTATGACTGTTATAAGGCAAGAATTTTAATTTCAATTAATATTACCAAAAGAACGATGACAACAAACTCATAACTCAAGTACATTATTGTGTAGGATGAGGCTAAAGTGAAAAAAAAAATGAGTCAACTTAAACACATAAACTAATGTTATAGAGGGAAATGACCCAAACTGCAAAGGTCATACTTGAAAGAAGGCCAACCTTGGCCTTTTATTCAAAGGGCAGAGACCAGGACCAGCACTCAGGCTCCTTGTGCTCTCTTTGGCATCCCCTCTTCCCTGCCCTCCCAGCCTTAAGGGATTCCTATCAACATTATTGGAAAACCTATCCAACATACATCCACTGGTTTGTGGTCTTTTTTTTTTTTTTAAGATTTTATTTATTTATTTGACAGACAGAGATCACAAGGAGGCAGAGAGGCAGGCAGAGAGAGAGGAGGAAGCAGGCTCCCTGTTGAGCAGAGAGCCTGATGTGTGGCTCGATCCCAGGACCCTGGGATCATGACCTGAGCCAAAGGCAGAGGCTTTAACCCACTGAGCCACCCAGGCGCCCGGTTTGTGGTCTTTTGGGACAAAACTGTAATTTGCACAAATGATCATGTTCTCAACTGTAGTTCACAAATAACAGTCTTAGTAAGGCCAATAACATGTCAACTCTCCTTTTGAAATGTTTATAAAATTATCAAATTTTGCTCACAATTTTCCACCCTTCAGTTCTCCACGGACTCTCTCCTCTGCTTCATACATTCATTTTTACTTGACTTCTTAGGATTCATTTTTATTCCAACCAAGGGGATGATTCTAAAAGTAGAAAAGGAAGGAAAATATGAGCATATTTCTGAGCAGTTCTGTAAAACTTGTGCCCAAAGGAGGGACTGAGCAACAGAGGAACTTTGGAATGTCCCCAAATTTCCTTAAACATAAATATTGTGATTAATAACTTCTGGTTTATGGCAAGCTTTGATCTTCCCAGAAAGATGCAACTCATGCAAACTATTATTAGCAAGGAAGTGTGAAACCACTTGATATACTATGATTGATATGCAGGAACTCAATACAGGATGAGCTAGCAAAAACTAGTGTTTGAATCTTAAAGCAAAGCCACAGAAGCTGGGCTGATTTCAAGAATCTGGCTGAGGATTCAGGGGCATGATAAGGGTAACAGATTTACTAACCCTGAGTAGGAGCAAGAAAATGAAAAACAGGATTGAGGGAAATACTTCTTTCCCTTCCCAACACAGCATGCCTTCAGTTGCCAACCTCCCTGGGGTAGGAGGTCCCTTGGAAGTGAACATCATGAAATGAGTCCGGAAGGGACTGGGGCCTGATTGGCCCTGCAGGAAATCTGTGTCTGTGAATGTGCCCCTCCAAATCTGTGATGACTTAGGATTAATTTGTTGATATCCTGGTCCCTGGCCACCATCTGCAAGATGCAGAGGCTTCAGTGAGACTTGGGTCAAGAAGACTGAAGCATTGTGGGCACACCTAATAAGAGAGCTCCGTTCACTTTAACAGGAGAATTGGATTCAATTTGATTCTGCATAATCTGCTCATCTGCCTGAGAAAGGGAAAGTGTTGCAATTCTCCACCTTACCCCAAATTTTATATTTTCTCCTCTTTCTTGGTCTTGTCCCCAGCTGTGAATTCCTTCGGTCCTCTGCTCCTTCCCCCACCTTCATTGAGCCCTTGATTTTATAGATAGTCATGGGCAGACAGCGAGAATTGGTATAGCAGTTCTATCGTGAGGGTCATGAGCCCTCGGGTAAGTCATTTTTTTGTCTCCAAGACTCACTTTCTTCCTATGTCAAATAAGGGTAATAGCATAATAGCAGTACATACCTTCTGGTACTTTGGAGAGAATTTAACAAGATGGGGTATCTATGGCACCTTACATGGTTCTTTGCACAGATTCTCAAATAATATCCATTTAGTAAACAATTGTGGCTTTCCCTTATTGAAAACAGAGTACATCTCCCCAGGGAAGATGGAGAAAAATCTTCAGAGTGCTAGGAGGAAATACAATCAATTAAAACATAGTCCCAAAACATATTTTACTGAAAGAGAAAGTATTCTCACTTACACTAGCTGAGATGGTACCTAAACACAGTTGACAATGTTGGCTTTTCTCTCAGTTACTGATTTCAAAGAGATCAAAATCTTACCCCTTTGCATGGAAGAGTGTTTTACCCACCAGTGCAGGCACAGTGGATGCCCTCTGGAGTAAAATATGAGTTTCCTGACTTATTTTTCTGCATCTAAGCCAGGGATTTCATTAAATGAATGGTCTGAGGCTTGGTGCTCAGGTTTTTGCTTCCATGCCAGGCAACAGCTCCAGTGGGCTGGTCTGATCACACTCCAGGTTTTGTGTCTTTCAGCATTGGGGATTTCTCCTAGTAAGGCACTCAGAACTTTTGTTGCTGCCCTCCCTTATCAAGGGAAAGAGTATATGAGTGAACTTGATACGATTAATAGGGAACTAAAACACAATTATTAGAACTTTCATGAGTAATTGGCAGAGGCATGCCACTCCCTTCATTTTTCTATTCCCAGCACATTGCATTGAGAGTGGTGTGGAACCTTAGCATAAGGTCTCTGGGTTCCTCTGGGTACTGGTGACTAGCTGCGCATTGAGGAAAGTAAGGGATTGGGACCCTAATGAGCTGGCAAATGCATTCACAAATCAAGGTTTTTTTTTTTCAACTTGTTTCCCCTTAGTAACTAAAGAAATGCTGTTTTGACATTTAGTTGAAACTCAAAGGATGGCCGGAAGACAGAAATCAGTACATACGCTTTTTTTTGTTTTTAATCTCAATCCAAAGATTTTTTTTTTTTTTTCTTGTTAAGCTTTATCCTACTTTGGAGCCATGGCCAACTAAGAGAAGTGAAATCATAATGGTACTTTTCTTTTTGGCAACAGTTTGTCACAAATCAAATTTACCTGTTTTCCTCCAGATTGTCTCAAAGGGAATGAGGGCTCCTTTTCCAAGTGGGTTTGATGATTTGAATGTCTATCATATTACACAATGGTGGGTAGTAGAGATAATCTAATTTCTCTCTCCATTAAAAAACAAAGAAAAAGGGAAGACAAGAATAAAATGTTCTTATAGGATGTCTTCTGAGAATTGACATGCGGTGGCAAAATGTTGTCCCCAAAGAGGCTGGCAGTCTTGGTATGCCAAGAGAATTCCAGAAGAGGTCACCTGCAGAAGGATGGAGCTATAGCAGAGAGAGACCTAATCACAAGGCTTGGCTTCAGATTTGCTCTTGGAATTTCTCTTCCTAAAATAAAAAATCAAAACCCACATCCATTATCACTCATTTCACCTGTTTATTACAAAATATATTTTCAAGAAATGTTGGAGCAATGCCAACCATCTGCAAAGGAACTAAAGTTGTTAATTGGATAGCAGACTGACCTCCTGTCTGATTCCAGTCCTCCCTGCCTAACAAGCTGGCCACGAACACTGCTACAGTTGTGTGATACACTTTGAGTTTCATCGAACCTATGCTGCAAGGCAGGTCTGAAGCCCAGGAGTCAGCTGGAGCTGCCACAGCAAGCCACTAGGTAGTCATTTACTTTTACACCTTGTTTGTGTATAACCTATTTACATAAATGTATAAATGACACATTGTAAACCACGAGTATATTTGGACAAGAGAAAAGTTCATCTCACCTTTTCTGCAGAGGACATACCTTTAGGCCTTCAGTGTTGTTCTCAAAGATAACTCAAAGCAAATGGATCCTTCTTATTAGGTACAAGTATCACAAACATTCCAGAGAACCCAGGAGGTAAAAGACAATGGTAAGGAGAAATTTTTAAGTGTCTTAAAAGTGTTTTCTCATCCAGCCAATTTAGATTATAAACACTCACTCCAAACGAGTTGAGAGTTGGAGGTAAGAAATACACCCAGAACATTTCAACTTCTGAAGAAAACGTTACCTCTTTTGCCTCTTATTCAGTTTGCCTGACAAAAAATTAGATGGGTAAGAACATGTATTACCAAAGTGGAAGGAGGTGAAACCAGGAAGAAACCAACATGAAGAAGAATGATGCTGATAATCTATGAAGACCTACAAAGGAAATTTCTAATCTAATAGTAGTGTCCACATTTTAAAAAGGAAAACTAAACAAGAAGGGGACAAGGAAGGGGAAGAAAAGGAAAAAGAAAGGAAAAACAAAGAATTACATAATTAGTCTTCAGTCTGGGGAAGATTTATTCTGTGTGAATCCATTTACTATTTCTCTTACTTGTGAGAACCATCATCAGATATTGATGGTTGTTCTTGTCCTTTCTTATGTTTGTAGGTCTCCTATCATCTATTTGGGTGATATTGTAATGGGGTGACATTACATCACCCCTTTACTTGGGTGAATGTGGGGACAGTATCTATCATGCTGGTCACTACCTTTTATTTCAAGAGAAGTAAAACCTATTCTTAAGTAATCTCCTCTTCCTCTTGGAAGCTCCCAAGTGGCAGTACCTCTTATTTCTTTCTTGATATGTGCAAATTTTAGTACACAATTATTTAGACCTGGCAACTTTTAACACAAAAGATTTGATGCTGCTATTCCTACCTTGACCAAGCAGAAAATCCACAGGGAAACATGAACTTGTTTGAACCCATAACAACTGTTTTAGGGAAACAATGCGTTATTGACCCAACATCTGACTATACATAAAGATTTGTCCTTTGCTACATTTCTATGTTACAGAAAGGTTTTCAATTGATAAATGTCTTTCTATTGCATGCATATTTTATAGAAAAATAATTGCATATCCTCTGCATATAATTTTTCAGTCATGCTGCATGTGCTCAAACTGCAGCAAAGAATGAAAGGTGAATATGGTTAAAATTCTCTCCCAAAATTGTAAGTTAAATTAACAAAGATATTTAAAAACAACAAAAATCTTCCCTTTGCTATCTACTTCATCTCAATCTCACATTATTTTAAAGAAATAAAACTTATTGTATATTCTAGCAAAGTGTCTTGGTAGGCAAAGGTTTAACAGAGCCAGAGAGGATGTGCAAGGAGTGAGAAAGTGAATTGATGGATGGATGGTTAAATGAATATAAATGAACTGACACCTTTACAGGAAAATAACATTTCTTTTCTTTTTTTATTCTATAGATCAGTGGGTTTTGTATCTGTAATTCTTTCATATCAGCAAAGAGGAAATAAACTCTCATGTAAATCATTTTCCCCCCATCTGGAGCATATTAAAACCATGCCTTTTTTTTTCTTTTAAGCAGACTCCTTTCTCCCTATTTGCTTATCAGTTCATCCACCATTACATTTTAAATGAAATTGCAAGACCCTTGTCCCTCCCCCAAATTTCAGCCTGATGTAGGAAAGTGGGAAGCAGACTTTTCTTGCTTTAGAATAGTGACCTAGATTCAATTACAGATAGACCCAGAAGAGAGAAGTGACACCTCACAATTTTCTTAGAGGTCTTGAAAAAATTAGAAATCCCAAAACAATACTTAATGGAAAAGAATCTGTTTATTTCCCCATTCTTCCATCTTACTTTTTTTTTTTTTATCTTAATTGCATTGCTCTGGTACATTTAATTGTTCCTGGTAGAACATTGCAATATGTTTCCCACGGGATATTTAGCATCCTAAGAATGGGCATTTCACAGAAATCTCTGAATTTGGTTTTTGAGAGTGGGTGTCTACATACGGAGTGTGTGCAATATTTCAAGCCGAGCCCAAACAAGATGAAAAATAACCACATACGAGGCATATTTTACCTTATGTTCTTAAGAAGGCAAACAAATTACATTACAAAAAGCACACCTATTATAATTGCAATGCAGACAAAACATTGAAAGAAAAAAAATAACGGGGGCATATGTATTATACAGCATTCCCAATTACGTGGAAAGATGTGGTCAAAAGAAATAGAGAGGAGAATCCTCTGATTCTGTTTATTGACTTTTATCACTAAATTAAGCATGTAAATGACTCGAACGGGTGGCTTGGTATATTAAATGTAAAAAGAAGAAGAAGAAGAAGAAGAAGAAGAAGAAGAAGAAGAAGAAGAAGAAGAAGAAGAAGAAGAATGATTGTCTCTTCCTTTCCCTCCGTTTCAGATTTCAGCCTGAAAGGAGTCTCCTAGAGATAAGAAAGATGGGATTCGGTCCGTGCTGCTCTGGTTGGTCCTACTTATCCCGGAGCAGCGAGGCAGTGGCCTTCCACATAGATTTCCGTTCGGGGTTCACAATAAGCGGTCTCAAACGGGGGCACATTCCTTACCACCTCTACTGCTCCCCAAACAGAGAAGTCAAAATTGGCGGTCCCAAGCCCAATGTGCTTGAGAACCTTCGAGGTGCATGAGGGCGAGACAGGCTGCTGCGGGCAGTAGTGGACTCCTCAACCCTCTCCACGGCTTTGGAGCTGCCAGGCGTACAAAGAGGGCAGAAGTGGGCTCGCGTCTATGCGGGTATCCAAAATGAAAAAGGGCTGCAAACCGCGCGGAAGTCCGGGGATAAGGTTCAGAAAACAGAGCAGGGGCGCCTCCTTAGATCTCAAACACTTTCGATGGGTGGGTTATCCCCGAGAGATTATTTCAGACCCTGGGAAGTAGTGTTCCGTTGGGCAATGGCCGCAGCAATGGGGCGGTGGGTGCGTGCCCGGCCCTGAAGAAAGGGTCCCCCAGGCCTCACCGGGGAGCGCAGGAGGCACCCGGCCCCGAGGGAGTCGGCAGAGGATTGTTTCATTTCAAAGTGAAAATCTGCAGGCTTTGGGAAACGATATTCAAAAAAGTATATAATCTCCATATGCCGCTCAATGGAGGATCCTCATAATTTACAGCGGCAGATAAGGCTAGAGGGTGTAATAAAAAATCTGAAGCCCTCCCCTCCCCCTCGCCGCCTCCCCGGAATTGCACCTTGGGCAGCGGAGCAGAATCCGGAATGTGAACTTCTCCCGACATATGTTTCCCGCAGATAAGTAAACAATCTGGACGTGAAATGGAAATGGTAATTAATGCAGTAATGCTGTTACACCTCGAGTGTGCAAATCCCATTGACTCGCCGCGCCACGGGGGGTGCCGGGCGAACGGGGACCAGAGGCGAGCGCCTCGACCGCCGGCTCCCTCCCTCCCCTCTCCCTCCTCCCGCGGTCCCCGGGCGGGGCGTCCCGAGAGCCCGCAGGGGCTTGGCCCCGCTACAGGAGGTCGGGAGCCGCTCTTCGGCGCTCGGGACTCCCGGCTCTCCGCCCTCCGTCAGCTAGGCTGAAGCGCCGCTCCCGTCTCTCCCGCGGAGCCCAGCGCGCGCCGCACACCCACCTCCCTTCCCGCCTCTCGCAGCTGTAGGACCCGAAGAGCCTCCGTGCTCTGAGGGGCCACCGAGCCCTGTGGCACCCAGGAGAGACTGAGCTCTCGAGCAGCGAGCAGCAGGCGACGCGGCGGCGGGGAGGCAGAAGGGGACCTGCTCTCTAGAACGACCGGTCTTCCCCGCTCGCCAACGTCGGGTCTGGGCTTGGTCTCCTCCTTGCCTCCGGCGGAGTGCGGTCCTGCCGGCTGGGCTAGCAGAGCTTCCCTGAAGTCCCTTCCAGCCCTGCCCAGAAGGCACGAATTGCGTTTGATTACCTTTCTCCCTGGCCCAAGAGTGGAAAAGTTTGGAAATGGCCACTGGCCGCCAGAATAGCGCAACTCCTACATTTTGTAGCAAAGAGGAAACGCGGGCTCCTTTTTGTCTGTCCGCCCTGAGGACCCGTTCCCTTCCCCTACTCGGACCAAATTCCTGGGACATTTTGGGGGGTCAGAGAAGATGCCCAGCGCAGGAATTCGAGCGAAGAGGACGAGAATCTAGGGAGGCCGCTCAAGAACTTCCTGGGCCCGAGACCCTTCCAGCTTCTCCAGAGCATAACTCCGACACCCCAACCAGGGGGTCGCGGATGACAGCTAAGCCGGACGCAGGGTCGGGGGCTAGGCGAGGAGGAGGTGTTGAGGCTCTCTTTTCTGCCTCCAGCTTTCTTCCCAGTGCCAGGGCAAACACCACCAAGTCGCCGCCCCGGGAGCGCACTGAGCAAAGGTTAGGCCGAGGCGACCGCGAATCTCCTCGTCCGCGTCTACGCCTGCCCCAGAATTTCTAGCGATTCCCTCCCGTCCACAACTTTATTATTTCCTTAATTACTCTGCAGCTGCCAAGCGCCAACCCTTCTGGTTCCAGGACGAGGCCCAACCCCATAGCGCCAAGAGAGTAACAGCCCAAAGAGTGCCCTCAAAGCTGGGTCGAGCGTCTGGAGGCCAGGGCAGGGCCAAGAGGCTAGGAGGGCGTTCCCCTTGGTCAGGGCGGGGAGGGGGGGGGTTGAGGCCCTGGCGTGTCCTGTACCCAAAACTAACGTGCCCCTTCTGCCTTCCTCTGTCACACTCATACACACGCACAACCCACTCAGCAAATAGAGATGAGAGTTCTTAACACGAATCTTGTGAATTACATGATATTCAAATTCAAATGACTTGAAATTCATTGTCCTCTTGAACAATGGTGACAAGACCAGAGCTGGGGAGGAGCGGAAAGAGAGTCCTCGAGGACAACCCTAGCGCCAGGCTCACGGAGTTTTCCGGACCTTGGCAGCCTCAGTTCTCCAGAGAGGCTGCCCACGAGGGAGAGCTTCTCTAGGTAGCGAGTCGCAAATAAAGTCCCCCAGACCCTACCCTGACTGAAACATCACCCTAACGGGAAACTCCAGGAGGTTATCTAGATCCCGTTTTAAAATGCAAATGTTAAGGGGGTTTCAGATGTCAGTCACACCTCAGAGAGATTTATTTTACTTTACATAGCTGGTGTCTCCCACCTATCAAGTTAGTGGTTCTAAGGAAATTAATACTTAAATGGGAAAACTCAGAAACTGGAAGGGGATTAAAGATTTCTGGAGACAGACCCAAAGCTGGGGAAGTGCCTGAAAGGCTGCAGAGGTTATCCACGAGAGGCCAGGAGCGGAAGGGGGCTAAGGATCTTGAATCTCCCAAACGATGTGGCCAGTGTGCCCCTGAGCTAGAGGGCGGCCGAGGTTTAAGAAAGACAACCTAACTAAAACCCGAACAACTCTGCCCCTGCCGCACCAGCGCCACCCACTGCCATCTGGAGCCCGCGTCGGTCAGGACTCCAGGGTCCTAGAAAATGGCCAGTAGAGGAGAGGCGAGAGTAAGCGTGCCGTGTTGTGGGGTCAATTTTTTGTTCCCTGGAAGCAGTCGCAGTCGCAGTCGCAGGAGAGCGGCCCGGGGCCTCTCTGGCACCCTTGCCCCCTGCTCCGGAGAGGCCAAGGCTGCGGACAGAAGCCCGGGACTCCCAGGCTGCGGGACGCGCTCAGAGAGTGAAGGAGTCCACCGAGTCGGCTCCGGCAGGGTCCCGGCCGCCCAGCACGCCTCGGGAGTTCGCGTTCTCCCGACGGCACCAAGAGTCTGTCTAGGGCGACTCTTGACTGCTCTTTGCTGCGAGTAGCGCGCACGGAGAAGCGGCTCTCCTTGACTCCGGGCGGGCGGGGCACTCCTCTCCCTACCGGTTTGCTTTAATGATTTTCTTGAAAGAAAGAGACAGTTGTGAGCAAACAGGTTTGACAGGGACTGCGGCCCCCCTCCACACCTCCCCCAGGGGATTTCTTTTTGTCTGCCCCTGACTTCAAAGTCAGTAATCGGCCCCTGTCAGCGGCGTGACGAGGTGGATTTCGGCTGTTTGTTAGGGCGAGTCGCAGCCGCGCACCTCGGCGAGCCTCTGCGGCCCGCGGAAGGCTAGGCAAAGGCAGGCCTTGGGGGGCCGAGGCTGGGGCCAGGCCTAAGGAGGACAGAAAGGGGGGACACAGCCCAACTGGGAAGGAAAGAAGCGAGGGGGAACAGATAGACACGGCTAGAGCTAGGTCTACTGCTTTGGGTCCCGGGACCTGCTCCGGGCCCCACGCTCTCTACTGGTTTTAACGAGTCTCAATCACACCAAGCCGCGGGCACATGGGCGCCTCCCCGCTACAGCGCACTCCAGTTTCCTGGAGCTCCCTTTGGAGTCTCCAGGGCCGGGCGCAGTCTAGAACCCTGGTTTCAGTTTTCCAGCTTCCGCCGCCGCCGCCCGAGGTACCCCTCTCCAGCCTAATCTAACCCGGCACTTTCCCGAACATCCTGGTGGGGCCGTGCGCCCTGAAATCCTCCTCCGGCCGGGGCGCTCTATGCACCTGGGGCGCTGGTGCGCCGGGATCTGCGGGGAGACACCCAGACCCCTGTAAGCTTCATCTTAGGAGATGTTAAGGGACACTGAGCTATGAGGGAGATCAGAGCGGCTGACAGGACTGTCAGTTAGGGTTATATCAGACAGCGAAACCTCGATGCCTTCGCCCCAGGCCTCCTGGGCTTCCGAGGGGGCGGAAGGAGGGGCCTTCCCTAAGCGCCTAGAGCCCCCAGACCCGACTGCCACCAGAGGCAAGTCACTTCCTAATTGTCTCGATTTGTAAGAGGGTTTTGTGATGCTAAGTAAGCGTGGCGCACCAGCCCGGCCTCCCCCTACACGTCCCCAGGCCGCTTTTGTTTACCTTCGCCTGATCGCTCATTTATTTATCTATCTATTATTTATAGGCGTCCCCTCCTATTCAGCGCCGTGTATGTTAATTGTGTTATACCATTTAATTCTAACATCGGTCTCAAAAGAGCTCTTAATGAGAAAAGCATATACAACACGGATCACTTTGCTATTCAGCTCAGCCAGATGGACAACTGCTAACTTTTTTTTTTTTTTTTTAATAAGGAAAATCCCCCTTGACAAAGGGGCTTGGATGAATAGGCTCCAAATAACACCTCAAACACTTCTAATTGTTTTGAGGACAATATGCTAATCGGTGGTTTTTGGCTTTGGTGTCTGTTGACAACGTTTCCCTTGCACTTCCAGCCACCGACTCCTTTGGAAGAGGCAGAGGCAAGCCCCAAAATCCCTCAACAGAAGCAGAAAGCAGACAAATCCCTAGGCTGCCCCCCACTCCCATCCCACACCACATCAAAGTCAGTGGGAAAAGCACCCGACCTACCGAAAAACATGCAAGAGCAGGGCTTTGGGGGTGAGACTGGTGAGAGATGGGGTGAGGGAGCACCCTTCCATTTGAGAGCAAGTTCTAAAGAGTTGGGTTGGAAGGCATCAGAATGTCCTTTCTCCCATACGACAAACAGAGCAATCTTGAAGTGAACATTTGCCCAGTGGGGAAAGGAAAGGCTCTTTTGCTTTTTTGTTAAACACCAAGGACTAAAAGTTATTGAATCTTTATGATTTTTTTTTTTTAAACTCCGTGCCTGAGCCGTGTTGCTTTCCTTTTTCCTGGGCTCCTGCAGGGTCTAAGTAAAAAGTCTCCCATAGTCCAGAGCAGGGACCTAAGACACGTTTTTCTATATTTCTTAAACTTTGATTGTTTAACTTAGGAACCAGTATGGAGCCCCAAATCCTAAGAGCCAGCAGCAGCGTTCTTAAGCATCTTTAAAAATTACCACACCAGTCATCCCCCCATGCGTTGAACTTAAACACCCACCACAGGACTGCGTGCGTGGTGCGCAATTGTTCCCAGTACACTATATACTTTTCTCCATTCTTTGGAGTTTAGTTTAAAGGAAAAGAAAATGCACCCAGGTCTCAGAGGTCTGGGTCGGCTTTATTCTTAGCTCATTCGCTCCTTGAAGTGGTCTGACCACTTTGTTAAAGAAGACATAGAAGTGACGTCTGAGGGATAGATACCTTTGTCCAGCCTCTAAAGGCCAATAGCGGGTCCAGAGAGCACAATCGATCCCGACAAATCCGACTCTGGGCCCCTTTGCACTTGGACCACAGGCCACAAGGCTAAGCCCATGCAAGGCCAGTCGCCACTGCTAGAGTCATTCTACGCACTCTAAAACTCCGATGACCGGACTCCACAAGCCCTCAGGCAGGGCTTCCTGACTTCAGATTTTATGCACACAAAAGGTTACTTTTTGCAATGACAGATTGTCTTTATTCAAAACGTCTTTGTTCAACAAATGAACAGAGTAAGGAGGTGAACCTTCTAGGTACATTTCCAAGACATCGTCAAAACATTTATGACCATTTAGGATGTTTTTATTCTTTTAATTTTTGTCAACTTTCTACTTCCTGACTTCATAACCCGACATTCTGTCTAAAAGTAAACTTAGGTATCTAGGAGCACTGCTTTATACAAAGAAAATAATCATGTGGGTCCCTTTGTTTTAACTTTAAAGAAGCAAACACTATCATAGCATGATTTTAAATAGAAATATTTCCCTTTCTGTAGTTTTAAACTTTTAAGACTTTCCCCCCATACATAAAGAGCAAATGGCACCTAGTTGTGTCTGATGGCAAAACACAGAGACACAGCTAACTCTTCAGGGTGCAAAAGAAAAAAATATATATGCATATTCTAGATATAATACCAGGATCTGGGAGTTCTGGAGTCCAAAGCCCATCAGAGGAGAGAGAAGGGGACATAAATAAAGCAAAACTGCCTACTTTTTTTTTTTTTTTTTTTTTTTTTGTCCAAAGGGGGTACAGTCGGAGATTTGTTTTGGGACAGTCAGGATAGGGGCAGCTATATAGCTGTCATATGTTCACAAGTTTCTGGCACCTGTCTGCGCCTTGGGTCCGGGAGGACGCCACTACCATCCCCCTGGAAGAGAGGCAGAGTCTGGGGTGGGGTAGCGGGAAGCGGAATGGCTGACCCAAAGGCGTCTGCAGGACCCGGCGAGGTGCAGAGGACAGGGTGCAGACCCCGCTTCCAGGTCACCCTCCAGGTCTGGTGGGCTGGCCTGGGGTTACATGGCCGTGGCATGGGCTGACGAATAAGGGTCTATGCCAGTCTTGGTCATGCCCGGGAAGAGGATGTAGGCGACGGGGGGCTGCAGGGTGGAGGCAGACCAGGCAGTACAGTTACAGGGCACCACGTAGCCCGGATTGGTGGGGGACGGGTGCGTGTGCGTGTGTTGGCTGGGGCAGCTGAGGCTGCCGAAGGCGCCGTTCTGGTAGCCCAGGGTGGACGCGTAGGGCAGTGCGCCGGTGGCCAAGGTGTGGGGCACTTCACCCATCTTCTGGATGGCGCTTGAGCTAAACTGCGCGGGGTCCAGCAAGGAGTAGGGCGCCGAGGCTGGCGGCAAGAAGGCCCGGGCTTTCTCGGGCGCGCTCAGGAGGCCGTCGGAGGCCCCCACGGGCAGGCCAGCCGCCTTGAGCGGGTCCGTGTCGCCCAGGTAGGGCAGGGGGAAGACATACCTGTCCTTCTTAAGCAGGTTCTTGGGCTTGCGCCGTGGCCGGTACTTGTAGTCCGGGTGTTCCTTCATGTGTTGGGCGCGTAGCCTCTTGGCCTCATCGATGTACGGTCTCTTTTCTGCCTCGGACAGAAGCTTCCATTCGGCGCCTAGGCGTTTGCTGATCTCTGAGTTGTGCATCTTGGGGTTTTCCTGGGCCATCTTGCGCCGCTGGCCTCGGGACCATACCATGAAGGCGTTCATGGGTCGCTTGATGTGGTCTGAAGGTTTGGACATGGTCCCGAAGGCGGCTAGGCAGGTGGGGGTGGGGTGTGTAGGGGCTCTGCAGGCGAGCCTGGGCGCGGTTGTCTATCTGTCTGTTTGTCCGTCCTGAGCCGGTGCTCTGCGCTCCCCTCGCCTCTGCACCGCTGAGGGGAAGCCAGAGAGAAGCGCTAACCCCGCAAAGTTCAGCTGATCATGCCAGTCCCGGCACCCACGCAGGCCCCGGGGTGGGGGGTGAGTGAGGACAGGAGGGGTGGGGGAGGAGAGGGCAGCCAGCCGGGGGCTGCCGGCACCAGAGGGCCCAAGTACTGGAGTCTTTGGGATTAAGTGGCCAGGTAATTTGCTGGCTAGGACAGGAAGCTCCTCCTTCTCCCCCTCTCCACCTTCGCCTTCTCTGGTTCTCTTCTCTCCTATGTCTACCGCTGTGGTTCCCTCCCCCCTCCCGTGGTTCCCGGAGCTGCCTTGCCTAGCACAGCACCTGGCTGAGAATGCAGGGAGGCTGGTGAACGAGAGCCAAAAGCAGCGAAGTTCAAAGGCGAGGTGGGCCAGGACAGCACGCACTCTGACATAAGCGCGGGGCGGTGACTCCCCAACCTGGGCGCCAATCAGCAGCAGAGAAGGCAAGGGGGCCCACCTGCCAACGCGCCCGGGGAGGAAAGAGAGAGCGCGACTAGTGGGGGCGGGGAGAGGTGTGAGGGAAAGACGGAGAGAGGGAGAGAACAGAGCGGCCAGCTCAGGACTGGGGACTTAGATTCCACATTGTTTCTAGCACTGTCAACAAATAAAACTCTTCGTGGCTGCTTCCTTTCCCAGTCGTGCAAAGGAGAATTAGGTCTTAGAATACAAAGACCTAGGGATGGGGTAGCGAAGCGAGTGAGCCCAGAGCGCGTGTTGATAAATAGGACAGCCTCGCCGCTAAATGCAAGGACAGCACTTCCCTCTTTGTCAAAGATCCTCTGAAAAGAAAAAGAATATATCAAACTCAGGTTAAAGAGTGAAATAAACTTTTCTAGACATACCCTTGGGGCGCTTTGGCGGTGTGCTCAGGGGATGCCCCTCCGGCTCCGCCTTCACCTCTGCCCCAGGATGTGGAGCTGGGGCGAATCGCTGGGTCCTGGGCTAGCACAGCGGTGCGTTCCAAGCCATTGCAGGAAGGCCTCGTGTCTGGCAGTGCAGTTTTCAAACCCTGGTTGGTGAGCCTTGAAGAGCGCAGCGATCCGCTCTCCACTTTTGTGGAGCGGCCAGGGAATGGGATTTCCGTCGTGATTCCTAATTACGATATTATATATTTAGGGTTTTT
This sequence comes from Mustela nivalis, assembly GCF_964662115.1. Lineage (NCBI taxonomy): Eukaryota > Metazoa > Chordata > Mammalia > Carnivora > Mustelidae > Mustela > Mustela nivalis. Next base: position 122,898,149 of record NC_139020.1, read on the forward strand.
AAACATCCAACTTCCCCCCTACATCTGTTTGTAGGGGAAGGATAGCCTGGAGGCCGGGCCTCCTCCCGATGGGGTATGGGGGCTTTCCCGTTGCCCCTTCTGCAGATGCCCTAGAATGGAGTCTCAGGCTGTATGGACACCCAGGGTCGATTTGTCCCTGGGCACCTCTTCCATCTAGCGAGAATTAGAGACTCATTTCCTGCGTCAGATGAGCATTCTTCGGGTAAAAAGGACGAAATAACCCGCAGAGCCAACCTGCGTGCCTGTTTCCTTTGAATAATTGCCTGCCCAATGTGAAATGCCCTTGGGGGAAATATTTATTAAATGGAAACCATTGTCCCAGGCCCAGCAGGACCTGCGTGTGTTCCAGGCTTATTGGCTTTTGCACCAGCCTCTCTTGGGAGGACCGACCAGAAAGGCACAGCTCCGAGGGCTTGAAGGGGTTGGTGGGGGGGGAGGTAAGCAGAAAATAAGGAGGCAGGGAGACGGGCTTTCTTTAGCATGTAGTGTATCAAATTTGAGGGGAAGGCTTTGTGTCTCCTTCCTACCATCCGTGGCATTTCTCATCCTGAGAAGGCTCATCAGAGAGGTGGGCGCTATGCCCATTTTGCAGATTAGTAAACTGAGGTTGAGAAAGGCTAAGTGATTTGCCAAATAACTCCAGTGGGGAGTGGTGATGCCGAGTGTATGAGATTTGAAAACCACTATTTTGTTTTCCACCCCAGGCTGCCGCAGGTCTGAAGATTAGATCATGCGGCAAGCCAAAGGCGAACCCTTGATTCTCGGAGCCATTGAAACCTGCCATGTAGATAAAGCTCACCGGAAGACTGATCTTAATGTCTGCTCTTGTTTCACTTAGGCTCTGGTCAGTATCCTGCCTTCCCTGGCCGTAGACTACATTACTCTTAGCACCAGCCCTGGCCTTCACCCTGCCCTCTAACCTTGTTCTGTGCAAGAAGTTTTACTTAGCTTGGCATACCAGGAAGTAGAGGTGTTTTCCAGCCCAGTCCGGGGAGGGTGTCAAGAGTCTCAGGCAACCCCTACTCAGATCGGACTAGCCTGTGGACTAAGCGCTGCGCTCAGAGCCTGCCAGGGATGAAGGTCTAAGAGCCAGGCAGTTTGAGTTCCACTGGGCGATCTCCACGGACTGAGGAAAGAGTGACAGAAATGCTCGTATCTGCAGAGAGCTATAGCATCTGGCGGAGACCCGCTGACTCTCACTCCGGAACCCTCAGAGGACACCAAATCCACACACAAAGTTAATGGGCTAATGCAAACAAACCTCTAAGAAACTGCTCAAGAAGGGGATCTGGCACAAATTCCTAAACCCTTTCTCTCTTCGCAGCCTCTGAGCCAACTCATTCCGGTTGCCCCAGGGCAACTCCCGGCAAGCATGTGCCCTTCTCCACTTCCTCAAATTTCCTCCTCCACCTCCAGTCAGTGCTACTCTCTAAACATCTTACACTCCCTCCTAGTTCATAATCCAAGACTCCTGAGCGGTTTAGTACAAAGGGCAAGCAATGGTGGGGTGGCAGTTTGTGGGCAGGGCCCCAAAGTACTTCCCACGGTTCCGGAGCCGCAGGCGCCAAATGACTGCACGGATCCTGGAGGGAGCCAGTATCCCCTTGCGCATCTTGGCCTTGAGACTCGAATTCCCGCGGGCAGGGTACTGAGGGTTGAGGGCCTTGCCTCCCCGGCTTGGCATCCCGGTGTCTCTAGGCGAACCGCGCAGCCGCTGACAACCCTTACACAGTGCTGGTTGGCTGCGGGTTTATTCAAGACTCAGTTCTGGGCCCCTCGAAGGAGTTCCCGTGATCCCGGGGTCTTTACCGGTGCTGTCTCCAGCCCATGCCTCTACCTTCTTCTGAGCTGTCCCTCTAAGCTCTGCCTCCTCGCCAGGCCTAGATCACTAGGCAGACGTCCCGGAGAGGTGGCCCCTGGAGGGAGTCAGCAGCTTTGGTCACCGCCCGAACAGGTCTTAAGACAAAGGTCGCCTAAATGAGCCCCAGTTTTCTTCGCCACCTGAAGCTGGTACCTCAGGCGGTCAGGCCACTCCCCAAAGCTGAAAACCTCCTTGGGAGGAGGCTTTTCCGCTTCCGCGTTTGCGGGAAGAATCCACGTACTCCCTTAAGTATGTATGCGCACCTTTACGCAGCGCAATAACTGAAAGCACGGCGCGTGCCAGACTAAGCCTTGTGTCTGGACACCTGAGGAATAGGAATGCTGCCAGCGAAGTGTCCTGCTTCGTGTAGAAGTGAAGGAGGGACCTCGGAGGTCACGACCTATCTACTTCTGGCCCAGCTCCCTCCCCACCCCCATCCTCCCCGGATGGTCCTAGGTGCGCCTTGCTTTTCGGCGGCTCTGGGTCTTGAAAGGGAGCATCTCCTTTCTCCTTTCAGCCAACTCCTAATGGTACTTCAGATCTCTTTCAAGGCTTCACCTCCTCTGGGGAGACCACTTCGATTCCCCTGCTGGGCTAAGACCCCTTCCTATGCTCTCACTCTCACCTCCGCTCCAACTCATGCCCCTTTCCCAGCCTCGCGTGGAGCTCTGTAGTAGCCCGTGTAGTCCATCAGACTTCGAGCTCCTTGGAGGCAGTAACTGCGTGTTTTATCTTTGAGTGCCCAGTGTCCGCGCAACTCCGAGTGCAAAGAAGACGCTAGATAGTTTTTTCTGCTCCGGCTTAAACTTTTACAACAGGCCTTTCCCAGCCTTGCGGCAGCTGGGGAATATCCCAGGCGTAGCCTGGTAGAGCCAAACGCGGAAGTCCCGGGCTTCCAGGCCCGCACCCACCTGCCTGGCCTCAGCGTTCTGCCTCCCTCCAGCCACCACCTCCTCCTCCCTAGTGGGCTGAAGGTCTCAGCTCCTAGGCCTCCGGGACCGAACGACAGAGCGCCTAGAGGAATGCGCGCAAAGGTGATTTGGAGAACACGGCTGTGGGGTGGAGGACGTGAGGGAAGCTTGCCACTCGGCTCGCGCCCGGTATGTTTTCGGAAGAGGCCAGGAGAGTCAACCGCGTTCGCATTGGCTGAGGCGCCGGGCACTCGCAGAATGCCAGTCTTGCGGACTTACCGCAGCCCCGCCGGCATTCCGGAAGAGGAACTGAGGAAGTTCCAGGTATCGGTTTCAGGGACCCTCCGCGCCTCCCTAGCTCGCTGCGGAGAGTGTGAGAGCGAGGCATACTCAGGTGTTTACAAGAGCGTTAATCCAGCCCGTCCATGAGCGTCGACAACCTAGGAGTCAACATCGAGGATAAGAAATTGAGCTTGGGAAAAGATGCACCTTGGTCAAATTATAAACAAAATTTTTCTTATTGCCAAAAATATTGTAATATTAGGCACCCCTGCTTTTTCTTTATCCGTGTTCAGACATATATCCCGTAACTCTAAAGTGCTCAAAAGGACGCAGGACTCTTTCTGGTCCTATTAGGACTTTTTGGGGGGGGGGGGGGTAATTGCTGTAGGATCTTCCCTCCAGAAATCAGCCCACTTCACTGGTCTTGAAAATTTTAAAAAACTTTAAGTGCCCCTCGAAGCCAAGATGGCACAGGAGAGCATGGCTTTCACCAAGAAACAATGAGAAAGCTAACTTAACCGGGCCCCACATGCCTGAAGTGCCTGCTACCTCACGTTTGCAAGGCCCAGCTGGAAAACCTGCTTGATTGGGCTGAAGGACACAGCTGTCTCAACACCAAGAGCCTGCCCAGGTAAGGAGAATTTTTGATACTTCAAACTGCCTTACCTTAGCAGGAATCTGTTTGAAGCAGAGCTCACGTGATTCACGGACTTGGTGAAAACTAGTGGAGGATTGCACAACATCTACACGCATATCCCAAAAAATGGAATGGGTGGGAGCAGCAGTAGGGCTTTGATATCTCTCTATTCATTCATTCATTCAAAACCTATTTATTGAGCACCTACTATGTGCTAGGCACCATGCTGGGATACAGCAGTGAACAAGACCTGCAAAGGTCCTTCTCCCATGGAGCTTCCAGCCCGATGGAAGGCAGACAAAAAACAAGAAACAAATCCTGGGGTGATTCCTGGTTCCACCACCCAGTAGCTGCATCACTTTAGGCAAGGTTCTTAACTTGTGTCCTGGTCTCTTCACCTGTAGTGGGTATAATGGATTATTATCAGAGCTAAATAAGTTATTATAATGAAAACCCTTAAAACGGTGCTTGGCATGTAGAAACTGCTCAATAAAGGTCAGATTGTATTATTTTATAATTCATAAATAAGTTATTTTTCTGTTAGTGTTCAGTGGCATAAAGGGAATCAGGGTGATGGGACAGGCTGAGGGAAGGAAGTCTCATTTACATTGGGTGATCAGGAAGCTGAACACAAGAAGGCAGTCTGATAAAGAAAAGGGAGAAAAAGTAGAAGCAGCAGGAAATCTCACTGCCTGGAGAGGTGACTAACTAAGGATGCCTGAGAATGTAAGGGACCAGGGTGGCTGAAACCTGGCCATAACCCTGGGAGAGTTTAAGGTAAAGGCTGGGTGAGGTTGGCAGCTTCTGTATTACCCAGGGCCTTCTAGGCTCCACAAAGAGTTTAAGTTTTATTCTAAGTGTACTGGGAAATCACTGGAATGAGACACACCAAAATTAGGTAACAATCCTAGAACCACACATACAAAATACTGGTTAGGAGACACTCTGTTTCTAATCTATTTAGATTTCTCTATTTATGGAGGAATCTTACCTTAAATTATGGGCCAGAAACTTTATAAATGGACAAACTTTAATTGGCCCTGGGGTCAGCTCTTTACTGTGCCTTAAAAAATAACGCTACTCCTGCTGAGTATTTTGGATTCCTCTTATCTCTCCTTTCCCTTTGGGAAGCTAAGGGGGAAAAAGAAAGGATGGTCATAGCTCTTCATGAATCTGAAAATTTGTCCACTGATATTCAGTACATATTAGCAGCTTAATGGGTCCCCGACTTACTCTTCCTACTTCCCACCAAGTGGTCCTTTCCTCTGTCCCTGTGGAGAATGACAGGCCTCTGAGCTGGCCCTTTCTTGAGACACTGAATCTACATATAGGCATCTTGAATATCTCAGACTGAGAAATAGAGGATTTATATGTGAGCAAGGGATGTTTCTTGAAATTAAAAAATCCCAGTGTTTATACGACTAGGAGAGACATTTTATTCTAAAAGAAAAGCCAAAAGAATGTCAATATTGTATGCTTCTGTCTTGGGTTTTATTGTGTTCAGGTGTTTCACATGCATTAGGGATCCCCCACCCCCATTCTTCTGATTTAAGAATCCTTGGTCAGCTTTTTCATAAATAATACTCTTTAAGACTCTTTTGCCTAATGCAATCGGCCAAGTTATTGGAGCATACATGCTCTTGCCAGTTTTATCACAAATTATGCACTGCAGAGGATAAGACCAAACTCTGGCAACAAGCCCCAATCAAGGATCAGAATAACACTTCTTTTTGTACCTACCTCTGCTCACAGCCTAAATAGCAGGAAATATTGGGGCTTTCAGCAAAAGGTGCAACATAAAGTGTGTTTCTTTTCAAGTACTTGTTGTTTCTTTAAAGCATCATTTTTACATGTTCTGAAGACCAACCCCTTGGTATTTTATTTAATACTGAAGTATTTGTTAAGTTGATTTGTTAAGCTGATGCAGTTCAAGACCTAGAGCTTCCAATTACTGTGAGACCTTAGGCAAATTACTGGACTTCTTTTGGCTTCTCTTTTCTCAGTTGCAGAATAGGGATGATAATACATTGGATGGTCAGGAACCTGAACACAGGTTGTTTGGTTGGTGGGTTGGCTGGCTATCAGCCTTGCTATTGCATATCTATTGCTGTGTAACAATTACTCCTAAAACTTAATGGCTTAAAATAACAAATTTTTATTATTTCATATGTTTTCTGAGGTCAAGAATTCAGGAGTTGCTTAGCTGGGTGGTTCTGATTCAGGGTCTCTTAAAGGAGTACAGTCTAGGTGTTGCTGGGGTTGCAGTCACCTGAAGGCTTGGCTGACTTGAAGGATATGCTTCCAGGCTCACTCATGGAGCTATTGGCAGGGTGCCTCAGTTCCTTACCACACTGGCCTCTTCATAAGAACTACTTGCGACATGGCATTTTGGTTCCCCTTGTGCAAATGATATGACAGGGACCGAGACAGATTTCAGGTATGGTGTGGGAGGAGACTACACAAGGGAGCAAATACTAGAAGGAAGGATCACTGAAGGCAGTTCTGGAGATTAATCACCACTACAGGCTCCAAGTGGGTAACAAAGGAAAGAGCTTTAAAGGCAGCAAAACACTGTGAATCTAAGTTACCCACACTGGTTGTTTCTTCCAGACATGATCACAGCTTATTCCTGGCAGAATTGTGCAGAGAAACCCATTTTGCCTTGAATTCTACCTCTTCTGTCTTGCTGGGGTTGGCCCTTACTCATTTTCCAGTTTCTTTAACACCATCCTACTTGTCACCATTTTCATCCCCAAACTGTGTCTTGTTAACTTCTGTCAGCTTCTATGAGCTAACAGGCTCACTCATTATGGTGCTGAGAAGGGACTCAAAGAGCTAGGTTTAAGGAGACCCTGGTCAGTGGGCAGGAGATGATAGGCAGTCTTATCAATACCGTTGAGCAGGGAGCCTCTAGCTCCCCTGAAATGATACCACTTCACTCTCTGTTTGCTCTTCAGCTAGTCTGGATCCTCAAAAATACAGTTTGATAAAATATGGAAATTAGTCAACACTCAGTTGCTGAGGAGCCAGTACATTGGCTTGGAGTATGCTGATCAATTTGACATTTTTCTTTTTGTTGTTGTTGTTATTTAACTTTTGGTTTTACTGAAATAATCTGTTATATATATTCTGAAATAAGCTGTTCACTTAATTTAAAAAAGCAGAAAATACTAAAGGCTCTTGCCTCAGGAAACTCCTGCTCTTTGTAAACCCCAAAGTGACTCTTCCCAAAGATAGTCATTTTCCATTCTTTGTAAATCTCTTTAGGTCTTCATGCTTCTAAAAAGTGTGCAAACTGCTATTTACTGGCCTGATAGTCAGGAGTTAGCTTTCTGATCCCACCCCCATGCCATCTGCTTTCTCTCCTCCACCTTCCTGATGAAGTTCTGTTACAGGTTGGTTTTTGTTGTTATTAAATTAACAGTATTTACATTATTATACCTATAGAGATATTCACAGTTGAACATTGTAGGGTATTATGACAACTTCCATTTCCTACTTGCCACAATTGCCCTCTTCTCCCACTTCCAAAGTAATAGCTTTGTAGCTGTTACTAACTCTCCCCAGTTAGCTGTTACTAACTCGCCCCTCATACAATTTCGCACTAGGTCCGCCATGTCAGGAAGTCTACCATTCTAATCTCTTTCTTGAAGACGTCCTTTCTGGAGCTCCTTTCCTTCTGGGTTGAGTTTCCTAGCTTCTGTCTCTCACACCTTCCCCGTTCTTATTTACTCCAAGGCTTAGTTGGAGTGTACCTTCCAGTGTTTTCACCAGGTTGAAGAGATGGCATGACCACAGCATTCCTCAATAGGAATGTTTTTTTTTTTTAAATTTTTAATTTTTTATTATGTTATTTTAGTCACCATATAATACGTCATTAGTTTTTGGTGTAGTGTTCCAAGATTCATTGTTTGCGTATAATACCCAGTGCTCCATGCAATCCGTGCCCCCTCCTTAATACCTATCCCCAGGTTCACCCATCCCCTACCCCTCCCTTCTAAAACCCTCAGTTTGTTTCCTGAAGTCCATAGTCTCTCATGATTCATCTCCCCCTCTGGTTCCCCCCCTTCATCTTTCCCTTCCTTCCCCTAATGTCCTCCATGCTATTCCTACATTCCACTAGTAAGTGAAGCCATATGATAATTGACTTTCTCTGCTTGATTTATTTCACTCAGCATAATCTCCTCTAGTCCCATCCATGTTGATACAAATGGTGGGTATTCATCTTTTCTGATGGCTGAGTAATATTAATAGAAATCTGTTTAAGTCTTACTGTTCCGGTCTGGAACAGGTGCTTCTCTGTCTGGTGCCTAGGGTCCCCTTCACTTCCCTCCTGTGTTGGAGCTACAGTTTTTGTGTCCTGTATTCCCCCTCAGGCTTTATGCTTCATGTTTGCAGGAATGTCTACATTATTTTATTTAATACTCCATAAGTCTAGGTGGAGAAACCTTTATTATCCTCATTTTGAAGATGAAGAAACTGATGCCTAAAAAGTCAGAGAGGACTTGCCCATAGTTATAGAGCTAATAAGTGGTGGAGCCAAGATTTGAACTCATGTGTTTTCTGACTCAAGAGCTTGCCTTTTGCTATCCGAATCCCCTCTGTGTGAACATGGTGTGAGGCAGAAGAGGGACTGTGGATTCTTGAGATCTGTATCTTAAGAAGACTCCTTGAAAAGGGACCTTGATCATCTTCCTCCAGGAAAGGATGGGAAGGATTGCATAGGCTGAGGGGAGGGAAAGAGGGAAAGAGGTTGGGGGAATCTGTATGCATTGGGGCAGGTGTATGGATGGGGTGGAGAAATCGCTGTGAACCAGAAAAAGGTGAAAGTTTAGGCAAACCAGGTCTCAGTGTCACTGGATGTTAGAATGAGGGGCTGGCAATTTATCAGATGGGCAACAAAAATGGTAGGTTTTGGAGATAAGGAGTGAGAGGCTAACAGTGGAACTTCATGAAGTGCAGTATGAGAATGTTATATGGATAGATGGAGATGGGAAGACACTGGAATTTACTCTGTGCTTATTTACTGTCTTTATTCTGGATAAGCATGTGCAATGTCTCTGCTAATGTAACATTCACTTCAATAAATTCCCCTAAACTTATACTTTTATCAGAAAGCAGAAATGTCTACTCTGCTGATGAGGACTTATTTTGGTTTATTATTATGGTTTTAACCAAATATATCTTGCAGCAGCTTTTTGCTAAAAATATTTTTAGGTTTGTACTTACTATGCTAGGGAGTGGATTGATTCTCTTATCAACCTAGGTTCAAGAGCTAAATTCTGTTGGATAATTTTAGCAATGATTAGTCTTCAAATAAATCAGGGCAGTCCATTTATAATCCTAGGATTATATTTTAAAAGGTAATCTCAGTCCTTGTATTCCATAGTACTTATCACACACTGAGATTCCTTGTTTATTAATCTCCACAATAGACACAAGCTTGTGAGAGAAAGAAGCCACCTTGGAATGGCACAATGAGGGTCACTTATGTACATGCATATCATGGGGCCAGGATTGATACATAGGTTTGTCTGATCTTACTCTATCATACGGGCTTGCTGAAATAGTTGTTTAAATATGTTGAAACATAAGGCATACTTATTAGATATATGAAGATGATTTTGAGCTAAGTAACTAGGTCATATATCTTGAAGTTGTTTTGCAGTACCGATAGGTGGCACAGAACCCTCTCCTCCATTGTTTTTGTTTGCTTGTTTGTTTTTGTTTTTTGTTTTTTTTTTAAAAGATTGTATGTATTTATGTGGGGGGGAGGGAGGGAGAGAGAATGAGTAGGGGGAGGGGCAGAGGGAGAGGGAGAAGCAAGCTCTCTGTCAAGCAGGAAGCCCAACACAAGCTCAATCCCAGAACTATGGAATCATGACATAAGCCGAAGACAAATGCTTAACTGACTGAGCCACCCAGGTACACCCTCCCTTCTATTGTAAACTGTCCTATCATTATTCTCTGATTTGTAACATGAAATCTGTGAGACAAAGCTCACTGGCCAACCAAGAGTCATTTCCCCTATTCTTCCTTGTTAATCAGACCTTGAATTTTTTAAAAAATTTATTTTTTATAAACATATATTTTTAATCCCCAGGGGTACAGGTCTATGAATCGCCAGGTTCACATACTTCACAGCACTCACCATAGCACATACCCACCCCAATGTCCATAATAACTAGCACTTAGGGGCTGCTTGATTAAACCAATAATAGACTCTCCATCTGCTTGCCAGGGATGGGTTTAAAGGTGGGCATGTGACCCAGGCTGGCTGAGTGGAAGTCTGCTCTGGTGTGAGGTTTTGGGAAATGTTTTCTTTGCTTTTCAAAAGAGTTGCACAGGAGGAAATGATGCCGTTTTTCTGTTTGGGGATGTTGTTGTCAGCATATCACCACAATTGCCACTGGGACTAGGGTAGCCTCCTTAGAATCATGGAGGGAATGGGTGAAGAGAACATGTTAGTAAGACAAGAATGGGAGTGGGAAAAGAAAGGGAATCTGGTTCCTTGGAGAATTTGTAGAGTTGCTGAATAATCAGCTTTGGAACCCAATTTTGAAACTTCTTGATATGTGAGAGAATTTGTTTTTCCTTATTGTTTAAGTCCTTTCTAGTTAGGTTTTCTTTTGGTAAGAGTGCTAAATCCTGACCACTAGGCCACCAGGGACAGGTTTTCTATTGGTATAGTCAAAAGCTCCATATGTATGGCAAAGCCTCCCTTGTTCACTGTTTCAGGTTTTGTCTAGACTTAGACTTAGCTGAATTTATACAACCATGGCTAAGCTTTTATGTGTAGAAGCTGAAGCTCTTTTGGTATGCACATCTGAACTTTCTTTTTATGGATTTTCTGTTCACCTACACTCTATTTTCACATACTTTAATGTAGTAAAATTGTGTTTATTTTTACTGACCAGTTTCTTTATGTTGGCATCTGCTTGCTGTATAAATAACCCCTCAGTTTAACAATCTAGGGGGAATAGGATGGAGCTGGGCTGAGTTTCTTTCTGTAATGTTCTTGGAAGAGCAACTACTGCTGTCCCTCGGCAACTGCTAGAAACCATGGTGTTGGCCTCAATGAGACTGGGGTTTGGAATCCAACACACATAGTCATTTCTCAGGTCCTATCTTGAGTCATGTGGTTCTGCTGTTCTTGCCAGTCCTGTTGCAGCTGCATGGCTAAGAAGTTTCTCTGTTCATCTGTGGCTCAGAACATACTGTCTTCCATGGGGCTGTCCTAAAGACCCACCCCACCTGTGAAGTCTTTCTTAGCATGTTTCCATGTCCAAACTTGGTTGTTTCTTTCTCATTTTTTCCACTGCTCTCCTGGCTTATAGGAAACTATTCAGCTGGTTCTTCCCAGTCCACTGTTGCTTAGGGGAGAACACTTCCCTCATGGCCATCTGCCACCTAAAGGGGTTGAGACCATTAGATCATGGGTTTTATGTAGATGGTGGGTCAGTAGGGGCATGGAGGACCTGGGAGTGCCCTCAGGTTGGTGACACTAAGCAGGATTCAGTTTATTCTCAGTTCAGGTCATTAAAGTACAAAAATTCTACCAATCTTCCCTTCAGTAGAACTGAATTTTCCCTCCCTTCCCATACATCTTAGTTGCCCTATGCTTCTTCCTCCTCCACTCTCCTGTGTAGTCAAACTTTCTTTCCAGTAGTAGAAAAACCTCCTTGGGAAAATAAGCAACCCGCTCATCTGTCTTTTGCTTTGAGGTACTTGGTATTTATAGATGCTTCCCCAGTTAGTGGCTCTCACAACTATGGGAGTGGCCAGGGGAAAGGAAAGACCCCGAGGATACCTCTGAGAGACAAGGGGTGAGGGAAGTGTGCTGAAACACAGGGTAAGTTACTAAGGGAAATAGCCTTGCCACTCTTACATAGCTCTCTTTGTCTTTTTTTTTTTTTAAGATTTTATTTATTTATTTGACAATAAGAGAGCACAAGCAGGGGGAATGGGAGAGGAAGAAGCAGGCTTCCTGTTGGGCAGGGAGTTCAATGTGGGACTTGACTTCAGAACCCTGGGATCGTAACCTTAGCTGAAGGCAGGCACTTAACCAATTGAGCCACCCAGGCACACCTCTCTTTGTCTTTAAAGTAAATTTCAAATGCCTCTTTGAGCTTCAGTTTCCTAAACTGTAAAACAGATATATTAGTGCCTTCCCCGTGGGTTGATGTTCGGATAAAAAATGAAATTTGGCAATAGACCCAACAATTTGGAACCAAATAGAAACAAAACAAAGTGCTATCATTTCTCCATTATTCCTCTTTCTCACTATAGCTCCCAATAGCCCCTGACTCTTACCCTGAAGTTACACATGTTATATCTGTTCCATTGCATTGTCTAGACTTGAGTCAAATGACCAACCTGGCTGACAAGGAAGCTTGGATTGGCAGTCTTTGTTTTGGGAAGACAGGTGCTTTCCCAAATATTCTGTTATTGTGGAAGATGAAAAGATGCTGGGGACAGCCAGTGGTCTCTGCTGTTATCAGAGGGTAGGCTTTCTCCCCTCTTCTTTCTTTTCCTTGGGCACAGATTTTTAACAAGGAGTTCATGAGAACACCTTAAACTAATTAAGAATATATATCACACCCTCTTGTATCTTCCTGGCAAAATCTACCTTTCACCCTAGAAGTTAAAAATAGAAAATACACACATTCATAGCTTCTGCATTTATGGGTAAGCATGATGCCTAGTCATGGATGAGGAGGCCATGAGATATTACATAGGTGGTGTCTGTTGAGGATTTGAGGGAAAGATTTTCTTCCCTAATGAAAAAAGAAACTGCATTGGACATTGCTGGTGTATCCCTTCAAAATCCACTCAGCCCCTCTACTGGGGTGACCACCTCTGTACAAACCAGTGCCTGTTTGTGCAGGTAGGGTTTGACAGGGCCTCACTTGGGCCCAGGCATCAGAATTCTCACTTCCTGTTCTAGAGCACCTTTGATGCTGCACTTCTGGAAATCCATAGGGACCATGTTCTCTGCCCTCATGCAAGCATAACCTGGTGGTGTGGGAGAACTTAATACCTATGAAGCAGACCTTGACCACTGGAAGGTCAGGGGGGATAAACCCTTTTCTTTTTGTCTCCTGAATGAACAGTTATGAGATATAGTTCATAAGGCTTCTCATAAAGTCCCAATATGTTTGAGAACCAGTTTCTCACAGAAGTGGCCACATCAATAATGAATCCTGTATTGACTTTCTTCCATTCCTGTTTAACTGCCCATATCCGAGACTCCTATTCTTTATTAGGGAATCAAATTTCCTAACAAAATACCTGCATACAAATCTTTGTCTCAAGCTCTGAAATCAGAGAAGCCTAGACTAAGAATTCTTCTAAGAGAGATTTTCTCTTTCTTTTCTTCCCCTTCCAAACCTCTCTTCCCTTCTCATTACTTCCAGTTGTCTCATAGGGATGAAGTATGTAGAACAACAGCAAACATTTTGTGACCTTGAGGAGGAAGTGCAGGGAATCACTGAATAGCTGATGTAGAGTCTACATTGGTGAGCCACTGAACCAAGTCAGAAATGATCTACCTTACATGTTTCTGTTATGTGAGAAAAGTAAACAACAATTATTTAAACCACTTCTAGTTGAATATTATGGTACTTGTAGCTGAAAGCATTTTAACAGAGTCCACGAAATCATTCGCTTATAGACGAATATATAAAACCAGCACACAAATTTATTCACTCTTGTTTTTCAAGTGCATGTTAGTGAACTACAAATTCATTTAAAAGGAGATGCAAGCACTATTGTTTGGTGCCTGACATGTTTTCTGCCCTTCTTCATAACAGAACGCATTCACCCTTTTCCTTGCCCTCAAGAGGCTTGGGGAAGTGGACCTCACTTCCAGCTCCAATAGTGAGCCTGGTCTGTTTCAGTCTAATCCTACTCTACGATCATCATTGGTCCAGGAATGGGCTTATGCACATAGTTAGGCTAATGAAACTTGAGGAGAAGGTTTCTAAGAAGCTTCTGGGGACCCTTTCCCTTCTACAAAGGAGAACTACAGGAAGAGGTAGATTTTCATAGCTTTCACATATGTGTCTGAATGTGGTAGCTGGAGTGCCACTGCTGTTGTGCTGCCAGTCTGGGGACAAAACCCACAGTGAGGGGGTGACTGGGTGGCTCAGTAGGTTAAAGCCTCTGCCTTCAGCTCAGGTCATGATCCCAAGGTCCTGGGATCGAGCCCCGCATTGGGCTCTCTGTCCCGTGGGGAGCCTGCTCCCCCACCCCCGCCTGCCTCTCTGCCTACTTGTGATCTCTGTCAAATAAATAAATAAATAAAATCTTAAAAAAAAAAAAAAAAACAACCCACAATAAGGAGACAGATTTGCATGATAGAAAGACCCTGGGGCCATGACAATGATACTGATCTGGTAAATCAGCTCTCTCTGAAGTGCTTTCTCTGGCCTTTCTGTTGTATGATATTATAAATGTATATACATATATACCTATACATATGTACATATATACAAGAATATATATATTCTTTTTGTTGAAGGCAGGTTGAATCTTGATTTCTGTGTCTTGCCACAGAAAGCATCTTAACTGTTTTAAATTGTTACTAATTTAGTTTAACTTTTTGTTCCATGTTTTCTCAGTTATCAGGTACTCATAGCTTATCCCCAGTCATGCTGAAATATGTGAAATACTGGGATGTTAGAAGGGATCTATATCCCCTCCAGTTGGAAATGGTTATGTTATAGTATTTCTCAAGCCTGTTGCACACCTCCTCTTTTGGTTCTTATTGGCTTTTTTCCCCTTTCTCTTCCTCCAAGGTCTTAGAGGGTATTCAGGGTGAGAAATCAAGAAAGAATTAGCAAGGGTACTTTCAGGCTACCTTTTCCAATGCAAGGGAGAAGGTTTATCCAGAGGAGGGTAGAGTGAACACTGCTTGGGGCAGAGCTTGGTTCTTGATGGTCACTCAGTAATTGGCTGATTTTAATGAGCTTTTATGAGAAGGACAAGAGGTAGATTTTGTAGGTGCTTAGTAGAGAACTAGCTCCAAAGATGTGGAGTAACCTGTTCATGGTGGAAAATTCAATTAAATTACACTCAACTCAGTGAATTTACTCTGAGATCTAATATGGTCAGTGATGCATGAACTATCATAGTATATAGTTCCCACTCCTGTCATTAAAGCCCAAGAGCAGTTCTGTTATATACAAGATGCCACCTTATGCTGCATGACACATGCTATCAAAATGGTTGACAAGTAAATTGTAACATCTAAGAAGCAAAAACTACTGGCTCTTCAGACTTTGAGAGCTTACAATCCAGCTTGGGGAAACTTTGCTCTGCTGTCACCGTTTGGACTGAGTGATAAAACCAAGAACATCTCTAGGTGGGGTGAAAATTGAATAAAGTGCGCAGAGACTGGCTCTACCAGATGTTAATCAATGTTATGAGAAATATGTTTCCTGAAATCCAATTCTTTTAGGAAACCCCAAGTTTCCTA
The DNA here is from genome assembly GCF_964662115.1 of Mustela nivalis. Taxonomy (NCBI): domain Eukaryota; kingdom Metazoa; phylum Chordata; class Mammalia; order Carnivora; family Mustelidae; genus Mustela; species Mustela nivalis. Next base: position 122,913,340 of record NC_139020.1, read on the forward strand.
GGTTAAAAGTAGGTATAAGGTTCCTTTACTGACGGTTTTCTATGGCCTTTATTTCATATGCCAGTGGGCATTGTGAATCTTTAAGAGAAGAATGCTATATGAATCTTCCCAAATTTATTTGGCCAGGTAATTTTTTTCCTTTTCCTTTCCTTCCTCTTCCCTTTTGCTTCCCCTTCCCCTTCCCTTTCTCCCCCACCCCCACCTTTTTCTGTCAAGGATTTCTTTCTTCAGAGGTCTGATCTTGTGGACTGTCTTTTGGGGAACAATAGTCTAGCCTAATGGAATCTATTAATAGGGTCCCCTCTAAAAATGAAGCACCTACAACTACAAATACTGGATTATTTGTTGAGAATGTAAAACTATCACATAACTGAAATTAAAATCAACCGACTCTGTGCTCCTATATTTCTTTTCTTTTTTAAAAGATTTTATTCATTTATTTGTCAGAGAGAGCACAAGCAGAGGGAACAGCAGGCAGAGGGAGAGGCAGGCTCTCTACCAAGCAAGGAGCCCCATTTGGAATTGGCATTTTCTCTTAAAGCGTCACAAAATTTTCCTTTTGGTTATCACTTATGTGTGTTTTTTTTTTTTCATGAAATTTCAGCTTGTGGTGTTTTGACTTTATTTTATTTAAATATTTAATTTATTTATTGACAGAGAGAGATAGCAAGAGAGAGAGCACAATCAGGGGGGAGCAGCAGGCAGAGAGAGAGCTAGATTCAGGGCTCAGTCCCAGGACCCTGGGATCATGACCTGAGCTGAAGGCAGATGCTTAACCAACTGAGCCACCCAGGCTTCCCTGTCCTCCTATATTTCTGATACTTTGCCCTGTTTAGAATCTCTCTTTTGGGAATAATAGCTAACAACATGATCAGTTTACTTTGGGAGTAACACTTAAGTCAACAGTGTCTCTGAGTATGGCCAATGTGCTTTCTCCAAGAACATCTTACATTGGAATACTATTTGTGGTTTTCCCAGAACAGTATCTGACATCCAGCAGGAATGAATGCTTCAGTTGAGAAGATTGAGACTCCTCTCTTTTGACCATTGTTTTCTCCCCACTAGGGGTTAAAGAAAACCTCTCAGATCCCCAGAGATTCTTACAATCTAAAATGTGAAAAGACTTTGGATGTTCTGTGGCTAGTGGTGAAATCTCTACCTATGTGGATGAGAAGCACAGGTAGAATAGTGTAAACCCATACCAGCCAGCCTTTGAGTAAGTGAGATTCTTGATCACATAAAATGCCTGCCTGAGTCATGAAAAATATATCAAGTTATATATCCTGCATGAATTCCATGCAGGAAGAATTTTGTGCAGTTACTTATAATTAACATGTGGTTTCCTCATGTTTCAGGAAACAGAGCATTGTCTGCTAAGTGATGGTAAGCAAAGATGACCTGTAGGCAATTGCTGTAGGTATACTCAGCAGACCCACTCACCAAGAAGTCAATCTCTAGGAGGGTAGGCTATGAAGAGGGAAAATGGCAGTGATATGTCAGCTGATGTCCAGAACTAGCAGTGGGTGACATCACCCTGGAGCAAGAGAAGAAACAATTATTCATGTTACCTAGAACAATAGTTCCTAAACACAAACCAGTTTTTCTCTTGTAGGTAAATGAAAGAACTAAGAGAAGAAAGGTTATATGGTGTCTTTTCTTGTCTAAAATTTAAAGGATGAGATTATGTTTTCCTCATTCTTAAAAACATACATGTCCTTGGTTAGGAAATGATAGTAGGTAGTAGCCATTAAAAAAAAAAAAAAAGTTTCAATATACTTGACTAAATAAAAAGTTACTAACTCTCATGTTAGTCTCATGGCTTTAAATTTTTTTGTGTTACATTTTTCTTGTGCTTTGTTTGAAGTTACACTGTTCCATGTGTGGGAACCACTACTCTGAAGTATGTTGAGAATGTGGTCAAGAGTTTCATGTTAGGTTGCAAGATAATGAGAGCAGGAGAGAAAGAGGCATAGAAGTGGCTTGGAGGATGTGAAAGTGAAGAAGAGAACAATTAAGATTCTCAAGGCAAATTTGAAATATAATATTAACTTGGTTAGATTTTAGTTCTTTTATTTCTCCAGAAAGGGCTTTTATATCTCTTGAGAGGGTTTCTCTAATATCTTCCATGCCTTTTTTGGGCCCGGCTAGAACCTTGAGAATTGTCATTCTGAACTCTAGATCTGACATATTACCAATGTCTATATTGATTAGGTCCCTAGCCTTCGGTACTGCCTCTTGTTCTTTTTTTTGTGTTGATTTTTTCCGTCTTGTCATTTTGTCCAGATAAGAGTATATGAAGGAGCAAGTAAAATACTAAAAGAGTGGCAACAACCCCAGGAAAATATGCTTTAGCCAAATTAGAAGAGATCCCAAATCGTGAGGGGGGAGAAAGGGGATAAAAAGAGGTTCAAAAAGGAAGAAAGAAAAAAAAAGAAAAAAGAAAAAAAAAGAATTAAAAAGAAAAAAAGAGAACAAATAAGAAACATATAAAAAAGAAAATATATATATATTGGATAAACTAGTTAAAAAACGTTAAAAAAGAAAAAGGTAAAAGTTAAAAAAAAATTTTACCAAAAGGCGAGAAAAAAAAAACAAAAAATGAAAAAGAAAAAAATTAAATTAACTGCAAGACTAAAAAAAATCACAGGGAAAAAGCCATGAGTTCTGTGCTTTGCTTTCTCCTCCTCTGGAATTCTGCTGCTCTCCTTGGTATTGAAACCACACTCCTTGGTAGGTGAACTTGGTATTGGCTGGATTTCTTGTTGATCTTCTGGGAGAGGGGCCTGTTGTAGTGATTCTATATCATACTCAAAGGGTCTGTCCAACAAGAAGATTTAACAATTTTAAATATCTATGCCCCCAACGTGGGAGCAGCCAACTATATAAACCAATTAATAACAAAATCAAAGAAACACATCAACAATAATACAATAATAGTAGGGGACTTTAACACTCCCCTCACTGAAATGGACAGATCATCCAAGCAAAAGATCAGCAAGGAAATAAAGGCCTTAAACGACACACTGGACCAGATGGACATCACAGATATATTCAGAACATTTCATCCCAAAGCAACAGAATACACATTCTTCTCTAGTGCACATGGAACATTCTCCAGAATAGATCATATCCTCGGTCCTAAATCAGGACTCAACCGGTATCAAAAGATTGGGATCATTCCCTGCATATTTTCAGACCACAGTGCTCTAAAGCTAGAACTCAACCACAAAAGGAAGTTTGGAAAGAACCCAAATACATGGAGACTAAACAGCATCCTTCTAAAGAATGAATGGGTCAACCGGGAAATTAAAGAAGAATTGAAAAAAATCATGGAAACAAATGATAATGAAAATACAATGGTTCAAAATCTGTGGGACACAACAAAGGCAGTCCTGAGAGGAAATATATAGCGGTACAAGCCTTTCTCAAGAAACAAGAAAGGTCTCAGGTACACAACCTAGCCCTACACCTAAAGGAGCTGGAGAAAGAACAAGAAAGAAACCCTAAGCCCAGCAGGAGAAGAGAAATCATAAAGATCAGAGCAGAAATCAATGAAATAGAAACCAAAAAGACAATAGAGCAAATCAACGAAACTAGGAGCTGGTTCTTTGAAAGAATTAATAAAATTGATAAACCCCTGGCCCGACTTATCAAAAAGAAAAGAGAAAGGACCCAAATAAATAAAATCATGAATGAAAGAGGAGAGATCACAACTAACACCAAAGAAATACAAACCATTATAAGAACATACTATGAGCAACTCTACGCCAACAAATTTGACAATCTGGAAGAAATGGATGCATTCCTAGAAACATATAAACTACCACAACTGAACCAGGAAGAAGTAGAAAGCCTGAACAGACCCATAACCAGTAAGGAGATTGAAACAGTCATTAAAAATCTCCAAACAAACAAAAGCCCAGGGCCAGACGGCTTCCCGGGGGAATTCTACCAAACATTTAAAGAAGAACTAATTCCTATTCTCCTGAAACTGTTCCAAAAAGTAGAAATGGAAGGAAAACTTCCAAACTCATTTTATGAGGCCAGCATCACCTTGATCCCAAAACCAGACAAGGATCCCATCAAAAATGAGAGCTATAGACCAATATCCTTGATGAACACAGATGCGAAAATACTCAACAAAATACTAGCCAATAGGATTCAACAGTACATTAAAAGGATTATTCACCACGACCAAGTGGGATTTATCCCAGGGCTGCAAGGTTGGTTCAATATCCGCAAATCAGTCAATGTGATAAAATACCATGTTTTAGGTACATTAGTTAGACAGAAGTAATGGTGATATAGCTATGATACTATAGCTATGATGCTGCCAGGGTAGCTTTGATGGTCCAGCTCCCTCAGAGTTGGTTCTGGTCCTCTATCCTGAGCAGATCTGTGTTTATCAGCTTCAAGGGAAAGAAGCCAGCTCTTTCTTGGTAAGAAGAGGGTTACAAAGTTAATTGCTCTTGTTTTAAGCACAAAATTTTAAGTTTATTATAAAATATTGTTCTGAAAATTACCCATGATTCTGCTACCTATTAAGTGCTAGTTAGAAGTTAGCAAATCATATTTTTTCCTGATAAAGAATTTTTTATCAAAAATGGTGAGACACATGTTTTGAAATCCTAGGATAAGAAGTTGCTGGACTCAAGCTATTAAGGTTTTACTAGCCCTATCTAATCATGATACTAAGATACTTCATATATGAGGTTTGATTATAAGAGAATGGTATTAAATGCATGGTTGATGAAATGTCTCATTTCTCTATAGTAATATTATGGCATGAACAGAAACTTTTGACAGGGAGGGAATGTCGTAACTTTGGAGTCAAACTGATTTCAATCTCTCAAGCATAGAGAAGTCAGAGCCTCAGATTCCTTAACTGTAAAATGAGGACAATAAAAGTTCCAGCCTGAGGAAATTATATTCAATATGATGAGCTGAGAAAATGCTAAAATCTTCCACTCATGCACTGAATCACCAAAGTTATAATAAATATATACCCAAGCTTTAAGACAACAAAGAAGACTGTCTGTGTACTATAAACAGAGAATCCTTAATGGAAAAAGTGGAACAGGAACCAGATCAATAAACAGAGACCATCATACTACTCTCGAGGGCTCAAGTGGTCTCTGGGTTTTTGTATCATATTCTCTGAGTCTGAAGTGCCCCACCAAGAGGCTATAGGCTATGTAAGTAACCCACAACAAAGTGACCAGTAACTCAGGAAAGTCACCTCAAAAAAAGAGGGACAATGTGACAGATTATATTTTCTTAATTGGCTATAATAATGTCTCCATTTCACATTCTATTCTCATAATGTTACTTTGACATACCTTCCACTGAGAGATGGAATCTAGGTTTCTATTTCTTAAATTTTTGCAGGTTTTTGGCTATGGCAGAAGTAGTTATGGGACCTCCAAAGCTAAGTCATAAAAGGGAATACAGATTCCACCTAGGTCTCTCAGGACACTTGCTCTTGGAACTAAACACTCCACACAGAAGCCCAAGCACTCCATTGTGGAGGCTCAGATAAAGAGAAACCAAAGCCCCTGATTCTCAGTCTGGGCTGAGTTTTAACTGATAGAGAACACCAACTGGCCCATCACATGAGGCTATCTAATTTATCTACTTATAGCCATCAGAAAAAAAAAAAAGAACCCTCAATTTATGGTTTGAATAGCACATTGAACTAGCTGAGGAGTGAATCAGTGAGATGAGAAATTCTTCCAGAATGTTATATAAAGAGAGTAAGAGATCAGAAATAAGGAACAATAATGAAGGAAATGATATAGTCCTAGGTTAACTGAAGTGAGGAAACCAACAGAAAGACAGCAGCAGCCCTTACCCGTAGATGAACATCCCACAAGCATTCTAAAAGTGTAAATCCATACAACTGTGACTATCCATTCTACTACACCTGACTACTATGCCAGTGTGCTCCAGAGTACACAGTTTAGCCCAGCTTCTACCAGGAATGTAAAAATAAGTTTCACTTTCCCACAAAATATTTTAATTTTTTCTTTTATAAAATTTATCTCACTTTTGTTCTCTGGCAATCAATATGTATGTGTTTGATCTTCCTCTTAGTCAAATAAATTTCAGCTGTGCTTTAACTAAACTGAATGTTTGTTATTTGACAAAAGTATGAAAAAAATAAAGAAAAAATGGAAATAGGTAAGGAAATTCAAATATTCTAATAAAAGTCCCAGGAAGAAAAAGTGAAGAGAATTGAAGAAAGGCAATATTTTTAAAAATAATTGAAAATTTGCCAACACCTGAGATGGTCTTAAGTTTTCAGATTATAGAGCCCATCAAATGCTGAACAAGATGAATAAAATAAACCCATATTTAGACACATTGTTTTCTTAAAAAATATTTTATTTATTTATTTGAGAGAGAGCTAGAGACCATGTGACCACAAGCAGTGGGGAGGGGCAGAGGGAAAGGGAGAAGCTTAGCAGGGAACCTGGTGTGGGGCTCAATCCCAGGACCCTACGATCATGACTTGTGCCGAAGCCAGATGCCCAACCAAGGTGTGCCATGCTTAGACACATTGTATGAAACTTAAGAACATGGGGTGCCTGGGTGGCTCAGTGGGTTAGGGCCTCTGCCTTTGGCTCAGGTCATGATCCCAGGGTCCTGGGATGGAGTCCTGTGTTGGGCCTCTGCTCTTCGGGGAACCGGCTTCCTCCACTCTCTCTGCCTGCCTGCCTCTCTGCCTACTTGTGATTTCTCTCTGTCAAATAAATAAATAAAATATTTAAAAAAGAAACATTAAGGAAAAGCAGAAAATTTAGTAGGTAGCAATTCCAAAAGGCATATTAACTACAATGGAATAATAATATGAATGATACCAGGTTTTTATTTAACACTGAATTCAAGAAAACAGTGGAGAAGTATCTTTGAAACCCTGATGGAAAATAATATTGAACTTATTTTTATACCCAGCCCAACTGTAATTCAAGTGTGCATATAATGTAAGTACATTTTTGAGGCAACAAAGGCTTAGAAACTTTACTACTATAGATCCTCACTAAAAGAACTTCTAAAAGATGTATTCCAAAGAGAAGACAATTAGATGAGATAATGTGTGGGAAGCATTTAATATGTTAAATCTGCCTTTTTTAAATTTAAATTTAAATTTTTAAAAATCTGCCTTTTAAATATTATTAAAAAAAGACAAATGCCTAGCACCATTATTTTCCTTTTCCCATTATTCATGTCTTTAATGTGGATGTGGTATGTGCACCCACCCAAAGCATTTTTGACCATGAAACAAGAAGAAAAGAAAGACCAAAGAAAACACAGAAATGTAGATCCTGATATTTTTAGCTTATCATATAATCTCTGGTAATTCACCTACCTTCTTGTTATGTGAGGAAAAATAAATTCTTATTTATTTAGGTCTTTGTTGATTGGATTTACTGCTACTTCACCTGATGCATTCCTAAGTGACTTGCTTTCCACTTTTCTTATCTTTGAATTATAAACTATAAGGATTAAATGGGAGGATAGGTTTAATTTTTCTGGTACCTAATATAGTCTCCAATAAATATTAAGCCTCTTCTTAATCCTCCAGACTGTAAGCTCAAGAGACTTCATTGTATTTGCATTCTCTTTGCTTAAGCAGTTGAGTACAGTTCATGGGATAGTTATAGAATGCCAGTTTATGGGCTAGGTACTTCAATAGTTGATAACTCATACTAGGGTATCAATAAATATCTGTTGAATGGATAGATAAATAAAGCTGTAGATTAGGTCTCTAGAAATTAATACTGCTGTTATCTTAAAAATGATCGAATGAACCAACTACATTTCAGTTTTTTCCTGTTAACACAGCTTCTGCAGTGTTCAAAAGAGTGCTTCTTGCCATCTTCCTAGCTTCTTTGACTCTTAAGATTCAGCACAGAATTTTTAATTCATTCTGAAGAGAGCTGTAAGTGGAGGGGAAAAGTGACTTTATTGTCCTTTCTGTTCTGACCCAGATTTTGTCATTTTAAACTTATTTCAAGAGTTGTGAACCCCTTGAATTCTCAAACAAGTAACCAAAAGGCAGTATGTACAGAATGGAGGTTTTGTTGTTGTTGAAATAATTCATACGCAGAGACACAAAGTGTTCTGAGTGTTAGTCTTTGAAAAGGAAGTGTCAGGGAAAAGGAAAAGGAAAGGATGAAGGCGGAAGACCTAAAACATTTTCAAGAACATTGTATACAAAGACGTGTCAAAGGAGAGCCATACCCATAAAATAGAAAATGATGGATGAGTAGATAAGGTTATAAAAAAGGATTTGTAGAGGCTGCATGAAATAGAATAATTTGGCCAAGTTGAGAATTCTTATAGACTATTACACATTAAAAACATCTGGGAAAAAATAACTAGCATCAGGTTTCAAGTAAGAAAAGCACTATGTGTCTAAAGCAAGGGTATAGGGAAGAAGAAACATATCAACATTCAGTCTCTGGCATATAGCAGGAGATTTGGAAAGCTGGCTGCTCAGGAATATGGAGACAAAATACTCAGGGGTTATAAAGAATGAAGGCAGCAGAGGCAATAGAGGAATCATGAATTGGGCACTTTGGAGCAGTGGGACAGAGGAATTGCATTTGGGACAAATCAGGAAAAAAGAAACTTGCCCTGTGAATTGAACACACTAGGAAATGAGAGATGAATGAAATGAAGGAAAGAAATTAGGTCAGAGTATATGAGAAAACCTAACTTTGTAGTACAAGTTCTGTGATTTTTCCCTGCCCACTGCTGCCTCTAATCCCTGCCAGTACTATTCCCTTTTCCAGGATATTCTTTACCCAGCCAACATCTGCTCTTCCTTCTGCTCTCAGCTTAGATGTCCTCCAGAAAGCTGCTTCTAATTCTGCTTCCTCTGCTGACTTTAGCCTGACGCTCCCCATCTGTGTTCTTACAGCATCTTGCACTTTGCTAGTATAGCTCTGTCACTGGGGATCATAACTGCCATGTTTACTTGTCTGTCTTATCCACTATCCTGTGAGCTCTTTGAAAGCAAAAACATGTCTTATTAATATTGGTATTCTAGGGACGCCTGGGTGGCTCAGTTGGTTAAGCAGCTGCCTTCAGCTCAGGTCATGATCCCAGCATCCTGGGATCGAATCCCACATCGGGCTCCTTGCTCAGCGGGGAGCCTGCTTCTCCCGCTGCCTCTGCCTGCCATTCTGTCTGCCGGTGCTCGCTCTCTCCCCTTCTCTCTCTCTGATAAATAAATAAAATCTTTAAAAAAAAATATTGGTATTCTAGGACTTGCACAGTGTGACTC